>NC_143555.1:38495833-39126250 GCF_054136105.1 Typopeltis vanoorti
TTTTTTAGTCAAAATCTGCTTGTTTTCACTCTTACAGAAACAATACGCTGATACTCGCTGGAAAATGAATCCAGTGATATCAAACTTTTTATATGGGCATAGGGCATTGATATGTATCATACTATGCTAATAAGAACTTAATCGGATGATATGGAAATTTAAAAAAAATCAACATTAGTTCGATAACAGCACGCTGTATTCAATTTTCATACTTGTACATAGTCATGTTTGGTTACTCATTTATTAAATATTTCCTGAATGTAGATGACCTTCAAGGTACAAAAATAGCGACTTTCATTTAGAGGGAGGGTGATGCTCAAGGTAGATCGGCTGGCGACTTCGTTGTACCTTGAGCATCATCATCCCTAACTAGGGAACATGAACCTGAAGGGTGTGGATTCAGTTCAACCTTCAGGGTCACCTTCCAAACAAGAAAGCAATGTACTATGTATTGCTGGTTTCATTAATAAGCTCTGCGTTAAATTATGTGCCATATAACGAAATACACTTAAATACACTCAAATAGCTTCAACTGATAGCGTTTCAGTGTGTAACACACGAAAATAACGTTTCCGTGAAATATTGCAAAAAGTAAATATTTTCGTGTTTTTTAGTCAAAATCTGATTGTTTTCAATCTTACAGCACCAAAACGCTGATACTCGCTGGAAAATGATTAAAGTGATACCAAACTTTTTATATATGCATAGGGAATTGATATGTATCAAACTATGCTAATAAGAACTTAATCTGATGATATGGAAATTTTAAAAAAATCAACATATTCGATAACAGCGCCCTGTATTCAATTTTCATACTTTTACATAGTCATGTTTGTGTTATTTATTAAATATTTCCTGAAGGTAGATGACCCTAAAGGATAAAAAATTAGCGACCTTCATTTAGAGGGAGGGTTATGCTCAAGGTAGATCGGCTGGCGACTTCGTTCTACCTTGAGCATCATTATCCCTAACTAGGGAACATGAACCTGAAGGGTGTGAAGTCAGTTCAACCTTCAGGTTCATCCTCCCTAACGAGGGAACATGAACCTGAAGGGTGTGGATTCAGTTCAACCTGCAGAGTCACCTTCCAAACAAGAAAGCACTGTACTGTGTATTGCTGGTTTCATTAATAACCTCTGCGTTAAATTATGTGCCATACAACGAAATACACTTAAATACACTCAAATAGCTTCATCTGATAGCGTTTGTGTGTGTAAAACACGAAAATAACGTTTCCGTGAAATTTTGCAAAAAGTGAATTTTTTCGTGTTTTTTAGTCAAACTCTGTTTGTTTTCACTCTTACAGCAACAATACGCTGATACTCGTTGGAAAATGATTCCAGTGATACCAAACTTTTCATGTAGGCATAGGGCATTGATATGTATCAAACTGTGCTAATAAGAACTTAATCGGATGATATGGAAATTTTTAAAAAAATCAAAATTTGTTTAGTAACAGCGCCCTGTATTAAATTTTCATACTTGTACATAGTCATGTTTGTGTTACTCATTTATTAAATATTTCCTGAAAGTAGATGACCCTCAAGGTACAAAAATAGCGACTTTCATTTAGAGGGAGGGTGATGCTCAAGGTAGATCGGCTGGCGTCTTTGTTCTACCTTGAGCATCATCATCCCTAACTAGGGAACATGAACCTAAAGCGGGTGAAGTCAGTTCAACCCTCAGGTTCATCCTCCCTAACGAGGGAACATGAACCAGAAGGGTGTGGATTCAGTTCAACCTTCAGGGTCACCTTCCAAACAAGAAAGCACTGTACTATGTATTGCTGGTTTCATTAATAACCTCTGCGTTAAATTATGTGCCATATAACGAAATTCACTTAAATACACTCAAATAGCTTCATCTGATAGCGTTTGTGTGTGTAAAACACGAAAATAACGTTTCCGTGAAATTTTGCAAAAAGTGAATTTTTTCGTGTTTTTTAGTCAAAATCTCCTTGTTTTCACTCTTACAGCAACAATACGCTGATACTCGCTGGAAAATGATTCCAGTGATACCAAACTTTTTATATAGGCCTAGGGCATTAATATATATCAAACTCTGCTAATAAGAACTTAATCGGATGATATGGAAATTTTAAAAAAAATCAAAATTTATTTAGTAACAGCGCCCTGTATTCAATTTTCATACTTGTACATAGTCATCTTTTTGTTAATCATTTATTAAATATTTCTTGAAGGTAGATGACCCTCAAGGTACAAAAATAGCGACTTTCATTTAGAGGGAGTGTGATGCTCAAGGTAAATCGGCTTACGAATTCGTTCTACCTTGAGCATCATCATCCCTAACTAGGGAACATGAACCTAAAGGTTGTGCAGTCAGTTCAACCTTCAGGTTCATCCTCCCTAATGAGGGAACATGAACCAGAAGGGTGTGGATTCAGTTCAAAATTCAGGGTCACTTTCCAAACAAGAAAGCACTGTACTATGTATTGCTGGTTTCATTAATAACCTCTGCGTTAAATTATGTACCATATAACGAAATAAACTTAAATACACTCAAATAGCTTCATCTGATAGCGTTTGTGTGTGTAAAACACGAGAATAACGTTTCCGTGAAATTTTGCAAAGTGAATTTTTTCGTGTTTTTTAGTCAAAATCTGCTTGTTTTCACTCTTACAGCAACAATACGCTGATACTCGCTGGAAAATGATTCCAGTGATAGCAAACTTTTTATATAGGCATATGGCATTGATATGTATCAAACTATGCTAATAAGAATTTAATCGGATGATATGGAAATTTAAAAAAAATCAATATTAGTTCGATAACAGCGCCCTGTATTCAATTTTCATCCTTGTACATAGTCATGTTTGTGTTACTTATTTCCTGAAGGTAGATGACCCTTAAGGTACAAAAATAGCGACTTTCATTTAGAGGGAGGTTGATGCTCAAGGTTGATCAGCTGGCGAATTCGTTCTACCAGGAGCATCATCGTCCCTAACTAGGGAACATGAACCTGAAGGGTGTGGAATCAGTTCAACCTTCATGTTCATCCTCCCTAACGAGGGAACATGAACCTGAAGGGTGTGGATTCAGTTCAACGTTCAGGGTCACCTTCCAAACAAGAAAGCACTGTACTATGTATTGCTGGTTTCACTAATAACCTCTGCGTTAAATTATGTGCCATATAACGAAATACATTTAAATACACTCAAATAGCTTCTTCTGATAGCGTTTGTGTGTGTAAAACACGAAAATAACGTTTCTGTGAAATTTTGAAAAATTGAATTTTTTCGTGTTTCTTAGTCAAAATCTGCTTGTTTTCATTCTTACAGCACCAATACGCTGATACTCGCTGGACAATGATTCCAGCGATATCAAACTTTTTATATAGGTATAGGACATTGATATGTATGAAACTGTGCTAATAAGAACTTAATCGGTTGTATGGAAATTTTAAAAAATTTCAACATTAGTTCTATAACAGCGCACTGTATTCAATTTTCATCCTTGTACATAGTCATGTTTGTGTTACTCATTTATTATTTCCTCAAGGTAGATGACCCTCAAGGTACAAAAATAGCGACTTTCATTTAGCGGGAGTGTGATGCTCAAGGTAGATCAGCTGGCGACTGCGTTCTACCTTGAGCATCATCGTCCCTAACTAGGGAACATGAACCTGAAGGGTTTGGAGACAGTTCAACCATCAGGTTCGTCGTCCCTAACGAGAGAACATGATCCTGAAGGGGGTGGATTCAGTTCAACCTTCAGGGTCACCTTCCAAACAAGAAAGCACTGTACTATGTATTGCTGGTTTCATTAATAAGCTCTGCGTTAAATTATGTGCCATATAACGAAATACATTTAAATACACTAAAAGAGCTTCTTCTGATAGCGTTTGTGTGTGTAAAACACGAAAATAACGTTTCCGTGAAATTTTGCAAAGTGAATTTTTTCGTGTTTTTTAGTCAAAATCTGCTTGTTTTCACTCTTACAGAAACAATACGCTGATACTCGCTGGAAAATGATTCCAGTGATACCAAACTTTTTATATATGCATAGGGCATTGATATATTTCAAACTCTGCTAATAAGAACTTAATCGGATGATATGGAAATTTAAAAAAAAATCAAAATTAGTTGTAACAGCGCCCTGTATTCAATTTTCATACTTGTACATAGTCATGTTTTTGTTAATCATTTATTAAATATCTCCTGAAGGTAGATGACCCTCAAGGTACAAAAATAGCGAATTTCATTTAGAGGGAGGGTGATGCTCAAGGTAAATTGGCTTACGAATTCGTTCTACCTTGAGCATCATCATCCCTAACTAGGGAACATGAACCTAAAGGGTGTGAAGTCAGTTCAACCTACAGGTTCATCCTCCATAACGAGGGAACATGAACCAGAAGGGTGTGGATTCAGTTCAACCTTCAGGGTCACTTTCCAAACAAGAAAGCACTGTACTATGTATTGCTGGTTTCATTAATAACCTCTGCGTTAAATTATGTGCCATATAACGAAATTCACTTAAATACACTCAAATAGCTTCATCTGATAGCGTTTGTGTGTGAAAACACGAAAATAACGTTTCCGTGAAATTTTGCAAAAAGTGAATTTTTTCGTGTTTTTTAGTCAAAATCTGCTTGTTTTCACTCTTACAGCAACAATACGCTGATACTCGCTGGAAAATGATTCCAGCGATATCAAACTTTTATATAGGCATAGGGCATTGATGTGTATCAAACTATGCTAATTAGAACTTAATCGGTTGATATGGAAATTTTAAAAAAAATCAACATTAGTTCGATAACAGCGCCCTGTATTCAATTTTCATACTTGTACATAGTCATGTTTGTGTTACTCATTTATTAAATATTTCCTGAATATAGATGACCCTCAAGGTACAAAAATAGCGACTTTCATTTAGAGAGTGGTTGATGCTCAAGGTTGATCGGCTGGCAAATTCGTTCTACCTTGAGCATCATCGTCCCTAACTAGGGAACATGAACCTGAAGGGTGTGGTGTCAGTTCATCCTTTAGGTTCATCCTCCCTAACGAGGGAACATCAACCTGAAGGGTGTGGATTTAGTTCAACCTTCAGGGTCACCTTCCAAACAAGAAAGCACTGTACTATGTATTGCTGGTTTCATTAATAACCTCTGCGTTAAATTATGAGACATATAACGAAATACACTTAAATAAACTCAAATAGCTTCATCTGATGGCGTTTATGTGTGTAAAACACGAAAATAACGTTTCCGTGAAATTTTGCAAAAAGTGAATTTTTTCGTGTTTTTTAGTCAAAATCTGCTTGTTTTCACTCTTACAGCAACAATACGCTGATACTCGCTGGAAAATGATTCCAGTGATATCAAACTTTTTATATAGGGATAGTGCATTGATATATATCAAACAATGCTAATAAGAACTTAATCGGATGATATGGAAATTTTAAAAAAAATCAACATTAGTTCGATAACAGCGTCCTGTATTCAATTTTCATCGTTATACATAGTCATGTTTCTGTTACTCATTTATTAAATATTTCCTGAAGGTAGATGACCCTTAAGGTACAAAAATAGCGACTTTCATTTAGAGTGAGGGTGATGGTCAAGGTAGATCGGCTGGCGAATTCGTTCTACCTTGAGCATCATCGTCCCTAACTAGGGAACATGAACCTGAAGGGTGTGGAGTCAGTACAACCTTCAGGTTCATCCTCCCTAAAGAGGGAACATGAATCTGAAGGGTGTGGATTCAGTTCAACCTTCAGGGTCACTTTCCAAACAAGAAAGCATTGTACTATGTATTGCTGGTTACATTAATAACCTCTGCATTAAATTATGTGCCGTATAACGAAATACACTTAAATACTCTCAAATAGCTTCATCTGATAGCGTTTGTGTGTGTAAAACACGAAAATAACGTTTCCGTGAAATTTTGCAAAAAGTGAATTTTTTCGTGTTTTTTAGTCAAAACCTGCTTGTTTTCACTCTAACAGAACGAATATGCTGATACTCGCTGGAAAATGATTCGAGCGATATGTAACTTTTTATATAGGCATAAGGCAGTGATATCTATCAAACTGCGCTAATAAGAACTTAATCGGGTGATATGCAAATTTTTAAAAAATTCAACATTAGTTCGATAACAGCGCCCTCTAACGACATAATGTTCAAACAAGGCAGAAAGCACTGTGCTATGTGTTGCAGGTTTCTTTAACAAACTCTGCGTTAAATTATGTGCCATACAACGAAATACAATTAAATACACTCAAATAGCTTCATCTGATAGAGTTTGTGTGTGTAAAACACGAAAATAACGCTTCCGTGGAATTATGCTAAAAATGTGAATTTTTTCGTGTTTTTTAGTCAAAATCTGCTTGTTTTCACTCTTACAGCACGAATACGCTGATACCCGCTGGAAAATGAATCGAGCGATATGTAACTTTTTATATAGGCATAGGGCAGTGATATCTATCAAATTGTGCAAATAAGAACTTAATCGGATGATATGCAAATTTTTAAAAAATTCAACATCAGTTCGATAACAGCGCCCTCTAACGACATAATGTCCAAACAAGGCAGAAAGCACTGTATTATGTGTTGCAGGTTTCTTTAACAACCTCTGCGTTAAAGTTTGTGCCATATAACGAAATACACTTAAATACACTCAAATAGCTTCATCTGATAACGTTTGTGTGTGTAAAACACGAAAATAACGTTTCCGTGAAATTCTGCAAAAAGTGAATTTTTTCGTGTTTTTTAGTCAAAATCTGCTTGTTTTCACTCTAACAGCACCAATACGCTGATTCTCGCTGGAAAATGATTGGAGCGATATGCAACTTTTTATATAGGCATAGGACAGTGATATCTATCAAACTGCGCTAATAAGAACTTAATCGGGTTATAGCAAATTTTTAAAAAATTCAACATCAGTTCGATAACAGCGCCCTCTAACGACATAATGTCCAAACAAGGCAGAAAGCACTGTATTATGTGTTACAGGTTTCTTTAAAAACCTCTGCGTTAAATTATGTGCCATATAACGAAATACAATTGAATACAATCAAATAGCTTCATCTAATAGCGTTTGTGTGTGTAAAACTCGAAAATAACGTTTCCGTGAAATTTTGCAAAAAGTGAATTTTTTGTGTTTTTTAGTCAAAATCTGCTTGTTTTCACTCTTACAGAAACAATACGCTGATACTCGCTGGAAAATGATTCCAGTGATACCAAACTTTTTATATAGGCATACGGCATTGATATATATCGAACTGTGCTAATTAGAAATTAATCGGATGATATGGAAATTTTAAAAAAAAACAAAATTAGTTCGATAACAGCGCCCTGTATTCAATTTTCATCCTTGTACATAGTCATGTTTCTGTTACTCATTTATTAAATATTTCCTGAAGGTAGATAACTCTTAAGGTACAAAAATAGCGACTTTCATTTAGAGTGAGGGTGATGCTCCAGGTAGATCGGCTGGTGACTTCGTTCTACCTTGAGCATCATCATCCCTAACTAGGGAACATGAACCTGAAGGGAGTGAAGTGAGTTCAACCTTTGGGTTCATCCTCCCTAACGAGTGAACATGAACCTGAAGGGTGTGGATTCAATTCAACCTTCAGGGTCACCTTCCAAACAAGAAAGCACTGTACTATGTATTGCTGGATTCATTAATAACCTCTGCGTTAAATTATGTGCCATATAACGAAATACACTTAAATACACTCAAATAGCTTCATCTGATTGCGTTTGTGTGTGTAAAACACGAAAATAACGTTTCCGTGAAATTTTGCAAAAAGTGAATTTTTTCGTGTTTTTTAGTCAAAATCTGCTTGTTTTCACTTACAGCAACAAGACGCTGATACTCGCTGGAAAATGATTCCAGTGATAAACTTTTTATGTAGGCATAGGGCATTGATATGTATCAAACTATGCTAATAAGAACTTAATCGGATGATATGGGAATTTAAAAAAAAATCAACATTAGTTCGATAACAGCGCCCTGTATTCAATTTTCATACTTGTACATAGTCTTGTTTTGTTACTCATTTATTATTTCCTGAAGTTAGGTGACCCTCAAGGTATAAAAATAGCGACTTTCATTTAGAGGGAGGGTGATGCTCAAGGTCGATCGGCTGGCGACATCGTTCTACCTTGAGCATCCTCATCCCTAACTAAGGAACATGAACCTGAAGGGTGTGAAGTCAGTTCAACCTTCAGGTTCATCCTCCCTAACGAGGGAACATGAACCTGAAGGGTGTGGATTCAGTTCAACCTTCAGGGTCACCTTCCAAACAAGAAAGCACTGTACTATGTATTGCTGGTTTCATTAAAAACCTCTGCGTTAAATTATGTGCCATATAACGAAATACACTTAAATACACTCAGATAGCTTCATCTGATAGCGTTTGTGTAGGTAACACCGAAAATAACGTTTCCGTGAAATTTTGCAAAGTGAATTTTTTCGTGTTTTTCAGTCAAAATCTGCTTGTTTTCACTCTTACAGCAACAAGACGCTGATACTTGCTGGAAAATGATTCCAGCGATATCAAACTTTTTATATAGGCATAGGGCATTGACATGTATCAAACTATGCTAATAAGAACTTAATCAGATGATATGGAAATTTAAAAAAAAATCAACATTAGTTCCATAACAGCGCCCTGTATTCAATTTTCATACCTGTACATAGTCACGTTTGTGTTACTCATTTATTAAATATTTCCTGAAGGTAGATGACCTTCAAGGTACAAAAATAGCGACTTTCATTTAGAGGGAGGGTGATGCTCAAGGTAAATCGGCTGGCGACTTCGTTCTACCTTGAGCATCATCATTCCTAACTAGGGAACATGAACCTAAAGGGTGTGAAGTCAGTTCAACCTTCAGGTTCATCCTCCCTAACGAAGGAACATGAACCTGAAGGATGTGGATTCAGTTCAACCATCAGGGTCACCTTCCAATCAAGAAAGCACTGTACTATGTATTGCTGGTTTCATTAATAACCTCTGCGTTAAATTATGTGCCATATAACGAAATACACTTAAATACACTCAAATAGCTTCACCTGATAGCGTTTGTGTAGGTAACACCGAAAATAACGTTTCCGTGAAATTTTGCAAAAAGTGAATTTTTTCGTGTTTTTTAATCAAAATCTGCTTGTTTTCACTCTTACAGCAACAATACGCTGAAACTCGCTGGAAAATGATTCCAGTGATATCAAACTTTATATAGGCATAGGGCATTGATATGTATCAAACTAAACTAATAAGAACTTAATTGGATGATATGGAAATTTTAAAAAAATCAAAATTAGTTTATTAAGAGCGCCCTGTATTCAATTTTCATACCTGTACATAGTCATGTTTGGGTTACTCATTTAATAAATATTTCCTGAAGGTAGATGACCTTCAAGGTACAAAAATAGCGACTTTCATTTAGTGGGAGGGTGATGCTCAAGGTAAATCGGCTGGCGACTTCGTTCTACCTTGAGCATCATCATCCCTAACTAGGGAACATGAACCTAAAGGGTGAGAAGTCAGTTCAACCTTCAGGTTCATCCTCCCTAACGAGGGAACATGAACCTGAAGGGTGTGGATTCAGTTCAACCTTCAGGGTCACCTTCCAAACAAGAAAGCACTGTACTATGTATTGCTGGTTTCATTAATAACCTCTGCGTTAAATTATGTGCCATATAACGAAATACACTTAAATACACTCAAATAGCTTCACCTGATAGCGTTTGTGTAGGTAACACCGAAAATAACGTTTCCGTGAAATTTTGAAAAAAGTGAATTTTTTCGTGTTTTTTAATCAAAATCTGCTTGTTTTCACTCTTACAGCAACAATACGCTGAAACTCGCTGGAAAATGATTCCAGTGATATCAAACTTTTTATATAGGCATAGGGCATTGACATGTATCAAACTATGCTAATAAGAACTTAATCAGATGATATGGAAATTTTAAAAAAAATCAACATTAGTTCCATAACAGCGCCCTGTATTCAATTTTCATACCTGTACATAGTCACGTTTGTGTTACTCATTTATTAAATATTTCCTGAAGGTAGATGACCCTCAAGGTACAAAAATAGCGACTTTCGTTTAGAGGGAGGGTGATGCTCAAAGTAGATCGGCTGGCGACTTCGTTCTACCTTGATCATCATCATCCCTAACTAGGGAACATGAACCTGAAAGGTGTGAAGTCAGTTCAACCTTCAGGTTCATCCTCCCTAACGAGGGAACATGAACCTGAAGGGTGTGGATTCAGTTCAATCTTCAGGGTCACCTTCCAAACAAGAAAGCACTGTACTATTTATTGCTGGTTTCATTAATAACCTCTGCGTTAAATTATGTGCCATATAACGAAATACACTTAAATACACTCAAATAGCTTCACCTGATAGCGTTTGTGTAGGTAACACCGAAAATAACGTTTCCGTGAAATTTTGCAAAAAGTGAATTTTTTCGTGTTTTTTAATCAAAATCTGCTTGTTTTCACTCTTACAGCAACAATACGCTGAAACTCGCTGGAAAATGATTCCAGTGATATCAAACTTTTTATATAGGCATAGGGCATTGATATGTATCAAACTAAGCTAATAAAAACTTAATTGGATGATATGGAAATTTTAAAAAAAATCACCATTAGTTCGATAATAGCGCCCTGTATTCAATTTTCATACTTGTATATAGCCATGTTTGTGTTACTCATTTATTAAAGATTTCCTGAAGGTAGATGACCCTCAAGGTACAAAAATAGCGACTTTCGTTTAGAGGGAGGGTGATGCTCAAGGTAGATCGGCTGGCGACTTCGTTCTACCTTGATCATCATCATCCCTAACTAGGGAACATGAACCTGAAAAGTGTGAAGTCAGTTCAACCTTCAGGTTCATCCTCCCTAACGAGGGAACATGAACCTGAAGGGTGTGGATTCAGTTCAACCTTCAGGGTCACCTTCCAAACAAGAAAGCACTGTACTATGTATTGCTGGTTTCATTAATAACCTCTGCGTTAAATTATGTGCCATATAACGAAATACACTTAAATACCCTGTGATAGCTTCATCTGATAGCGTTTGTGGGTGTAAAACACGAAAATAACGTTTTCGTGAAATTTTGCAAAAAGTGAATTTTTTCGTGTTTTTTAGTCAAAATCTGCTTGTTTTCACTCTTACAGCAACAATACGCTGATACTCGCTGGAAATTGATTCCATTGATACCAAACTTTTTATATAGGCATAGGGAATTGATATGCATCAAACTATGCTAATAAAAACTTAATCTGATGATATGGAAATTTTAAAAAAAATCAACATTAGTTCGATAACAGCGCCCTGTATTCAATTTTCAAATTCTACATAGTCATGTTTGTGTTACTCATTTATTAAATATTTCCTGAAGGTAGATGACCCTCAAGGTACAAAAATAGCGACTTTCATTTAGAGGGAGGGTGATGCTCAAGGTAGATCGGCTGGCGACTTCGTTCTACCTTGAGCATCATCATCGCTAACTAGGGAACATGAAACTAAAGGGAGTGAAGTGAGTTCAACCTTCAGGTTCATCCTCCCTAACGAGTGAACATGCACCTGAAGGGTGTGGATTCAGTTCAACCTTCAGGGTCACCTTCCAAACAAATAAGCACTGTACTAAGTATTACAGGTTTCATTAATAACCTCTGCGTTAAATTATGTGCCAAATAACGAAATACACTTAAATACATTCAAATAGCTTCAACTGATAGCGTTTGAGTGTGTAAAACACAAAATAACGTTAACGAGAAATTTTGCAAAAAGTGAATTTTTTCGTGTTTTTTAGTCAAAATCTGATTGTTTTCACTCTTACAGCACTAAAACGCTGATACTCGCTGGAAAATGATTCCAGTGATATCAAACTTTTTATATAGGCATAGGGCATTGATATGTATCAAACTATGCTAATAAGAACTTAATCGGATGATATGGAAATTTAAAAAAAAATCAACATTAGTTCGATAACAGCGCCCTGTATTCAATTTTGATACTTGTACATACTCATGTTTGTGTTACTCATTTATTAAATATTTCCTGAAAGTAGATGACCCTCAAGGTACAAAAATAGCGACTTTCATTTAGAGGGAGGGTGATGCTCAAGGTAGATCGGCCTGCGACTTCGTTCTACCTTGAGCATCATCATCCCTAACTAGGGAACATGAACCTGAAGGGTGTGAAGTCAGTTCAACCTTCAGGTTCATCCTCCCTAACGAGGGAACATGAAACTGAAGGGTGTGGATTCAGTTCAACCTTCTGGGTCACCTTCCTAACAAGAAAGCACTGTACTATGTATTGCTAGTTTCAATAATAAACTCTGCGTTAAATTATGTGCCATATAACGAAATACACTTAAATTCACTCAAATATCTTCATCTGATAGCGTTTGTGTGTGTAAAACACGAAAATAACGTTTCCGTGAAATTTTGTAAAAAGTGAATTTTTTCGTGTTTTTTAGTCAAAACCTGCTTGTTTTCACTCTTTCAGCACGAATACGCTGATACTGGCTGGAAAATGATTCCAGTGATATCAAACTTTTTATATAGGGATAGGGCATTGATATGTATCAAACTATGCTAATAAGATACTTAATCGAATGATATGGAAATTTTAAAAAAAATCAACATTAGTTCGATAACAGCACCCTGTATTGAATTTTCATACTTGTACATAGTCTTGTTTGTGTTACTCATTTATTATTTCCTGAAGGTAGATGACCCTCAAGGTACAAAAATAGCGACTTTCATTTAGAGGGAGGGTGATGCTCAAGGTAGATCGGCTGGCGACTTCGTTCTACCTTGAGCCTCATCATCCCTAACTAGGGAACATGAACCTGAAGGGTGTGAAGTCAGTTCAACCTTCAGGTTCATCCTCCCTAACGAGGGAACATGATCCTCAAGGGTGTGGATTCAATTCAACCTTCAGGGTCACCTTCAAAACAAGAAAGCACTGTACTATGTATTGCTGGTTTCATTAATAACCTCTGCGTTAAATTGTGCCTTATAACGAAATACACTTAAATACACTCAAATAGCTTCAACTGATAGCGTTTGAGTGTGTAAAACACGTAGATAACGTTTCCGTGAAATTTTGCAAAAAGTGAATTTTTTTGTGTTTTTTAGTCAAAATCTGCTTGTTTTCACTCTTACAGCACGAATACGCTGATACTCGCTGGAAAATGATTCCAGCGATATCAAACTTTTTATATAGGCATAGGGCATTGATATGTATCAAACTATGGTAATAAGAACTTAATCAGATCATATGGAAATTTAAAAAAAATCAACATTAGTTCCATAACAGCGCCCTGTATTCAATTTTCATACTTGTACATAGTCATGTTTGTGTTACTCATTTATTAAATATTTCCTGAACGTAGATGACCCTCAAGGAACAAAAATAGCGACTTTCATTTAGAGGGAGGGTGATGCTCAAGGTAGATCGGCTGGCGACTTCGTTCTACCTTGAGCATCATCATCCCTAACTAGGGAACATGAACCTAAAGGGTGAGAAGTCAGTTCAACCTTCAGGTTCATCCTCCCTAACGAGGGAACATGAACCTGAATGGTGTGGATTCAGTTCAACCTTCAGGGTCACCTTCCAAACAAGAAAGCACTGTACTATGTATTGCTGGTTTCATTAATAACCTCTGCGTTAAATTTTGTGCCATATAACGAAATACACTTAAATACACTCAAATAGCTTCACCTGATAGCGTTTGTGTAGGTAACACCGAAAATAACGTTTCCGTGAAATTTTGAAAAAAGTGAATTTTTTCGTGTTTTTTAATCAAAATCTGCTTGTTTTCACTCTTACAGCAACAATACGCTGAAACTCGCTGGAAAATGATTCCAGTGATATCAAACTTTTTATGTAGGCATAGGGCATTGATATGTATCAAACTAAGCTAATAAGAACTTAATTGGATGATATGGAAATTTTTAAAAAAATCACAATTAGTTCGATAATAGCGCCCTGTATTCAATTTTCATACTTCTACATAGTCATGTTTGTGTTACTCATTTATTAAATATTTCCTGAAGGTAGATGACCCTCAAGGTACAAAAATAGCGACTTTCCTTTAGAGGGAGGGTGATGCTCAAGGTAGATCGGCTGGCGACTTCGTTCTACCTTGAGCATCATCATCCCTAACTAGGGAACATGAAACTGAAGGGAGTGAAGTCAGTTCAACCTTCAGGTTCATCCTCCCTAACGAGGGAACATGAACCTGAAGGGTGTGGATTCAGTTCAACCTTCAGGGTCACCTTCCAAACAAGAAAGCACTGTACTATGTATTGCTGGTTTCATTAATAACCTCTGCGTTAAATTATGTGCCATATAACGAAATACACTTAAATACACTCAAATAGCTTCATCTGATAGCGTTTGTGTGTGTAAAACACGAAAATAACGTTTCCGTGAAATTTTGCAAAAAGTGAATTTTTTCGTGTTTTTTAGTCAAAATCTGCTTGTTTTCACTCTTACAGCAACAATACGCTGATACTCGCTGGAAATTGATTCCATTGATACCAAACTTTTTATGTAGGCATAGGGCATTGATATGTATCAAACTATGCTAATAAGAACTTAATCGGATGATATGGAAATTTTAAAAAAAATCAACATTAGTTCGATAACAGCGCCCTGTATTCAATTTTCATACTTGTACATAGTCATGTTTGTGTTACTCATTTATTAAATATTTCCTGAAGGTAGATGACCCTCAAGGTACAAAAATAGCGACTTTCATTTAGAGGGAGGGTGATGCTCAAGGTAGATCGGCTGGCGATTTCGTTCTACCTTGAGCATCCTCATCCCTAACTAGGGAACATGAACCTGAAGGGCGTGAAGTCAGTTCAACCTTCAGGTTCATCCTCCCTAACGAGGGAACATGAACCTGAAGGGTGTGGATTCAGTTCAACCTTCAGGGTCACCTTCCTAACAAATAAGCACTGTACTAAGTATTACAGGTTTCATTAATAACCTCTGCGTTAAATTATGTGCCATATAACGAAATACACTTAAATACACTCAAATAGCTTCAACTGATAGCGTTTGAGTGTGTAAAACACAAAATAACGTTAACGTGAAATTTTGCAAAAAGTGAATTTTTTCGTGTTTTTTAGTCAAAATCTGATTGTTTTCACTCTTACAGCACTAAAACGCTGATACTCGCTGGAAAATGATTCCAGTGATATCAAACTTTTTATATAGGCATAGGGCATTGATATGTATCAAACTATGCTAATAAGAACTTAATCGGATGATATGGAAATTTAAAAAAAAATCAACATTAGTTCGATAACAGCGCCCTGTATTCAATTTTGGTACTTGTACATACTCATGTTTATGTTACTCATTTATTAAATATTTCCTGAAGGTAGATGACCCTCAAGGTACAAAAATTGCGACTTTCATTTAGAGGGAGGGTGATGCTCAAGGTAGATTGGCTGGCGACTTCGTTCAACCTTGAGCATCATCATCCCTAACTAGGGAACATGAACCTGAAGGGTGTGAAGTCAGTTCAACCTTCAGGTTCATCCTCCCTAACGAGGGAACATGAACCTGAAGGGTGTGGATTCAGTTCAACCTTCAGGGACATCTTCCAAACAAGAAAGCACTGTACTATGTATTGCTGGTTTCATTAATAAGCTCTGCGTTAAATTATGTGCCATATAACGAAATACACTTAAATACACTCAAATAGCTTCATCTGATAGCGTTTGTGTGTGTAAAACACGAAAACAACGTTTCCGTGAAATTTTGCAAAAAGTGAATTTTTTCGTGTTTTTTAGTCAAAATCTGCTTGTTTTCACTCTTACAGCAACAATAAGCTGATACTCGCTGGAAAATGATTCCAGTGATATCAAACTTTTTATGTAGGCATACGGCATTGATATGTATCAAACTATGCTAATAAGAACTTAATCGGATGATATGGAAATTTAACAAAAAATCAACATTAGTTCGATAACAGTGCCCTGTATTGAATTTTCATCCTTGTCAATAGTCATGTTTGTGTTACTTATTTATTATTTCCTGATGGTAGATGACCCTTAAGGTACAAAAATAGCGACTTTCATTTAGAGGGAGGTTGATGCTCAAGGTTGATAGGCTGGCGAATTCGTTCTACCTTGAGCATCATCGTCCCTAACTAGGGAACATTAACCTGAAGGGTGTGGAGTCAGTTCATCCTTCAGGTTCATCCTCCCTAACGAGGGAACATGAACCTGAAGGGTGTGGATTCAGTTCAACCTTCAGGGTCACATTCCTAACAAGAAAGCAGTGTACTATGTATTGCTAGTTTCATTAATAAACTCTGCGTTAAATTATGTGCCATATAACGAAATACACTTAAATTCACTCAAATAGCTTCACCTGATAGCGTTTGTGTGTGTAAAACACGAAAATAACGTTTCCGTGAAATTTTGCAAAGTGAATTTTTTCGTTTTTTATTCAAAACCTGCTTGTTTTCACTCTTACATCACGAATGCGCTGATACTCGCTGGAAAATGATTCGAGCGATATGTAACTTTTTATATAGGCATAGGGCATTGATATCTATCAAACTGCGCTAATAAGAACTTAATCGGGTGATATGCAAATTTTTAAAAAATTCAACATTAGTTCGATAACAGCGCCCTCTAACGACATAATGTCCAAACAAGGCAGAAATCGTTGTACTATGTATTGCTGGTTTCTTTAACAACATCTGCGTTAAATTATGTGCCATACAACGAAATACACTTAAATACACTTATATAGCTTAATCTGATTGCGTTTGTGTGTGTAAAACACGAAAACAACGTTTCCGTGAAATTTTGCAAAAAGTGAATTTTTTCGTGTTTTTTAGACAAAATCTGCTTGTTTTCACTCTTACAGCAACAATACGGTGAAACTCGCTGGAAAATAATTCCAGTGATATCAAACGTTTTATATGGGCATTGGGCATTGATATGTATCAATCTATGCTAATAAGAACTTAATCGGATGATATGGAAATTTTAAAAAAATCAACATTAGTTCCATAACAGCGCCCTGTATTCAATTTTCATACTTGTACATAATCATGTTTGTGTTACTCATTTATTAAATATTTCCTGAAGGTAGATGACCCTCAAGGTACAAAAATAGCGACTTTCATTTAGAGTGAGGGTGATGCTCAATGTAGATCGGCTGGCGACTTCGTTCTACCTTGAGCATCATCATCCCTAACTAGGGAACATAAACCTGAAGGGTGTGAAGTCAGTTCAACCTTCAGGGTCACCTTCCAAACAAGAAAGCACTGTACTATGTATTGCTGGTTTCATTAATATGCTCTGCGTTAAATTATGTGCCATATAACGAAATACACTTAAATACACTCAAATAGCTTCATCTGATAGCGTTTTGTGTGTGTGTAAAACACGAAAATAACGTTTCCGTGATATTTTGCAAAAAATGAATTTTTTCGTGTTTTTTAGTCAAAATCTGCTTGTTTTCACTCTTACAGCAACAATACGCTGATACTCGCTGGAAAATGATTCGAGTGATAACAAACTTTTTATATTGGCATAGGGCATTGATATGTATCAAACTATGCTAATAAGAACTTAATCGGATAATATGGAAATTTTTAAAAAAATCAACATTAGTTCGATTACAGCGCCCTGTATTCAATTTTCATACTTGTACATAGTCAAGTTTGTGTTACTCATTTATTAAATATTTTCTGAAGGTAGATGACCCTCAAGGTACAAAAATAGCGACTTTCATTTAGAGGCAGGGTGATGCTCAAGGTAGATCGGCTGGCGACTTCGTTCTACCTTGAGCATCATCATCCCTAACTAGGGAACATGAACTTGAAGGGAGTGAAGTGAGTTCAACCTTCAGGTTCATCCTCCCTAACGAGGGAACATGAACCTGAAGGGTGTGGATTCAGTTCAACCTTCAGGGTCACCTTCCTAACAAGAAAGCAGTGTACTATGTATTGCTAGTTTCATTAATAAACTCTGCGTTAAATTATGTGCCATATAACGAAATACACTTAAATTCACTCAAATAGCTTCATCTGATAGCGTTTGTGTGTGTAAAACACGAAAATAACGTTTCCGTGAAATTTTGCAAAGTGAATTTTTTCGTGTTTTTTAGTCAAAACCTGCTTGTTTTCACTCTTACAGCACGAATGCGCTGATACTCGCTGGAAAATGATTCGAGCGATATGTAACTTTTTATATAGGCATAGGGCATTGATATCTATCAAACTGCGCTAATAAGAACATAATCGGGTGATATGTAAATTTTTAAAAAATTCAACATTAGTTCGATAACAGCGCGCTCTAACGACATAATGTCCAAACAAGGCAGAAAGCACTGTACTATGTATTGCTGGTTTCTTTAACAACATCTGCGTGAAATTATGTGCCATACAACGAAATAAACTTAAATACACTCAAATAGCTTCATCTGATAGCGTTTGTGTGTGTAAAACACGAAAATAACGTTTCCGTGAAATTTTGCAAAAAATGAATTTTTTCGTGTTTTTTAGTCAAAATCTGCTTGTTTTCACTCTTACAGCAACAATACGCTGATACTCGCTGGAAAATGATTCCAGCGATATCAAACTTTTTATATAGGCATAGGGCATTGATATGTATCAAATTATGCTAATAAGAACTTAATCGGATTATATGGAAATTTAAAAAAAAATCAACATTAGTTCGATAACAGCGCCCTGTATTCAATTTTCATACTTGTACATAGTCATGTTTGTGTTACTCATTTATTATTTCCTGAAGGTAGATGACCCTCAAGGTACAAAAATAGCGACTTTCATTTAGAGGGAGGTTGATGCTCAAGGTTAATCGGCTGGCAAATTCGTTCTACCTTGAGCATCATCGTCCCTAAATAGGGAACATGAACCTGAAGGGTGTGGAGTCAGTTCAACCTTCAGGGTCACCTTCCTAACAAGAAAGCACTGTGCTATGTATTGCTAGTTTCATTAATAAACTCTGCGTTAAATTATGTGTCATATAACGAAATACACTTAAATACACTCAAATATCTTCATCTGATAGCGTTTGTGTGTGTAAAACACGAAAATAACGTTTCCGTGAAATTTTGCAAAAAGTGAATTTTTTCGTGTTTTTTAGTCAAAATCTGATTGTTTTCACTCTTACAGCACCAAAACGCTGATACTCGCTGGAAAATGATTAAAGTGATTCCAAATTTTTTATATAGGCATAGGGCATTGATATGTATCAAACTATGTTAATAAGAACTTAATCGGATGATATGGAAATTTTAAAAAAAATCAACATTAGTTCGATAACAGCGCCCTGTATTCAATTTTCATACTTTTACATAGTCATCTTTGTGTTATTTATTAAATATTTCCTGAAGGTAGATGACCCTAAAGGATAAAAAATTAGCGACCTTCATTTAGAGGGAGGGTGATGCTCAAGGTAGATCGGCTGGCGACTTCGTTCTACCTTGAGCATCATCATCCCTAACTAGGGAACATGAACCTGAAGGGAGTGAAGTGAGTTCAACCTTCAGGTTCATCCTCCCTAACGAGGGAACATGAACCTGAAGGGTGTGGATTCAGTTCAACCTTCAGGGTCACCTTCCTAACAAGAAAGCACTGTACTATGTATTGCTAGTTTCATTAATAAAATCTGCGTTAAATTATGTGCCATATAACGAAATACACTTAAATTCACTCAAATAGCTTCATCTGATAGCGTTTGTGTGTGTAAAACACGAAAATAACATTTCCATGAAATTTTGAAAAATTGAATTTTTTCGTGTTTTTTAGTCAAAATCTGCTTGTTTTCACTCTTACAGCAACAATACGCTGATACTCGCTGGAAAATGATTCCAGCGATATCAATCTTTTTATATAGGCATAGGGCATTGATATGTAACAAACTGTGCTAATAAGAACTTAATCGGATGATATGGAAATTTTAAAAAAAATCAACATTAGTTCGATAACAGCGCCCTGTATTCAATTTTCATACTTGTACATAGTCATGTTTGTGTTACTCATTTATTAAATGTTTCCTGAAGGTAGATGACCCTCAAGGTACAAAAATAGCGACTTTCATTTAGAGGGAGGGTTATGCTCAAGGTAGATCGGCTGGCGGCTTCGTTCTACCTTGAGCATCATTATCCCTAACTAGGGAACATGAACCTGAAGGGTGTGAAGTCAGTTCAACCTTCAGGTTCATCCTCCCTAACGAGGGAACATGAACCTGAAGGGTGTGGATTCAGTTCAACCTTCAGGATCACATTCCAAACAAGAAAGCACTGTACTATGTATTGCTGGTTTCATTAATAACCTCTGCGTTAAATTATGTGCCATATAACGAAATACATTTAAATACACTCAAATAGCTTCATCTGATAGCGTTTGTGTGTAAAACATGAAAATAACGTTTCCGTGAAATTTTGCAAAAAGTGAATTTTTTCGTGTTTTTTAGTCAAAATCTGCTTGTTTTCACTCTTACAGCAACAATACGCTGATACTCGCTGGAAAATGATTCCAGTGATACCAAACTTTTAATATAGGCATTGGGCATTGATATGTATCAAATTATGCTAATAAGAACTTAATCTGATGATATGGAAATTTAAAAAAAAATCAACATTAGTTCGATAACAGCGCCCTGTATTCAATTTTCATCCTTGTACATAGTCATGTTTGTGTTACTTATTTATTAAATATTTTAGAAGGTAGATGGCCCTCAAGGTACAAAAATAGCGACTTTCATTTAGAGGGAGGGTGATGCTCAAGGTAGATCGGCTGGCGACTTCGTTCTACCTTGAGCATCATCGTCCCTAACTAGGGAACATGAACCTGAAGGGTGTGGAATCATTTCAACCTTCAGGTTCATCCTCCCTAACGAGGGAACATGAACCTGAAGGGTGTGGATTCAGTTCAACCTTCAGGGTCTCCTTCCAAACAAGAAAGCACTGTACTATGTATTGCTGGTTTCATTAATAACCTCTGCGTTAAATTATGTGCCATATAAGGAAATACACTTAAATACACTCAAATAGCTTCATCTGATAGCGTTTGTGTGTGTAAAACACGAAAATGTCCTTCCCGTGAAATTATGCAAAAAGTGAATTTTTTCGTGTTTTTTAGTCGAAATCTGCTTGTTTTCGCTCTAACAGCACGAATACGCTGATACTCGCTGGAAACTGATTCTAGCGATATGTAACTTTTTATATAGGCATAGGGCAGTGAGGTCTATCAAACTGCGCTAATAAGAACTTAATCGGGTGAAATGCAAATTTTTAAAAAATTCAACATTAGTTCGATAACAGCGCCCTTTAACGAAATAATGTCCAAACAAGGCAGAAAGCACTGTGCTATGTGTTGCAGGTATCTTTAACAAACTCTGCGTTAAATTATGTGCCATATAACGAAATACAATTAAATACACTCAAAGAGCTTCTTCTGATAGCGTTTGTGTGTGTAAACCACGTAAAACAACGCTTCCGTGAAATTATGCAAAAAGTGAATTTTTTCGTGTTTTTTAGTCAAAATCTGCTTGTTTTCACTCTTACAGCAACAATACGCTGATACTCGCTGGAAAATGATTCCAGCGATATAAAACTTTTCATATAGGCATACGGCATTGATATATATCAAACTGTGCTAATAAGAACAATCGGATGATAAGGAAATTTTAAAAAAATCAACATTAGTTCGATAAAAGCGCCCTGTATTCAATTTTCATCCTTGTACATAGTCATGTTTCTGTTACTCATTTATTAAATATTTCCTGAAGGTAGATGACCATTAAGGTACAAAAATAGCTACTTTCATTTAGAGTGAGGGTGATGATCAAGGTAGATCGGCTGGCGACTTCGTTCTACCTTGAGCATCATCATCCCTATCTAGGGAACATGAACCTGAAGGGTGTGGAGTCGGTTCAACCTTCAGGATCATCCTGCATAACGAGGGAACATGAACCTGAAGGGTGCGGAATCAGTTCAAACTTCAGACTCACCTTCCAAAACAAGAAAGCACTGTTCTATGTATTGCTCGTTTCATTAATAACCTCTGCGTTAAATTATGTGCCATATAACGAATACACTTAAATACACTCAAATAACTTCATGTGTTAGCGTTTGTATGTGTAAAACACTAAAATAACGTTTCCGTGAAATTTTGCAAAAAGTGAATTTTTTCGTGTTTTTTAGTCAAAACCTGCTTGTTTTCATTCCAACAGCACGAATACGCTGATACTCGCTGGTAAATGATTCCAGCGATATGTAACTTTTTATATAGCATAGGGCAATGATATCTATCAAACTGCGCTAATAAGAACTTAATCGGGTAATATGCAAATTTTTAAAAAATTCAACATTAGTTCGATAACAGCGCCCTCTAACGATATAATATCCAAACAAGGCAGAAAGCTCTGTACTATGTACTGCTGGTTTCTTTAACCACCTCTGCGTTAAATTATGTGCCATATAACGAAATACATTTAAATACACTCAAATAGCTTCTTCTGATAGCGTTTGTGTGTGTAAAACACGAAAATAACGTTTCCGTGAAATTTTGAAAAATTGAATTTTTTCGTGTTTCTTAGTCAAAATCTGCTTGTTTTCATTCTTACAGCACCAATACGCTGATACTCGCTGGACAATGATTCCAGCGATATCAAACTTTTTATATAGGTATAGGGCATTGATATGTATCAAACTGTGCTAATAAGAACTTAATCGGTTGTATGGAAATTTTAAAAAATTTCAACATTACTTCTATAACAGCGCACTGTATTCAATTTTCATCCTTGTAAATAGCCATGTTTGTGTTACTCATTTAATAATTATTTCCTCAAGGTAGATGCCGTGAAGGTACAAAAATAGCGACTTTCATTTAGCGGGAGTGTGATGCTCAAGGTAGATCAGCTGGCGACTGCGTTCTACCTTGAGCATCATCATCCCTAACTAGGGAACATGAACCTGAAGGGTGTGGAGACAGTTCAACCTTCAGGTTCATCCTCCCTAACGAGGGAACATGAACCTGAAGGGTGTGGATTCAGTTCAACCTTCAGGATCACATTCCAAACAAGAAAGCACTGTACTATGTATTGCTGGTTTCATTAATAACCTCTGCGTTAAATTATGTGCCATATAACGAAATACACTTAAATACACTCAAATAGCTTCATCTGATAGCGTTTGTGTGTAAAACACGAAAATAACGTTTCCGTGAAATTTTGCAAAAAGTGAATTTTTTCGTGTTTTTTAGTCAAAAGCTGCTTGTTTTCACTCTTACAGCAACAATACGCTGATACTCGCTGGAAAATGATTCCAGTGATACCAAACTTTTAATATAGGCATAGGGCATTGATATGTATCAAACTATGCTAATAAGAACTTAATCTGATGATATGGAAATTTAAAAAAAATCAACATTAGTTCGATAACAGCGCCCTGTATTCAATTTTCATCCTTGTACATAGTCATGTTTGTGTTACTTATTTATTATTTCCTGAAGGTAGATGACCCTCAAGGTACAAAAATAGCGACTTTCATTTAGAGGGAGGGTGATGCTCAAGGTAGATCGGCTGGCGACTTCGTTCTACCTTGAGCATCATCATCCCTAACTAGGGAACATGAACCTGAAGGGTGTGAAGTCAGTTCAACCTTCAGGTTCATCCTCCCTAACGAGGGAACATGAACCTGAAGGGTGTGGATTCAGTTCAACCTTCAGGGTCACCTTCCAAACAAGAACACTGTACTATGTATTGCTGGTTTCATTAATAAGCTCTGCGTTAAATTATGTGCCATATAACGAAATACACTTAAATACACTCAAATAGCTTCATCTGATAGCGTTTGTGTGTGTAAAACAGGAAAATAACGTTTTCGTGAAATTTTGCAAAAAGTGAATTTTTTCGTGTTTTTTAGTCAAAATCTGCTTGTTTTCACTCTTACAGCAACAAGACGCTGATACTCGCTGGAAAATGATTCCAGCGATATCAAACTTTTTATATAGGCATAGGGCATTGATATGTATCAAACTATGCTAATAAGAACTTAATCAGATGATATGGAAATTTTTAAAAAAATCAACATTAGTTCCATAACAGCGCCCTGTATTCAATTTTCATACCTGTACATAGTCATGTTTGTGTTACTCATTTATTAAATATTTCCTGAAGGTAGATGACCTTCAAGGTACAAAAATAGCGACTTTCATTTAGAGGGAGGGTGATGCTCAAGGTAAATCGGCTGGCGACTTCGTTCTACCTTGAGCATCATCATCCCTAACTAGGGAACATGAACCTGAAAGGTGTGAATTCAGTTCAACCTTCAGGTTCATCCTCCCTAACGAAGGAACATGAACCTGAAGGATGTGGATTCAGTTCAACCATCAGGGTCACCTTCCAATCAAGAAAGCACTGTACTATGTATTGCTGGTTTCATTAATAACCTCTGCGTTAAATTATGTGCCATATAACGAAATACACTTAAATACACTCAAATAGCTTCACCTGATAGCGTTTGTGTAGGTAACACCGAAAATAACGTTTCCGTGAAATTTTGAAAAAAGTGAATTTTTTCGTGTTTTTTAATCAAAATCTGCTTGTTTTCACTCTTACAGCAACAATACGCTGAAACTCGCTGGAAAATGATTCCAGTGATATCAAACTTTTTATATAGGCATAGGGCATTGATATGTATCAAACTAAGCTAATAAGAACTTAATTCGATGATATGGAAATTTTAAAAAAAATCAACATTAGTTCCATAACAGCGCCCTGTATTCAATTTTCATACTTGTATATAGCCATGTTTGTGTTACTCATTTATTAAAGATTTCCTGAAGGTAGATGACCCTTAAGGCACAAAAATAGCGACTTTCATTTAGAGGGAGGGTGATGCTCAAGTTTGATCGGCTGGCGAATTCGTTCTACCTTGATCATCATCATCCCTAACTAGGGAACATGAACCTGAAATGTGTGGAGTCAGTTCAACCTTCAGGTTCATCCTCCCTAACGAGGGAACATGAACCTGAAGGGTGTGGATTCAGTTCAACCATCAAGTTCACCTTCCAAACAAGAAAGCACTGTACTATGTATTGCAGGTTTCATTAATAACCTCTGCGTTAAATTATGTGCCATATAACGAAATACACTTAAATACACTCAAATAGCTTCATCTGATAGCGTTTGTGTGTAAAACATGAAAATAACGTTTCCGTGAAATTTTGCAAAAAGTGAATTTTTTCGTGTTTTTTAGTCAAAATCTGCTTGTTTTCACTCTTACAGAACCAAAGCGCTGATACTCGCTGGAAAATGATTCTAGTGATACCAAATTTTAATATAGGCATAGGGCATTGATATGTATCAAACTATGCTAATAAGAACTTAAACGGATGATATGGAAATTTTAAAAAAAATCAACATTAGTTCGATAACAGCGCCCTGTATTCAATTTTCATACCTGTACATAGTCATGTTTGTGTTACTCATTTATTAAATTTTTCCTGAAGGTAGATGACCCTCAAGGTACAAAAGTAGCGAATTACATTTACAGGGAGGGTGATGCTCAAGGTAGATCGGCTGGCGACTTCGTTCTACCTTGAGCATCATCATCCCTAACTAGGGAACATGAACCTGAAGGGTGTGAAGTCAGTTCAACCTTCAGGTTCATCCTCCCTAACGAGGGAACATGAACCTGAAGGGTGTGGATTCAGTTCAACCTTCAGGGTCACCTTCCAAACAAGAAAGCACTGTACTATGTATTGCTGGTTTCATTAATAAGCTCTGCGTTAAATTATGTGCCATATAACGAAATACACTTAAATACACTCAAATAGCTTCATCTGATAGCGTTTGTGTGTGTAAAACACGAAAATAACGTTTCCGTGAAATTTTGCAAAGTGAATTTTTTCGTGTTTTTCAGTCAAAATCTGCTTGTTTTCACTCTTACAGCAACAATACGCTGATACTCGCTGGAAAATGATTCCAGTGATACCAAACTTTTTATATAGGCTAGGGCATTGATATGTATCAAACTATGCTAATAAGAACTTAATCGGATGATATGGAAATTTTTAAAAAAATCAAAATTAGTTTAGTAACAGCGCCCTGTATTCAATTTTCATACCTGTACATAGTCATGTTTGTGTTACTCATTTATTATTTCCTGAAGGTAGATGACCCTCAAGGTACAAAAATAGCGACTTTCATTTAGAGGGAGGGTGATGCTCAAGGTAAATCGGCTGACGACTTCGTTCTACCTTGAGCATCATCATCCCTAACTAGGGATCATGAACCTGAAATGTGTGGAGTCAGTTCAACCTTCAGGTTCATCCTCCCTAACGAGGGAACATGAACCTGAAGGGTGTGGATTCAGTTCAACCTTCAGGGTCACCTTCCAAACAAGAAAGCACTGTACTGTGTATTGCTGGTTTCATTAATAACCTCTGCGTTAAATTATGTGCCATATAAAGAAATACACTTAAATACACTCAAATAGCTTCATCTGATAGCTTTTGTGTGTGTAAAACACGAAAATAACGTTTCCGTGAAATTTTGCAAAAAGTGAATTTTTTCGTGTTTTTTAGTCAAAATCTGCTTGTTTTCACTCTTACAGAACGAATACGCTGATATTCGCTAGAAAATGATTCCAGTGATATCAAACTTTTTATATAGGCATAGGGCATTGATATGTATCAAACTATGCTAATAAGAACTTAATCAGATGATATGGAAATTTTAAAAAAAATCAACATTAGTTCGATAACAGCGCCCTGTATTCAATTTTCATACTTGTACATAGTCATGTTTGTGTTACTCATTTATTAAATATTTCCTGAACGTAGATGACCCTCAAGGTACAAAAATAGCGACTTTCATTTAGAGGGAGGGTGATGCTCAAGGTAGATCGGCTGGCGACTTCGTTCTACCTTGAGCATCATCATCCCTAACTAGGGAACATGAACCTGAAGGGTGTGAAGTCAGTTCAACCTTCAGGTTCATCCTCCCTAACGAGGGAACATGAACCTGAAGGGTGTGGATTCAGTTCAACCTTCAGTGTCACCTTCCAAACAAGAAAGCACTGTACTATGTATTGCTGGTTTCATTAATAAGCTCTGCGTTAAATTATGTGCCATATAACGAAATACACTTAAATACACTCAAATAGCTTCATCTGATAGCGTTTGTGTGTGTAAAACACGAAAATAACGTTTCCGTGAAATTTTGCAAAAAGTGAATTTTTTCGTGTTTTTTAGTCAAAATCTGCTTGTTTTCACTCTTACAGCAACAATACGCTGATACTCGCTGGAAAATGATTCCAGTGATACCAAACTTTTTATATAGACTAGGGCATTGATATGTATCAAACTATGCTAATAAGAAGTTAATCGGATGATATGGAAATTTTAAAAAAAATCAAAATTAGTTTAGTAACAGCGCCCTGTATTCAATTTTCACACTTGTACATAGTCATGTTTGTGTTACTCATTTATTAAATATTTCCTGAAGGTAGATGACCCTCAAGGTACAAAAATAGCGACTTTCATTTAGAGGGAGGGTGATGCTCAAGGTAGATCGGCTGGCGACTTCGTTCTACCTTGAGCATCATCATCCCTAACTAGGGAACACGAACCTGAAGGGTGTGAAGTCAGTTCAACCTTCAGATTCATCCTCCCTAACGAGGGAACATGAACCTGAAGGGTGTGGATTCAGTTCAACCTTCAGGGTCACCTTCCAAACAAGAAAGCACTGTACTATGTATTGCTGGTTTCATTCATAACCTCTGCGTTAAATTATGTGCCATATAACGAAATACACTTAAATACACTCAAATAGCTTCACCTGATAGCGTTTGTGTAGGTAACACCGAAAATAACGTTTCCGTGAAATTTTGCAAAAAGTGAATTTTTTCGTGTTTTTTAATCAAAATCTGCTTGTTTTCACTCTTACAGCAACAACACGCTGATACTCGCTGGAAAATGATTCCAGTGATATCAAACTTTTTATATAGGCATAGTGCATTGATATGTATCAAACTATGCTAATAAGAACTTAATCGGATGATATGGAAATTTTAAAAAAAATCAACATTAGTTCGATAACAGCGCCCTGTATTCAATTTTCTTCCTTGTACATTGTCATGTTTATGTTACTTATTTATTTCCTGAAGGTAGATGACCCTTAAGGTACAAAAATAGCGACTTTCATTTAGAGGGAGGTTGAGGCTCAAGTTTGATCGGCTGGCGAATTCGTTCTACCTTGAGCATCATCGTCCCTATCTAGGGAACATGAACCTGAAATGTGTGGAGTCAGTTCAACCTTCATATTCATCCTCCCTAACGAGGGAACATGAACCTGAAGAGTGTGGATTCAGTTCAACCTTCAGGGTCACCTTCCTAACAAGAAAGCACTGTACTATGTATTGCTGGTTTCTTTAACAACATCGCGTTAAATTATGTGCCATATAACGAAATACACTTAAATTCACTCAAGTAGCTTCATCTGATAGCGTTTGTGTGTGTAAAACACGAAAATAACGTTTCCGTGAAATTTTGCAAAAAGTGAATTTTTTCGTGTTTTTTAGTCAAAATCTGCTTGTTTTCACTCTTACAGCAACAATACGCTGATACTCGCTGGAAAATGATTCCAGTGATACCAAACTTTTTATATAGGCATAGGGCATTGATATGTATCAAACTATGCTAACAAGAACTTAATCGGATGATATGGAAATTTTAAAAAAAATCAAAATTAGTTTAGTAACAGCCCCTGTATTCAATTTTCATACTTGTACATAGTCATGTTTGTGTTACTCATTTATTAAATATTTCCTGAAGGTAGATGACCCTATAGGTACAAAAATAACGAGTTTCATTTAGAGGGAGGTGATGCTCAAGGTAAATCGGCTGGCGACTTCGTTCTACCTTGAGCATCATCATCCCTAACTAGGGAACATGAATCTGAAGGGAGTGAAGTGATTTCAATCTTCAGGTTCATCCTCCCTAACGAGGGAACATGAACCTGAAGGGTGTGGATTCAGTTCAACCTTCAGGGTCACCTTCCAATCAAGAAAGCACTGTACTATGTATTGCTGGTTTCATTAATAAGCTCTGCGTTAAATTATGTGCCATATAACGAAATACACTTAAATACACTCAAATAGCTTCATCTGATAGCGTTTGTGTGTGTAAAACACGAAAATAACGTTTCCTTGAAATTTTGCAAAAAGTGAATTTTTTCGTGTTTTTCAGTCAAAATCTGCTTGTTTTCACTCTTACAGCAACAATACGCTGATACTCGCTGGAAAATGATTCCAGTGATACCAAACTTTTTATATAGGCATAGGGCATTGATATGTATCAAACTATGCTAATAAGAACTTAATCGGATGATATGGAAATTTTTAAAAAAATCAAAATTAGTTTAGTAACAGCGCCCTGTATTCAATTTTCACACTTGTACATAGTCATGTTTGTCTTACTCATTTATTATTTCCTAATGGTAGATGACCCTCAAGGTACAAAAATAGCGACTTTCATTTAGAGGGAGGGTGATGCTCAAGGTAGATCGGCTGGCGACTTCGTTCTACCTTGATCATCATGATCCCTAACTAGGGAACACGAACCTGAAGGGTGTGAAGTCAGTTCAACCTTGAGATTCATCCTCCCTAACGAGGGAACATGAACCTGAAGGGTGTGGATTCAGATCAACCTTCAGGGTCACCTTCCAAACAAGAAAGCACTGTACTATGTATTGCTGGTTTCATTAATAACCTCTGCGTTAAATGTGCCATATAACGAAATACACTTAAATACACTCAAATAGCTTCATCTGATAGCGTTTGTGTGTGTAAAACACGAAAATAACGTTTCCGTGAAATTTTGCAAAAAGTGAATTTTTTCGTGTTTTTAATCAAAATCTGCTTCTTTTCACTCTTACAGCAACAATACGCTGATACTCGCTGGAAAATGATTCCAGTGATATCAAACTTTTTATGTAGGCATAGGGCATTGATAAGTATCAAACTATGCTAATAAGAACTTAATCGAATGATATGGAAATTTTAAAAAAATTCAACATTAGTTCGATAACAGCGCCCTGTATTCAATTTTCATCCTTGTACATTGTCATGTTTATGTTATTTATTTCCTGAAGGTAGATGACCCTTAAGGTACAAAAATAGCGACTTTCATTTAGAGGGAGGTTGATGCTCAAGTTTGATCGGCTGGCGAATTCGTTCTACCATGAGCATCATCGTCCCTATCTAGGGAACATGAACCTGAAATGTGTGGAGTCAGTTCAACCTTCAGGTTCATCGTCACTAACGAGGGAACATGAACCTGAAGGGTGTGGATTCAGTTCAACCTTCAGGGTCACCTTCCTAACAAGATAGCACTGTACTATGTATTGCTGGTTTCTTTAACAACATCGCGTTAAATTATGTGCCATATAACGAAATACACTTAAATTCATTCAATTAGCTTCATCATAGCGTTTGTGTGTGTAAATCACGAAAATAACGTTTCCGTGAAATTTTGCAAAAAGTGAATTTTTTCGTGTTTTTTAGTCAAAATCTGCTTGTTTTCACTCTCACAGCACCAAAACGCTGATACTCGCTGGAAAATGATTCCAGTGATATCAAACTTTTTATGTAGGCATAGGGCATTGATAAGTATCAAACTATGCTAATAAGAACTTAATCGAATGATATGGAAATTTTAAAAAAATTCAACATTAGTTCGATAACAGCGCCCTGTATTCAATTTTCATCCTTGTACATTGTCATGTTTATGTTATTTATTTCCTGAAGGTAGATGACCCTTAAGGTACAAAAATAGCGACTTTCATTTAGAGGGAGGTTGATGCTCAAGGTTTTATCGGCTGGCGAATTCGTTCTACCTTGAGCATCATCGTCCCTAACTAGGGAACATGAACCTGAAGGGTGTGGAGTCAGTTCAACCTTCAGGTTCATCCTCCCTAACGAGGGAACATGAACCTGAAGGGTGTATATTCAGTTCAACCTTCAGGGTCACCTTCCTAACAAGAAAGCACTGTACTATGTATTGCTAGTTTCATTAATAAACTCTGCGTTAAATTATGTGCCATATAACGAAATACACTTAAATACACTCAAATAGCTTCATCTGGTAGCGTTTGTGTGTGTAAAACACGAAAATAACGTTTTCGTGAAATTTTGCAAAGTGAATTTTTTAGTGTTTTTTAGTCAAAACTTGCTTTGTTTTCACTCTTACAGCACGAATACGCTGATACTCGAGGGAAAATGATTCGAGCGATATGTAACTTTTTATATAGGCATAGGGCATTGATATCTATCAAACTGCGCTAATAAGAACTTAATCGGGTGATATGCAAATTTTTAAAAAATTGAACATTAGTTCGATAACAGCGCCCTCTAACGACATAATGTCCAAACAAGGCAGAAATCGCTGTACTATGTATTGCTGGTTTCTTTAACAACATCTGCGTTAAATTATGTGCCGTACAACGAAATACACTTAAGTACACTCATATAGTTCATCTGATTGCGTTTGTGTGTGTAAAACACGAAAATAACGTTTCCGTGAAATTTTGCAAAAAGTGAATTTTTTCGTGTTTTTTAGACAAAATCTGCTTGTTTTCACTCTTACAGCAACAATACGGTGAAACTCGCTGGAAAATAATTCCAGTAATATCAAACTTTTTATATTGGCATAGGGCATTGATATGTATCAATCTATGCTAATAAGAACTTAATCGGATGATATGGAAATTTTAAAAAAATCAACATTAGTTCGATAACAGCGCCCTGTATTCAATTTTCATACTTGTACATAGTCATGTTTGTGTTACTCATTTATTAAATATTTCCTGAAGGTAGATGACCCTCAAGGTACAAAAATAGCGACTTTCATTTAGAGTGAGGGTGATGCTCAAGGTAAATCGGCTGGCGACTTCGTTCTACCTTGAGCATCATCATCCCTAACTAGGGAACATGAACCTAAAGGGTGTGAAGTTAATTCAACCTTCAGGTTCATCCTCCCTAACGAGGGAACATGAACCTGAAGGGTGTGGATTCAGTTCAACCTTCAGGGTCACCTTCCAAACAAGAAAGCACTGTACTATGTATTGCTGGTTTCATTAATAACCTCTGCGTTAAATTATGTGCCATATAACGAAATACACTTAAATACACTCAAATAGCTTCATCTGATAGCGTTTGTGTATGTAACACACGAAAATAACGTTTCCGTGAAATTTTGCAAAAAATGAATTTTTTCGTGTTTTTTAGTCAAAATCTGCTTGTTTTCACTCTTACAGCAACAATACGCTGATACTCGCTGGAAAATCATTCCAGTGATATCAAACTTTTTATATAGGCATAGGGCATTGATATGTATCAAACTATGCTAATAAGAACTTAATCGGTTGATATGGAAATTTTAAAAAAAATCAACATTAGTTCGATAACAGCGCCCTGTATTCAATTTTCATCCTTGTACATAGTCAGGTTTGTGTTACTTATTCATTATTTCCTGAAGGTAGAAGACCCTCAAGGTACAAAAATAGCGACTTTCCTTTAGAGGGAGGGTGATGCTCAAGGTAGATCGGCTTGCGACTTCGTTTTACCTTGAGCATCATCATCCCTAACTAGGGATTATGAACCTGAAGGGTGTGAAGTCAGTTCAACCTTCAGGTTCATCCTCCCTAACGAGGGAACATGAACCTGAAGGGTGTGGATTCAGTTCAACCTTCAGGGTCACCTTCCAAACAAGAAAGCTCTGTACTATGTATTGCTGGATTCATTAATAAGCTCTGCGTTAAATTATGTGCCATATAACGAAATACACTTAAATACACTCAAATAGCTTCATCTGATAGCGTTTGTGTGTGTAAAACACGAAAATAACGTTTCCGTGATATTTTGCAAAAAGTGAATTTTTTCGTGTTTTTTAGTCAAAATCTGCTTGTTTTCACTCTTACAGCAACAATACGCTGATACTCGCTGGAAAATGATTCCAGTGATACCAAACTTTTTATATAAGCATAGGGCATTGATATGTATCAAACTATGCTAATAAGAATTTAATCGGATGATATGGAAATTTAAAAAAAATCAAAATTTGTTTAGTAACAGCGCCCTGTATTCAATTTTCATACTTGTTCATAGTCATGTTTGTGTTACACATTTATTAAATATTTCCTGAAGGTAGATGACCCTCAAGTTACAAAAATAGCGACTTTCATTTAGAGGCAGGGTGATGCTCAAGGTAGATCGGCTGGCGAATTCGTTCTACCTTGAGCATCATCATCCCTAACTAGGGAACATGAACTTGAAGGGAGTGAAGTGAGTTCAACCTTCAGGTTCATCCTCCCTAACGAGGGAACATGAACCTGAAGGGTGTGGATTCAGTTCAACCTTCAGGGTCACCTTCCAAACAAGAAAGCACTGTACTATGTATTGCTGGTTTCATTAATAACCTCTGCGTTAAATTATGTGCCATATAACGAAATACACTTAAATACACTCAAATAGCTTCATCTGATAGCGTTTGTGTGTGTAAAACACGAAAATAACGTTTCCGTGAAATTTTGCAAAAAGTGAATTTTTTCGTGTTTTTTAGTCAAAATCTGCTTGTTTTCACTCTTACAGCAACAATACGCTGATACTCGCTGGAAAATGATTCCAGTGATATCAAACTTTTTATGTAGGCATAGGGCATTGATATGTATCAAACTATGCTAATAAGAACTTAATCGGATGATATGGAAATTTTAAAAAAAATCAACATTAGTTCGATAACAGTGCCCTGTATTCAATTTTCATACTTGTACATAGTCATGTTTGTGTTACTTTTTATTTCCTGATGGTAGATGACCCTCAAGGTACAAAAATAGCGACTTTCATTTAGAGGGAGGTTGATGCTCAAGGTAGATCGGCTGGCGACTTCGTTCTACCTTGAGCATCATCATCCCTAACTAGGGAACATTAACCTGAAGGGTGTGGAGTCAGTTCAACCTTCAGGTTCATCCTCCCTAACGAGGGAACATGAACCTGAAGGGTGTGGATTCAGTTCAACCTTCAGGGTCACCTTCCTAACAAGAAAGCACTGTACTATGTATTGCTAGTTTCATTAATAAACTCTGCGTTAAATTATGTGCCATATAACGAAATACACTTAAATTCACTCAAATAGCTTCATCTGATAGCGTTTGTGTGTGTAAAACACGAAAATAACGTTTCCGTGAAATTTTGCAAAAAGTGAATTTTTTCGTGTTTTTTAGTCAAAACCTGCTTGTTTTCACTCTTACAGGACGAATGCGCTGATACTCGCTGGAAAATGATTCGAGCGATATGTAACTTTTTATATAGGCATAGGGCATTGATATCTATCAAACTGCGCTAATAAGAACTTAATCGGGTGATATGCAAATTTTTAAAAAATTCAACATTAGTTCGATAACAGCGCCCTCTAACGACATAATGTCCAAACAAGGCAGAAAGCACTGTACTATGTATTGCTGGTTTCTTTAACAACATCTGCGTGAAATTATGTGCCATACAACGAAATAAACTTAAATACACTCAAATAGCTTCATCTGATAGCGTTTGTGTGTGTAAAACACGAAAATAACGTTTCCGAGAAATTTTGCAAAAAGTGAATTTTTTCGTTTTTTAGTCAAAACCTGCTTGTCTTCACTCTTACAGCACGAATACGCTGATACTCGCTGGAAAATGATTCCAGCGATATGTAACTTTTTATATAGGCATAGGTCAATGATATCAATCAAACTGTGCTAATAAGAACTTAATCGGGTGATATGCAAATTTTTAAAAAATTCAACATTAGTTCGATTACAGCGCCCTCTAACGACATAATGTCCAAAGAAGGCAGAAAGTACTGTACTATGTGATGCAGGTTTCTTTAACAACCTCTGCGTTAAATTATGTGCCATATAACGAAATACACTTAAATACACTCAAATAGCTTCATCTGATAGCGTTTGTGTGTGTAAAACACGAAAATAACGTTTCCGTGAAATTATGCAAAAAGTGAATTTTTTCGTGTTTTTTAGTCAAAACCTGCTTCTTTTCACTCTTACAGCACGAAAACGCTGATACTCGCTGGAAAATGATTCGAGCGATATGTAACTTTTTATATAGGAATAGGGCAGTGATATCTATCAAACTGCGCTAATAAGAACTTAATCGGGTGATATGCAAATTTTAAAAAAATTCAAAATTAGTTGGATAACAGCGCCTTTTAACGACCTAATGTCCAAACAAGGCAGAAACCAGCAATACAGCTGTACTATGTATTGCTGGTTTCTTTAACAACATCTGCGTTAAATTATGTGCCATATAACGAAATACACTTAAATACACTCAAATAGCTTCATCTGATAGCGTTTGTGTGTGTAAAACACGAAAATAACGTTTCCGTGAAATTTTGCAAAAAGTGAATTTTTTCATGTTTTTTAGTCAAAATCTGCTTGTTTTCACTCTAGCAGAACGAATCCGCTGATACTCGCTGGAAAATGATTCGAGCGATATCAAACTTTTTATATGGGTATAGGGCATTGATATCTATCAAAATATGCTAATAAGAACTTAATCGGATGATATGGAAATTTAAAAAAAAATCAACATTAGTTCGATAACAGCGCCCTGTATTCAATTTTCATACTTGTACATAGTCATGTTTGTGTTACTCATTTATTAAATATTTCTTGAAGGTAGATGACCCTCAAGGTACAAAAATAGCGACTTTCATTTAGAGTGAAGGTGATGCTCAAGGGAGATCGGCTGGCGAATTCGTTCTACCTTGAGCATCATCATCCCTAACTAGGGAACATGAACCTGAAGGGTGTGAAGTCAGTTCAACCTTCAGGTTCATCGTCCCTAACGAGGGAACATGAACCTGAAGGGTGTGGATTCAGTTCAACCTTCAGGGTCACCTTCCAAACAAGAAAGCACTGTACTATGTATTGCTGGTTTCATTAATAACCTCTGCGTTAAATTATGTGCCATATAACGAAATACACTTAAATACACTCAAATAGCTTCATCTGATAGCGTTTGTGTGTGTAAAACACGAAAATAACGTTTCCGTGAAATTATGCAAAAAGTGAATTTTTTCGTGTTTTTTAGTCAAAATCTGCTTGTTTTCACTCTTACAGCACGAAAACGCTGATACTCGCTGGAAAATGATTCCAGCGATATCAAACTTTTTATATAGGCATAGGGCATTGATATGTATCAAACTATGCTAATAAGAACTTAATCGGGTGAAATGGAAATTTAAAAAAAAATCAACATTAGTTCGATAACAGCGCCCTGTATTCAATTTTCATACTTGTACATAGTCATGTTTGTGTTACTCATTTATTAAATATTTCCTGACGGTAGATGACCCTCAAGGTACAAAAATAGCGACTTTCATTTAGAGGGAGGGTGATTCTCAAGGTAGATCGGCTGGCGACTTCGTTCTACCTTGAGCATCATCATCCCTAACTAGGGAACATGAACCTGAAGGGTGTGAAGTCAGTTCAACCTTCAGGTTCATCCTCCCTAACGAGGGAACATGAACCTGAAGGGTGTGGATTAAGTTCAACCTTCAGGGTCACATTCCAAACAAGAAAGCACTGTACTATGTATTGCTAGTTTTATTAATAAACTCTGCGTTAAATTATGTGCCATATAACGAAATACACTTAAATACACTCAAATAGCTTCATCTGATAGCGTTTGTGTGTGTAAAACACGAAAATAACGTTTCCGTGAAATTTTGCAAAAAGTGAATTTTTTCGTGTTTTTTAGTCAAAATCTGCTTGTTTTCACTCTTACAGAAGGAATACGCTGATACTCGCTGGAAAATGAATCCAGTGATACCAAACTTTTTATATAGGCATAGGGCATTGATATGTATCAAACTATGCTAATAAGAACTTAATCTGATGATATGGAAATTTAAAAAAAAATCAACATTAGTTCGATAACAGCGCCCTGTATTCAATTTTCTCCTTGTACATAGTCATGTTTGTGTTACTATTTATTATTTCCAGAAGGTAGATGACCCTCAAGGTGCAAAAATAGCGACTTTCATTTAGAGGGAGGTTGAAGCTCAAGGTTGATCGACTGGCGAATTCGTTCTACCTTGAGCATCATCGACCCTAACTAGGGAACATGAACCTGAAGGGTGTGGAGTCAGTTCTTCCTTCAGGTTCATCCTCCCTAGCGAGCTACATCAACCTGAAGGGTGTGGATTCAGTTCAACCTTCAGGGTCACCTTCCAAACAAGAAAGCACTGTACTATGTATTGCTGGTTTCATTAATAACCTCTTCGTTAAATTATGAGCCATATAACGAAATACACTTCAATACACTCAAATAGCTTCATCTGATAGCGTTTGTGTGTGAAACACGAAAATAACGTTTCCGTGAAATTTTGCAAAAAGTGAATTTTTTCGTGTTTTTTAGTCAAAATCTGCTTGTTTTCACTCTTACAGCAACAATACGCTGTTACTCGCTGGAAAATGATTCCAGTGATACCAAACTTTTTACATAGGCATAGGGCATTGATGTGTATCAAACTATGCTAATAAGAACTTAATCTGATGATATGGAAATTTTTAAAAAAATCAACATTAGTTCGATAACAGCGCCCTGAATTCAATTTTCATACTTGTTCATAGTCATGTTTGTGTTACTCATTTATTAAATATTTCCTGAAGGTAGATGACCCTCAAGGTACAAAAATAGCGATTTTCCTTTAGAGGGAGGGTGAAGCTCAAGGTAGATCGGCTGGCGACTTCGTTCTACCTTAAGCATCATCATCCCTAACTAGGGAACATGAACCTGAAGGGAGTGAAGTGAGTTCAACCTTCAGGTTCCTCCTCCCTAACGAGGGAACATGATCCTGAAGGGTGTGGATTCAGTTCAACCTTCAGGGTCACCTTCCAAACAAGAAAGCACTGTACTATGTATTGCTGGTTTCATTAATAACCTCTGCGTTATATTATGTGCCATATAACGAAATACACTTAAATACACTCAAATAGCCTTATCTGATAGCGTTTGTGTGTGTAAAACAGGAAAATAACGCTTCCGTGAAATTTTGCAAAAAGTGAATTTTTTCGTGTTTTTTAGTCAAAATCTGCTTGTTTTCACTCTTACAGCAACAATACGCTGATACTCGCTGGAAAATGATTCCAGTGATATCAATCTTTTTATGTAGGCATAGGACATTGATATGTATCAAACTATGCTAATAAGAACTCAATGGGATGATATGGAAATTAAAAAAAAATCAACATTTGTTTAGTAGCAGCGCCCTGTATTCAATTTTCATACTTGTACATAGTCATATTTGTGTTACTCATTTATTAAATATTTCCTGAATGTAGATGACCTTCAAGGTACAAAAATAGCGACTTTCATTTAGAGGGAGGGTGATGCTCAAGGTAAATCGGCTGGCGACTTCGTTCTACCTTGAGCCTCATCATCCCTAACTAGTGAACATGAACCTAAAGGGTGTGAAGTCAGTTCAACCTTCAGGTTCATCCTCCCTAACGAGGGAACATGAACCTGAAGGGTGTGGATTCAGTTCAACCTTCAGTGTCACCTTCCAAACAAGAAAGCACTGTACTATGTATTGCTGGTTTCATTAATAACCTCTGCGTTAAATTATGTGCCATATAACGAAATACACTTAAATACACTCAAATAGCTTCATCTGATAGCGTTTGTGTGTGTAAAACACGAAAATAACGTTTCCGTGAAATTTTGCAAAAAGTGAATTTTTTCGTGTTTTTTAGTCAAAATCTGCTTGTTTTCACTCTTACAGCAACAATACGCTGATACTCGCTGGAAAATGATTCCAGTGATATCAAACTTTTTATATAGGTATAGCGCATTGAAATGTATCAAACTATGCTAATAAGAAATTAATCGGATGATATGAACATTTTTAAAAAAATCAACATTAGTTCGATAACAGCGCCCTGTATTCAATTTTCGTACTTGTACATAGTCTTGTTTGTGTTACTCATTTATTAAATATTTCCTGAAGGTAGATGACCCTCAAGGTACAAAAATAGCGACTTTCATTTAGAGGGAGGGTGATGCTCAAGGTAGATCGGCTGGTGACTTCGTTCTACCTTGAGCATCATCATCCCTAACTATGGAACATGAACCTGAAGGGTGTGAAGTCAGTTCAACCTTCAGGTTCATCCTCCCTAACGAGGGAACATGAACCTGAAGGGTGTGGATTCAGTTCAACCTTCAGGGTCACCTTCCAAACAAGAAAGCACTGTACTATGTATTGCTGGTTTCATTAATAACCTCTTCGCTAAATTATGTGCCATATAACGAAATACACTTAAATACACTCATTAGCTTCATCTGATAGCGTTTGTGTGTGTAAAACACGAAAATAACGTTTCCGTGAAATTTTGCAAAAAGTGAATTTTTTCGTGTTTTTTAGTCAAAACCTGCTTGTTTTCACTCTTACAGCACCAATACGATGACACTCGCTGGGAAATGATTCCAGCGATATGAAACTTATGTAGGCATAGGGAATTGATATATATCAAATTGTGCTAATAAGAACTTAATCGGTGATATTGAAATTTTGAAAAAATTCAACATTAGTTCGATAACAGCGCCCTGTTTTCAATTTTCTTCCTTGTACATAGTCATATTTGTGTTACTCATTTATTAAATATTTCCTGAACGTAGATGACCCTAAAGGTACAAAAATAGCGACTTTCATTTAGAGGGAGGGTGATGCGCACGGTAGATCAGCTGGCGACTGCGTTCTACCTTGAGCATCATCGTCCCTAACTAGGGAACATTAACCGGAAGGGTGTGGAGACAGTTTAACCTTCAGGTTCATCGTCCCTAACGAGGGAACATGAACCTGAAGCAGGTGGTTTCAGTTCAACCTTCAGGGTCACATTCCAAACAAGAAAGCACTGTAGTATGTATTGCTGGTTTCTTTAACAACCTCTGCGTTAAATTATGTGCCATATAACGAAATACGCTTAAATACTCTCAAATAGCTTCATCTGATAGCGTTTGTTTTTTGTAAAATACGAAAATAACGTTTCCGTGAAATTTTGCAAAAAGTGAATTTTTTCGTGTTTTTTAGTCAAAATCTGCTTGTTTTCACTCTTACAGCACCAATACGCTGATACTCGCTGGAAAATGATTCCAGCGATATGCAACTTTTTATGTAGGCATTGGGCATTGATATTTATTAAACTGTGCTAATAAGAACTTAATATATATATTACACAAAGGATATATATATATATATATATATATATATATAATTTGCATAATGATACACACACAAAATTTATTTGTATATATTATTGTTCTTGTTGTTCTAAAATGTTGCGTAGAAAATAATATTCTTCTTTAGTACATGATAACACACACAACCACCCATATTATACATATATACATTCCCTCACATATATTATATGAAACACACACACACACACACACACTCCAACACCACACACAATGCCACAAACAAAGGCACATAATCCACCACACACACACACACACACCACAAGCACACACTCATAAACCACCAGACATTCATACAATGCCACATACACCGCCACAAACACACACACACACACACACACACACACTCACACACACAAAAACCATACACACTCACACATTCACACACACACCGCCACAAACACGCTGAGAGACAAAACGCCACCACAAAATCAAAAAAAGTTACATAGAAAATAATATTCTTCTGTAGTACATGATAACACACACAACCACACATATTATACACATATACATTCCCCCACATATATTATATGACAAAGACACACCAACGCCACACACAATGCCACAATCAAAGGCACATAATCCGCCACACACACAATCCGCCACAAGCACACACACATAAACCACCAGACATTAATACACCGCCAAACACACCGCCACCAAGACACACTCGCATAAACCAGTACACACTCACACAATCACAAACACACCGCCACAAACACGCTGAGAAACAAAACGCAACCACAAAACCACACACATAATCCACCACACACACCACCACAAACACACGCACCTAAACCACAACACACACATACAATGGCACACACACTGAGAGACAAAACCACACACAAACACAACCACAAATACACACACACTCAGACAAAACCACACACATAATCCACCACACACACACAATGCCACACACACACCGCCACAAACACAAGCAGCTAAACCACAAACACACACTCAGACAAAACCACACACATAATCCACCACACACACACAATGCCACACACACCGCCACCAGCAAACGCATATAAACCACAACACACACATACAATGCCAAACACACCCTGAGAGACAAAATCACACACAAACACCAACACAAAACCACACACACTCAGATAAAACCACACATATAATCCATCACACACAATGCCACACACACCGCCACCAGCACACTCATATAAACCACAACACACACATTCAATGCCACACACCCACTGAGAGACAAAATCACACACAAACACCAACACAAAACCACACGCACTCAGATAAAACCACACATATAATCCATCACACACAATGCCACACACACCACCACACCGCCACACTGATCCCATACAGCAGTTGCTATGTCTGTGTAGACATAGCAACTGCACAGAGACAATGCAAAAAACACTGCTACAACCACACACACATAATGCCACAGACAAAAACTCAGAGAAAACCACACAAAAACACCACCACAAATACAAACACACAGAAAAAACCACACATAATCCACCACATACAGACACCACGACCGCACACACACAACCCACCACACACAGACACCTCGACCGCACACACACAGATATAGCAAACACACAGAGACAATGCAACAAACACTGCCACAAACACACACACATAATGCCTCACACACTCAGAATAAACCACACAAAAACACCACCACAAATACAAACACACAACAAAACCACACATAATCCACTACAAACACACACAACCCACGACACTCAGACACCACGATCGCACACACACACACAGATATAGCAACCACACAGAGACAATGCAACAAACACTGCCACAAACACTCGAATGAGACCACCACAGACACAATGCCACAAACCCTGCCACTAACACACACACATAATGCCACAGAAACACTCAGAAAAAAACCACACAAAATCCCTATCACAAACACACACACAGATAAAGCACACACAATCCACCACACACACACAATGCCACACACCACCACCTCCGCACAAACACTCAGACAAAACCACACACACCACCACCCAAAATACGTACACATATTCAGACAAAACGACGCGCGCATAAACCAACACACACAATGCCACACACTCAGGAAAAGCATAAACAAAAACACTACCAGAAATACACATACACCCACACAAATCTTAATCCACCACATAGATATTACGATACACAAAAATATATACAAAGAGTCTCACGTAATATAAACGCAAAGCACGCACACACACCCCCCCACAAAGTTGAAAGCCAGGCAAGGATAACCAGAATATAGAACAGCCGAAGTACTTTGTGATTGATCTCTCATCGATAGAGATGGTGAAGCAGAAAGTAATACGATGTCGTCATCAAAAGTCACTTCAGCTTAAACCTCCCATCCGATTGCGCTCGCTATTTTTGTACCCAGAGAGCCACATATCTACATTAAATACACGTCTGAGCGGAACACAATCTCAACATCGTCCAAGGTCCGTTTATCGAAACTGACTATAATTATCAGACAGATTGGTAATTATTCGTGATGTATGAGAAAAATCAAAGATTGATACGTATTTCCCGCTCGACAATGTGAAAAAATTAAGAAATATAAGACGAACACATTGAAAAGCTGAGTTGTCGCTTATCCGTACAGAATATATTTTTCAGACAGGGGTTGAAATCTAGGGAAGGTGACCCACAAGGTTGAACTGTCGCACTGACTCCAAAACCTTCAGGGTCATGTTCCCTTGGTAGGGACGATGATGCTCAAGGTAGAACGCAGTTGTCAGCCAATCTACCTTAAGCATCACCCTCCCTCTATATGAAAGTCGGTAATTTTGAATATTGAGGGTCATCTACCTTCAGGAAATATATAATAGATGAGTAAAATAAGCATGACAAAGTACAAGGATGAAAATTGTATACAGAAAATAGATTACAAATAGTCCGTCGATCGAAAGTGACTGTATTTCTCGGACAGATTAATTCGTATGCATGAAATATCCGAAATGTAGGGATTGGTATATATCCTCCGAACGACAAGACCCTTATTAGAAAACAATGGAAAGATGAATGGGTTCTTATCTGTAGAGAATATAATTATCAGACACGGATTGAAATGTAGGGAAGGTGACCCTCAAGGTTCAACTGACACCACACCCTTCAGGATCATGTTCCCTCTTTAGGGACGATGATGCTCAAGGTAGAACGCAGTCGCCAGCCGATGTATCTTGAGCATCACCCTCCCTCTATATGAAAGTCGCTATTTTTCTACCTTGAGTGTCATCTTCCTTCAGAAAATATATAATAGATGAGTACCACAACCATGGCAATGGTTAACGACGAATATTATACACGGAAAATAGATTACAAATAGCCCGTCCATCGAAAGTGAATAAAATTATCGGGCAGATCGATAAATATGCATGAAATATCCGAAATATAGGGATTGGTACATATCCTCCGCACGACAAGACTCTTATTAGGAAACATTGGAAAGTTGAAAGGGTGCATATCTGTAGAGAATATAATTACCAGACATGGATTGAAATCTAGAGAAGGTGACCTTCAAGGTTGAACTGTCTCTACAACCTTCAGGGTCATGTTTCCTCTTTAGGGACGATGATGCTCAAGGTAGAACACGGTCGCCAGCCGATGTGCCTTGAACATCACCTCCCTCTATATGAAAGTGGATATTTTTGTACCTTGAGGGTCATCTACCTTAAGCAAATATTTAATAGATGAGGACCACAAGAATGGCAATAGTTAACGATGAAAATTATACACGAAAAATAGATTACAAATAGTTCGTCCATCGAAAGTGAATAAAATTATCGGACAGATTGATAAATATTCATGAAATATCCGAAATGTAAGGAGTGGTACATATCCTCAGCATGACAAGACTCTTATTAGAAAACATTGGAAAGTTGAATGGGTGCATATCTGTACAGAATATATTTATCAGACACAGATTGAAATCTAGGGAAGGTGACCCAGAAGGTTTTACTTACTCCACAACCTTCAGGATCATGTACCCTCTTTAGGGACGATGATGCTCAAGTTAGAACGCATTTGACAGCCGATGTACCTTGAGCATCACCCTCCCTCTATAAGAAAGTTGTTATTTTTGTACCTTGAGGGTCATCTACCTTTAGGAAATATTAGTAGATGAGTACCATAAGGATGGCAATGGTCAACGGTGAATATTATACGCGGTAGATAGATTACAAATAGTCCGTCCATCGAAAGTGAATAAAATTATCGGACAGATTGATAAATATTCATGAAATATCCAAAATATAAGGATCGGTACATATCCTCTTCACGACAAGACTCTTATTAGAATACATTGGAAAGTTGAATGGGTGTATATCTGTAAAGAATATAATTATCAGACATGGATTGAAATCTTGGGAAGGTGACCCTCAAGGTTTATCTGACTCCACAACCTTCAGGGTCATGTTCCCTCTTTAGGGACGATGATGCTCAAGGTTGAATGCGGTTACCAGCCGATGTACCTTGAGCATCACACTCCCTCTATATGAAAGTCGCTATTTTTGTACCTTGAGGGTCATCTACCTTAAGGAAATATTTAATAGATGAGTACCACAAGAATGGCAATGGTTAACAATGAAAATTATACATGGAAAATATATTACAAATAGTTCGTCGATTGAAAGTGAATAAATTTATCGGACGGATTGATAAATATACATGAAATATCCGAAATATAAGGATTGATACATATCCTCCGCACAACACTCTTATTAGTGAACATTGGAAAGTTGAATGGGTGCATATCTGTAGAGAATATAATTATCAGACACGGATTGAAATCAAGGAAAGTTGAACCTCAAGGTTGATCTGATTCCACTACCTTCTGGGTCATGTGCCCTCTTTAGGGACGATGATGCTCAAGGTAGTTCGCGGTCGCCAGCCGATGTACCTTGAGCTTCACCCTCCCTCTATATGAAAGTCGCTATTTTTGTACCTTGAGGGTCATCTACCTTCAGAAATATTTAATAGATGAGTACCACAAGAATGGCAATAGTTAACAATGAAAATTATACATGGAAAATAAATTACAAATAGTTCGTCGATCGAAAGTGAATAAATTATCGGACGGATTGATAAATATACATGAAATATCCGAAATATAAGGATTGATACATATCCTCCGCACAAGACTCTTATTAGAACATTGGAAAGTTGAATGGGTGCATATCTGTAGAGAATATAATTATCAGACACGGATTGAAATCAAGGAAAGTTGAACCTCAAGGTTGATCTGAATCCACTACCTTCTGGATCATGTGCCCTCTTTAGGGACGATGATGCTCAAGGTAGATCTCGTTTGCCAGCCAATGTACCTTGACCATCACCCTCCGTCTATATGAAAGTCGCTATTTTTGTACCTTGAGGGTCATCTACCTTCAGGAAATATTTAATAGATGAGTACCATAAGCATGGCAATGGTTAACGGTTAATATTATACACGGAAAATAGATTACAAATAGTCCGTCCATCGAAAGTGAATAAAATTATCTGACAGATTGATAAATATTCATGAAATATCCGAAATGTAAGGATTGGTACATATCCTCCGCACGACAAGACTCTTATTAGAAAACATTGGAAAGTTGAATGGGTGCATATCTGTACAGAATATAATTATCAGACACGGATTGAAATCTAGGGAAGGTGACCCTCAAGGTTGAACTGACTCCACTACCTTCAGGGTCAAGTTCCCTCGGTAGGGATGATGATGTTCAAGGTAGAACGTAGTCGCTAACCGAACTACCTTCAACATCACCCTCCCTTATAGTAAAGTTGCTTTTTTCGTGTCCTTGAAAGTCATCTGCCTATAGGAAGTGTATAATAGACGAATAACATAGCATGACAATGGTAAAGGATGAAAACTATATATTGAAAATACATAAAATCACATTAACATTTATTTATCAGTCTGGAATCATGAATAATTATTAATCATTTAGGGCTTTCAATGCTCATCGGGACTTGGAAATGCTGCATGAATAACTTTCCATGGTGATCAATGCACCGAACTGCTGCATGTGTAAGTTTCCACACTCACTGCGACAGAGAAGTGCTGCATGTATAACTTTCCACACTGATCAGGAAACGGAAATGCTCCATGATTAACTTTCAACGCTCATCAGTACACGAAAATGCTCCATGTATAACTTTCAACGCTCATCAGTACACAGAAATGCTGCATGAAAACTTTCAACCCTCATCAGGACATAGAAATGCTGCATGGAAAACTTTCAACACTCATCAGGGCACAGAAATGCTGCAGGTATAACTTTCCACACTGATCAGGACATGGAAAATCCCCATGTATAACTTTCCAAATTCACAGGGACATGGAAATGCTGCATATATAACTTTCCATACTCAAGATACGGAAATGCTGGATGTTTAACTTCCATCGCTCATCAGTACACGGAAATGCTCCATGAATAATTTTCAATGGTCATCTGGACATAGAAATGCTGCAGGTATAACATTGCACACTGATCAGGACACGGATATGCTCCATGTATAACTTTCCAAACTCACCGGAAACAGAAACGTTGCATGTATAACTTTCCCCACTCACCAGGACACGGAAATGCTGGATGTTTAACTTTCAATGCTGAACATTACACGGCAATGCTCCAGGTATAAATTTCAACTCTTAATAGTAGACGGAAATGTTCCATGTATAACTTTCCAATCTTGCAGGGCACGGAAATGCTGAATGTTTAACTTTCCAATCTCGTCAGGACACGGAAATGCTCCACGAATAATTTTCCAATCTCGTCAGGGCACGGAAATGCTCTGGATACAATTTATTCGTTCCCGTCCTAGTTTTTCATCAGTTTTCCGGAGCGGGAAGGACACGGAAATGCTCCGAACATGCGTTGCCAGGGAAAGTGTCTCTCAGAGGAGACAAATCTCCCAGTCAGAATACGAACCACCGCGTTCGCTTCTCAGAGTTTCGACTGCATCGCAGTCGGTGTGCTCCGTCTCGCGAAGCACCGCGGTACTCGCTTACCGATTCGTACAGACCTCGTTCTGAGGAGCGGTTCGCCACGACCCCATCCCGTGCATCGCACGGACGTCGGCTTCGACTTCGTTAGAAATCTTGGCGCTCGGTCGCAGAGGCAGCAAATTCGTTGGTTAGAAATGCATCTCCAGAAGCCGCTTGCTCAGACGAATTCACGTGCAGAGCGCTGCGACGGGAGTTGGGCGTTGTAGATCAACGGACCATACCTGGGAAACGTTACGGAGAGGCTGGAGGAAACCAGGTGTCCACGTGACCGTCACGACACCGCAACTCACCATTATCGGCATTCATTCTCTTATTACTACCACCACCATCGCCACTACTACAACCACCATCACCAACATTACCACCACCACCATCACCTCCACTTTTCAATTTGAATTCGTATTAGAATTCTTTTTCATTTGTTTTTCTCGTTACCATTTCACTATTTATTTATTAGGGCGGAATACTTACTGCACTTACTGGCGGCTCGCCTTATGGCTCATCACTGCCTGTGCTTGCTTGCCGGGTGCGTGCTCCTGCCGTGGGTCACTCCGTCGACGAGACATTCATTAGTCTTTAATCTCCTCCGTCCTGCAAGAGGACCTCTCCTCCTAGTATAGAACTGCGAAAGGCTTTAGCCTCATTGGTCCATTTCAGGAGAAAACAGTCCAATGGTAACAGTATATGAAGAGGCGGATCTGTCGCACATCGCAAATAACCATTCGTTAAAGTCAACCACTAGTACGGCAATGAAAATGCCAATGTCGTGTTGGTGTTTTCCTCCATTGCCATATACTTATCTGTCAATCAACTAAACATTGCCAAATTTTTAAGTGCTATTGCTGCGATACGCAGCAATAGCACTTCGAAACGGCACTGAGTACGTGCACCTATGCCGAAGCACGCCAGCAGTCAGACAGCATCGGCAAGTGCACCGAGAAGGAGGGATCATGAGCCTCAAGGAAGTCGGAAAGTTAAAGACAAAACTCCGTCGCCCAGGACGCGAACATATACACGTATGTTTGCGACACCCTTCAGGGTCATCATCCCGACCGTCTATATCTTACTCTTCTTATGTTAACATTATTATGATTGCTCTCTGCATAATATTATTTAAGTTTCTTATTATCATCATATTTTCTGCTTTTTATATTATATATATATACATATTTAATTATTTATTTATTTGTTTCATTACTAAAGATAGCAAGATTTATATATATATTTATATAGGCATAGGGCATTGATATGTATCAAACTGTGCTAATAAGAATTTAATCGGTTGATATGGAAATTTTAAAAAAATCAACATTAGTTCGATAACAGCGCCCTGTATTCAATTTTCATCCTTGTACATAGTCATGTTTGTGTTACTTATTTATTATTTCCTGAAGGTAGATGACCCTCAAGGTACAAAAATAGCGACTTTCATTTAGAGGGAGGTTGATGCTCAAGATTGATCGGCTGGCGAATTCGTTCTACCTTGAGCATCATCGTCCCTAACTAGGGAACATGACACTGAAGGGTGTGGAGTCAGTTCAACCTTCAGGTTCATCCTCCCTAACGAGGGAACATGAACCTGAAGGGTGTGGATTCAGTTCAACCTTCAGGGTCACCTTCCTAACAAGAAAGCACTGTACTATGTATTGCTAGTTTCATTAATAAACTCTGCGTTAAATTATGTGCCGTATAACGAAATACACTTAAATACACTCAAATAGCTTCATCTGATAGCGTTTGTGTGTGTAAAACACGAATATAACGTTTCCGTGAAATTTTGCAAAAAGTGAATTATTTCGTGTTTTTTAGTCAAAATCTGCTTGTTTTCACTCTTACAGCACGAAAACGCTGATACTCGCTGGAAAATGATTCAGGCGAAATGTAACTTTTTATATAGGCATAGGGCATTGATATCTATAAAACTGCGCTAATAAGAACTTAATCGGGTGATATGCAAATTTTTAAAAAATTCAACATTAGTTCGATAACAGCGCCCTCTAACGACATAATGTCCAAACAATGCAAAAAGCACTGTACTATGTATTGCTGGTTCTTTTAACAACATCTGCGTTAAATTATGTGCCATACAACGAAAAACACTTAAATACACTCAAATAGTTTCATCTGATAGCGTTTGTGTGTGTAAAACACGAAAATAACGTTTCCGAGAAATTTTTCAAAAAGTGAATTTTTTCGTCTTTTTTAGTCAAAATCTGCTTCTTTTCAATATTACAGCAACAATACGCTGATACTCGCTGGAAAATGATTCCAGTGATAACAAACTTTTCATATAGGCATAGGGCATTGATCTGTAACAAACTATGCTAAAAAGAACTTAATTGGATGATATGGAAATTTAAAAAAAAAACTACATTAGTTCGATAAAAGCGCCCTGTATTCAATTTTCATCCTTGTACATAGTCATGTTTGTGTTTCTCATTTATTAAATATTTCCTGAAGGTAGATGACCCTCAAGGTACAAAAATAGCGACTTTCATTTAGAGGGAGGGTGATGCTCAAGGCAGATCGGCTGGCGACTTCGTTCTACCTTCAGCATCATCATCCCTAACTATGGAACATGAACCTGAAGCGTGAGAAGTCAGTTCAACCTTCAGGTTCATTCTCCCTAACGAGGGAACATGAACCTGAAGGGTGTGGATTCAGTTCAACCTTCAGGGTCACCTTCCAAACAAGAAAGCACTGTACTATGTATTGCTGGTTTCATTAATAAGCTCTGCGTTACATTATGTGCCATATAACGAAATACACTTAAATACACTCAAATAGCTTCATCTGATAGCGTTTGTGTGTGTAAAACACGAAAATAACGTTTCCGTGAAATTTTGCAAAAAGAGAATTTTTTCGTGTTTTTTAGTCAAAATCTGCTTGTTTTCACACTTACAGCAACAATACGCTTATACTCGCTGGAAAATGATTCCAGTGATACCAATCTTTTTATATAGGCATAGAGCATTGTTATGTATCAAACTGTGCTAATAATGACTTAATCGGATGATATGGAAATTTTAAAAAAAATCAACATTAGTTCGATAACAGCGCCCTGTATTCAATTTTCATCCTTGTACATAGTCATGTTTGTGTTACTTATTTCCTGAAGGTAGATGACCCTCAAGGTACAAAAATAGCGACTTTCATTTAGAGGAAGGGTGGTGCTCAAGGTAGATCGGCTGGCGACTTCGTTCTACCTTGAGCAACATCATCCCTAACTAGGGAACATGAACCTGAAGGGTGTGAAGTCAGTTCAACCTTCAGGTTCATCCTCCCTAACGAGGGAACATGAACCTGAAGGGTGTGGATTCAGTTCAACCTTCAGGGTCACCTTCCAAACAAGAAAGCACTGTACTATGTATTGCTGGTTTCATTAATAAGCTCTGCGTTAAATTATGTGCCATATTACGAAATACACTTAAATACACTCAAATAGCTTCACCTGATAGCGTTTGTGTAGGTAACACACGAAAATAACGTTTCCGTGAAATTTTGCAAAAAGTGAATTTTTTCGTGTTTTTTAATCAAAATTTGCTTGTTTTCACTCTTACAGCAACAATACGCTGAAACTCGCTGAAAAATGATTCCAGTGATATCAAACTTTTCATATAGGCATAGGGCATTGATATGTATCAAACTATGCTAATAAGAACTTAATCTGATGATATGGAAATTTTAAAAAAAATCAACATTAGTTCGATAACAGCGCCCTGTATTCAATTTTCATACTTGTACATAGTCATGTTTGTGTTATTTATTAAATATTTCCTGAAGGTAGATGACCCTCAAGGTACAAAAATAGCGAGTTTCATTTAGAGGGAGGGTGATGCTCAAGGTAGATCGGCTGGCGACTTCGTTCTACCTGGAGCATCATCATCCTTAACTAGGAACATGAACCTGAAGGGAGTGAAGTGAGTTCAACTTTCAGGTTCATCCTCCCTAACGAGTGAACATGAACCTGAAGGGTGTGGATTCAGTTCAACCTTCACGGTCACCTTCCAAACAAGAAAGCACTGTACTATGTATTGCTGGTTTCATTAATAACCTCTGCGTTAAATTATGTGCCGTATAACGAAATACACTTAAATACACTCAAATAGCTTCATCTGATAGCGTTTGTGTGTGTAAAACACGAAAATAACGTTTCCGTGAAATTTTGCAAAGTGAATTTTTTCTTGTTTTTTAGTCAAAATCTGCTTGTTTTCACTCTTACAGCAACAATACTCTGATACTCGCTGGAAAATGATTCCAGAGATACCAAACTTTTTATATAGGCTAGGGCATTGATATGTATCAAACTATGCTAATAAGAAAATCGATGATAAGGAAATTTTTAAAAAAATCAAAATTAGTTTAGTAATAGCGCCCTGTATTAAATTTTCATACTTGTACATAGTCATGTTTGTGTTACTCATTTATTAAATATTTCCTAAAGGTAGATGACCTTCAAGGTACAAAAATAGCGACTTTCATTTAGAGGGAATGTGATGCTCAAGCTAAATCGGCTGGCGACTTCGTTCTAACTTGAGCATCATCATCCCTAACTAAGGAACATGAACCTAAAGGGTGTGAAGTCAGTTCAACCTTCAGGTTCATCCTCCCTAACGAGGAACATGAACCTGAACGGTGTGGATTCAGTTCAACCTTCACGGTCACCTTCCAAACAAGAAAGCACTGTACTATGTATTACTAGTTTCATTAATAAACTCTGCGTTAAATGTGCCATATAACGAAATACACTTAAATACACTCAAATAGCTTCATCTGGTAGCGTTTCTGTGTGTAAAGCACGAAAATAACGTTTCCGTGAAATTTTGCAAAGAGTGAATTTTTTCGTGTTTTTTTAGTCAAAACTTGCTTGTTTTCACTCTTACAGCACGAATACGCTGATACTCGCTGGAAAATGATTCGAGCGATATGTAACTTTTTATATAGGCATAGGGCATTGATATCTATCAAACTGCGCTAATAAGAACTTAATCGGGTGATATGCAAATTTTTAAAAAATTCAACATTAGATCAATAACAGCGCCCTCTAACGACATAATGTCCAAACAAGGCAGAAATCACTGTACTATGTATTGCTGGTTTCTTTAACAACATCTGCGTTAAATTATGTGCCATACAACGAAATACACTTAAATACACTAAAATAGCTTCATCTGATAGCGTTTCAGTGTGTAACACACGAAAATAACGTTTCCGTGAAATTTTGCAAAAAGTGAATTTTTTCGTGTTTTTTAGTCAAAATCTGCTTGTTTTCACTCTTACAGCAACAATACGCTGATACTCGCTGGAAAATAATTCCAGTGATATCAAACTTTTTATATGGGCATAGGGCATTGATATGTATCAATCTATGCTAATAAGAACTTAATCGGATGATATGGAAATTTTAAAAAAATCAACATTAGTTCGATAACAGCGCCCTGTATTCAATTTTCATACTTGTACATAGTCATGTTTGTGTTACTCATTTATTAAATATTTCCTGAAGGTAGATGACCATCAAGGTACAAAAATAGCGACTTTCATTTAGAGGGAGGTTGATGCTCAAGGTTAATCGGCTGGCAAATTCGTTCTACTTTGAGCATCATCGTCACTAAATAGGGAACATGAACCTGAAGGGTGTGGAGTCAGTTCAACCTTCAGGTTCATCCTCCCTAACGAGGGAACATGAACCTGAAGGGTGTGGATTCAGTTCAACCTTCAGGGTCACCTTCCTAACAAGAAAGCACTGTACTATGTATTCCAAGTTTCATTAATAAACTCTGCGTTAAATTATGTGTCATATAACGAAATACACTTAAATACACTCAAATATCTTCATCTGATAGCGTTTGTGTGTGTAAAACACGAAAATAACGTTTCCGTGAAATTTTGCAAAAAGTGAATTTTTTCGTGTTTTTTAGTCAAAACCTGCTTGTTTTCACTCTTACAGCACGAAAACGCTGATACTCGCTGGAAAATGATTCGAGCGATATGTAACTTTTTATATAGGCATAGGGCATTGATATCTATCAAACTGCGCTAATTAGAACTTAATCGGGTGAAATGCAAATTTTTAAAAAATTCAACATTAGTTCGATAACAGCGCCCTCGAATGACATAATGTCCAAACAAGGCAGAAAGCACTGTACTATGTATTGCTGGTTTCTTTAACAACATCTGCGTTAAATTATGTGCCAGACAACGAAATACACTTAAATACACTCAAATAGCTTCATCTGATAGCGTTTGTGTGGGTAAAACACGAAAATAACGTTTCTGTGAAATTTTGCAAAAAGTGAATTTTTTCGTGTTTTTTAGTCAAAATCTGCTTGTTTTCACTCTTACAGCAACAATACGCTGATACTCGCTGGAAAATGATTCCAGTGATATCAAACTTTTTATATAGGCATAGGGCATTGATATGTATCAAACTCTGCTAATAAGTACTTAATCGGATGATATGGAAATTTTTAAAAAAATCAACATTAGTTCGATAACAGCGCCCTGTATTCAATTTTCATACTTGTACATAGTCATGTTTGTGTTACTCATTTATTTAATATTTTCTGAAGGTAGATGACCCTCAAGGTACAAAAATAGCGACTTTCATTTAGAGGGAGGGTGATGCTCAAGGTAGATCGGCTGGCGACTTCGTTCTACCTTGAGCATCATCATCCCTAACTAGGGAACATGAACCTGAAGGGTGTGAAGTCAGTTCAACCTTCAGGGTCACCTTCCAAACAAGAAAGCACTGTACTATATATTGCTGGTTTCATTAATAACCTCTGCGTTAAATTATGAGCCATATAACGAAATACACTTAAATACACTCAAATATCTTCATCTGATAGCGTTTGTGGTTGTAAAACACGAAAATAACGTTTCCGTGAAATTTTGCAAAAAGTGAATTTTTTCGTGTTTTTTAATCAAAATCTGCTTGTTTTCACTCTTACAGCAACAATACGCTGAATCTCGCTGGAAAATGATTCCAGTGATATCAAACTTTTTATATAGGCATAGGGCATTGATATGTATCAAACTAAGCTAATAAGAACTTAATTGGATGATATGGAAATTTTAAAAAAAATCACCATTAGTTCGATAATAGCGCCCTGTATTCAATTTTCATACTTGTATATAGCCATGTTTGTGTTACTCATTTATTAAATATTTCCTGAAGGTAGATGACCCTCAAGGTACAAAAATAGCGACTTTCGTTTAGAGGGAGTGTGATGCTCAAGGTAGATCGGTTGGCGACTTCGTTCTACCTTGATCATCATCATCCCTAACTAGGGAACATGAACCTGAAAGGTGTGAAATCAGTTCAACCTTCAGGTTCATCCTCCCTAACGAGGGAACATGAAACTGAAGGGTGTGGATTCAGTTCAACCTTCAGGGTCACCTTCCAAACAAGAAAGCACTGTACTGTGTATTGCTGGTTTCATTAATAACCTCTGCGTTAAATTATGTGCCATATAACGAAATACACTTAAATACACTCAAATAGCTTCATCTGATAGCGTTTGTGTGTGTAAAACACGAAAATAACGTTTTCGTGAAATTTTGCAAAAAGTGAATTTTTTCGTGTTTTTTAGTCAAAATCTGCTTGTTTTCACTCTTACAGCAACAACACGCTGATACTCGCTGGAAAATGATTCCAGTGATATCAAACTTTTAATATAGGCATAGGGCATTGATATGTATCAAACTATGCTAATAAGAACTTAATCGGATGATATGGAAATTTTAAAAAATATCAACATTAGTTCGATAACAGCGCCCTGTATTCAATTTTCATCCTTGTACATTGTCATGTTTGTTACTATTTATTTCCTGAAGGTAGATGACCCTTAAGTTACAAAAATAGCGACTTTCATTTAGAGGAAGGTTGATGCTCAAGTTTGATCGGCTGGCGAATTCGTTCTACCTTGAGCATCATCGTCCCTATCTAGGGAACATGAACCTGAAATGTGTGGAGTCAGTTCAACCTTCAGGTTCATCCTCCCTAACGATGGAACATGAACCTGAAGGGTGTGGATTCAGTTCAACCATCAGGGTCACCTTCCAATCAAGAAAGCACTGTACTATGTATTGCTGGTTTCATTAATAACCTCTGCGTTAAATGTGCCATATAACGAAATACACTTAAATACACTCAAATAGCTTCATCTGATAGCGTTTGTGTGTAAAACATGAAAATAACGTTTCCGTGAAATTTTGCAAAAAGTGAATTTTTTCGTGTTTTTTAGTCAATCTGCTTGTTTTCACTCTTACAGCAACAATACGCTGATACTCGCTGGAAATTGATTCCATTGATACCAAACTTTTTATGTAGGCATATGGCATTGATATGTATCAAACTATGCTAATAAGAACTTAAACTGATGATATGGAAATTTTAAAAAAAATCAACATTAGTGAGATAACAGCGCCCTGTATTCAATTTTCATACTTGTACATAGTCATGTTTGTGCTACTCATTTATTAAATATTTCATGAAGGTAGATGACCCTCAAGGTACGAAAATAGCGACTTTCATTTAGAGGGAGGGTGATGCTCAAGGTAGATCGGCTGGCGACTTCGTTCTACCTGGAGTATCATCATCCCTAACTAGGGAACATGAACCTGAAGGGAGTGAAGTGAGTTCAACCTTCAGGTTCATCCTCCCTAACGAGTGAACATGAACCTGAAGGGTTTGGATTCAATTCAACCTTCAGGGTCACCTACCAAACAAGAAAGCACTGTACTATGTATTGCTGGATTCATTAATAACCTCTGCGTTAAATTATGTGCCATATAACGAAATACACTTAAATACACTCAAATAGCTTCATCTGATAGCGTTTGTGTGTGTAAAACACGAAAATAACGTTTCCGTGAAATTTTGCAAAAAGTGAATTTTTTCGTGTTTTTTAGTCAAAATCTGCTTGTTTTCACTTACAGCAACAAGACGCTGATACTCGCTGGAAAATGATTCCAGTGATAAACTTTTTATGTAGACATAGGGCATTGATATGTATCAAACTATGCTAATAAGAACTTAATCGGATGATATGGGAATTTAAAAAAAAATCAACATGTTCGATAACAGCGCCCTGTATTCAATTTTCATACTTGTACATAGTCTTGTTTTGTTACTCATTTATTATTTCCTGAAGGCAGATGACCCTCAAGGTACAAAAATAGCGACTTTCATTTAGAGGGAGGGTGAGGCTCAAGGTCGATCGGCTGGCGACTTCGTTCTACCTTGAGCATCCTCATCCCTAACTAAGGAACATGAACCTGAAGGGTGTGAAGTCAGTTCAACCTTCAGGTTCATCCTCCCTAACGAGGGAACATGAACCTGAAGGGTGTGGATTCAGTTCAACCTTCAGGGTCACCTTCCAAACAAGAAAGCACTGTACTAGGTATTGCTGGTTTCATTAATAACCTCTGCGTTAAATTATGTGCCATATAACGAAATCCACTTAAATACACTCAAATAGCTTCAACTGATAGCGTTTGAGTGTGTAAAACACAAAATAACGTTAACGTGAAATGTTGCAAAAAGTGAATTTTTTCGTGATTTTTTGTCAAAATCTGATTGTTTTCACTCTTACAGCACTAAAACGCTGATACTCGCTGGAAAATGATTCCAGTGATATCAAACTTTTTATATAGGCATAGGGCATTGATATGTATCAAACTATGCTAATAAGAACTTAATCGGATGATATGGAAATTTAAAAAAAAATCAACATTAGTTCGATAACAGCGCCCTGTATTCAATTTTGATACTTGTACATACTCATGTTTGTGTTACTCATTTATTAAATATTTCCTGAAGGTAGATGACCCTCAAGGTACAAAAATAGCGACTTTCATTTAGAGGGAGGGTGATGCTCAAGGTAGATCGGCTGGCGACTTCGTTCTACCTTGAGCATCATCATCCCTAACTAGGGAACATGAACCTGAAGGGTGTGAAGTCAGTTCAACCTTCAGGTTCATCCTCCCTAACGAGGGAACATGAACCTGAAGGGTGTGGATTCAGTTCAACCTTCAGGGTCACCTTCCAAACAAGAAAGCACTGTACTATGTATTGCTGGTTTCATTAATAACCTCTGCGTTAAATTATGTGCCATATAACGAAATACACTTAAATACACTCAAATAGCTTCATCTGATAGCGTTTGTGTGTGTAAAACACGAAAATAACGTTTCCGTGAAATTTTGCAAAAAGTGAATTTTTTCGTGTTTTTTAGTCAAAATCTGCTTGTTTTCACTCTTACAGCAACAATACGCTGATACTCGCTGGAAAATGAATCCAGCGATATCAAACTTTTTATATTGGCATAGGGCATTGATATGTATCAACCTATGCTAATAACAACTTAATGAGATGATATGGAAATTTTAAAAAAAATCAACATTAATTTCATAACAGCGCCCTGAATTCAATTTTCATACTTGTACATAGTCATGTTTGTGTTACTCATTTATTAAATATTTCCTGAACGTAGATGACCCTCAAGGTACAAAAATAGCGACTTTCATTTAGAGGGAGGGTGATGCTCAAGGTAGATCGGCTGGCGACTTCGTTCTACCTTGAGCATCATCATCCCTAACTAGGGAACGTGAACCTGAAGGGTGTGAAGTCAGTTCAACCTTCAGGTTCATCCTCCCTAACGAGGTAACATGAACCTGAAGGGTGTGGATTCAGTTCAACCTTCAGGGACACCTTCCAAACAAGAAAGCACTGTACTATGTATTGCTGGTTTCATTAATAAGCTCTGCGTTAAATTATGTGCCATAACGAAATACACTTAAATATACTCAAATAGCTTCATCTGATAGCGTTTGTGTGTGTAAAACACGAAAATAACGTTTCCGTGAAATTTTGCAAAAAGTGAATTTTTTCGTGTTTTTCAGTCAAAATCTGCTTGTTTTCACTCTTACAGCAACAATACGCTGATACTCGCTGGAAAATGATTCCAGTGATATCAAACTTTTTATGTAGGCATAGGGCATTGATAAGTATCAAACTATGCTAATAAGAAATTAATCGGATGATATGGAAATTTTAAAAAAAATCAAAATTAGTTCGATAACAGCGCCCTGTATTCAATTTTCATCCTTGTACATTGTCATGTTTATGTTATTTATTTCCTGAAGGTAGATGACTCTTAAGGTACAAAAATAGCGACTTTCATTTAGAGGGAGGTGATGCTCAAGTTTGATCGGCTGGCGAATTCATTCTACCTTGAGCATCATCGTCCCTATCTAGGGAACATGAACCTGAAATGTGTGGAGTCAGTTCAACCTTCATATTCATCCTCCCTAACGAGGGAACATGAACCTGAAGAGTGTGGATTCAGTTCAACCTTCAGTGTCACCTTCCTAACAAGAAAGCACTGTACTATGTATTGCTGGTTTCTTTAACAACATCGCGTTAAATTATGTGCCATATAACGAAATACACTTAAATTCACTCAAGTAGCTTCATCTGATAGCGTTTGTGTGTGTAAAACGAAAATAACGTTTCCGTGAAATTTTGCAAAAAGTGAATTTTTTCGTGTTTTTTAGTCAAAATCTGCTTGTTTTCACTCTTACAGCAACAATACGCTGATACTCGCTGGAAAATGATTCCAGTGATACCAAACTTTTTATATAGGCTAGGGCATAGATATGAATCAAACTATGCTAATAAGAACTTAATCGGATGATATGGATATTTAAAAAAAAATCAAAATTAGTTTAGTAACAGCGCCCTGTATTCAATTTTCATACTTGTACATAGTCATGTTTGTGTTACTCATTTATTATTTCCTAATGGTAGATGACCCTCAAGGTACAAAAATAGCGACTTTCATTTAGAGGGAGGGTGATGCTCAAGGTAGATCGGCTGGCGACTTCGTTCTACCTTGAGCATCATCATCCCTAACTAGGGAACATGAACCTGAAGGGTGTGAAGTCAGTTCAACCTTCAGGTTCATCCTCCCTAACGAGGGAACATGAACCTGAAGGGTGTGGATTCAGTTCAACCTTCAGGGTCACCTTCCAAACAAGAAAGCACTGTACTATGTATTGCTGGTTTCATTAATAACCTCTGCGTTAAATTATGTGCCATATAACGAAATACACTTAAATACACTCAAATGGCTTCATCTGATAACGTTTGTGTGTGTAAAAGACGATAATAACGTTTTCGTGAAATTTTGCAAAAATTGAATTTTTTCGTGTTTTTTAGTCAAAATCTGCTTGTTTTCACTCTTACAGCAACAATACGCTGATACTCGCTGGAAAATGATTCCAGTGATAAACTTTTTATGTAGGCATAGGGCATTGATATGTATCAAACTATGCTAATAAGAACTTAATCGGATGATATGGAAATTTAAAAAAAAATCAAAATTAGTTCGATAACAGCGCCCTGTATTCAATTTTCATACTTGTACATAGTCTTGTTTTGTTACTCATTTATTATTTCCTGAAGGTAGATGACCCTCAAGGTACAAAAATAGCGACTTTCATTTAGAGGGAGGGTGATGCTCAAGGTAGATCGGCTGGCGATTTCGTTCTACCTTGAGCATCCTCATCCCTATCTAAGGGAACATGAACCTGAAGGGTGTGAAGTCAGTTCAACCTTCAGGTTCATCCTCCCTAACGAGGGAACATGAACCTGAAGGGTGTGGATTCAGTTCAACCTTCAGGGTCACCTTCCTAACAAATAAGCACTGTACTATGTATTACAGGTTTCATTAATAACCTCTGCGTTAAATTATGTGCCATATAACGAAATACACTTAAATACACTCAAATAGCTTCAACTGATAGCGTTTGATTGTGTAAAACACAAAATAACGTTAACGTGAAATTTTGCAAAAAGGGAATTTTTTCTTGTTTTTTAGTCAAAATCTGATTGTTTTCACTCTTACAGCACTAAAACGCTGATACTCGCTGGAAAATGATTCCAGTGATATCAAACTTTTTATATAGGCATTGGGCATTGATATGTATCAAACTATGCTAATAAGAACTTAATCGGATGATATGGAAATTTAAAAAAAAATCAACATTAGTTCGATAACAGCGCCCTGTATTCAATTTTGGTACTTGTACATACTCATGTTTGTGTTACTCATTTATTAAATATTTCCTGAAGGTAGATGACCCTCAAGGTACAAAAATAGCGACTTTCATTTAGAGGGAGGGTGATGCTCAAGGTAGATCGGCTGGCGACTTCGTTCTACCTTGAGCATCATCATCCCTAACTAGGGAACATGAACCTGAAGGGTGTGAAGTCAGTTCAACCTTCAGGTTCATCCTCCCTAACGAGGGAACATGAACCTGAAGGGTGTGGATTCAGTTCAACCTTCAGGGACACCTTCCAAACAAGAAAGCACTGTACTATGTATTGCTGGTTTCATTAATAAGCTCTGCGTTAAATTATGTGCCATATAACGAAATACACTTAAATACACTCAAATAGCTTCATCTGATAGCGTTTGTGTGTGTAAAACACGAAAATAACGTTTCCGTGAAATTTTGCAAAAAGTGTATTTTTTCGTGTTTTTCAGTCAAAATCTGCTTGTTTTCACTCTTACAGGAACAATACGCTGATACTCGCTGGAAAATGATTCCAGTGATACCAAACTTTTTATATAGGCTAGGGCATTGATATGTATCAAACTATGCTAATAAGAACTTAATCGGATGATATGGAAATTTTAAAAAAAATCAAAATTAGTTTAGTAACAGCGCCCTGTATTCAATTTTCATATCTGTACATAGTCATGTTTGTGTTACTCATTCAATAAATATTTCCTGAAGGTAGATGACCTTCAAGGTACAAAAATAGCGACTTTCATTTAGTTGGAGGGTGATGCTCAAGGTAAATCGACTGACGACTTCGTTCTACCTTGAGCATCATCATCCCTAACTAGGGAACATGAACCTAAAGGGTGTGAAGTCAGTTCAACCTTCAGGTTCATCCTCCCTAACGAAGGAACATGAACCTGAAGGGTGTGGATTCAGTTCAACCTTCAGTGTCACCTTCCAAACAAGAAAGCACTGTACTATGTATTGCTGGTTTCATTAATAACCTCTGCGTTAAATTATGTGCCATATAAAGAAATACACTTAAATACACTCAAATAGCTTCACCTGATAGCGTTTGTGTAGGTAACACCAAAAATAACGTTTCCGTGAAATTTTGCAAAAAGTGAATTTTTTCGTGTTTTTTAATCAAAATCTGCTTGTTTTCACTCTTACAGCAACAATACGCTGAAACTCGCTGGAAAATGATTCCAGTGATATCAAACTTTTTATATAGGCATAGGGCATTGATATGTATCAAACTAAGCTAATAAGATCTTAATTGGATGATATGGAAATTTTAAAAAAAATCACCATTAGTTCGATAATAGCGCCCTGTATTCAATTTTCATACTTGTATATAGCCATGTTTGTGTTACTCATTTATTAAATATTTCCTGAAGGTAGATGACCCTCAAGGTACAAAAATAGCGACTTTCCTTTAGAGGGAGTGTGATGCTCAAGGTAGATCGGCTGGCGACTTCGTTCTACCTTGATCATCATCATCCCTAACTAGGGAACATGAACCTGAAAGGTGTGAAATCAGTTCAACCTTCAGGTTCATCCTCCCTAACGAGGGAACATGAAACTGAAGGGTGTGGATTCAGTTCAACCTTCAGGGTCACCTTCCAAACAAGAAAGCACTGTACTATGTATTGCTGGTTTCATTAATAACCTCTGCGTTAAATTATGTGCCATATAACGAAATACACTTAAATACACTCAAATAGCTTCATCTGATAGCGTTTGTGTGTGTAAAACACGAAAATAACGTTTTCGTGAAATTTTGCAAAAAGTGAATTTTTTCGTGTTTTTTAGTCAAAATCTGCTTGTTTTCACTCTTACAGAAACAACACGCTGATACTCGCTGGAAAATGATTCCAGTGATATCAAACTTTTTATATAGGCATAGGGCATTGATATGTATCAAACTATGCTAATAAGAACTTAATCGGATGATATGGAAATTTTAAAAAAAATCAACATTAGTTCGATAACAGCGCCCTGTATTCAATTTTCATCCTTGTACATTGTCATGTTTATGTTACTATTTATTTCCTGAAGGTAGATGACCCTTAAGTTACAAAAATAGCGACTTTCATTTAGAGGAAGGTTGATGCTCAAGTTTGATCGGCTGGCGAATTCGTTCTACCTTGAGCATCATCGTCCCTATCTAGGGAACATGAACCTGAAATGTGTGGAGTCAGTTCAACCTTCAGGTTCATCCTCCCTAACGATGGAACATGAACCTGAAGGGTGTGGATTCAGTTCAACCATCAGGGTCACCTTCCAATCAAGAAAGCACTGTACTATGTATTGCTGGTTTCATTAATAACCTCTGCGTTAAATGTGCCATATAACGAAATACACTTAAATACACTCAAATAGCTTCATCTGATAGCGTTTGTGTGTAAAACATGAAAATAACGTTTCCGTGAAATTTTGCAAAAAGTGAATTTTTTCGTGTTTTTTAGTCAATCTGCTTGTTTTCACTCTTACAGAAACAATACGCTGATACTCGCTGGAAATTGATTCCATTGATACCAAACTTTTTATGTAGGCATATGGCATTGATATGTATCAAACTATGCTAATAAGAACTTAAACTGATGATATGGAAATTTTAAAAAAAATCAACATGTTCGATAACAGCGCCCTGTATTCAATTTTCATACTTGTACATAGTCTTGTTTTGTTACTCATTTATTATTTCCTGAAGGCAGATGACCCTCAAGGTACAAAAATAGCGACTTTCATTTAGAGGGAGGGTGAGGCTCAAGGTCGATCGGCTGGCGACTTCGTTCTACCTTGAGCATCCTCATCCCTAACTAAGGAACATGAACCTGAAGGGTGTGAAGTCAGTTCAACCTTCAGGTTCATCCTCCCTAACGAGGGAACATGAACCTGAAGGGTGTGGATTCAGTTCAACCTTCAGGGTCACCTTCCAAACCAGAAAGCACTGTACTAGGTATTGCTGGTTTCATTAATAACCTCTGCGTTAAATTATGTGCCATATAACGAAATCCACTTAAATACACTCAAATAGCTTCAACTGATAGCGTTTGAGTGTGTAAAACACAAAATAACGTTAACGTGAAATGTTGCAAAAAGTGAATTTTTTCGTGATTTTTTGTCAAAATCTGATTGTTTTCACTCTTACAGAACTAAAACGCTGATACTCGCTGGAAAATGATTCCAGTGATATCAAACTTTTTATATAGGCATAGGGCATTGATATGTATCAAACTATGCTAATAAGAACTTAATCGGATGATATGGAAATTTAAAAAAAAATCAACATTAGTTCGATAACAGCGCCCTGTATTCAATTTTGATACTTGTACATACTCATGTTTGTGTTACTCATTTATTAAATATTTCCTGAAGGTAGATGACCCTCAAGGTACAAAAATAGCGACTTTCATTTAGAGGGAGGGTGATGCTCAAGGTAGATCGGCTGGCGACTTCGTTCTACCTTGAGCATCATCATCCCTAACTAGGGAACATGAACCTGAAGGGTGTGAAGTCAGTTCAACCTTCAGGTTCATCCTCCCTAACGAGGGAATATGAACCTGAAGGGTGTGGATTCAGTTCAACCTTCAGGGTCACCTTCCAAACAAGAAAGCACTGTACTGTGTATTGCTGGTTTCATTAATAACCTCTGCGTTAAATTATGTGCCATATAAAGAAATACACTTAAATACACTAAAATAGCTTCATCTGATAGCTTTTGTGTGTGTAAAACACGAAAATAACGTTTCCGTGAAATTTTGCAAAAAGTGAATTTTTTCGTGTTTTTTAGTCAAAATCTGCTTGTTTTCACTCTTACAGCACGAATACGCTGATATTCGCTAGAAAATGAATCCAGCGATATCAAACTTTTTATATTGGCATAGGGCATTGATATGTATCAATCTATGCTAATAACAACTTAATGAGATGATATGGAAATTTTAAAAAAAATCAACATTAGTTCCATAACAGCGCCCTGCATTCAATTTTCATACTTGTACATAGTCATGTTTGTGTTACTCATTTATTAAATATTTCCTGAACGTAGATGACCCTCAAGGTACAAAAATAGCGACTTTCATTTAGAGGGAGGGTGATGCTCAAGGTAGATCGGCTGGCGACTTCGTTCTACCTTGAGCATCATCATCCCTAACTAGGGAACGTGAACCTGAAGGGTGTGAAGTCAGTTCAACCTTCAGGTTCATCCTCCCTAACGAGGAAACATGAACCTGAAGGGTGTGGATTCAGTTCAACCTTCAGGGACACCTTCCAAACAAGAAAGCACTGTACTAGGTATTGCTGGTTTCATTAATAAGCTCTGCGTTAAATTATGTGCCATATAACGAAATACACTTAAATACACTCAAATAGCTTCATCTGATAGCGTTTGTGTGTGTAAAACACGAAAATAACGTTTCCGTGAAATTTTGCAAAAAGTGAATTTTTTCGTGTTTTTCAGTCAAAATCTGCTTGTTTTCACTCTTACAGCAACAATACGCTGATACTCGCTGGAAAATGATTCCAGTGATACCAAACTTTTTATATAGACTAGGGCATTGATATGTATCGAACTATGCTAATAAGAACTTAATCGGATGATATGGAAATTTAAAAAAAAATCAAAATTAATTTAGTAACAGCGCCCTGTATTCAATTTTCACACTTGTACATAGTCATGTTTGTGTTACTCATTTATTATTTCCTAATGGTAGATGACCCTCAAGGTACAAAAATAGCGACTTTCATTTAGAGGGAGGGTGATGCTCAAGGTAGATCGGCTGGCGACTTCGTTCTACCTTGAGCATCATCATCCCTAACTAGGGAACACGAACCTGAAGGTTGTGAAGTCAGTTCAACCTTCAGGTTCATCCTCCCTAACGAGGGAACATGAACCTGAAGGGTGTGGATTCAGTTCAACCTTCAGGGACACCTTCCAAACAAGAAAGCACTGTACTATGTATTGCTGGTTTCATTAATAAGCTCTGCGTTATATTATGTGCCATATAACGAAATACACTTAAATACACTCAAATAGCTTCATCTGATAGCGTTTGTGTGTGTAAAACACGAAAATAACGTTTCCGTGAAATTTTGCAAAAAGTGAATTTTTTCGTGTTTTTCAGTCAAAATCTGCTTGTTTTCACTCTTACAGCAACAATACGCTGATACTCGCTGGAAAATGATTCCAGTGATACCAAACTTTTTATGTAGGCTAGGGCATTGATATGTATCAAACTATGCTAATAAGAACTTAATCGGATGATATGGAAATTTTAAAAAAAATCAAAATTAGTTTAGTAACAGCGCCCTGTATTCAATTTTCATACCTGTACATAGTCATGTTTGTGTTACTCATTTAATAAATATTTCCTGAAGGTAGATGACCTTCAAGGTACAAAAATAGCGACTTTCATTTAGTGGGAGGGTGATGCTCAAGGTAAATCGGCTGACGACTTCGTTCTACCTTGAGCATCATCATCCCTAACTAGGGAACATGAACCTAAAGGGTGTGAAGTCAGTTCAACCTTCAGGTTCATCCTCCCTAACGAAGGAACATGAACCTGAAGGGTGTGGATTCAGTTCAACCTTCAGTGTCACCTTCCAAACAAGAAAGCACTGTACTATGTATTGCTGGTTTCATTAATAACCTCTGCGTTAAATTATGTGCCATATAACGAAATACACTTAAATACACTCAAATAACTTCACCTGATAGCGTTTGTGTAGGTAACACCGAAAATAACGTTTCCGTGAAATTTTGCAAAAAGTGAATTTTTTCGTGTTTTTTAATCAAAATCTGCTTGTTTTCACTCTTACAGCAACAACACGCTGATACTCGCTGGAAAATGATTCCAGTGATATCAAACTTTTTATATAGGCATAGGGCATTGATATGTATCAAACTCTGCTGATAAGAACTTAATCGGATGATATGGAAATTTTAAAAAAAATCAACATTAGTTCGATAACAGCGCCCTGTATTGAATTTTCTTCCTTGTACATTGTCATGTTTATGTTACTTATTTATTTCCTGAAGGTAGATGACCCTTAAGGTACAAAAATAGCGACTTTCATTTAGAGGGAGGTTGATGCTCAAGTTTGATCGGCTGGCGAATTCGTTCTACCTTGAGCATCATCGTCCCTATCTAGGGAACATGAACCTGAAATGTGTGGAGTCAGTTCAACCTTCATATTCATCCTCCCTAACGAGGGAACATGAACCTGAAGAGTGTGGATTCAGTTCAACCTTCAGGGTCACCTTCCTAACAAGAAAGCACTGTACTATGTATTGCTGGTTTCTTTAACAACATCGCGTTAAATTATGTGCCATATAACGAAATACACTTAAATTCACTCAAGTAGCTTCATCTGATAGCGTTTGTGTGTGTAAAACACGAAAATAACGTTTCCGTGAAATTTTGCAAAAAGTGAATTTTTTCGTGTTTTTTAGTCAAAATCTGCTTGTTTTCACTCTTACAGCAACAATACGCTGATACTCGCTGGAAAATGATTCCAGTGATACAAAACTTTTTTTATAGGCTAGGGCATTGATATGTATCAAACTATGCTAATAAGAACTTAATCGGATGATATGGAAATTTTAAAAAAAATTAAAATTAGTTTAGTAACAGCGCCCTGTATTCAATTTTCATACTTGTACATAGTCATGTGTGTGTTACTCATTTATTAAATATTTCCTAAAGATAGATGACCCTCAAGGTACAAAAATAGCGACTTTCATTTAGAGGGAGGGTGATGCTCAAGGTAAATCGGCTGGCGACTTCGTTCTACCTTGAGCATCATCATCCCTAACTAGGGAACATGAACCGAAAGGGTGTGAAGTCAGTTCAACCTTCAGGTTCATCCTCCCTAACGAGGGAACATGAACCTGAAGGGTGTGGATTCAGTTCAACCTTCAGGGTCACCTTCCAAACAAGAAAGCACTGTACTATGTATTGCTGGTTTCATTAATAACCTCTGCGTTAAATTATGTGCCATATAATGAAATACACTTAAATACACTCAAATAGCTTCATCTGATAGCGTTTGTGTATGTTACACAAGAAAATAACGTTTCCGTGAAATATTGCAAAAATTGAATTTTTTCGTGTTTTTTAATCAAAATCTGCTTGTTTTCACTCTTACAGAAACAATACGCTGAAACTCGCTGGAAAATGATTCCAGTGATATCAAACTTTTTATATAGGCATAGGGCATTGATATGTATCAAATTATGCTAATAAGAACTTAATCGGATGATATTGAAATTTTTAAAAAAATCAACATTAGTTCGATAACAGCGCCCTGTATTCAATTTTCATACTTGTACATAGTCATGTTTGTGTTACTCATTTATTAAATATTTCCTGAAGGTAGATGACCCTCAAGGTACAAATTAGCGACTTTCATTTAGAGGGAGGGTGATGCTCAAGGTAGATCGGCTGGTGACTTCGTTCTACCTTGAGCATCATCATCCCTAACTAGGGAACATGAACCTGAAGGGTGTGGATTCAGTTCAACCTTCAGGGTCACCTTCCAATTAAGAAAGCACTGTACTATGTATTGCTGGTTTCATTAATAAGTTCTGCGTTAAATTATGTGCCATATAACGAAATACACTTAAATACACTCAAATAGCTTCATCTGATAGCGGTTGTGTGTGTAAAACACGAAAATAACGTTTCCGTGAAATTTTGCAAAAAGTGAATTTTTTCGTGTTTTTTAGTCAAAATCTGCTTGTTTTCACTCTTACAGCAACAATACGCTGATACTCGCTGGAAAATGATTCCAGTGATACCAAACTTTTTATATAGGCTAGGGCATTGATATGTATCAAACTATGCTAATAAGAACTTAATCGGATGATATGGAAATTTTAAAAAAAATCAAAATTATTTTAGTAACAGCGCCCTGTATTCAATTTTCATACTTGTACATAGTCATGTTTGTTACTCATTTATTATTTCCTAATGGTAGATGAACCTCAAGTACAAAAATAGCGACTTTCATTTAGAGGGAGGGTGATGCTCAAGTTTGATCGCCTGGCGAATTCGTTCTACCTTGAGGATCATAGTCCCTATCTAGGGAACATGAACATGAAATGTGTGGAGTCAGTTCAACCTTCAGGTTCATCCTCCCTAACGAGGGAACATGAACCTGAAGGGTGTGGATTCAGTTCAACCTTCAGGGTCACCTTCCTAACAAGAAAGCACTGTACTATGTATTGCTGGTTTCTTTAACAACATCTGCGTTAAATTATGTGCCATATAACGAAATACACTTAAATTCACTCAAATAGCTTCATCTGATAGCGTTTGTGTGTGTAAAACACGAAAATAACGTTTCCGTGAAATTTTGCAAAAAGTGAATTTTTTCGTGTTTTTTAGTCAAAATCTGCTTGTTTTCACTCTTACAGCAACAATACGCTGATACTCGCTGGAAAATGATTCCAGTGATACCAAACATATAGGCATAGGGCATTGATATGTATCAAACTATGCTAATAAGAACTTAATCGGATGATATGGAAATTTTAAAAAAAATCAAAATTAGTTTAGTAACAGCGCCCTGTATTCAATTTTCATACTTGTACATAGTCATGTTTGTGTTACTCATTTATTAAATATTTCCTGAAGGTAGATGACCCTCAAGGTACAAAAATAACGAGTTTCATTTAGAGGGAGGGTGATGCTCAAGGTAAATCGGCTGGCGACTTCGTTCTACCTTGAGCATCATCATCCCTAACTAGGGAACATGAATCTGAAGGGAGTGAAGTCAGTTCAACCTTCAGGTTCATCCTCCCTAACGAGGGAACATGAACCTGAAGGGTGTGGATTCAGTTCAACCTTCAGGGTCACCTTCCAAACAAGAAAGCACTGTACTATGTATTGCTGGTTTCATTAATAAGTTCTGCGTTAAATTATGTGCCATATAACGAAATACACTTAAATACACTCAAATAGCTTCATCTGATAGCGTTTGTGTGTGTAAAACACGAAAATAACGTTTCCGTGAAATTTTGCAAAAAGTGAATTTTTTCGTGTTTTTTAGTCAAAATCTGCTTGTTTTCACTCTTACAGCAACAATACGCTGATACTCGCTGGAAAATGATTCCAGTGATACCAAACTTTTTATATAGGCTAGGGCATTGATATGTATCAAACTATGCTAATAAGAACTTAATCGGATGATAAGGAAATTTAAAAAAAAATCAAAATTAGTTTAGTAACAGCGCCCTGTATTCAATTTTCATACTTGTACATAGTCATGTTTGTGTTAATCATTTATTAAATATTTCCTAAAGGTAGATGACCTTCAAGGTACAAAAATAGCGACTTTCATTTAGAGGGAGGGTGATGCTCAAGGTTAATCGGCTGGCAAATTCGTTCTACCTTGAGCATCATCGTCCCTAAATAGGGAACATGAATCTGAAGGGTGTGGAGTTAGTTCAACCTTCAGGTTCATCCTCCCTAACGAGGGAACATGAACCTGAAGGGTGTGGATTCAGTTCAACCTTCAGGGTCACCTTCCTAACAAGAAAGCACTGTACTATGTATTGCTAGTTTCATTAATAAAATCTGCGTTAAATTATGTGCCATATAACGAAATACACTTAAATTCACTCAAATAGCTTCATCTGATAACGTTTGTGTGTAAAACATGAAAATAACGTTTCCGTGAAATTTTGCAAAAAGTGAATTTTTTCGTGTTTTTTAGTCAAAATCTGCTTGTTTTTATTCTTACAGCAACAATACGCTGATACTCGCTGGAAAATGATTCCAGTAATATCAAACGTTTTATATAGGCTAGGGCATCGATATTTATCAAACTATGGTAATAAGAACTTCATCGGATGATATGGAAATTTTAAAAAAAATCAAAATTAGTTTAGTAACAGCGCCCTGTATTCAATTTTCATACTTGTACATAGTCATGTTTGTGTTACTCATTTATTAAATATTTCCTAAAGGTAGATGACTTTCAAGGTACAAAAATAGCGACTTTCATTTAGAGGGAGGGTGATGCTCAAGGTAAATCGGCTGGCGACTTCGTTCTACCTTGAGCATCATCATCCCTAACTAAGCAACATGAACCTAGGGAGTGAAGTCAGTTCAACCTTCAGGTTCATCCTCCCTAACGAGGGAACATGAACCTGAAGGGTGTGGATTCAGTTCAACCTTCAGGGTCACCTTCCAAACAAGAAAGCACTGTACTATGTATTGCTGGTTTCATTAATAACCTCTGCGTTAAATTATGTGCCATATAACGAAATACACTTAAATACACTTAAATATCTTCATCTGATAGCGATTGTGTGTGTAAAACACGAAAATAACGTTTCCGTGAAATTTTGCAAAAAGTGAATTTATTCGTGTTTTTTAGTCAAAATCTTGTTTTCACTCTTACAGAAACAATACGCTGATACTCGCTGGAAAATGATTCCAGAGATACCAAACTTTTTATATAGGCTAGGGCATTGATATGTATCAAACTATGCTAATAAGAACTTAATCGGAGGATATGGAAATTTAAAAAAAAATCAAAATTAGTTTAGTAACAGCGCCCTGTATTCAATTTTCATACTTGTACATAGTCATGTTTGTGTTACACATTTATTAAATATTTCCTGAAGGTAGATGACCCTGAAGGTACAAAAATAGCGACTTTCATTTAGAGGGAGGGTGATGTTCAAGGTAGATCGGCTGGCGACTTCGTTCTACCTTGAGCATCATCATCCCTAACTAGGGAACATGAATCTGAAGGGTGTGAAGTCAGTTCAACCTTCAGGTTCATCCTCCCTAACGAGGGAACATGAACCTGAAGGGTGTGGATTCAGTTCAACCTTCAGGGTCACCTTCCTAACAAGAAAGCACTGTACTATGTATTGCTAGATTCATTAATAAAATCTGCGTTAAATTATGTGCCATATAAAGAAATACACTTAAATTCACTGAAATAGCTTCATCTGATAGCGTTTGTGTGTGTAAAACACGAAAATAACGTTTCCGTGAAATTTTGCAAAAAGTGAATTTTTTCGTGTTTTTTAGTCAAAATCTGCTTGTTTTCACTCTTACAGCAACAATACGCTGATACTCGCTGGAAAATGATTCCAGAGATACCAAACTTTTTATATAGGCTAGGGCATTGATATGTATCAAACTGTGCTAATAAGAACTTAATCGGTTGATATGGAAATTTTAAAAAAAATCAACATTAGTTCGATAACAGCGCCCTGTATTCAATTTTCATCCTTGTACATAGTAATGTTTGTGTTATTTATTATTTCCTGAAGGTAGATGACCCTCAAGGTACAAAAATAGCGACTTTCATTTAGAGGGAGGGTGATGCTCAAGGTAGATCGGCTGGCGACTTCGTTCTACCTTGAGCATCATCATCCCTAACTAGGGAACATGAACCTGAAGGGTGTGAAGTCAGTTCAACCTTCAGGTTCATCCTCCCTAACGAGGGAACATGAACCTGAAGGGTGTGGATTCAGTTCAACCTTCAGGGTCACCTTCCAAACAAGAAAGCACTGTACTATGTATTGCTGGTTTCATTAATAACCTCTGCGTTAAATTATGTGCCATATAACGAAATACACTTAAATACACTCAAATGGCTTCATCTGATAACGTTTGTGTGTGTAAAAGACGATAATAACGTTTCCGTGAAATTTTGCAAAAAGTGAATTTTTTCGTGTTTTTTAGTCAAAATCTGCTTGTTTTCACTCTTACAGCAACAATACGCTGATACTCGCTGGAAAATGATTCCAGTGATACCAAACTTTTTATATAGGCATAGGGCATTGATATGTATCAAACTATGCTAATAAGAACTTAATCGGATGATATGGAAATTTAAAAAAAAATCAAAATTAGTTCGATAACAGCGCCCTGTATTCAATTTTCATACTTGTACATAGTCATGTTTGTGTTACTCATTTATTATTTCCTGAAGGTAGATGACCCTCAAGGTACAAAAATAGCGACTTTCATTTAGAGGGAGGGTGATGCTCAAGGTAGATCGGCTGGCGACTTCGTTCTACCTTGAGCATCATCATCCCTAACTAGGGAACATGAACCTGAAGGGTGTGAAGTCAGTTCAACCTTCAGGTTCATCCTCCCTAACGAGGGAACATGAACCTGAAGGGTGTGGATTCAGTTCAACCTTCAGGGTCACCTTCCAAACAAGAAAGCACTGTACTATGTATTGCTGGTTTCATTAATAACCTCTGCGTTAAATTATGTGCCATATAACGAAATACACTTAAATACACTCAAATAGCTTCATCTGATAGCGTTTGTGTGTGTAAAACACGAAAATAACGTTTCCGTGAAATTTTGCAAAAAGTGAATTTTTTCGTGTTTTTTAGTCAAAATCTGCTTGTTTTCACTCTTACAGCAACAATACGCTGATACTCGCTGGAAAATGATTCCAGTGATATCAAACTTTTTATATAGGCATAGGGCATTGATATGTATCAAACTATGCTAATAAGAACTTAATCGGATGATATGGAAATTTAAAAAAAAATCAACATTAGTTCGATAACAGCGCCCTGTATTCAATTTTCATCCTTGTACATAGTCATGTTTGTGTTACTCATTTATTAAATATTTCCTGAAGGTAGATGACCCTTAAGGTACAAAAATAGCGACTTTCATTTAGAGGGAGGGTGATGCTCAAGGTTGATCGGCTGGCGAATTCGTTCTACCTTGAGCATCATCGTCCCTATCTAGGGAACATGAACCTGAAGGGTGTGAAGTCAGTTCAACCTTCAGGTTCATCCTCCCTAACGAGGGAACATGAACCTGAAGGGTGTGGATTCAGTTCAACCTTCAGGGTCACCTTCCAACAAGAAAGCACTGTACTATGTATTGCTGGTTTCATTAATAACCTCTGCGTTAAATTATGTGCCATATAACGAAATACACTTAAATACACTCAAATAGCTTCATCTGATAGCGTTTGTGTGTGTAAAACACGAAAATAACGTTTCCGTGAAATTTTGCAAAAAGTGAATTTTTTCGTGTTTTTTAGTCAAAATCTGCTTGTTTTCACTCTTACAGCAACAATACGCTGATACTCGCTGGAAAATGATTCCAGTGATACCAAACTTTTTATATAGGCTAGGGCATTGATATGTATCAAACTATGCTAATAAGAACTTAATCGGATGATATGGAAATTTTAAAAAAAATCAAAATTAGTTTAGTCACCCCCCCCCCCCCCCACCCCCCCCCCCCCCCACCCCCCCCCCCCCCCACCCCCCCCCCCCCCCACCCCCCCCCCCCCCCACCCCCCCCCCCCCCCACCCCCCCCCCCCCCCACCCCCCCCCCCCCCCACCCCCCCCCCCCCCCACCCCCCCCCCCCCCCACCCCCCCCCCCCCCCACCCCCCCCCCCCCCCACCCCCCCCCCCCCCCACCCCCCCCCCCCCCCACCCCCCCCCCCCCCCACCCCCCCCCCCCCCCACCCCCCCCCCCCCCCACCCCCCCCCCCCCCCACCCCCCCCCCCCCCCACCCCCCCCCCCCCCCACCCCCCCCCCCCCCCACCCCCCCCCCCCCCCACCCCCCCCCCCCCCCACCCCCCCCCCCCCCCACCCCCCCCCCCCCCCACCCCCCCCCCCCCCCACCCCCCCCCCCCCCCACCCCCCCCCCCCCCCACCCCCCCCCCCCCCCACCCCCCCCCCCCCCCACCCCCCCCCCCCCCCACACTGACTCCACACCCTTCAGGTTCATGTTCCCTCGTTAGGGAAGATGAACCTGAAGGTTAAACTAAATCGACACCCTTTAGGTTCATGATACCTCGTTAGGGACGATGATGCTCAAGGTAGAACGCAGTCGCCATCCGATAAAACACGAAAACGTCATTTTCGTGTTTTACACACATAAACGCTATCAGATGAAGCTATTTGAGTGTATTTAAGTGTATTTCGTTATATGGCACATAATTTAACGCAGAGGTTGTTAAAGAAACCAGCAATACATAGTACAGTGCTTTCTTTTTAGAAGGTGACCCTGAAGGTTGATCTGACTCCACACCCTTCAGGTTCATGTTCCCTCGTTAGGGAAGGATGAACCTGAAGGTTGAACTGAATCGACACCCTTTCAGGTTCATGTTCCCTCGTCAGGGAGGATGATGCTCAAGGTAGAACGAATTCGCCAGCGATCAAACTTGAGCATCAACCTTCCTCTAAATGAAAGTCGCTATTTTTGTACCTTGAGGGTCATCTACCTTCAGGAAATAATAAATGAGTAACACAAACATGACTATGTACAAGGATGAAAATTGAATACAGGGCGCTGTTATCGAACTAATGTTGATTTTTTTAAAATTTGCATATCATCCGATTAAGTTCTTATTAGCATAGTTTGATACATATCAATGCCCTATGCCTATATAAAAAGTTTGATATCACTGGAATCATTTTCCAGCGAGTATCAGCGTGTTGTTCTGTAAGAGTGAAAACAAGCAGATTTTGACTAAAAAACACGAAAAAATTCACTTTTTGCAAAATTTCACGGAAAACGTTATTTTCGTGTTTTACACACACAAACGCTATCAGATGAAGCTATTTGAGTGTATTTAAGTGTATTTCGTTATATGGCACATAATTTAACGCAGAGGTTATTAAATGAAACCAGCAATACATAGTACAGTGCTTTCTTGTTTGGAAGGTGACCCTGAAGGTTGAACTGAATCCACACCCTTCAGTTTCATGTTCCCTCGTTAGGGAGGATGAACCTGAAGGTTGAACTGATTTCAACACCTTTCAGGTTCATGTTCCCTAGTTAGGGATGATGATGATCAAGGTAGAACGAAGTCGCCAGCCGATCTACCTTGAGCATCACACTCCCTCTAAAGGAAAGTCGCTATTTGAGTGTATTTAAGTATATTTCGTTATATGGCACATAATTTAACGCAGAGGTTGTTAAAGAAACCAGCAATACATAGTATAATGCTTTCTACCTTGTTTGGACATTATGTCGTTAGAGGGCGCTGTTATCGAACTAATGTTGAATTTTTTTAAAATTTCCATATCACCCGATTAAGTTCTTATTAGCAGTTTGATACATATCAATGCCCTATGCCTATATAAAAAGTTTCATATCGCTCGGATCATTTTCCAGCGAGTATCAGCGTATTCGTGCTGTAAGAGTGAAAACAAGCAGCTTTTGACTAAAAAACACGAAAAAATTGACTTTTTGCAAAATTTCACGAAAACGTTATTTTCGTGTTTTACACACACAAACGCTATCTAATGAAGCTATTTGAGTGTATTTAAGTGTATTTCGTTATATGGCACATAATTTAACGCAGAGGTTATTAATGAAACCAGCAATACATAGTACAGTGCTTTCTACCTTGTTTGGACATTATGTCGTTAGAGGGCGCTGTTATCGAACTAATGTTGAATTTTTTAAAATTTGCATATCACCCGATTAAGTTCTTATTAGCACAGTGTGATTCATATCAATGCCCTATGCCTATATAAAAAGTTTCATATCGCTGGAATCATTTTCCAGCGAGTATCAGCGTATTGGTGCTGTAAGAGAGAAAACAAGCAGATTTTGACTAAAAAACACGAAAAAATTCACTTTTTGCAAAATTTCACGGAAACGTTATTTTCGTGTTTTACACACACAAACGCTAACAGATGAAGCTATTTGAGTGTATTTAAGTGTATTTCGTTATATGGCACATACTTTAACGCAGAGGTTGTTAAAGAAACCAGCAATACATAGTACAGTGCTTTCTTTTTAGAAGGTGACCCTGAAGGTTGAACTGACTCCACACCCTTCAGGTTCATGTTCCCTCGTTAGGGAAGATGAACCTGAAGGTTAAACTAAATCGACACCCTTTAGGTTCATGATCCCTCGTTAGGGACGATGATGCTCAAGGTAGAACGCAGTCGCCATCCGATAAAACACGAAAACGTTATTTTCGTGTTTTACACACATAAACGCTATCAGATGAAGCTATTTGAGTGTATTTAAGTGTATTTCGTTATATGGCACATAATTTAACGCAGAGGTTGTTAAAGAAACCAGCAATACATAGTACAGTGCTTTCTTTTTAGAAGGTGACCCTGAAGGTTGATCTGACTCCACACCCTTCAGGTTCATGTTCCCTCGTTAGGGAGGATGAACCTGAAGGTTGAACTGACTTCACACCCTTCAGGTTCATGTTCCCTCGTTAGGGAGGATGATGCTCAAGGTAGAACGCAGTCGCCAGCCGATCTACCTTGAGCATCACCCTCCCTCTAAATGAAAGTCGCTATTTTTGTACCTTGAGGGTCATCTACCTTCAGGAATTATTTAATAAATGAGTAACACAAGCATGACTATGTACAAGTATGAAAATTGAATGCAGGGCGCTTTATCGAACTAATGTTGATTTTTTTTAAATTTCCATATCACCCGATTAAGTTCTTATTAGCATAGTTTGATACATATCAATGCCCTATGCCTATATAAAAAGTTTCATATCGCTGGAATCATTTTCCAGCGAGTATCAGCGTATTGGTGCTGTAAGAGTGAAAACAAGCAGATTTTGACTAAAAAACACGAAAAAATTCACTTTTTGCAAAATTTCACGGAAACGTTATTTTCGTGTTTTACACACACAAACGCTATCAGATGAAGCTATTTGAGTGTATTTAAGTGTATTTCGTTATATGGCACATAATTTAACGCAGAGGTTGTTAATGAAACCAGCAATACATAGTACAGTGCTTTCTTGTTTGGAAGGTGACCCTGAAGGTTGAACTGAATCCACACCCTTCAGGTTCATGTTCCCTCGTTAGGGAGGATGAACCTGAAGTTTGAACTCACTTCGCTCCCTTCAGGTTCATGTTCCCTAGTTAGGGATGATGATGCTCAAGGTAGAACGAAGTCGCCAGCCGATCTACCTTGAGCATCACCCTCCCTCTAAATGAAAGTCGCTATTTTTGTACCTTGAGGGTCATCTACCTTCAGGAATATTTAATAAATGAGTAACACAAACATGACTATGTAGAAGTATGAAAATTGAATACAGGGCGCTGTTATCGAACTAATGTTGATTTTTTTTTAAATTTCCATATCATCCGATTAAGTTCTTATTAGCATAGTTTGATACATATCAATGCCCTATGCCTATATAAAAAGTTTGGTATCACTGGAATCATTTTCCAGCGAGTATCAGCGTATTGTTCTGTAAGAGTGAAAACAAGCAGATTTTGACTAAAAAACACGAAAAAATTCACTTTTTGCAAAATTTCACGGAAACGTTATTTTGTGTTTTACACACTCAAACGCTATCAGGTTGAAGCTATTTGAGTGTATTTAAGTGGATTTCGTTATATGGCACATAATTTAACGCAGAGGTTATTAATGAAACCAGCAATACATAGTACAGTGCTTTCTTGTTTGGAAGGTGACACTGAAGGTTGAACTGAATCCACACCCTTCAGGTTCATGTTCTCTTCGTTAGGGAGGATGAACCTGAAGGTTGAACTGACTTCACACCCTTTCAGGTTCATGTTCCTTAGTTAGGGATGATGATGCTCAAGGTAGAACGAAGTCGTCAGCCGATCTACCTTGAGCATCACCCTCCCTCTAAATGAAAGTCGCTATTTTTGCACCTTGAGGGTCATCTGCCTTCAGGAAATAATAAATGAGTAACACAAACATGACTATGTACAAGATATGAAAATTGAATACAGGGCGCTGTTATCGAACTAATGTTGATTTTTTTTTAAAATTTCCCATATCATCCGATTAAGTTCTTATTAGCATAGTTTGATACATATCAATGCCCTAGCCTATATAAAAAGTTTGGTATCACTGGAATCATTTTCCAGCGAATATCAGCGTATTGTTCCTGTAAGAGTGAAAACAAGCAGATTTTGACTAAAAAACACGAAAAAATTCACTTTTTGCAAAATTTCACGGAAACGTTATTTTCGTGTTTTACACACACAAACGCTATCAGATGAAGCTATTTGAGTGTATTTAAGTGTATTTCGTTATATGGCACATAATTTAACGCAGAGGTTATTAATGAAACCAGCAATACATAGTACAGTGCTTCCTTGTTAGGAAGGTGTCCCTGAAGGTTGAACTGAATCCACACCCTTCAGGTTCATGTTCCCTCGTTAGGGAGGATGAACCTGAAGGTTGAACTGACTTCACACCCTTCAGGTTCATGTTCCCTAGTTAGGGATGATGATGCTCAAGGTAGAACGAAGTCGCCAGCCGATCTACCTTGAGCATCACCCTCCCTCTAAATGAAAGACGCAATTTTTGTACCTTGAGGGTCATCTACCTTCAGGAAATATTTAATAAATGAGTAACACAAACATGACTATGTACAAGGTAAAATTGAATACAGGGCGCTGTTATCGAACTAATGTTGATTTTTTTTAAAATTTCCATATCATCAGTTTAAGTTCTTATTAGCATAGTTTGATACATATCAATGCCATATGCCTACATAAAGTTTGGTATCAATGGAATCAATTTCCAGCGAGTATCAGCGTATTGTTTCTGTAAGAGTGAAAACAAGCAGATTGACTAAAAAACACGAAAAATTCACTTTTTGCAAAATTTCACGGAAACGTTATTTTCATGTTTTACACACAAACGCTATCAGATGAAGCTATTTGAGTGTATTTAAGTGTATTTCGTTATATGGCACATTTAACGCAGAGGTTATTAATGAAACCAGCAATACATAGTACAGTGCTTTCTTGATTGGAAGGTGACCCTGATGGTTGAACTGAATCCACACCCTTCAGGTTCATGTTCCATCGTTAGGGAGGATGAACCTGAAGGTTGAACTGACTCCACACATTTCAGGTTCATGTTCCCTAGATAGGGACGATGATGCTCAAGGTAGAACGAATTCGCCAGCCGATCAAACTTGAGCATCAACCTTCCTCTAAATGAAAGTCGCTATTTTTGTAACTTAAGGGTCATCTACCTTCAGGAAATAAATAGTAACATAAACATGACAATGTACAAGGATGAAAATTGAATACAGGGCGCTGTTATCGAACTAATGTTGATTTTTTTTTAAATTTCCATATCATCCGATTAAGTTCTTATTAGCATAGTTTGATACATATCAATGCCCTATGCCTATATAAAAAGTTTGATATCACTGGAATCATTTTCCAGCGAGTATGAGCGTGTTGTTTCTGTAAGTGAAAACAAGCAGATTTTGACTAAAAAACACGAAAAAATTCACTTTTTGCAAAATTTCACGAAAACGTTATTTTCGTGTTTTACACACACAAACGCTATCAGATGAAGCTATTTGAGTGTATTTAAGTGTATTTCGTTATATGGCACATAATTTAACGCAGAGGTTATTAATGAAACCAGCAATACATAGTACAGTGCTTTCTTGTTTGGAAGGTGACCCTGAAGGTTGAACTGAATCCACACCCTTCAGTTTCATGTTCCCTCGTTAGGGAGGATGAACCTGAAGGTTGAACTGATTTCACACCTTTCAGGTTCATGTTCCCTAGTTAGGGATGATGATGATCAAGGTAGAACGAAGTCGCCAGCCGATCTACCTTGAGCATCACACTCCCTCTAAAGGAAAGTCGCTATTTTTGTACCTTGAGGGTCATCTACCTTCAGGAAATATTTAATAAATGAGTAACACAAACATGGCTATATACAAGTATGAAAATTGAATACAGGGCGCTATTATCGAACTAATGGTGATTTTTTTAAAATTTCCATATCATCCAATTAAGATCTTATTAGCTTAGTTTGATACATATCAATGCCCAATGCCCATATAAAAAGTTTGATATCACTGGAATTATTTTCCAGCGAGTTTCACCGTATTGTTGCTGTAAGAGTGAAAACAAGCAGATTTTGATTAAAAAACACGAAAAAATTCACTTTTTGCAAAATTTCACGGAAACGTTATTTTTGGTGTTACCTACACAAACGCTATCAGGTGAAGCTATTTGAGTGTATTTAAGTGTATTTCTTTATATGGCACATAATTTAACGCAGAGGTTATTAATGAAACCAGCAATACATAGTACAGTGCTTTCTTGTTTGGAAGGTGACACTGAAGGTTGAACTGAATCCACACCCTTCAGGTTCATGTTCCTTCGTTAGGGAGGATGAACCTGAAGGTTGAACTGACTTCACACCCTTTAGGTTCATGTTCCCTAGTTAGGGATGATGATGCTCAAGGTAGAACGAAGTCGTCAGTCGATTTACCTTGAGCATCACCCTCCAACTAAATGAAAGTCGCTATTTTTGTACCTTGAAGGTCATCTACCTTCAGGAAATATTTATTGAATGAGTAACACAAACATGACTATGTACAGATATGAAAATTGAATACAGGGCGCTGTTACTAAACTAATTTTGATTTTTTTTTAAATTTCCATATCATCCGATTAAGTTCTTATTAGCATAGTTTGATACATATCAATGCCCTAGCCTATATAAAAAGTTTGGTATCACTGGAATCATTTTCCAGCGAGTATCAGCGTATTGTTCCTGTAAGAGTGAAAACAAGCAGATTTTGACTGAAAAACACGAAAAAATACACTTTTTGCAAAATTTCACGGAAACGTTATTTTCGTGTTTTACACACACAAACGCTATCAGATGAAGCTATTTGAGTGTATTTAAGTGTATTTCGTTATATGGCACATAATTTAACGCAGAGGTTATTAATGAAACCAGCAATATATAGTACAGTGCTTTCTTGTTTGGAAGGTGACACTGAAGGTTGAACTGAATCCACACCCTTCAGGTTCATCTTCACTCGTTAGGGAGGATGAACCTGAAGTTTGAACTCACTTCGCTCCCTTCAGGTTCATGTTCCCTAGTTAGGGATGATGATGCTCAAGGTAGAACGAAGTCGCCAGCCGATCTACCTTGAGCATCACCCTCCCTCTAAATGAAAGTCGCTATTTTTGTACCTTGAGGGTCATCTACCTTCAGGAAATATTTAATAAATGAGTAACACAAACATGACTCTGTAGAAGTATGAAAATTGAATACAGGGCGCTGTTATCGAACTAATGTTGATTTTTTTTTAAATTTCCATATCATCAGATTGTTTTTATTAGCATAGTTTGATACATATCAATGCCCTATGCCTATATAAAAAGTTTGGTATCAATGGAATCAATTTCCAGCGAGTATCAGCGTATTGTTGCTGTAAGAGTGAAAACAAGCAGATTTTGACTAAAAAACACGAAAAAATTCACTTTTTGCAAAATTTCACGGAAACGTTATTTTTGGTGTTACCTACACAAACGCTATCAGGTGAAGCTATTTGAGTGTATTTAAGTATTTCGTTATATGGCACATAATTTAACGCAGAGGTTATTAATGAAACCAGCCATACATAGTACAGTGCTTTCTTGTTTGGAAGGTGACACTGAAGGTTGAACTGAATCCACACCCTTCAGGTTCATGTTCCTTCGTTAGGGAGGATGAACCTGAAGGTTGAACTGACTTCACACCCTTTAGGTTCATGTTCCCTAGTTAGGGATGATGATGCTCAAGGTAGAACGAAGTCGTCAGCCGATCTACCTTGAGCATCACCCTCCCTCTAAATGAAAGTCGCTATTTTTGCACCTTGAGGGTCATCTACCTTCAGGAAATAATAAATGAGTAACACAAACATGACTATGTACAGATATGAAAATTGAATACAGGGCGCTGTTACTAAACTAATTTTTAATTTTTTTTAAAATTTCCATATCATCCGATTAAGTTCTTATTAGCATAGTTTGATACATATCAATGCCCTAGCCTATATAAAAAGTTTGGTATCACTGGAATCATTTTCCAGCGAATATCAGCGTATTGTTCCTGTAAGAGTGAAAACAAGCAGATTTTGACTGAAAAACACGAAAAAATACACTTTTTGCAAAATTTCACGGAAACGTTATTTTCGTGTTTTACACACACAAACGCTATCAGATGAAGCTATTTGAGTGTATTTAAGTGTATTTCGTTATATGGCACATAATTTAACGCAGAGCTTATTAATGAAACCAGCAATACATAGTACAGTGCTTCCTTGTTAGGAAGGTGTCCCTGAAGGTTGAACTGAATCCACACTCTTCAGGTTCATGTTCCCTCGTTAGGGAGGATGAACCTGAAGGTTGAACTGACTTCACACCCTTCAGGTTCATGTTCCCTAGTTAGGGATGATGATGCTCAAGGTAGAACGAAGTCGCCAGCCGATCTACCTTGAGAATCACCCTCCCTCTAAATGAAAGTCGCAATTTTTGTACCTTGAGGGTCATCTACCTTCAGGAAATATTTAATAAATGAGTAACACAAACATGAGTATGTACAAGTACCAAAATTGAATACAGGGCGCTGTTATCGAACTAATGTTGATTTTTTTTTAAATTTCCATATCATCCGATTAAGTTCTTATTAGCATAGTTTGATACATATCAATGCCCAATGCCTATATAAAAAGTTTGATATCACTGGAATCATTTTCCAGCGAGTATCAGCGTTTTAGTGCTGTAAGAGTGAAAACAATCAGATTTTGACTAAAAAACAAGAAAAAATTCCCTTTTTGCAAAATTTCACGTTAACGTTATTTTGTGTTTTACACAATCAAACGCTATCAGTTGAAGCTATTTGAGTGTATTTAAGTGTATTTCGTTATATGGCACATAATTTAACGCAGAGGTTATTAATGAAACCTGTAATACATAGTACAGTGCTTATTTGTTAGGAAGGTGACCCTGAAGGTTGAACTGAATCCACACCCTTCAGGTTCATGTTCCCTCGTTAGGGAGGATGAACCTGAAGGTTGAACTGACTTCACACCCTTCAGGTTCATGTTCCCTAGATAGGGACGAGGATGCTCAAGGTGGAACGAATTCGCCAGCCGATCAACCTTGAGCATCAACCTCCCTCTAAATGAAAGTCGCTATTTTTGTACCTTAAGGCTCATCTACCTTCAGGAAATAAGTAACACAAACATGACTATGTACAAGGATGAAAATTGAATACAGGGCGCTGTTATCGAACTAATGTTGATTTTTTTTTAAATTTCCATATCATCCGATTAATTTCTTATTAACATAGTTTGATACATATCTATGCCCTATGCCTACATAAACAGTTTATCACTGGAATCATTTTCCAGCGAGTATCAGCGTATTGTTGCTGTAAGAGTGAAAACAAGCAGATTTTGACTAAAAAACACGAAAAAATTCAATTTTTGCAAAATTTCACGAAAACGTTATTATCGTCTTTTACACACACAAACGTTATCAGATGAAGCCATTTGAGTGTATTTAAGTGTATTTCGTTATATGGCACATAATTTAACGCAGAGGTTATTAATGAAACCAGCAATACATAGTACAGTGCTTTCTTGTTTGGAAGGTGACCCTGAAGGTTGAACTGAATCCACACCCTTCAGGTTCATGTTCCCTCGTTAGGGAGGATGAACCTGAAGGTTGAACTGACTTCACACCCTTCAGGTTCATGTTCCCTAGTTAGGGATGATGATGCTCAAGGTAGAACGAAGTCGCCAGCCGATCTACCTTGAGCATCACCCTCCCTCTAAATGAAAGTCGCTATTTTTGTACCTTGAGGGTCATCTACCATTAGGAAATAATAAATGAGTAACACAAACATGACTATGTACAAGTATGAAAATTGAATACAGGGCGCTGTTACTAAACTAATTTTGATTTTTTTTTAAATATCCATATCATCCGATTAAGTTCTTATTAGCATAGTTTGATTCATATCTATGCCCTAGCCTATATAAAAAGTTTGGTATCACTGGAATCATTTTCCAGCGAGTATCAGCGTATTGTTGCTGTAAGAGTGAAAACAAGCAGATTTTGACTAAAAAACACGAAAAAATTCACTTTTTGCAAATTTTTAACGGAAACGTTATTTTCGTTTTACACACACAAACGCTATCAGATGAAGCTACTTGAGTGAATTTAAGTGTATTTCGTTATATGGCACATAATTTAACGCGATGTTGTTAAAGAAACCAGCAATACATAGTACAGTGCTTTCTTGTTAGGAAGGTGACACTGAAGGTTGAACTGAATCCACACTCTTCAGGTTCATGTTCCCTCGTTAGGGAGGATGAATATGAAGGTTGAACTGACTCCACACATTTCAGGTTCATGTTCCCTAGATAGGGGCGATGATGCTCAAGGTAGAATGAATTCGCCAGCCGATCAAACTTGAGCATCACCTCCCTCTAAATGAAAGTCGCTATTTTTGTACCTTAAGAGTCATCTACCTTCAGGAAATAAATAACATAAACATGACAATGTACAAGGATGAAAATTGAATACAGGGCGCTGTTATCGAACTAATTTTGATTTTTTTTAAAATTTCCATATCATCCGATTAATTTCTTATTAGCATAGTTTGATACTAATCAATGCCCTATGCCTACATAAAAAGTTTGATATCGCTGGAATCATTTTCCAGCGAATATCAGCGTATTCGTGCTGTAAGAGTGAAAACAAGCAGATTTTGACTAAAAAACACGAAAAAATTCACTTTTTACAAAATTTCACGGAAACGTTATTTTCGTGTTTTACACACACAAAAGCTATCAGATGAAGCTATTTGAGTGTATTTAAGTGTATTTCGTTATATGGCACATAATTTAACGCAGAGGTTATTAATGAAACCAGCAATACACAGTACAGTGCTTTCTTGTTTGGAAGGTGACCCTGAAGGTTGAACTGAATCCACACCCTTCAGGTTCATATTCCCTCGTTAGGGAGGATGAACCTGAAGGTTGAACTGACTTCACACCCTTCAGGTTCATGTTCCCTAGTTAGGGATGATGATGCTCAAGGTAGAACGAAGTCGCCTGCCGATCTACCTTGAGCATCACCTTCCCTCTAAATGAAAGTCGCTATTTTTGTACCTTGAGGGTCATCTACCTTCAGGAAATAATAAATGAGTAACACAAACATGAGTATGTACAAGTATCAAAATTGAATACAAGGCGCTGTTATCGAACTAATGTTGATTTTTTTTAAATTTCCATATCATCCGATTAAGTTCTTATTAGCATAGTTTGATACATATCAATGCCCTATGCCTATAAAAAGTTTGATATCACTTTAATCATTATCCAGCGAGTATCAGCGTTTTAGTGCTGTAAGAGTGAAAACAATCAGATTTTGACTAAAAAACACGAAAAAATTCACTTTGCAAAATTTCACGGAAACGTTATTTTCATGTTTTACACACAAACGCTATCAGATGAAGCTACTTGAGTGTATTTCAGTGTATTTCGTTATATGGCACATAATTTAACGCAGAGGTTATTAATGAAACCAGCAATACATAGTACAGTGCTTTCTTGATTGGAAGGTGACCCTGATGGTTTAACTGAATCCACACCCTTCAGGTTCATGTTCCCTCGTTAGGGAGGATGAACCTGAAGGTTGAACTGACTCCACACATTTCAGGTTCATGTTCCCTAGATAGGGACGATGATGCTCAAGGTAGAACGAATTCGCCAGCCGATCAAACTTGAGCATCAACCTCCCTCTAAATGAAAGTCGCTATTTTTGTACCTTGAGGGTCATCTACCTTCAGGAAATATTTAATAAATGAGTAACACAAACATGGCTATATACAAGTATGAAAATTGAATACAGGGCGCTATTATCGAACTATTGGTGATTTTTTTAAAAATTTCCATATCATCCAATTAAGTTCTTATTAGCTTAGTTTGATACATATCAATGCCCTATGCCTATATAAAAAGTTTGGTATCAATGGAATCAATTTCCAGCGAGTTTCAGCGTATTGTTGCTGTAAGATTGAAAACAAGCAGATTTTGATTAAAAAACACGAAAAAATTCACTTTTTGCAAAATTTCACGGAAACGTTATTTTCGGTGTTACCTACACACACGCTATCAGTTGAAGCTATTTGAGTGTATTTAAGTGTATTTCGTTATATGGCACATAATTTAACGCAGAGGTTATTAATGAAACCAGCAATACATAGTACAGTGCTTTCTTGTTTGGAAGATGACACTGAAGTTTGAACTGAATCCACACCCTTCAGGTTCATGTTCCTTCGTTAGGGAGGATGAACATGAAGGTTGAACTGACTTCACACCCTTTAGGTTCATGTTCCCTAGTTAGGGATGATGATGCTCAAGGTAGAACGAAGTCGCCAGCCGATTTACCTTGAGCATCACCCTCCCTCTAAATGAAAGTCGCTATTTTTGTACCTTGAAGATCATCTACCTTCAGGAAATATTTATTAAATGAGTAACACAAACATGACTATGTATAGGTATGAAAATTGAATACAGGGCGCTGTTATGGAACTAATGTTGATTTTTTTTAAAATTTCCATATCATCTGATTAAGTGCTTATTAGCAAAGTTTGATACATATCAATGCCCTATGCCTATATAAAAAGTTTGATATCGCTGGAATTATTTTCCAGCGAGTATCAGCGTCTAGTTGCTGTAAGAGTGAAAACAAGCAGATTTTGACTAAAAAACACGAAAAAATTCACTTTGCAAAATTTCACGGAAACGTTATCTTCGTGTTTTACACACACAAAGGCTATCAGATGAAGCTACTTGAGTGTATTTAAGTGTATTTCGTTATATGGCACATAATTTAACGCAGAGGTTATTAATGAAACCAGCAATACATAGTACAGTGCTTTCTTGTTTGGAAGGTGACCCTGAAGGTTGAACTGAATCCACACCCTTCAGGTTCATGTTCCCTAGTTAGGGATGATGATGCTCAAGGTAGAACGAAGTCACCAGCCGATCTAATTTGAGCATCACCCTCCCTCTAAATGAAAGTCGCTATTTTTGTACTTTGAGGGTCATCTAGCTTCAGGAAATATTTAATAAATGAGTAACACAAACATGACTATGTACAAGTATGAAAATTGAATACAGGGCGCTGTTATTGAACTAATTTTGATTTTTTTAAAAATTTCCATATCATCCGATTAAGTTCTTATTAGCATAGTTTGATACATATCAATGCCCTATTCCTACATAAAAAGATTGATATCACTGGAATCATTTTCCAGCGAGTTTCAGCGTATTGTTGCTGTAAGAGTGAAAACAAGCAGATTTTGATTAACAAAACACGAAAAAATTCACTTTTTGCAATATTTCACGGAAACGTTATTTTCGTGTGTTACATACACAAACGCTATCAGATGAAGCTATTTGAGTGTATTTAAGTGTATTTCATTATATGGCACATAATTTAACGCAGAGGTTATTAATGAAACCAGCAATACATAGTACAGTGCTTTCTTGTTTGGAAGGTGGCCCTGAAGGTTGAACTGAATCCATACCCTTCAGGTTCATGTTCCCTCGTTAGGGAGGATGAACCTGAAGGTTTGACTGACTTCACACCCTTTAGGTTCATGTTCCCTAGTTAGGGATGATGATGCTCAAGGTAGAACGAAGTCGCCAGCCGATCTACCTTGAGCATCACCCTCCCTCTAAATGAAAGTCGCTATTTTTGTACCTTGAGGGTCATCTACCTTCAGGAAATATTTAATAAATGAGTAACACAAACATGACTATGTACAAGTATGAAAATTGAATACAGGGCGCTGTTTTCGAACTAATGTTGATTTTTTTTAAAATTTCCATATCATCAGATTAAGTTCTTATTAGCACAGTTTGGTACAATTTAATGCCCTATGCCTATATAAAACGTTTTTATCACTGGAATCATTTTCCAGCGAGTATCAGCGTATTGTTGCTGTAAGAGTGAAAACAAGCAGATTTTGACTAAAAAAACAAGAAAAAATTCACTTTTTGCAAAATTTCACGGAAACGTTATTTTCGTGTTTTACAAACACAAACGCTATCAGATGAAGCTATTTGAGTATATTTAAGTGTATTTCGTTATATGGCACATAATTTAACGCAGAGCTTATTAATAAAACCAGCAATACATAGTACAGAGCTTTCTTGATTGGAAGGTGACCCTGAAGGTTGAACTGAATCCACACCCTTCAGGTTCATGTTCCCTAGTTAGGGATGATGATGCTCAAGGTAGAACGAAGTCACCAGCCGATCTAATTTGAGCATCACCCTCACTCTAAATGAAAGTCGCTATTTTTGTACTTTGAGGGTCATCTAGCTTCAGGAAATATTTAATAAATGAGTAACACAAACATGACTATGTACAAGTATGAAAATTGAATACAGGGCGCTGTTATTGAACTAATTTTGATTTTTTTAAAAATTTCCATATCATCCGATTAAGTTCTTATTAGCATAGTTTGATACATATCAATGCCCTATTCCTACATAAAAAGATTGATATCACTGGAATCATTTTCCAGCGAGTTTCAGCGTATTGTTGCTGTAAGAGTGAAAACAAGCAGATTTTGATTAACAAAACACGAAAAAATTCACTTTTTGCAATATTTCACGGAAACGTTATTTTCGTGTGTTACATACACAAACGCTATCAGATGAAGCTATTTGAGTGTATTTAAGTGTATTTCATTATATGGCACATAATTTAACGCAGAGGTTATTAATGAAACCAGCAATACATAGTACAGTGCTTTCTTGTTTGGAAGGTGGCCCTGAAGGTTGAACTGAATCCACACCCTTCAGGTTCATGTTCCCTCGTTAGGGAGGATGAACCTGAAGGTTTGACTGACTTCACACCCTTTAGGTTCATGTTCCCTAGTTAGGGATGATGATGCTCAAGGTAGAACGAAGTCGCCAGCCGATTTACCTTGAGCATCACCCTCCCTCTAAAGGAAAGTCGCTATTTTTGTACCTTGTGGTCATCTACCTTTAGGAAATATTTAATAAATGAGTAACACAAACATGACTATGTACAAGTATGAAAATTGAATACAGGGCGCTGTTACTAAACTAATTTTGATTTTTTTAAAAATTTCCATATCATCCGATTAAGTTCTTATTAGCATAGTTTGATACATATCAATGCCCTAGCCTATAAAAAAAGTTTGGTATCACTGGAATCATTTTCCAGCGAGTATCAGCGTATTTTTACTGTAAGAGTGAAAACAAGCAGATTTTGACTAAAAAACACGAAAAAATTCACTTTTTGCAAAATTTCACGGAAACGTTATTTTCGTGTTTTACACACACAAACGCTATGATGAAGCTATTTGAATGAATTTAAGTGTATTTCGTTATATGGCACATAATTTAACGCGATGTTGTTAAAGAAACCAGCAATACATAGTACAGTGCTATCTTGTTAGGAAGGTGACCCTGAAGGTTGAACTGAATCCACAAACTTCAGGTTCATGTTCCCTCGTTAGGGAGGATGAACCTGAAGGTTGAACTGACTCCACACCCTTCAGGTTCATGTTCCCTATTTAGGGACGATGATGCTCAAGGTAGAACGAATTTGCCAGCCGATTAACCTTGAGCATCAACCTCCCTCTAAACGAAAGTCGCTATTTTTGTACCTTGAGGGACATCTACCTTCAGGAAATAATAAATAACACAAACATTACTATGTACAAGGATGAAAATTGAATACAGGGCGCTGTTATCGAACTAATGTTGATTTTTTTTAAAATTTCCATATCAACCGATTAAGTTCTTATTAGCACAGTTTGATACACATCAATGCCCTATGCCTATATAAAAAGTTTGATATCGCTGGAATCATTTTCCAGCGATTATCAGCGTATTGGTGCTGTAAGAGTGAAAACAAGCAGATTTTGTTTAAAAAACTCGAAAAAATTCACTTTTTGCAAAATTTCACGGAAACGTTATTTTCGTGTTTTACACACACAAACGCTATCAGATGAAGCTATTTGAGTGTATTTCGTTATATGGCACATAATTTAGCGCAGATGTTGTTAAAGAAACCAGCAATACATAGTACAGTGCATTCTGCCTTGTTTGGACATTATGTCGTTAGAGGGCGCTGTTATCGAACTAATGTTGAATTTTTTAAAAATTTGCATATCACCCGATTAAATTCTTATTAGCGCAGTTTGATAGACATCAATACCCTAGGCCTATATAAAAAGTTTGGTATCACTGGAATCATTTTCCAGCGAGTATCAGCGTATTGTGGCTGTAAGAGTGAAAACAAGCAGATTTTGACTAAAAAACACGAAAAAATTCACTTTGCAAAATTTCACGGAAACGTTATTTTCGTGTTTTACACACACAAACGCTATCAGATGAAGCTATTTGAGTGTATTTAAGTGTATTTCGTTATATGGCACATAATTTAACGCAGAGCTTATTAATGAAACCAGCAATACATAGTACAGTGCTTTCTTGTTAGGAAGGTGACCCTGAAGGTTGAACTGAATCCACACCCTTCAGGTTCATGTTCCATCGTTAGGGAGGATGAACCTGAAGGTTGAACACACTTCACTCCCTTCAGGTTCATGTTCCCTAGTTAGGGATGACGATGCTCAAGGTAAAACGAAGTCGCCAGCGGATCTACCTTGAGCATCACCCTCCCTCTAAATGAAAGTCGCTATTTTTGTACCTTTAGGGATATCTACCTTCAGGAAATATTTAATAAATGAGTAACACAAACATGACTATGTACAAGTATAAAAATTGAATACAGGGCGCTGTTATCGAACTAATGTTGATTTTTTTTTAAATTGACATATCATCCGATTATGTTCTTATTAGCATAGTTTGATACATATCAATGCCCTATGCCTATATAAAAAGTTTGATATCACTGGAATCATTTTCCAGCGAATATCAGCGTATTGTTGCTGTAAGAGTGAAAACAAGCAGATTTTGACTAAAAAACACGAAAAAATTCACTTTTTGCAAAATTTCACGGAAACGTTATTTTCGTGTTTTACACACACAAACGCTATCAGATGAAGCTATTTGAGTGTATTTAGGTGTATTTTGTTGTATGGCACATAATTTAACGCAGATGTTGTTAAAGAAACCAGCAATACATAGTACAGTGCTTTCTGCCTTGTTTGGACATTATGTCATTAGAGGGGGCTGTTATCGAACTAATGTTGAATTTTTTAAAAATTTGCATTTCACCCGATTAAGTTCTTATTAGCGCAGCTTGATAGATATCAATGCCCTATTCCTATATAAAAAGTTACATATCGCTCGAATCATTTTCCAGCGAGTATCAGCGTTTTCGTCCTGTAAGAGTGAAAACAAGCAGGTTTTGACTAAAAAACACGAAAAAATTCACTTTTTGCAAAATTTCACGGAAACGTTATTTTCGTGTTTTACACAAACAAACGCTATCAGATGAAGATATTTGAGTGTATTTAAGTGTATTTCGTTATATGACACATAATTTAACGCAGTTTATTAATGAAACTAGCAATACATAGTACAGTGCTTTCTTGTTAGGAAGGTGACCCTGAAGGTTGAACTGAATCCACACCCTTCAGGTTCATGTTCCCTCGTTAGGGAGGATGAACCTGAAGGTTGAACTAACTCCACACCCTTCAGATTCATGTTCCCTATTTAGGGACGATGAGGCTCAAGGTAGAACGAATTTGCCAGCCGATTAACCTTGAGCATCAACCTCCCTCTAAATGAAAGTCGCTATTTTTGTACCTTGAAGGTCATCTACCTTTAGGAAATATTTAATAAATGATTAACACAAACATGACTATGTACAAGTATGAAAATTGAATACAGGGCGCTGTTACTAAACTAATTTTGATTTTTTTTTAAATTTCCATATCCTCCGATTAAGTTCTTATTAGCATAGTTTGATACATATCAATGCCCTAGCCTATATAAAAAGTTTGGTATCTCTGGAATCATTTTCCAGCGAGTATCAGCGTATTGTTTCTGTAAGAGTGAAAACAAGATTTTGACTAAAAAACACGAAAAAATTCACTTTTTGCAAAATTTCACGGAAACGTTATTTTCGTGTTTTACACACACAATCGCTATCAGATGAAGATATTTAAGTGTATTTAAGTGTATTTCGTTATATGGCACATAATTTAACGCAGAGGTTATTAATGAAACCAGCAATACATAGTACAGTGCTTTCTTGTTTGGAAGGTGACCCTGAAGGTTGAACTGAATCCACACCCTTCAGGTTCATGTTCCCTCGTTAGGGAGGATGAACCTGAAGGTTGAACTGACTTCACTCCCTAGGTTCATGTTGCTTAGTTAGGGATGATGAAGCTCAAGGCAGAACGAAATCGCCAGCCGATTTACCTTGAGCATCACCCTCCCTCTAAATGAAAGTCGCTATTTTTGTATCTTGAAAGTCATCTACTTTTAGGAAATATTTAATAAATGAGTAACACAAACATGACTATGTACAAGTATGAAAATTGAATACAGGGCGCTGTTACTAAACTAATTTTGATTTTTTTTTAAATTTCCATATCATCCGATTAAGTTCTTATTAGCATAGTTTGATACATATCAATGCCCTAGCCTATATAAAAAGTTTGGTATCACTGGAATCAGTTTCCAGCGAGTATCAGCGTATTGTTGCTGTAAGAGTGAAAACAAGCAGATTTTGACTAAAAAACACGAAGAAATTCACTTTTTGCAAAATTTCACGGAAACGTTATTTTCGTGTTTTACACACACAAACGCTATCAGATGAAGCTATTTGAGTGTATTTAAGTGTATTTCGTTATAGGGCACATAATTTAACGCAGTGCTTATTAATGAAACCAGCAATACATAGTACAGTGCTTTCTTGTTTGGAAGGTGACCCTGAAGGTTGAACTGAATCCACACCCTTCAGGTTCATGTTCCCTCGTTAGGGAGGATGAACCTGAAGGTTGAACTGACTTCACACCCTTCAGGTTCATGTTCCCTAGTTAGGGATGATGATGCTCAAGGTAGAACGAAATCGCCAGCCGATCTACCTTGAGCATCACCCTCCCTCTAAATGAAAGTCGCTATTTTTGTACCTTGAGGGTCATCTACGTTCAGGAAATATTTAATAAATGAGTAACACAAACATGACTATGTACAAGTATGAAAATTGAATACAGGGCGCTGTTATCGAACTACTGTTGATTTTTTTTAAAATTTCCATTTCATCTGATTAAGTTCTTTTTAGCATAGTGTGATACATTTCAATGCCCTATGCCTACATAAAAAGTTTGATATCGCTGGAATCATTTTCCAGCGAGTATCAGCGTATTCGTGCTGTAAGAGTGAAAACAAGCAGATTTTTACTAAAAAACACGAAAAAATTCACTTTTTGCAAAATTTCACGGAAACGTTATTTTCGTGTTTTACACACACAAACGCTATCAGATGAAGCTATTTGAGTGAATTTAAGTGTATTTCGTTATATGGCACATAATTTAACGCAGATGTTGTTAAAGAAACCAGCAATACATAGTACAGTGCTTTCTTGTTAGGAAGGTGACCCTGAAGGTTGAACTGAATCCACACCCTTCAGGTTCATGTTCCCTCGTTAGGGAGGATGAACCTGAAGATTGAAATCACTTCACTCCCTTCAGATTCATGTTCCCTAGTTAGGGATGATGATGCTCAAGGTAGAACGAAGTCGCCAGCCGATTTACCTTGAGCATCACCTCCTTCTAAATGAAACTCGTTATTTTTGTACCTATTGGGTCATCTACCTTCAGGAAATATTTAATAAATGAGTAACACAAACATGACTATGTACAAGTATGAAAATTGAATACAGGGCGCTGTTACTAAACTAATTTTGATTTTTTTTAAAATTTCCATATCATCCGATTAAGTTCTTATTAGCATAGTTTGATACATATCAATGTCCTATGCCTATATAAAAAGTTTGGTATCACTGGAATCATTTTCCAGCGAGTATCAGCGTATTGTTGCTGAAAGAGTGAAAACAAGCAGATTTTGACTAAAAAACACGAAAAAATTCACTTTTTGCAAAATTTCACGGAAACGTTATTTTCGTGTTTTACACACACAAACGCTATCAGATGAAGCTATTTGAGTGTATTTAAGTGTATTTCGTTATATGGCACATAATTTAACGCAGAGGTTATTAATGAAACCAGCAATACATAGTACAGTGCTTTCTTGATTGGAAGGTGACCCTGAAGGTTGAACTGAATCCACACCCTTCAGGTTCATGTTCCCTAGTTAGGGATGATGATGTTCAAGGTAGAACGAAGTCACCAGCCGATCTACCTTGAGCATCACCCTCCCTCTAAATAAAAGTCGCTATTTTTGTACCTTGAGGGTCATCTACCTTCAGGAAATATTTAATAAATGAGTAACACAAACAAGACTATGTACAAGTATGAAAATTGAATACAGAGAGCTGTTATCGAACTAATTTTGATTTTTTTTAAAATTTTGATATCATCCGATTAAGTTCTTATTAGCATAGTTTGATATATATCAATGCCCTATGCCTATATAAAAAGATTGATATCACTGGAATCAATTTCCAGCGAGTATCAGCGTATTGTTGCTGTTAGAGTGAAAACAAGCAGATTTTGACTAAAAAACACGAAAAAATTCACTTTTTGCAAAATTTCACGGAAACGTTATTTTCGTGTTTTACACACACAAACGCTATCAGATGAAGCTATTTGAGTGAATTTAAGTGTATTTCGTTATATGGCACATAATTTAACGCAGATGTTGTTAAAGACACCAGCAATACATAGTACAGTGCTTTCTTGTTAGGAAGGTGACCCTGAAGGTTGAACTGAATCCACACCCTTCAGGTTCATGTTCCCTCGTTAGGGAGGATGAACCTGAAGGTTGAACTGACTCCACACATTTCATGTTCATGTTCCCTAGTTAGGGACTATGATCCTCAAGGTAGAACGAATTCGCCAGCCGATCAAACTTGAGCATCAACCTCCCTCTAAATGAAAGTCGCTATTTTTGTACCTTGAAGGTCATCTACCTTTAGGAAATATTTAATAAATGATTAACACAAACATGACTATGTACAAGTATGAAAATTGAATACAGGGCGCTGTTACTAAACTAATTTTGATTTTTTTTAAAATTTCCATATCCTCCGATTAAGTTCTTATTAGCATAGTTTGATACATATCAATGCCCTAGCCTATATAAAAAGTTTGGTATCTCTGGAATCATTTTCCAGCGAGTATCAGCGTATTGTTTCTGTAAGAGTGAAAACAAGATTTTGACTAAAAAACACGAAAAAATTCACTTTTTGCAAAATTTCACGGAAACGTTATTTTCGTGTTTTACACACACAATCGCTATCAGATGAAGATATTTAAGTGTATTTAAGTGTATTTCGTTATATGGCACATAATTTAACGCAGAGGTTATTAATGAAACCAGCAATACATAGTACAGTGCTTTCTTGTTTGGAAGGTGACCCTGAAGGTTGAACTGAATCCACACCCTTCAGGTTCATGTTCCCTCGTTAGGGAGGATGAACCTGAAGGTTGAACTGACTTCACTCCCTAGGTTCATGTTGCTTAGTTAGGGATGATGAAGCTCAAGGCAGAACGAAATCGCCAGCCGATTTACCTTGAGCATCACCCTCCCTCTAAATGAAAGTCGCTATTTTTGTATCTTGAAAGTCATCTACTTTTAGGAAATATTTAATAAATGAGTAACACAAACATGACTATGTACAAGTATGAAAATTGAATACAGGGCGCTGTTACTAAACTAATTTTGATTTTTTTTTAAATTTCCATATCATCCGATTAAGTTCTTATTAGCATAGTTTGATACATATCAATGCCCTAGCCTATATAAAAAGTTTGGTATCACTGGAATCAGTTTCCAGCGAGTATCAGCGTATTGTTGCTGTAAGAGTGAAAACAAGCAGATTTTGACTAAAAAACACGAAGAAATTCACTTTTTGCAAAATTTCACGGAAACGTTATTTTCGTGTTTTACACACACAAACGCTATCAGATGAAGCTATTTGAGTGTATTTAAGTGTATTTCGTTATAGGGCACATAATTTAACGCAGTGCTTATTAATGAAACCAGCAATACATAGTACAGTGCTTTCTTGTTTGGAAGGTGACCCTGAAGGTTGAACTGAATCCACACCCTTCAGGTTCATGTTCCCTCGTTAGGGAGGATGAACCTGAAGGTTGAACTGACTTCACACCCTTCAGGTTCATGTTCCCTAGTTAGGGATGATGATGCTCAAGGTAGAACGAAATCGCCAGCCGATCTACCTTGAGCATCACCCTCCCTCTAAATGAAAGTCGCTATTTTTGTACCTTGAGGGTCATCTACGTTCAGGAAATATTTAATAAATGAGTAACACAAACATGACTATGTACAAGTATGAAAATTGAATACAGGGCGCTGTTATCGAACTACTGTTGATTTTTTTTAAAATTTCCATTTCATCTGATTAAGTTCTTTTTAGCATAGTGTGATACATTTCAATGCCCTATGCCTACATAAAAAGTTTGATATCGCTGGAATCATTTTCCAGCGAGTATCAGCGTATTCGTGCTGTAAGAGTGAAAACAAGCAGATTTTTACTAAAAAACACGAAAAAATTCACTTTTTGCAAAATTTCACGGAAACGTTATTTTCGTGTTTTACACACACAAACGCTATCAGATGAAGCTATTTGAGTGAATTTAAGTGTATTTCGTTATATGGCACATAATTTAACGCAGATGTTGTTAAAGAAACCAGCAATACATAGTACAGTGCTTTCTTGTTAGGAAGGTGACCCTGAAGGTTGAACTGAATCCACACCCTTCAGGTTCATGTTCCCTCGTTAGGGAGGATGAACCTGAAGATTGAAATCACTTCACTCCCTTCAGATTCATGTTCCCTAGTTAGGGATGATGATGCTCAAGGTAGAACGAAGTCGCCAGCCGATTTACCTTGAGCATCACCTCCTTCTAAATGAAACTCGTTATTTTTGTACCTATTGGGTCATCTACCTTCAGGAAATATTTAATAAATGAGTAACACAAACATGACTATGTACAAGTATGAAAATTGAATACAGGGCGCTGTTACTAAACTAATTTTGATTTTTTTTAAAATTTCCATATCCTCCGATTAAGTTCTTATTAGCATAGTTTGATACATATCAATGCCCTAGCCTATATAAAAAGTTTGGTATCTCTGGAATCATTTTCCAGCGAGTATCAGCGTATTGTTTCTGTAAGAGTGAAAACAAGATTTTGACTAAAAAACACGAAAAAATTCACTTTTTGCAAAATTTCACGGAAACGTTATTTTCGTGTTTTACACACACAATCGCTATCAGATGAAGATATTTAAGTGTATTTAAGTGTATTTCGTTATATGGCACATAATTTAACGCAGAGGTTATTAATGAAACCAGCAATACATAGTACAGTGCTTTCTTGTTTGGAAGGTGACCCTGAAGGTTGAACTGAATCCACACCCTTCAGGTTCATGTTCCCTCGTTAGGGAGGATGAACCTGAAGGTTGAACTGACTTCACTCCCTAGGTTCATGTTGCTTAGTTAGGGATGATGAAGCTCAAGGCAGAACGAAATCGCCAGCCGATTTACCTTGAGCATCACCCTCCCTCTAAATGAAAGTCGCTATTTTTGTATCTTGAAAGTCATCTACTTTTAGGAAATATTTAATAAATGAGTAACACAAACATGACTATGTACAAGTATGAAAATTGAATACAGGGCGCTGTTACTAAACTAATTTTGATTTTTTTTTAAATTTCCATATCCTCCGATTAAGTTCTTATTAGCATAGTTTGATACATATCAATGCCCTAGCCTATATAAAAAGTTTGGTATCTCTGGAATCATTTTCCAGCGAGTATCAGCGTATTGTTTCTGTAAGAGTGAAAACAAGATTTTGACTAAAAAACACGAAAAAATTCACTTTTTGCAAAATTTCACGGAAACGTTATTTTCGTGTTTTACACACACAATCGCTATCAGATGAAGATATTTAAGTGTATTTAAGTGTATTTCGTTATATGGCACATAATTTAACGCAGAGGTTATTAATGAAACCAGCAATACATAGTACAGTGCTTTCTTGTTTGGAAGGTGACCCTGAAGGTTGAACTGAATCCACACCCTTCAGGTTCATGTTCCCTCGTTAGGGAGGATGAACCTGAAGGTTGAACTGACTTCACTCCCTAGGTTCATGTTGCTTAGTTAGGGATGATGAAGCTCAAGGCAGAACGAAATCGCCAGCCGATTTACCTTGAGCATCACCCTCCCTCTAAATGAAAGTCGCTATTTTTGTATCTTGAAAGTCATCTACTTTTAGGAAATATTTAATAAATGAGTAACACAAACATGACTATGTACAAGTATGAAAATTGAATACAGGGCGCTGTTACTAAACTAATTTTGATTTTTTTTTAAATTTCCATATCATCCGATTAAGTTCTTATTAGCATAGTTTGATACATATCAATGCCCTAGCCTATATAAAAAGTTTGGTATCACTGGAATCAGTTTCCAGCGAGTATCAGCGTATTGTTGCTGTAAGAGTGAAAACAAGCAGATTTTGACTAAAAAACACGAAGAAATTCACTTTTTGCAAAATTTCACGGAAACGTTATTTTCGTGTTTTACACACACAAACGCTATCAGATGAAGCTATTTGAGTGTATTTAAGTGTATTTCGTTATAGGGCACATAATTTAACGCAGTGCTTATTAATGAAACCAGCAATACATAGTACAGTGCTTTCTTGTTTGGAAGGTGACCCTGAAGGTTGAACTGAATCCACACCCTTCAGGTTCATGTTCCCTCGTTAGGGAGGATGAACCTGAAGGTTGAACTGACTTCACACCCTTCAGGTTCATGTTCCCTAGTTAGGGATGATGATGCTCAAGGTAGAACGAAATCGCCAGCCGATCTACCTTGAGCATCACCCTCCCTCTAAATGAAAGTCGCTATTTTTGTACCTTGAGGGTCATCTACGTTCAGGAAATATTTAATAAATGAGTAACACAAACATGACTATGTACAAGTATGAAAATTGAATACAGGGCGCTGTTATCGAACTACTGTTGATTTTTTTTAAAATTTCCATTTCATCTGATTAAGTTCTTTTTAGCATAGTGTGATACATTTCAATGCCCTATGCCTACATAAAAAGTTTGATATCGCTGGAATCATTTTCCAGCGAGTATCAGCGTATTCGTGCTGTAAGAGTGAAAACAAGCAGATTTTTACTAAAAAACACGAAAAAATTCACTTTTTGCAAAATTTCACGGAAACGTTATTTTCGTGTTTTACACACACAAACGCTATCAGATGAAGCTATTTGAGTGAATTTAAGTGTATTTCGTTATATGGCACATAATTTAACGCAGATGTTGTTAAAGAAACCAGCAATACATAGTACAGTGCTTTCTTGTTAGGAAGGTGACCCTGAAGGTTGAACTGAATCCACACCCTTCAGGTTCATGTTCCCTCGTTAGGGAGGATGAACCTGAAGATTGAAATCACTTCACTCCCTTCAGATTCATGTTCCCTAGTTAGGGATGATGATGCTCAAGGTAGAACGAAGTCGCCAGCCGATTTACCTTGAGCATCACCTCCTTCTAAATGAAACTCGTTATTTTTGTACCTATTGGGTCATCTACCTTCAGGAAATATTTAATAAATGAGTAACACAAACATGACTATGTACAAGTATGAAAATTGAATACAGGGGGCTGTTACTAAACTAATTTTGATTTTTTTTTAAATTTCCATATCATCCGATTAAGTTCTTGTTAGCATAGTTTGATACATATCAATGTCCTATGCCTATATAAGTTTGGTATCACTGGAATCATTTCCCAGCGAGTATCAGCGTATTGTTGCTGAAAGAGTGAAAACAAGCAGATTTTGACTAAAAAACACGAAAAAATTCACTTTTTGCAAAATTTCACGGAAACGTTATTTTCGTGTTTTACACACACAAACGCTATCAGATGAAGCTATTTGAGTGTATTTAAGTGTATTTCGTTATATGGCACATAATTTAACGCAGAGGTTATTAATGAAACCAGCAATACATAGTACAGTGCTTTCTTGATTGGAAGGTGACCCTGAAGGTTGAACTGAATCCACACCCTTCAGGTTCATGTTCCCTAGTTAGGGATGATGATGTTCAAGGTAGAACGAAGTCACCAGCCGATCTACCTTGAGCATCACCCTCCCTCTAAATAAAAGTCGCTATTTTTGTACCTTGAGGGTCATCTACCTTCAGGAAATATTTAATAAATGAGTAACACAAACAAGACTATGTACAAGTATGAAAATTGAATACAGAGAGCTGTTATCGAACTAATTTTGATTTTTTTTAAAATTTTGATATCATCCGATTAAGTTCTTATTAGCATAGTTTGATATATATCAATGCCCTATGCCTATATAAAAAGATTGATATCACTGGAATCAATTTCCAGCGAGTATCAGCGTATTGTTGCTGTTAGAGTGAAAACAAGCAGATTTTGACTAAAAAACACGAAAAAATTCACTTTTTGCAAAATTTCACGGAAACGTTATTTTCGTGTTTTACACACACAAACGCTATCAGATGAAGCTATTTGAGTGAATTTAAGTGTATTTCGTTATATGGCACATAATTTAACGCAGATGTTGTTAAAGACACCAGCAATACATAGTACAGTGCTTTCTTGTTAGGAAGGTGACCCTGAAGGTTGAACTGAATCCACACCCTTCAGGTTCATGTTCCCTCGTTAGGGAGGATGAACCTGAAGGTTGAACTGACTCCACACATTTCATGTTCATGTTCCCTAGTTAGGGACTATGATCCTCAAGGTAGAACGAATTCGCCAGCCGATCAAACTTGAGCATCACCCTCCCTCTAAATGAAAGTCGCTATTTTTGTACTTGTGGTTCATCTACCATTAGGAAATAATAAATGAGTAACAAACATGACTATGTACAAGTATGAAAATTGAATACAGGGCGCTGTTAATAAACTAATTTTGATTTTTTTTAAAATTTCCATATCATCCGATTAAGTTCTTATTAGCATAGTTTGATACATATCAATGCCCTAGCCTATATAAAAAGTTTGGTATCACTGGAATCATTTTCCAGCGAGTATCAGCGTATTGTTGCTGTAAGAGTGAAAACAAGCAGATTTTGACTAAAAAACACGAAAAAATTCACTTTTTGCAAAATTTCACGGAAACGTTATTTTCGTGTTTTACACACACAACCGCTATCAGATGAAGCTATTTGAGTGTATTTAAGTGTATTTCGTTATATGGCACATAATTTAACGCAGAACTTATTAATGAAACCAGCAATACATAGTACAGTGCTTTCTTAATTGGAAGGTGACCCTGAAGGTTGAACTGAATCCACACCCTTCAGGTTCATGTTCCCTCGTTAGGGAGGATGAACCTGAAGATTGAAATCACTTCACTCCCTTCAGATTCATGTTCCCTAGTTAGGGATGATGATGCTCAAGGTAGAACGAAGTCACCAGCCCCCCCCCCCCCCCCCCCCCCCCCCCCCCCCCCCCCCCCCCCCCCCCCCCCCCCCCCCCCCCCCCCCCCCCCCCCCCCCCCCCCCCCCCCCCCCCCCCCCCCCCCCCCCCCCCCCCCCCCCCCCCCCCCCCCCCCCCCCCCCCCCCCCCCCCCCCCCCCCCCCCCCCCCCCCCCCCCCCCCCCCCCCCCCCCCCCCCCCCCCCCCCCCCCCCCCCCCCCCCCCCCCCCCCCCCCCCCCCCCCTTTTTTTTTTTTTTTTTTTTTTTTTTTTTTTTTTTTTTTTTTTTTTTTTTTTTTTTTTTTTTTTTTTTTTTTTTTTTTTTTTTTTTTTTTTTTTTTTTTTTTTTTTTTTTTTTTTTTTTTTTTTTTTTTTTTTTTTTTTTTTTTTTTTTTTTTTTTTTTTTTTTTTTTTTTTTTTTTTTTTTTTTTTTTTTTTTTTTTTTTTTTTTTTTTTTTTTTTTTTTTTTTTTTTTTTTTTTTTTTTTTTTTTTTTTTTTTTTTTTTTTTTTTTTTTTTTTTTTTTTTTTTTTTTTTTTTTTTTTTTTTTTTTTTTTTTTTTTTTTTTTTTTTTTTTTTTTTTTTTTTTTTTTTTTTTTTTTTTTTTTTTTTTTTTTTTTTTTTTTTTTTTTTTTTTTTTTTTTTTTTTTTTTTTTTTTTTTTTTTTTTTTTTTTTTTTTTTTTTTTTTTTTTTTTTTTTAAAGACACCAGCAATACATAGTACAGTGCTTTCTTGTTAGGAAGGTGACCCTGAAGGTTAATTTTCGGTTTTCACCCTCGCTTTGGGAGGGTGAAGAAGTTGAACTGTAAAATTTTATGTTATTTCCCTATTTTGGCACATAATCTCAACGCAGAAAGGGTATTAATCAAACTGAGCAATCCCTCTAATAAAGTGCTTTCTTTTTTTGGGGTGACCCTTGGGAAAGTTGAACTGAAACCATGACCCTTCAAGGTTATGTTCACTCAGGGAGGAAAGAACCTAAGGTTTTAACTTTTTTAATTTCCATATTCCATTGTTCTTATTAGGGGGTGTTTGAACTTTAAGCCCAGAATAAAAATTTGCCAGCCGGAAAATTTTTTCCCGCGAGCATCAGCGTATTGTTGCTGTAAATGAAAGTCGCAGATTTTGTAAAAATTGAAAGAATTTTACTTTTTGCAAAATTTAAAAATTTTAGTTTTAAAACAAACATGCTATTCAAAATGAATATTTGAATTTTAAAGGTTCGTTATAGCACTAATTTCAGAAATTATTTTTTTGAAACCCAAAACATAGTTTAAGGTTCTTAAATTAAGGGCCCCCAAGGGTTTGAAAACATTATTTAAAGCCCCTTTGCCTAGGATGAAAAGATTTTAATATTTACCCCCAGAATTTAGTTTTCCCGAGTTAGCGTATTTATTTATGTAAGGTGAAAACAAGCAGCCCCCCACCCCCCCCCCCCCCCACCCCCCCCCCCCCCCACCCCCCCCCCCCCCCACCCCCCCCCCCCCCCACCCCCCCCCCCCCCCACCCCCCCCCCCCCCCACCCCCCCCCCCCCCCACCCCCCCCCCCCCCCACCCCCCCCCCCCCCCACCCCCCCCCCCCCCCACCCCCCCCCCCCCCCACCCCCCCCCCCCCCCACCCCCCCCCCCCCCCACCCCCCCCCCCCCCCACCCCCCCCCCCCCCCACCCCCCCCCCCCCCCACCCCCCCCCCCCCCCACCCCCCCCCCCCCCCACCCCCCCCCCCCCCCACCCCCCCCCCCCCCCACCCCCCCCCCCCCCCACCCCCCCCCCCCCCCACCCCCCCCCCCCCCCACCCCCCCCCCCCCCCACCCCCCCCCCCCCCCACCCCCCCCCCCCCCCACCCCCCCCCCCCCCCACCCCCCCCCCCCCCCACCCCCCCCCCCCCCCACCCCCCCCCCCCCCCACCCCCCCCCCCCCAAATTTAGATTAAGTTTTATTCGCATTTGCAATAAATCCCGGTTTTAAAAAACAAGCAACATTTTAGCTTTAAAAATTTGTTGGGAAAATGGGGGGGGGGGGGGGGGGGGGGGGGGGGGGGGGGGGGGGGGGGGGGGGGGGGGGGGGGGGGGGGGGGGGGGGGGGGGGGGGGGGGGGGGGGGGGGGGGGGGGGGGGGGGGGGGGGGGGGGGGGGGGGGGGGGGGGGGGGGGGGGGGGGGGGGGGGGGGGGGGGGGGGGGGGGGGGGGGGGGGGGGGGGGGGGGGGGGGGGGGGGGGGGGGGGGGGGGGGGGGGGGGGGGGGGGGGGGGGGGGGGGGGGGGGGGGGGGGGGGGGGGGGGGGTTTTTTTTTTTTTTTTTTTTTTTTTTTTTTTTTTTTTTTTTTTTTTTTTTTTTTTTTTTTTTTTTTTTTTTTTTTTTTTTTTTTTTTTTTTTTTTTTTTTTTTTTTTTTTTTTTTTTTTTTTTTTTTTTTTTTTTTTTTTTGTTAGAGGGCGCTGTTATCGAACTGATGTTGAATTTTTTAAAAATTTGCATATCACCCGATTAAGTTCTTATTAGCGCAGTTTGATAGATAGCACTGCCCTATGCCTATATAAAAAGTTTCATATCGATCGGATCATTTTCCAGCGAGTATCAGCGTATTCGTGCTGTAAGAGTGAAAATAAGCTGCTTTTGACTAAAAAACACGAAAAAATTGACTTTTTGCAAAATTTCACGGAAACGTTATTTTCGTGTTTTACGCACACAAACGCTATCTAATGAAGCTATTTGAGTGTATTTAAGTATATTTCGTTACATGGCACATAATTTAACGCAGAGGTTGTTAAAGAAACCAGCAATAACTAGTATTGTGCTTTATACCTTGTTTGGACATTATGTCCTTAGAGGGCGCTGTTATCGAACTAATGTTGAATTTTTTAAAAATTTGCATATCACCCGATTAAGTTCTTATTAGCGCAGTTTGATAGATAGCACTACCCTATGCCTATATAAAAAGTTTCATATAGATCGGATCATTTTCCAGCGAGTATCAGCGTATTCGTGCTGTAAGAGTGAAAACAAGCTGCTTTTCACTAAAAAACACGAAAAAATTGACTTTTTGCAAAATTTCACAGAAACGTTATTTTCGTGTTTTACACACACAAACGCTATCTAATGAAGCTATTTGAGTGTATTTAAGTATATTTCGTTATATGGCACATAATTTAACGCAGAGGTTGTTAAAGAAACCAGCAATACATAGTATAGTGCTGTATACCTTGTTTGGATATTATGTCGTTAGAGGGCGCTGTTATCGAACTAATGTTGAATTTTTTTAAAATTTGCATATCACCGGATTAAGTTCTTATTAGCGCAGTTTGATAGATAGCACTGCCCTATGCCTATATAAAAAGTTTCATATCGATCGGATCATTTTCCAGCGAGTATCAGGGTATTCTTGCTGTAATAGTGAAAACAAGCTGCTTTTAACTAAAAAACACGAAAAAATTGACTTTTTGCAAAATTTCACGGAAACGTTATTTTCGTGTTTTACACACACAAACGCTATCTAATGAAGCTATTTGAGTGTATTTAAGTATATTTCGTTATATGGCACATAATTTAACGCAGAGGTTGTTAAAGAAACCAGCAATACATAGTATAGTGCTTTATACCTTGTTTGGACATTATGTCGTTAGAGGGAGCTGTTATCGAACTAATGTTGAATTTTTTAAAAATTTGCATATCACCCGATTAAGTTCTTATTAGCGCAGTTTGATAGATAGCACTGCCCTATGCCTATATAAAAAGTTTCATATCGATCGGATCATTTTCCAGCGAGTATCAGCGTATTCGTGCTGTAAGAGTGAAAATAAGCTGCTTTTGACTAAAAAACACGAAAAAATTGACTTTTTGCAAAATTTCACGGAAACGTTATTTTCGTGTTTTACGCACACAAACGCTATCTAATGAAGCTATTTGAGTGTATTTAAGTATATTTCGTTACATGGCACATAATTTAACGCAGAGGTTGTTAAAGAAACCAGCAATAACTAGTATAGTGCTTTATACCTTGTTTGGACATTATGTCGTTAGAGGGCGCTGTTATCGAACTAATGTTGAATTTTTTAAAAATTTGCATATCACCCGATTAAGTTCTTATTAGCGCAGTTTGATAGATAGCACTGCCCTATGCCTATATAAAAAGTTTCATATCGATCGGATCATTTTCCAGCGAGTATCAGCGTATTCGTGCTGTAAGAGTGAAAATAAGCTGCTTTTGACTAAAAAACACGAAAAAATTGACTTTTTGCAAAATTTCACGGAAACGTTATTTTCGTGTTTTACACACACAAACGCTATCTAATGAAGCTATTTGAGTGTATTTAAGTATATTTCGTTATATGGCACATAATTTAACGCAGAGGTTGTTAAAGAAACCAGCAATACATAGTATAGTGCTTTATACCTTGTTTGGACATTATGTCGTTAGAGGGCGCTGTTATCGAACTAATGTTGAATTTTTTAAAAATTTGCATATCACCCAATTAAGTTCTTATTAGCGAAGTTTGATAGATAGCACTGCCCTATGCCTATATAAAAAGTTTCATATCGATCGGATCATTTTCCAGCGAGTATCAGCGTATTCGTGCTGTAAGAGTGAAAATAAGCTGCTTTTGACTAAAAAACACGAAAAAATTGACTTTTTGCAAAATTTCACGGAAACGTTATTTTCGTGTTTTACACACACAAACGCTATCTAATGAAGCTATTTGAGTGTATTTAAGTATATTTCGTTACATGGCACATAATTTAACGCAGAGGTTGTTAAAGAAACCAGCAATACATAGTATAGTGCTTTATACCTTGTTTGGACAATATGTCCTTAGAGGGCGCTGTTATCGAACTAATGTTGAATTTTTTAAAAATTTGCATATCACCGGATTAAGTTCTTATTAGCGCAGTTTGATAGATAGCATTGCCCTATGCCTATATAAAAAGTTTCATATCGATCGGATCATTTTCCAGCGAGTATCAGCGTATTCGTGCTGTAAGAGTGAAAACAAGCTGCTTTTAACTAAAAAACACGAAAAAATTGACTCTTTGCAAAATTTCACGGAAACGTTATTTTCGTGTTTTACACACACAAACGCTATCTAATGAAGCTATTTGAGTGTATTTAAGTATATTTCGTTATATGGCACATAATTTAACGCAGAGGTTGTTAAAGAAACCAGCAATACATAGTATAGTGCTTTATACCTTGTTTGGACATTATGTCGTTAGAGGGCGCTGTTATCGAACTAATGTTGAATTTTTTAAAAATTTGCATATCACCCGATTAAGTTCTTATTAGCGCAGTTTGATAGATAGCACTGCCCTATGCCTATATAAAAAGTTTCATATCGATCGGATCATTTTCCAGCGAGTATCAGCGTATTCGTGCTGTAAGAGTGAAAATAAGCTGCTTTTGACTAAAAAACACGAAAAAATTGACTTTTTGCAAAATTTCACGGAAACGTTATTTTCGTGTTTTACGCACACAAACGCTATCTAATGAAGCTATTTGAGTGTATTTAAGTATATTTCGTTATATGGCACATAATTTAACGCAGAGGTTGTTAAAGAAACCAGCAATAACTAGTATAGTGCTTTATACCTTGTTTGGACATTATGTCGTTAGAGGGCGCTGTTATCGAACTAATGTTGAATTTTTTAAAAATTTGCATATCACCCGATTAAGTTCTTATTAGCGCAGTTTGATAGATAGCACTGCCCTATGCCTATATAAAAAGTTTCATATCGATCGGATCATTTTCCAGCGAGTATCAGCGTATTCGTGCTGTAAGAGTGAAAACAAGCTGCTTTTAACTAAAAAACACGAAAAAATTGACTTTTTGCAAAATTTCACGGAAACGTTATTTTCGTGTTTTACACACACAAACGCTATCTAATGAAGCTATTTGAGTGTATTTAAGTATATTTCGTTATATGGCACATAATTTAACGCAGAGGTTGTTAAAGAAACCAGCAATACATAGTATAGTGCTTTATACCTTGTTTGGACATTATGTCGTTAGAGGGCGCTGTTACCGAACCAATGTTGAATTTTTTTAAAATTTGCATATCACCCGATTAAGTTCTTATTAGCGCAGTTTGATAGATAGCACTGCCCTATGCCTATATAAAAAGTTTCATATCGATCGGATCATTTTCCAGCGAGTATCAGCGTATTCGAGCTGTAAGAGTGAAAACAAGCTGCTTTTAACTAAAAAACACGAAAAAATTGACTTTTTGCAAAATTTCACGGAAACGTTATTTTCGTGTTTTACACTCACAAACGCTATCTAATGAAGCTATTTGAGTGTATTTAAGTATATTTCGTTATATGGCACATAATTTAACGCAGAGGTTGTTAAAGAAACCAGCAATACATAGTATAGTGCTTTATACCTTGTTTGGACATTATGTCGTTAGAGGGCGCTGTTATCGAACTAATGTTGAATTTTTTAAAAATTTGCATATCACCCGATTAAGTTCTTATTAGCGCAGTTTGATAGATAGCACTGCCCTATGCCTATATAAAAAGTTTCATATCGATCGGATCATTTTCCAGCGAGTATCAGCGTATTCGTGCTGTAAGAGTGAAAATAAGCTGCTTTTGACTAAAAAACACGAAAAAATTGACTTTTTGCAAAATTTCACGGAAACGTTATTTTCGTGTTTTACACACACAAACGCTATCTAATGAAGCTATTTGAGTGTATTTAAGTATATTTCGTTATATGGCACATAATTTAACGCAGAGGTTGTTAAAGAAACCAGCAATACATAGTATAGTGCTTTATACCTTGTTTGGACATTATGTCGTTAGAGGGCGCTGTTATCGAGCTAATGTTGAATTTTTTAAAAATTTGCATATCACCGGATTAAGTTCTTATTAGCGCAGTTTGATAGATAGCACTGCCCTATGCCTATATAAAAAGTTTCATATCGATCGGATCATTTTCCAGCGAGTATCAGCGTATTCTTGCTGTAATAGTGAAAACAAGCTGCTTTTAACTAAAAAACACGAAAAAATTGACTTTTTGCAAAATTTCACGGAAACGTTATTTTCGTGTTTTACACACACAAACGCTATCTAATGAAGCTATTTGAGTGTATTTAAGTATATTTCGTTATATGGCACATAATTTAACGCAGAGGTTGTTAAAGAAACCAGCAATACATAGTATAGTGCTTTATACCTTGTTTGGACATTATGTCGTTAGAGGGCGCTGTTATCGAACTAATGTTGAATTTTTTAAAAATTTGCATATCACCCGATTAAATTCTTATTAGCGCAGTTTGATAGATAGCACTGCCCTATGCCTATATAAAAAGTTTCATATCGATCGGATCATTTTCCAGCGAGTATCAGCGTATTCGTGCTCTCAGAGTGAAAACAAGCTGCTTTTGACTAAAAAACACGAAAAAATTGACTTTTTGCAAAATTTCACGGAAACGTTATTTTCGTGTTTTACGCACACAAACGCTATCTAATGAAGCTATTTGAGTGTATTTAAGTATATTTCGTTATATGGCACATAATTTAACGCAGAGGTTGTTAAAGAAACCAGCAATACATAGTATAGTGCTTTATACCTTGTTTGGACATTATGTCGTTAGAGGGAGCTGTTATCGAACTAATGTTGAATTTTTTTAAAATTTGCATATCACCCGATTAAGTTCTTATTAGCGCAGTTTGATAGATAGCACTGCCCTATGCCTATATAAAAAGTTTCATATCGATCGGATCATTTTCCAGCGAGTATCAGCGTATTCGTGCTGTAAGAGTGAAAATAAGCTGCTTTTGACTAAAAAACACGAAAAAATTGACTTTTTGCAAAATTTCACGGAAACGTTATTTTCGTGTTTTACACACACAAACGCTATCTAATGAAGCTATTTGAGTGTATTTAAGTATATTTCGTTATATGGCACATAATTTAACGCAGAGGTTGTTAAAGAAACCAGCAATACATAGTATAGTGCTTTATACCTTGTTTGGACATTATGTCGTTAGAGGGCGCTGTTATCGAACTAATGTTGAATTTTTTAAAAATTTGCATATCACCGGATTAAGTTCTTATTAGCGCAGTTTGATAGATAGCACTGCCCTATGCCTATATAAAAAGTTTCATATCGATCGGATCATTTTCCAGCGAGTATCAGCGTATTCGTGCTGTAAGAGTGAAAACAAGCTGCTTTTAACTAAAAAACACGAAAAAATTGACTTTTTGCAAAATTTCACGGAAACGTTATTTTCGTGTTTTACACACACAAACGCTATCTAATGAAGCTATTTGAGTGTATTTAAGTATATTTCGTTATATGGCACATAATTTAACGCAGAGGTTGTTAAAGAAACCAGCAATACATAGTATAGTGCTTTATACCTTGTTTGGACATTATGTCGTTAGAGGGCGCTGTTATCGAACTATGTTGAATTTTTTTAAAATTTGCATATCACCCGATTAAGTTCTTATTAGCGCAGTTTGATAGATAGCACTGCCCTATGCCTATATAAAAAGTTTCATATCGATCGGATCATTTTCCAGCGAGTATCAGCGTATTCGAGCTGTAAGAGTGAAAACAAGCTGCTTTTAACTAAAAAACACGAAAAAATTGACTTTTTGCAAAATTTCACGGAAACGTTATTTTCGTGTTTTACACACACAAACGCTATCTAATGAAGCTATTTGAGTGTATTTAAGTATATTTCGTTATATGGCACATAATTTAACGCAGAGGTTGTTAAAGAAACCAGCAATACATAGTATAGTGCTTTATACCTTGTTTGGACATTATGTCGTTAGAGGGCGCTGTTATCGAACTAATGTTGAATTTTTTAAAAATTTGCATATCACCCGATTAAGTTCTTATTAGCGCAGTTTGATAGATAGCACTGCCCTATGCCTATATAAAAAGTTTCATATCGATCGGATCATTTTCCAGCGAGTATCAGCGTATTCGTGCTGTAAGAGTGAAAACAAGCTGCTTTTAACTAAAAAACACGAAAAAATTGACTTTTTGCAAAATTTCACGGAAACGTTATTTTCGTGTTTTACACACACAAACGCTATCTAATGAAGCTATTTGAGTGTATTTAAGTATATTTCGTTATATGGCACATAATTTAACGCAGAGGTTGTTAAAGAAACCAGCAATACATAGTATAGTGCTTTATACCTTGTTTGGACATTATGTCGTTAGAGGGCGCTGTTATCGAACTAATGTTGAATTTTTTAAAAATTTGCATATCACCGGATTAAGTTCTTATTAGCGCAGTTTGATAGATAGCACTGCCCTATGCCTATATAAAAAGTTTCATATCGATCGGATCATTTTCCAGCGAGTATCAGCGTATTCGTGCTGTAAGAGTGAAAATAAGCTGCTTTTGACTAAAAAACACGAAAAAATTGACTTTTTGCAAAATTTCACGGAAACGTTATTTTCGTGTTTTACACACACAAACGCTATCTAATGAAGCTATTTGAGTGTATTTAAGTATATTTCGTTATATGGCACATAATTTAACGCAGAGGTTGTTAAAGAAACCAGCAATACATAGTATAGTGCTTTATACCTTGTTTGGACATTATGTCGTTAGAGGGCGCTGTTATCGAACTAATGTTGAATTTTTTAAAAATTTGCATATCACCCGATTAAGTTCTTATTAGCGCAGTTTGATAGATAGCACTGCCCTATGCCTATATAAAAAGTTTCATATCGATCGGATCATTTTCCAGCGAGTATCAGCGTATTCGTGCTCTCAGAGTGAAAATAAGCTGCTTTTGACTAAAAAACACGAAAAAATTGACTTTTTGCAAAATTTCACGGAAACGTTATTTTCGTGTTTTACACACACAAACGCTATCTAATGAAGCTATTTGAGTGTATTTAAGTATATTTCGTTATATGGCACATAATTTAACGCAGAGGTTGTTAAAGAAACCAGCAATACATAGTATAGTGCTTTATACCTTGTTTGGACATTATGTCGTTAGAGGGCGCTGTTATCGAACTAATGTTGAATTTTTTAAAAATTTGCATATCACCCGATTAAGTTCTTATTAGCGCAGTTTGATAGATAGCACTGCCCTATGCCTATATAAAAAGTTTCATATCGATCGGATCATTTTCCAGCGAGTATCAGCGTATTCGAGCTGTAAGAGTGAAAACAAGCTGCTTTTGACTAAAAAACACGAAAAAATTGACTTTTTGCAAAATTTCACGGAAACGTTATTTTCGTGTTTTACACACACAAACGCTATCTAATGAAGCTATTTGAGTGTATTTAAGTATATTTCGTTATATGGCACATAATTTAACGCAGAGGTTGTTAAAGAAACCAGCAATACATAGTATAGTGCTTTATACCTTGTTTGGACATTATGTCGTTAGAGGGCGCTGTTATCGAACTAATGTTGAATTTTTTAAAAATTTGCATATCACCCGATTAAGTTCTTATTAGCGCAGTTTGATAGATAGCACTGCCCTATGCCTATATAAAAAGTTTCATATCGATCGGATCATTTTCCAGCGAGTATCAGCGTATTCGTGCTGTAAGAGTGAAAATAAGCTGCTTTTGACTAAAAAACACGAAAAAATTGACTTTTTGCAAAATTTCACGGAAACGTTATTTTCGTGTTTTACACACACAAACGCTATCTAATGAAGCTATTTGAGTGTATTTAAGTATATTTCGTTATATGGCACATAATTTAACGCAGAGGTTGTTAAAGAAACCAGCAATACATAGTATAGTGCTTTATACCTTGTTTGGACATTATGTCGTTAGAGGGCGCTGTTATCGAACTAATGTTGAATTTTTTAAAAATTTGCATATCACCCGATTAAGTTCTTATTAGCGCAGTTTGATAGATAGCACTGCCCTATGCCTATATAAAAAGTTTCATATCGATCGGATCATTTTCCAGCGAGTATCAGCGTATTCGTGCTGTAAGAGTGAAAACAAGCTGCTTTTGACTAAAAAACACGAAAAAATTGACTTTTTGCAAAATTTCACGGAAACGTTATTTTCGTGTTTTACACACACAAACGCTATCTAATGAAGCTATTTGAGTGTATTTAAGTATATTTCGTTATATGGCACATAATTTAACGCAGAGGTTGTTAAAGAAACCAGCAATACATAGTATAGTGCTTTATACCTTGTTTGGACATTATGTCGTTAGAGGGCGCTGTTATCGAACTAATGTTGAATTTTTTAAAAATTTGCATATCACCCGATTAAGTTCTTATTAGCGCAGTTTGATAGATAGCACTGCCCTATGCCTATATAAAAAGTTTCATATCGATCGGATCATTTTCCAGCGAGTATCAGCGTATTCGTGCTGTAAGAGTGAAAATAAGCTGCTTTTGACTAAAAAACACGAAAAAATTGACTTTTTGCAAAATTTCACGGAAACGTTATTTTCGTGTTTTACACACACAAACGCTATCTAATGAAGCTATTTGAGTGTATTTAAGTATATTTCGTTATATGGCACATAATTTAACGCAGAGGTTGTTAAAGAAACCAGCAATACATAGTATAGTGCTTTATACCTTGTTTGGACATTATGTCGTTAGAGGGCGCTGTTATCGAACTAATGTTGAATTTTTTAAAAATTTGCATATCACCCGATTAAGTTCTTATTAGCGCAGTTTGATAGATAGCACTGCCCTATGCCTATATAAAAAGTTTCATATCGATCGGATCATTTTCCAGCGAGTATCAGCGTATTCGTGCTGTAAGAGTGAAAATAAGCTGCTTTTGACTAAAAAACACGAAAAAATTGACTTTTTGCAAAATTTCACGGAAACGTTATTTTCGTGTTTTACACACACAAACGCTATCTAATGAAGCTATTTGAGTGTATTTAAGTATATTTCGTTACATGGCACATAATTTAACGCAGAGGTTGTTAAAGAAACCAGCAATACATAGTATAGTGCTTTATACCTTGTTTGGACATTATGTCGTTAGAGGGCGCTGTTATCGAACTAATGTTGAATTTTTTAAAAATTTGCATATCACCCGATTAAGTTCTTATTAGCGCAGTTTGATAGATAGCACTGCCCTATGCCTATATAAAAAGTTTCATATCGATCGGATCATTTTCCAGCGAGTATCAGCGTATTCGTGCTGTAAGAGTGAAAATAAGCTGCTTTTGACTAAAAAACACGAAAAAATTGACTTTTTGCAAAATTTCACGGAAACGTTATTTTCGTGTTTTACACACACAAACGCTATCTAATGAAGCTATTTGAGTGTATTTAAGTATATTTCGTTATATGGCACATAATTTAACGCAGAGGTTGTTAAAGAAACCAGCAATACATAGTATAGTGCTTTATACCTTGTTTGGACATTATGTCGTTAGAGGGCGCTGTTACCGAACTAATGTTGAATTTTTTAAAAATTTGCATATCACCCGATTAAGTTCTTATTAGCGCAGTTTGATAGATAGCACTGCCCTATGCCTATATAAAAAGTTTCATATCGATCGGATCATTTTCCAGCGAGTATCAGCGTATTCGTGCTGTAAGAGTGAAAACAAGCTGCTTTTGACTAAAAAACACGAAAAAATTGACTTTTTGCAAAATTTCACGGAAACGTTATTTTCGTGTTTTACACACACAAACGCTATCTAATGAAGCTATTTGAGTGTATTTAAGTATATTTCGTTATATGGCACATAATTTAACGCAGAGGTTGTTAAAGAAACCAGCAATACATAGTATAGTGCTTTATACCTTGTTTGGACATTATGTCGTTAGAGGGCGCTGTTATCGAACTAATGTTGAATTTTTTAAAAATTTGCATATCACCCGATTAAGTTCTTATTAGCGCAGTTTGATAGATAGCACTGCCCTATGCCTATATAAAAAGTTTCATATCGATCGGATCATTTTCCAGCGAGTATCAGCGTATTCGTGCTGTAAGAGTGAAAATAAGCTGCTTTTGACTAAAAAACACGAAAAAATTGACTTTTTGCAAAATTTCACGGAAACGTTATTTTCGTGTTTTACACACACAAACGCTATCTAATGAAGCTATTTGAGTGTATTTAAGTATATTTCGTTATATGGCACATAATTTAACGCAGAGGTTGTTAAAGAAACCAGCAATACATAGTATAGTGCTTTATACCTTGTTTGGACATTATGTCGTTAGAGGGCGCTGTTATCGAACTAATGTTGAATTTTTTAAAAATTTGCATATCACCGGATTAAGTTCTTATTAGCGCAGTTTGATAGATAGCACTGCCCTATGCCTATATAAAAAGTTTCATATCGATCGGATCATTTTCCAGCGAGTATCAGCGTATTCGTTGCTGTAAGAGTGAAAATAAGCTGCTTTTGACTAAAAAACACGAAAAAATTGACTTTTTGCAAAATTTCACGGAAACGTTATTTTCGTGTTTTACACACACAAACGCTATCTAATGAAGCTATTTGAGTGTATTTAAGTATATTTCGTTACGTGGCACATAATTTAACGCAGAGGTTGTTAAAGAAACCAGCAATACATAGTATAGTGCTTTATACCTTGTTTGGACATTATGTCGTTAGAGGGCGCTGTTATCGAACTAATGTTGAATTTTTTAAAAATTTGCATATCACCCGATTAAGTTCTTATTAGCGCAGTTTGATAGATAGCACTGCCCTATGCCTATATAAAAAGTTTCATATCGATCGGATCATTTTCCAGCGAGTATCAGCGTATTCGTGCTGTAAGAGTGAAAATAAGCTGCTTTTGACTAAAAAACACGAAAAAATTGACTTTTTGCAAAATTTCACGGAAACGTTATTTTCGTGTTTTACACACACAAACGCTATCTAATGAAGCTATTTGAGTGTATTTAAGTATATTTCGTTATATGGCACATAATTTAACGCAGAGGTTGTTAAAGAAACCAGCAATACATAGTATAGTGCTTTATACCTTGTTTGGACATTATGTCGTTAGAGGGCGCTGTTATCGAACTAATGTTGAATTTTTTAAAAATTTGCATATCACCCGATTAAGTTCTTATTAGCGCAGTTTGATAGATAGCACTGCCCTATGCCTATATAAAAAGTTTCATATCGATCGGATCATTTTCCAGCGAGTATCAGCGTATTCGTGCTGTAAGAGTGAAAATAAGCTGCTTTTGACTAAAAAACACGAAAAAATTGACTTTTTGCAAAATTTCACGGAAACGTTATTTTCGTGTTTTACACACACAAACGCTATCTAATGAAGCTATTTGAGTGTATTTAAGTATATTTCGTTATATGGCACATAATTTAACGCAGAGGTTGTTAAAGAAACCAGCAATACATAGTATAGTGCTTTATACCTTGTTTGGACATTATGTCGTTAGAGGGCGCTGTTATCGAACTAATGTTGAATTTTTTAAATTTGCATATCACCCGATTAAGTTCTTATTAGCGCAGTTTGATAGATAGCACTGCCCTATGCCTATATAAAAAGTTTCATATCGATCGGATCATTTTCCAGCGAGTATCAGCGTATTCGTGCTGTAAGAGTGAAAAGAAGCTGCTTTTGACTAAAAAACACGAAAAAATTGACTTTTTGCAAAATTTCACGGAAACGTTATTTTCGTGTTTTACACACACAAACGCTATCTAATGAAGCTATTTGAGTGTATTTAAGTATATTTCGTTATATGGCACATAATTTAACGCAGAGGTTGTTAAAGAAACCAGCAATAACTAGTATAGTGCTTTATACCTTGTTTGGACATTATGTCGTTAGAGGGCGCTGTTATCGAACTAATGTTGAATTTTTTAAAAATTTGCATATCACCCGATTAAGTTCTTATTAGCGCAGTTTGATAGATAGCACTGCCCTATGCCTATATAAAAAGTTTCATATCGATCGGATCATTTTCCAGCGAGTATCAGCGTATTCGTGCTGTAAGAGTGAAAATAAGCTGCTTTTGACTAAAAAACACGAAAAAATTGACTTTTTGCAAAATTTCACGGAAACGTTATTTTCGTGTTTTACACACACAAACGCTATCTAATGAAGCTATTTGAGTGTATTTAAGTATATTTCGTTATATGGCACATAATTTAACGCAGAGGTTGTTAAAGAAACCAGCAATACATAGTATAGTGCTTTATACCTTGTTTGGACATTATGTCGTTAGAGGGAGCTGTTATCGAACTAATGTTGAATTTTTTTAAAATTTGCATATCACCCGATTAAGTTCTTATTAGCGCAGTTTGATAGATAGCACTGCCCTATGCCTATATAAAAAGTTTCATATCGATCGGATCATTTTCCAGCGAGTATCAGCGTATTCGTGCTGTAAGAGTGAAAATAAGCTGCTTTTGACTAAAAAACACGAAAAAATTGACTTTTTGCAAAATTTCACGGAAACGTTATTTTCGTGTTTTACGCACACAAACGCTATCTAATGAAGCTATTTGAGTGTATTTAAGTATATTTCGTTACATGGCACATAATTTAACGCAGAGGTTGTTAAAGAAACCAGCAATACATAGTATATTGCTTTATACCTTGTTTGGACATTATGTCGTTAGAGGGCGCTGTTATCGAACTAATGTTGAATTTTTTAAAAATTTGCATATCACCGGATTAAGTTCTTATTAGCGCAGTTTGATAGATAGCACTGCCCTATGCCTATATAAAAAGTTTCATATCGATCGGATCATTTTCCAGCGAGTATCAGCGTATTCTTGCTGTAATAGTGAAAATAAGCTGCTTTTGACTAAAAAACACGAAAAAATTGACTTTTTGCAAAATTTCACGGAAACGTTATTTTCGTGTTTTACGCACACAAACGCTATCTAATGAAGCTATTTGAGTGTATTTAAGTATATTTCGTTATATGGCACATAATTTAACGCAGAGGTTGTTAAAGAAACCAGCAATAACTAGTATAGTGCTTTATACCTTGTTTGGACATTATGTCGTTAGAGGGCGCTGTTATCGAACTAATGTTGAATTTTTTAAAAATTTGCATATCATCCGATTAAGTTCTTATTAGCGCAGTTTGATAGATAGCACTGCCCTATGCCTATATAAAAAGTTTCATATCGATCGGATCATTTTCCAGCGAGTATCAGCGTATTCGTGCTCTCAGAGTGAAAACAAGCTGCTTTTAACTAAAAAACACGAAAAAATTGACTTTTTGCAAAATTTCACGGAAACGTTATTTTCGTGTTTTACACACACAAACGCTATCTAATGAAGCTATTTGAGTGTATTTAAGTATATTTCGTTATATGGCACATAATTTAACGCAGAGGTTGTTAAAGAAACCAGCAATACATAGTATATTGCTTTATACCTTGTTTGGACATTATGTCGTTAGAGGGCGCTGTTATCGAACTAATGTTGAATTTTTTAAAAATTTGCATATCACCCGATTAAGTTCTTATTAGCGCAGTTTGATAGATAGCACTGCCCTATGCCTATATAAAAAGTTTCATATCGATCGGATCATTTTCCAGCGAGTATCAGCGTATTCGTGCTGTAAGAGTGAAAATAAGCTGCTTTTGACTAAAAAACACGAAAAAATTGACTTTTTGCAAAATTTCACGGAAACGTTATTTTCGTGTTTTACGCACACAAACGCTATCTAATGAAGCTATTTGAGTGTATTTAAGTATATTTCGTTACGTGGCACATAATTTAACGCAGAGGTTGTTAAAGAAACCAGCAATAACTAGTATAGTGCTTTATACCTTGTTTGGACATTATGTCGTTAGAGGGCGCTGTTATCGAACTAATGTTGAATTTTTTAAAAATTTGCATATCACCCGATTAAATTCTTATTAGCGCAGTTTGATAGATAGCACTGCCCTATGCCTATATAAAAAGTTTCATATCGATCGGATCATTTTCCAGCGAGTATCAGCGTATTCGTGCTCTCAGAGTGAAAACAAGCTGCTTTTGACTAAAAAACACGAAAAAATTGACTTTTTGCAAAATTTCACGGAAACGTTATTTTCGTGTTTTACGCACACAAACGCTATCTAATGAAGCTATTTGAGTGTATTTAAGTATATTTCGTTATATGGCACATAATTTAACGCAGAGGTTGTTAAAGAAACCAGCAATACATAGTATAGTGCTTTATACCTTGTTTGGACATTATGTCGTTAGAGGGCGCTGTTATCGAACTAATGTTGAATTTTTTTAAAATTTGCATATCACCCGATTAAGTTCTTATTAGCGCAGTTTGATAGATAGCACTTCCCTATGCCTATATAAAAAGTTTCATATCGATCGGATCATTTTCCAGCGAGTATCAGCGTATTCGTGCTGTAAGAGTGAAAATAAGCTGCTTTTGACTAAAAAACACGAAAAAATTGACTTTTTGCAAAATTTCACGGAAACGTTATTTTCGTGTTTTACGCACACAAACGCTATCTAATGAAGCTATTTGAGTGTATTTAAGTATATTTCGTTACATGGCACATAATTTAACGCAGTGGTTGTTAAAGAAACCAGCAATACATAGTATATTGCTTTATACCTTGTTTGGACATTATGTCGTTAGAGGGCGCTGTTATCGAGCTAATGTTGAATTTTTTAAAAATTTGCATATCACCGGATTAAGTTCTTATTAGCGCAGTTTGATAGATAGCACTGCCCTATGCCTATATAAAAAGTTTCATATCGATCGGATCATTTTCCACCGAGTATCAGCGTATTCTTGCTGTAATAGTGAAAATAAGCTGCTTTTGACTAAAAAACACGAAAAAATTGACTTTTTGCAAAATTTCACGGAAACGTTATTTTCGTGTTTTACGCACACAAACGCTATCTAATGAAGCTATTTGAGTGTATTTAAGTATATTTCGTTACGTGGCACATAATTTAACGCAGAGGTTGTTAAAGAAACCAGCAATAACTAGTATAGTGCTTTATACCTTGTTTGGACATTATGTCGTTAGAGGGCGCTGTTACCGAACCAATGTTGAATTTTTTAAAAATTTGCATATCACCCGATTAAATTCTTATTAGCGCAGTTTGATAGATAGCACTGCCCTATGCCTATATAAAAAGTTTCATATCGATCGGATCATTTTCCAGCGAGTATCAGCATATTCGTGCTCTCAGAGTGAAAATAAGCTGCTTTTGACTAAAAAACACGAAAAAATTGACTTTTTGCAAAATTTCACGGAAACGTTATTTTCGTGTTTTACGCACACAAACGCTATCTAATGAAGCTATTTGAGTGTATTTAAGTATATTTCGTTACGAGGCACATAATTTAACGCAGAGATTGTTAAAGAAACCAGCAATAACTAGTATAGTGCTTTATACCTTGTTTGGACATTATGTCGTTAGAGGGCGCTGTTACCGAACCAATGTTGAATTTTTTAAAAATTTGCATATCACCCGATTAAATTCTTATTAGCGCAGTTTGATAGATAGCACTGCCCTATGCCTATATAAAAAGTTTCATATCGATCGGATCATTTTCCAGCGAGTATCAGCATATTCGTGCTCTCAGAGTGAAAATAAGCTGCTTTTGACTAAAAAACACGAAAAAATTGACTTTTTGCAAAATTTCACGGAAACGTTATTTTCGTGTTTTACGCACACAAACGCTATCTAATGAAGCTATTTGAGTGTATTTAAGTATATTTCGTTATATGGCACATAATTTAACGCAGAGGTTGTTAAAGAAACCAGCAATACATAGTATAGTGCTTTATACCTTGTTTGGACATTATGTCGTTAGAGGGAGCTGTTATCGAACTAATGTTGAATTTTTTTTAAATTTGCATATCACCCGATTAAGTTCTTATTAGCGCAGTTTGATAGATAGCACTGCCCTATGCCTATATAAAAAGTGTCATATCGATCGGATCATTTTCCAGCGAGTATCAGCGTATTCGTTCTGTAAGAGTGAAAAGAAGCTGCTTTTGACTAAAAAACACGAAAAAATTGACTTTTTGCAAAATTTCACGGAAACGTTATTTTCGTGTTTTACGCACACAAACGCTATCTAATGAAGCTATTTGAGTGTATTTAAGTATATTTCGTTACGTGGCACATAATTTAACGCAGAGGTTGTTAAAGAAACCAGCAATAACTAGTATAGTGCTTTATACCTTGTTTGGACAATATGTCCTTAGAGGGCGCTGTTATCGAACTAATGTTGAATTTTTTTAAAATTTGCATATCACCCGATTAAGTTCTTATTAGCGCAGTTTGATAGATAGCATTGCCCTATGCCTATATAAAAAGTTTCATATCGATCGGATCATTTTCCAGCGAGTATCAGCGTATTCGTGCTGTAAGAGTGAAAACAAGCTGCTTTTGACTAAAAAACACGAAAAAATTGACTTTTTGCAAAATTTCACGGAAACGTTATTTTCGTGTTTTACACACACAAACGCTATCTAATGAAGCTATTTGAGTGTATTTAAGTATATTTCGTTATATGGCACATAATTTAACGCAGAGGTTGTTAAAGAAACCAGCAATACATAGTATAGTGCTTTATACCTTGTTTGGACATTATGTCGTTAGAGGGCGCTGTTATCGAACTAATGTTGAATTTTTTAAAAATTTGCATATCACCCGATTAAGTTCTTATTAGCTCAGTTTGATAGATAGCACTGCCCTATGCCTATATAAAAAGTTTCATATCGATCGGATCATTTTCCAGCGAGTATCAGCGTATTCGTGCTGTAAGAGTGAAAACAAGCTGCTTTTGACTAAAAAACACGAAAAAATTGACTTTTTGCAAATTTCACGGAAACGTTATTTTCGTGTTTTACACACACAAACGCTATCTAATGAAGCTATTTGAGTGTATTTAAGTATATTTCGTTATATGGCACATAATTTAACGCAGAGGTTGTTAAAGAAACCAGCAATACATAGTATAGTGCTTTATACCTTGTTTGGACATTATGTCGTTAGAGGGCGCTGTTATCGAACTAATGTTGAATTTTTTAAAAATGTGCATATCACCCGATTAAGTTCTTATTAGCGCAGTTTGATAGATAACACTGCCCTATGCCTATATAAAAAGTTTCATATCGATCGGATCATTTTCCAGCGAGTATCAGCGTATTCGTTCTGTAAGAGTGAGAATAAGCTGCTTTTGACTAAAAAACACGAAAAAATTGACTTTTTGCAAAATTTCACGGAAACGTTTATTTTCGTGTTTTACACACACAAACGCTATCTAATGAAGCTTATTTGAGTGTATTTAAGTATATTTCCCCCCCCCCCCCACCCCCCCCCCCCCCCACCCCCCCCCCCCCCCACCCCCCCCCCCCCCCACCCCCCCCCCCCCCCACCCCCCCCCCCCCCCACCCCCCCCCCCCCCCACCCCCCCCCCCCCCCACCCCCCCCCCCCCCCACCCCCCCCCCCCCCCACCCCCCCCCCCCCCCACCCCCCCCCCCCCCCACCCCCCCCCCCCCCCACCCCCCCCCCCCCCCACCCCCCCCCCCCCCCACCCCCCCCCCCCCCCACCCCCCCCCCCCCCCACCCCCCCCCCCCCCCACCCCCCCCCCCCCCCACCCCCCCCCCCCCCCACCCCCCCCCCCCCCCACCCCCCCCCCCCCCCACCCCCCCCCCCCCCCACCCCCCCCCCCCCCCACCCCCCCCCCCCCCCACCCCCCCCCCCCCCCACCCCCCCCCCCCCCCACCCCCCCCCCCCCCCACCCCCCCCCCCCCCCACCCCCCCCCCCCCCCACCCCCCCCCCCCCCCACCCCCCAGATGATGCTCAAGGTAGAACGAAGTCGCCAGCCGATCTACCTTGAGCATCACCCTCCCTCTAAATGAAAGTCGCAATTTTTGTACCTTGAGGGTCATCTACCTTCAGGAAATATTTAATAAATGAGTAACACAAACAAGACTATGTACAAGTATGAAAATTGAATACAGGGCGCTGTTATCGAACTAATGTTGTTTTTTTTTTAAATTTCCATATCATCCGATTAAGTTCTTATTAGCATAGTTTGAATCATATCAATGCCCAATGCCTATATAAAAAGTTTGATATCACTGGAATCATTTTCCAGCGAGTATCAGCGTTTTAGTGCTGTAAGAGTGAAAACAATCAGATTTTGACTAAAAAACACGAAAAAATTCACTTTTTGCAAAATTTCACGTTAACTTTATTTTGTGTTTTACACACTCAAACGCTATAGTTGAAGCTATTTGAGTGTATTTAAGTGTATTTCGTTATATGGCACATAATTTAACGCAGAGGTTATTAATGAAACCTGTAATACATAGTACAGTGCTTATTTGTTAGGAAGGTGACCCTGAAGGTTGAACTGAATCCACACCCTTCAGGTTCATGTTCCCTCGTTAGGGAGGATGAACCTGCAGGTTGAACTGACTTCACACCCTTCAGGTTCATGTTCCTTAGTTAGGGATGAGGATGCTCAAGGTAGAACGAAATCGCCAGCCGATCTACCTTGAGCATCACCCTCCCTCTAAATGAAAGTCGCTATTTTTGTACCTTGAGGGTCATCTACCATCAGGAAATAATAAATGAGTAACAAAACAAGACTATGTACAAGGATGAAAATTGAATACAGGGCGCTGTTACTAAACAAATTTTGATTTTTTTAAAATTTCTATATCATCCGATTAAGTTCTTATTAGCATAGTTTGATACATATCAATGCCCTATGGTTATATAAAAAGATTGGTATCACTGGAATCATTTTCCAGCGAGTATCAGCGTATTGTTGCTGTAAGAGTGAAAACAAGCAGATTTTGACTAAAAAACACGAAAAAATTCACTTTGCAAATATATCACGGAAACATTATTTTCGTGTTTTACACACACAAACGCTATCAGATGAAGCTATTTGAGTGTATTTAAGTGTATTTCGTTATATGGCACATAATTTATCGCAGAGCTTATTAATGAAACCAGCAATACATAGTACAGTGCTTTCTTGTTTGGAAGGTGTCCCTGAAGGTTGAACTGAATCCACACCCTTCAGGTTCATGTTCCCTCGTTAGGGAGGATGAACCTGAAGGTTGAACTGACTTCACACCCTTCAGGTTCATGTTCCCTAGTTAGGGATGATGATGCTCAAGGTAGAACGAAGTCGCCAGCCGATCTACCTTGAGCCTCACCCTCCCTCTAAATGAAAGTCCCTATTTTTGTACCTTGAGGGTCATCTACCATTAGGAAATAATAAATGAGTAACACAAACATGACTATGTACAAGTATGAAAATTGAATACAGGGCGCTGTTACTAAACTAATTTTGATTTTTTTTTAAATTTCCATATCATCCGATTAAGTTCTTATTAGCATAGTTTGATTCATATCAATGCACGAGCCTATATAAAAAGTTTGGTATCACTGGAATCATTTTCCAGCGAGTATCAGCGTATTGTTGCTGTAAGAGTAAAAACAAGCAGATTTTGACTAAAAAACACGAAAAAATTCACTTTTTGCAAAATTTCACGGAAACGTTATTTTCGTGTTTTACACACACAAACGCTATCAGATGAAGCTACTTGAGTGAATTTAAGTGTATTTCGTTATATGGCACATAATTTAACGCGATGTTGTTAAAGAAACCAGCAATACATAGTACAGTGCTTTCTTGTTAGGAAGGTGACCCTGAAGGTTGAACTGAATCCACACTCTTCAGGTTCATGTTCCCTCGTCAGGGAGGATGAATATGAAGGTTGAACTGACTCCACACATTTCAGGCTCATGTTCCCTAGATAGGGACGATGATGCTCAAGGTAGAACGAATTCGCCAGCCGATCAAACTTGAGCATCAACCTCCCTCTAAATGAAAGTCGCTATTTTTGTACCTTAAGGGTCATCTACCTTCAGGAAATAAATAAGTAACATAAACATGACAATGTACAAGGAAGAAAATTGAATACAGGGCGCTGTTATCGAACTAATGTTGATTTTTTTTTAAATTTCCATATCATCCGATTAAGTTCTTACTAGCATAATTTGATACATATCAATGCACTATGCCTATATAAAAAGTTTGATATCACTGGAATCATTTTCCAGCGAATATCAGCGTGTTGTTGCTGTAAGAGTAAAAACAAACAGATTTTGATTAAAAAACACGAATAAATTCACTTTTTGCAAAATTTCACGGTAACGTTATTTTCGGTGTTAACTACACAAACGCTATCAGGTGAAGCTATTTGAGTGTATTTAAGTGTATTTCGTTATATGGCACATAATTTAACGCAGAGGTTATGAATGAAACCAGCAATACATAGTACAGTGCTTTCTTGTTTGGAAGGTGACCCTGAAGGTTGATCTGAATCCACACCCTTCAGGTTCATGTTCCCTCGTTAGGGAGGATGAATCTGAAGGTTGAACTGACTTCACACCCTTCAGGTTCGTGTTCCCTAGTTAGGGATCATGATGATCAAGGTAGAACGAAGTCGCCAGCCGATCTACCTTGAGCATCACCCTCCCTCTAAATGAAAGTCGCTATTTTTGTACCTTGAGGGTCATCTACCATTAGGAAATAATAAATGAGTAACACAAACATGACTATGTACAAGTGTGAAAATTGAATACAGGTCGCTGTTACTAAACTGATTTTGATTTTTTTTAAAATTTCCATATCATCCGATTAACTTCTTATTAGCATAGTTTGATACATATCAATGCCCTAGTCTATATAAAAAGTTTGGTATCACTGGAATCATTTTCCAGCGAGTATCAGCGTATTGTTGCTGTAAGAGTGAAAACAAGCAGATTTTCACTGAAAAACACGAAAAAATTCACTTTTTGCAAAATTTCACGGAAACGTTATTTTCGTGTTTTACACACACAAACGCTATCAGATGAAGCTATTTGAGTGTATTTAAGTGAATTTCGTTATATGGCACATAATTTAACGCAGAGCTTATTAATGAAACCAGCAATACATAGTACAGTGCTTTCTTGTTTGGAAGGTGTCCCTGAAGGTTGAACTGAATCCACACCCTTCAGGTTCATGTTCCCTCGTTAGGGAGGATGAACCTGAAGGTTGAACTGACTTCACACCCTTCAGGTTCATGTTCCCTAGTTAGGGATGATGATGCTCAAGGTAGAACGAAGTCGCCAGCCGATCTACCTTGAGCATCACCCTCCCTCTAAATGAAAGTCGCTATTTTTGTACCTTGAGGGTCATCTACGTTCAGGAAATATTTAATAAATGAGTAACACAAACATGACTATGTACAAGTATGAAAATTGAATACAGGGCGCTGTTATGGAACTAATGTTGATTTTTTTTAAAATTTCCATGTCATCTGATTAAGTTGTTATTAGCATAGTTTGATACATATCAATGCCCTATGCCTATATAAAAAGTTTGATATCGCTGGATTCATTTTCTAGCGAATATCAGCGTATTCGTTCTGTAAGAGTGAAAACAAGCAGATTTTGACTAAAAAACACGAAAAAATTCACTTTTTGCAAAATTTCACGGAAACGTTATTTTCGTGTTTTACACACACAAAAGCTATCAGATGAAGCTATTTTAGTGTATTTAAGTGTATTTCTTTATATGGCACATAATTTAACGCAGAGGTTATTAATGAAACCAGCAATACACAGTACAGTGCTTTCTTGTTTGGAAGGTGACCCTGAAGGTTGAATTGAATCCACACCCTTCAGGTTCATATTCCCTCGTTAGGGAGGATGAACCTGAAGGTTGAACTGACTTCACACCCTTCAGGTTCATGTTCCCTAGTTAGGGATGATGATGATCAAGGTAGAACGAAGTCGCCAGCCGATCTACCTTGAGCATCACCCTCCCTCTAAATGAAAGTCGCTATTTTTGTACCTTGAGGGTCATCTACCTTCAGGAAATATTTAATAAATGAGTAACACAAACATGAGTATGTACAAGTATCAAAATTGAATACAGGGCGCTGTTATCGAACTAATGTTGATTTTTTTTTAAATTTCCATATCATCCGATTAAGTTCTTATTAGCATAGTTTGATAATTATCAATGCCCTATGCCTATATAAAAAGTTTGATATCACTGGACTCATTTTCCAGCGAGTATCAGCGTATTGTTGCTGTAAGAGTGAAAACAAGCAGATTTTGACTAAAAAACACGAAAAAATTCACTTTGCAAAATTTCACGGAAACATTATTTTCGTGTTTTACACACACAAACCCTATCAGATGAAGCTACTTGTGTGAATTTAAGTGTATTTCGTTATATGGCACATAATTTAATGCGATGTTGTTAAAGAAACCAGCAATACATAGTACAGTGCTTTCTTGTTAGGAAGGTGACCCTGAAGGTTGAACTGAATCCACACTCTTCAGTTTCATGTTCCCTCGTTAGGGAGGATGAATATGAAGGTTGAACTGACTCCACACATTTCAGGTTCATGATCCCTAGTTAGGGATGATGATGCTCAAGGTAGAACGAAGTCGTCAGCCGATTTACCTTGAGCATCACCCTCCCACTAAATGAAAGTCGATATTTTTGTACCTTGAAGGTCATCTACCTTCAGGAAATATTTATTAAATGAGTAACACAAACATGACTATGTACAGGTATGAAAATTGAATACAGGGCGCTGTTACTAAACTAATTTTGATTTTTTTTAAAATTTCCATATCATGTTTAAGTTCTTATTAGCATTGTTTGATACATATCAATGCCCTAGCCTATATAAAAAGTTTGGTATCACTGGAATCATTTTCCAGCGAGTATCAGCATATTGTTGCTGTAAGAGTGAAAACAAGCAGATTTTGACTGAAAAACACGAAAAAATTCACTTTGCAAAATTTCACGGAAACGTTATTTTCGTGTTTTACACACACAAACGCTATCAGATGAAGCTATTTGAGTGTATTTAAGTGTATTTCGTTATATGGCACATACTTTAACGCAGAGCTTATTAATGAAACCAGCAATACATAGTACAGTGCTTTCTTGTTTGGAAGGTGACCCTGATGGTTGAACTGAATCCACACCCTTCAGGTTCATGTTCCCTCGTTAGGGAGGATGAACCTGAAGGTTGAACTGACTTCACACCCTTCAGGTTCATGTTCCCTAGTTAGGGATGATGATGCTCAAGGTAGAACGAAGTCGCCAGCCGATCTACCTTGAGCATCACCCTCCCTGTAAATGTAATTCGCTACTTTTGTACCTTGAGGGTCATCTACCTTCAGGAAAAATTTAATAAATGAGTAACACAAACATGACTATGTACAGGTATGAAAATAGAATACAGGGCGCTGTTAATAAACTAATGTTGATTTTTTTTAAAATTTCCATATCATCCGTTTAAGTTCTTATTAGCATAATTTGATACATATCAATGCCCTATGCCTATATTAAAATTTGGTATCACTAGAATCATTTTCCAGCGAGTATCAGCGCTTTGGTGCTGTAAGAGTGAAAACAAGCAGATTTTGACTAAAAAACACGAAAAAATTCACTTTTTGCAAAATTTCACGGAAACGTTATTTTCATGTTTTACACACAAACGCTATCAGATGAAGCTATTTGAGTGTATTTAAGTGTATTTCGTTATATGGCACATAATTTAACGCAGAGGTTATTAATGAAACCTGCAATACATAGTACAGTGCTTTCTTGATTGGAAGGTGAACTTGATGGTTGAACTGAATCCACACCCTTCAGGTTCATGTTCCCTCGTTAGGGAGGATGAACCTGAAGGTTGAACTGACTCCACACATTTCAGGTTCATGTTCCCTAGTTAGGGATGATGATGATCAAGGTAGAACGAATTCGCCAGCCGATCAAACTTGAGCATCAACCTCCCTCTAAATGAAAGTCGCTATTTTTGTGCCTTAAGGGTCATCTACCTTCAGGAAATCTTTAATAAATGAGTAACACAAACATGGCTATATACAAGTATGAAAATTGAATACAGGGCGCTGTTATGGAACTAATGTTGATTTTTTTTAAAATTTCCATATCATCCAATTAAGTTCTTATTAGCTTAGTTTGATACATATCAATGCCCTATGCCTATATAAAAAGTTTGATATCACTGGAATCATTTTCCAGCGAGTTTCAGCGTATTGTTGCTGTAAGAGTGAAAACAAGCAGATTTTGATTAAAAAACACGAAAAAATTCACTTTTTTCAAAATTTCACGGAAACGTTATTTTCGGTGTTACCTACACAAACGCTATCAGGTGAAGCTATTTGAGTGTATTTAAGTGTATTTCGTTATATGGCACATAATTTAACGCAGAGGTTATTAATGAAACCAGCAATACATAGTACAGTGCTTTCTTGATTGGAAGGTGACCCTGATGGTTGAACTGAATCCACATCCTTCAGGTTCATGTTCCTTCGTTAGGGAGGATGAACCTGAAGGTTGAACTGATTTCACACCTTTCAGGTTCATGTTCCCTAGTTAGGGATGATGATGCTCAAGGTAGAACGAAGTCGCCAGCCGATTTACCTTGAGCATCACCCTCCCTCTAAATGAAAGTCGCTATTTTTGTACCTTGAAGGTCATCTACCTTCAGGAAATATTTAATAAATGAGTAACACAAACATGACTATGTACAGGTATGAAAATTGAATACAGGGCGCTGTTATGGAACTAATGTTGATTTTTTTAAAAATTTCCATATCATCTGATTAAGTTCTTATTAGCATAGTTTGATACATATCAATGCCCTATGCCTATATAAAAAGTTTGATATCGCTGGAATCATTTTCCAGCAAGTATCAGCGTCTTGTTGCTGTAAGAGTGAAAACAAGCAGATTTTGACTAAAAAACACGAAAAAATTCACTTTTTGCAAAATTTCACGAAAACGTTATTTTCCTGTTTTACACACACAAACGCTATCAGATGAAGCTATCTCAGTGTATTTAAGTGTATTTCGTTATATGGCACATAATTTAACGCAGAGCTTATTAATGAAACCAGCAATACATAGTACAGTGTTCTTGTTTGGAAGGTGACCCTGAAGGTTGAACTGAATCCACACCCTTCAGGTTCATGTTCCCTCGTTAGGGAGGATGAACCTGAAGGTTGAACTGACTTCACACCCTTCAGGTTCATGTTCCTTAGTTAGAGATGATGATGCTCAAGGTAGAACGAAGTCGCCAGCCGATCTACCTTGAGCATCACCCTCCCTCTAAATGAAAGTCGCTATTTTTGTACCTTGAGGGTCATCTACCTTCAGGAAATAATAAATAAGTAACACAAACATGACTATGTACAAGGATGAAAATTGAATACAGGGCGCTGTTATCGAACTAATGTTGATTTTTTTTAAATTTCCATATCATCAGATTAAGTTCTTATTAGCATAATTTGATACATATCAATGCCCTATGCCTATATTAAAAGTTTGGTATCACTGGAATCATTTTCCAGCGAGTATCAGCGTATTGTTTCTGTAAGAGTGAAAACAAGCAGCTTTTGACTAAAAAACACGAAAAAATTCACTTTTTGCAAAATTTCACGGAAACGTTATTTTCATGTTTTACACACAAACGCTATCAGATGAAGCTATTTGAGTGTATTTAAGTGTATTTCGTTATATGGCACATAATTTAACGCAGAGGTTGTGAAAGAAACCAGCAATACATAGTACAGTGCTTTCTTGTTTGGAATGTGATCCTGAAGGTTGAACTGAATCCACCCCCTTCAGGATCAAGTTCTCTCGTTAGGGACGACGAACCTGAAGGTTGAACTGTCTCCACACCCTTCAGGTTCATGTTCCCTAGTTAGGGAAGATGATGCTCATGGTAGAACGCAGTCGCCAGCTGATCTACCTTGAGCATCACACTCCCGCTAAATGAAAGTCGCTATTTTTGTACCTTGACGGCATCTACCTTGAGGAAATAATTAATAAATGAGTAACACAAACATGGCTATTTACAAGGATGAAAATTGAATACAGTGCGCTGTTATAGAAGTAATATTGAAATTTTTTAAAATTTCCATACAACCGATTAAGTTCTTATTAGCACAGTTTGATACATATCAATGCCCTATACCTATATAAAAAGTTTGATATCGCTGGAATCATTGTCCAGCGAGTATCAGCGTATTGTTGCTGTAAGAATGAAAACAAGCAGATTTTGACTAAGAAACACGAAAAAATTCAATTTTTCAAAATTTCACGGAAACGTTATTTTCGTGTTTTACACACACAAACGCTATCAGAAGAAGCTATTTGAGTGTATTTAAATGTATTTCGTTATATGGCACATAATTTAACGCAGAGGTGGTTAAAGAAACCAGCAGTACATATTACAGAGCTTTCTGCCTTGTTTGGATATTATATCGTTAGAGGGCGCTGTTATCGAACTAATGTTGAATTTTTTAAAAATTTGCATATTACCCGATTAAGTTCTTATTAGCGCAGTTTGATAGATATCATTGCCCTATGCTATATAAAAAGTTACATATCGCTGGAATCATTTACCAGCGAGTATCAGCATATTCGTGCTGTTGGAATGAAAACAAGCAGGTTTTGACTAAAAAACACGAAAAAATTCACTTTTTGCAAAATTTCACGGAAACGTTATTTTAGTGTTTTACACATACAAACGCTAACACATGAAGTTATTTGAGTGTATTTAAGTGTATTCGTTATATGGCACATAATTTAACGCAGAGGTTATTAATGAAACGAGCAATACATAGAACAGTGCTTTCTTGTTTTGGAAGGTGAGTCTGAAGGTTGAACTGATTCCGCACCCTTCACGTTCATGTTCCCTCGTTATGCAGGATGATCCTGAAGGTTGAACTGACTCCACACCCTTCAGGTTCATGTTCCCTAGATAGGGATGATGATGCTCAAGGTAGAACGAAGTCGCCAGCCGATCTACCTTGATCATCACCCTCACTCTAAATGAAAGTAGCTATTTTTGTACCTTAAGGGTCATCTACCTTCAGGAAATATTTAATAAATGAGTAACAGAAACATGACTATGTACAAGGATGAAAATTGAATACAGGGCGCTGTTATCGAACTAATGTTGATTTTTTTTAAAATTTCCATATCATCCGATTGTTCTTATTAGCACAGTTTGATATATATCAATGCCGTATGCCTATATGAAAAGTTTTATATCGCTGGAATCATTTTCCAGCGAGTATCAGCGTATTGTTGCTGTAAGAGTGAAAACAAGCAGATTTTGACTAAAAAACACGAAAAAATTCACTTTTTGCATAATTTCACGGAAGCGTAGTTTTACGTGGTTTACACACACAAACGCTATCAGAAGAAGCTCTTCGAGTGTATTTAATTGTATTTCGTTATATGGCACATAATTTAACGCAGAGTTTGTTAAAGATACCTGCAACACATAGCACAGTGCTTTCTGCCTTGTTTGGACATTATTTCGTTAAAGGGCGCTGTTATCGAACTAATGTTGAATTTTTTAAAAATTTGCATTTCACCCGATTAAGTTCTTATTAGCGCAGTTTGATAGATCTCACTGCCCTATGCCTATATAAAAAGTTACATATCGCTAGAATCAGTTTCCAGCGAGTATCAGCGTATTCGTCTGTTAGAGCGAAAACAAGCAGATTTCGACTAAAAAACACGAAAAAATTCACTTTTTGCATAATTTCACGGAAAGGTCATTTTCGTGTTTTACACACACAAACGCTATCAGATGAAGCTATTTGAGTGTATTTAAATGTATTTCCTTATATGGCACATAATTTAACGCAGAGGTTATTAATGAAACCAGCAATATATAGTACAGTGCTTTCTTGTTTGGACGGTGACCATGAAGGTTGAACTGAATCCACACCCTTCAGGTTCATGTTCCCTCGTTAGGGAGGATGAACCTGAAGGTTGAAATGATTCCACACCCTACAGGTTCATGTTCCCTAGTTAGGGACGATGATGCTCCTGGTAGAACGAATTCGACAGCCGATCTACCTTGAGCATCACCCTCCCTCTAAATGAAAGTCGCTATTTTTGTACCTTGAGGGCCATCTACCTTCGAAAATATTTAATAAATAAGTAACACAAACATGACTATGTAAAAGGATGAAAATTGAATACAGGGCGCTGTTATCGAACTAATGTTGATTTTTTTTAAATTTCCATATCAACCGATTAAGTTCTTATTAGCACAGTTTGATACATATCAATGCCCTATGCCTATATAAAAAGTTTGATATCGCTGAAATGATTTTCCAACGAGTATCAGCGTATTGGTGCTGTAAGAGTGAAAACAAGCAGATTTTGACTAAAAAACACGAAAAAATTCACTTTTTGCAAAATTTCACGGAAACGTTATTTTCGTGTTTTACACACACAAACGCTATCAGATGAAGCTATTTGAGTGAATTTAAGTGTATTTCGTTATATGGCACATAATTTAACGCAGAGGTTATTAATGAAACCAGCAATACATAGTACAATGCTTTCTTGTTTGGAAGGTGACCCTGAAGGTTGAACTGAATCCACACCCTTCAGGTTCATGTTCCCTAGTTAGGGACGATGATGCTCAAGGTAGAACGAAGTCGCCAGCCGATCTACCTTGAGCATCACCCTCACTCTAAATGAAAGTCACTATTTTTGTACCTTAAAGGTCATCTACCTTCAGGAAATATTTAATAAATGAGTAACAGAAACATGACTATGTATAAGGATGAAAATTGAATACAGGACGCTGTTATCGAACTAATTTTGATTTTTTTAAAAATTTCCATATCATCCGATTAAGTTCTTATTAGCGCAATTTGATAGATATCACTGCCCTATGTTTATATAAAAAGTTACATATCGCTGGAATCATTTTCCAGCGAGTATCAGCGTATTGGTGCTGTAAGAATGAAAACAAGCAGATTTTCACTAAAAAACACGAAAAAATTCACTTTTTGCAAAATTTCACGGAAACGTTATTTTCGTGTTTTACACATATAAACGCTAACAGATGAAGCTATATGAGTGTATTTAAGTGTATTTCGTTATATGGCACATAATTTAACGCAGAGGTTGTTAAAGAAACCAGCAATACATAGTACAATGCTTTCTACCTTGTTTGCACATTATGTCGTTAGAGGGAGCTGTTATCGAACTAATGTTGAATTTTTTAAAAATTTGCATATCACCCGATTAAGTTCTTATTAGCACAGTTTGATACATATCAATGCCCTATGCCTACATAAAAAGTTTCATATCGCTGGAATGATTTTCCAGCGAATATTAGCGTATTGGTGCTGTAAGAGAGAAAACAAGCAGATTTTGACTAAAAAACACGAAAAAATTCACTTTTTGCAAAATTTCACGGAAACGTTATTTTCGTGTTTTACACACATAAACCCTAACAGATGAAGCTATTTGAGTGTATTTAAGTGTATTTCATTATATGGCACATAATTTAACGCAGAGGTTGTTAAAGAAACCAGCAATACATAGTACAGTGCTTTCTACCTTGTTTGGACATTATGTCGTTAGAGGGCGCTGTTATCGAACTAATGTTGAATTTTTTAAAAATTTGCATATCACCCGATTAAGTTCTTATTAGCACAGTTTGATACATATCAATGCCCTATGCCTATATAAAAAGTTTCATATCGCTGGAATCATTTGCCAGCGAGTATCAGCGTATTGGTGCTGTAAGAGAGAAAACAAGCAGATTTTGACTAAAAAACGAAAAAATTCACTTTTTGCAAAATTTCAAGGAAACGTTATTTTCGTGTTTTACACACATAAACGCTAACAGATGAAGCTATATGAGTGTATTTAAGTGTATTTCGTTATATGGCACATAATTTAACGCAGAGGTTGTTAAAGAAACCAGCAATACATAGTACAATGCTTTCTACCTTGTTTGGACATTATGCCGTTAGAGGGCGCTGTTATCGAACTAATGTTGAATTTTTTAAAAATTTGCATATCACCCGATTAAGTTCTTATTAGCACAGTTTGATACATATCAATGCCCTATGCCTACATAAAAAGTTTCATATCGCTGGAATGATTTTCCAGCGAGTATTAGCGTATTGGTACTGTAAGAGAGAAAACAAGCAGATTTTGACTAAAAAACACGAAAAAATTCACTTTTTGCAAAATTTCACGGAAACGTTATTTTCGTGTTTTACACACATAAACGCTAACAGATGAAGCTATTTGAGTGTATTTAAGTGTATTTCGTTATATTGCACATAATTTAACGCAGAGGTTGTTAAAGAAACCAGCAATACATAGTACAGTGCTTTCTACCTTGTTTGGACATTATGTCGTTAGAGGGCGCTGTTATCGAACTAATGTTGAATTTTTTAAAAATTTGCATATCACCCGATTAAGTTCTTATTAGCATAGTTTGATACATATCAATGCCCTATGCCTATATAAAAAGTTTCATATCGCTGGAATCATTTGCCAGCGAGTATCAGCGTATTGGTGCTGTAAGAGAGAAAACAAGCAGATTTTGACTAAAAAACACGAAAAAATTCACTTTTTGCAAATTTTCACGGAAACGTTATTTATGTGTTTTACACTCTTAAACGCTAACAGATGAAGCTATTTGAGTGTATTTAAGTGTATTTCGTTATATGGCACATACTTTAACGCAGAGGTTGTTAAAGAAACCAGCAATACATAGTACAGTGCTTTCTTTTTAGAAGGTGACCCTGAAGGTTGAACTGACTCCACACCCTTCAGGTTCATGTTCCCTCGTTAGGGAAGATGAACCTGAAGGTTAAACTAAATCGACACCCTTTAGGTTCATGATCCCTCGTTAGGGACGATGATGCTCAAGGTAGAACGCAGTCGCCATCCGATAAAACACGAAAACTTTGTTTTCGTGTTTTACACACATAAACGCTATCAGATGAAGCTATTTGAGTGTATTTAAGTGTATTTCGTTATATGGCACATAATTTGACGCAGAGGTTGTTAAAGAAACCAGCAATACACAGTACAGTGCTTTCTTTTTAGAAGGTGACACTGAAGGATGATGTGACTCCAAACCCTTCAGGTTCATGTTCCCTCGTTAGGGAAGATGAACCTGAAGGTTAAAATAATCGACACCCTTTAGGTTCATGTTCCCTCGTCAGGGAGGATGATGCTCAAGGTAGAACGCAGTCGCTAGCGATCTACCTTGAGCATCATCCTCCCTCTATATGAAAGTCGCTATTTTTGTACCTTGAGGGTCATCTACCTTCAGGAATTATTTAATAAATGAGTAACACAAGCATGACTATGTAAAAGGATGAAAATTGAATAGTGGGCGCTTTATCGAACTAATATGGAATTTTTTAAAAATTTGCATATCACCCGATTAAGTTCTTATTAGCAGAGTTTGATAAATATCAATGCCCTATAGCTATATAAAAAGTTTCATATCGCTGGAATCATTTGCCAGCGAGTACCAGCGTATTGGTGCTGTAAGAGAGAAAACAAGCAGATTTTGACTAAAAAACACGAAAAAATTCACTTTTTGCAAAATTTCACGGAAACGTTATTTTCGTGTTTTACACGCATAAACGCTATCGGATGAAGCTATTTGAGTGTATTTAAGTATATTTCGTTATATGGAACATAATTTAATGCAGAGGTTGTTAAAGAAACCTGCTATACATTGTACAGTGCTTTCTACCTTGTTTGGACATTATGTCGCTAGAGGGCGCTGTTATCGAACTAATGTTGAATTTTTTAAAAATTTGCATATCACCCGATTGAGTTCTTATTAGCGTAGTTTCATAGATAACAGTGCCCTATGCCTATATAAAAATTTTCATATCGCTCGGATCATTTTCCAGCGAGTATCAGCGTATTCGTGCTGTAAGAGTGGAAACAAGCAGCTTTTGACTAAAAAACACGAAAAAATTGACTTTTTGCAAAATTTCACGAAAACGTTATTTTCGTGTTTTACACACACAAACGCTATCTAATGAAGCTATTTCAGTGTATTTAAGTATATTTTGTTATATGGCACATAATTTAACGCAGAGGTTGTTAAAGAAACCAGCAATACACAGTATATTGCTTTCTACCTTGTTTGAACATTATGTCGTTAGAGGGCGCTGTTATCTAACTAATGTTGACTTTTTTTAAAATTTGCATATCACCCGATTGAGTTCTTATTAGCGCAGTTTCATAGATAACATTGCCCTATGCCTATATAAAAAGTTTCATATCGCTCGGATCATTTTCCAGCGAGTATCAGCGTACTCGTGCTGTAAGAGTGGAAACAAGCAGCTTTTGACTAAAAACCACGAAAAAATTGACTTTTTGCAAAATTTCACGAAAACGTTATTTTCGTGTTTTACACACACAAACGCTATCTAATGAAGCTATTTGAGTGTATTTAAGTGTATTTCGTTATATGGCACATAAATTAACGCAGAGGTTGTTAAAGAAACCAGCAATACATAGTACAGTGCTTTCTACCTTGTTTGGACATTATGTCGTTAGAGGGCGCTGTTATCGAACTAATGTTGAATTTTTTTTAAATTTGCATATCATCCGATTAAGTTCTTATTAGCACAGTGTGATTCATATCAATGCCCTATGCCTACATAAAAAGTTTCATATCGCTGGAATGATTTTCCAGCGACTATTAGCGTATTGGTGCTGTAAGAGAGAAAACAAGCAGATTTTGACTAAAAAACACGAAAAAATTCACTTTTTGCAAAATTTCACGGAAACGTTATTTTCGTGTTTTACACACATAAACGCTAACAGATGAAGCTATTTGAGTGTATTTAAGTGTATTTCGTTATATGGCACATAATTTAACGCAGAGGTTGTTAAAGAAACCAGCAATACATAGTACAGTGCTTTCTACCTTGTTTCGACATTATCTCGTTAGATGGCGCTGTTATCGAACTGATATTGATTTTTTTTAAAATTTGCATATCAACCGATTAAGTTCTTATTAGCACAGTGTGATTCATATCATGCCCTATGCCTATATAAAAAGTTTCATATCGCTGGAATCATTTGCCAGCGAGTATCAGCGTATTGGTGCTGTAAGAGAGAAAACAAGCAGATTGTGACTAAAAAACACGAAAAAATTCACTTTTTGCAAAATTTCACGGAAACGTTATTTTCGTGTTTTACACACTTAAACGCAAACAGATGAAGCTATTTGAGTGTATTTAAGTGTATTTCGTTATATGGCACATACTTTAATGCAGAGGTTGTTAAAGAAACCAGCAATACATAGTACAGTGCTTTCTTTTTAGAAGGTGACCCTGAAGGTTGAACTGACTCCACACCCTTCAGGTTCATGTTCCCTCGTTAGGGAAGATGAACCTGAAGGTTAAACTAAATCGACACCCTTTAGGTTCATGATCCCTCGTTAGGGACGATGATGCTCAAGGTAGAACGCAGTCGCCATCCGATAAAAAACGAAAACGTTATTTTCGTGTTTTACACACATAACCGCTATCAGATGAAGCTATTTGAGTGTATTTAAGTGTATTTCGTTATATGGCACATAATTTAACGCAGAGGTTGTTAAAGAAACCAGCAATACATAGTACAGTGCTTTCTTTCCCCCCCCCCCCCCCACCCCCCCCCCCCCCCACCCCCCCCCCCCCCCACCCCCCCCCCCCCCCACCCCCCCCCCCCCCCACCCCCCCCCCCCCCCACCCCCCCCCCCCCCCACCCCCCCCCCCCCCCACCCCCCCCCCCCCCCACCCCCCCCCCCCCCCACCCCCCCCCCCCCCCACCCCCCCCCCCCCCCACCCCCCCCCCCCCCCACCCCCCCCCCCCCCCACCCCCCCCCCCCCCCACCCCCCCCCCCCCCCACCCCCCCCCCCCCCCACCCCCCCCCCCCCCCACCCCCCCCCCCCCCCACCCCCCCCCCCCCCCACCCCCCCCCCCCCCCACCCCCCCCCCCCCCCACCCCCCCCCCCCCCCACCCCCCCCCCCCCCCACCCCCCCCCCCCCCCACCCCCCCCCCCCCCCACCCCCCCCCCCCCCCACCCCCCCCCCCCCCCACCCCCCCCCCCCCCCACCCCCCCCCCCCCCCACCCCCCCCCCCCCCCACCCAGGAGGGTGATTCTCAAGGTAAATCGGCTGGCGACTTCGTTCTACCTTGAGCATCATCATCCCTAACTAGGGAACATGAACCGAAAGGGTGTGAAGTCAGTTCAACCTTCAGGTTCATCCTCCCTAACGAGGGAACATGAACCTGAAGGGTGTGGATTCAGTTCAACCTTCAGGGTCACCTTCCAAACAAGAAAGCACTGTACTATGTATTGCTGGTTTCATTAATAACCTCTGCGTTAAATTATGTGCCATATAATGAAATACACTTAAATACACTCAAATAGCTTCATCTGATAGCGTTTGTGTATGTTACACAAGAAAATAACGTTTCCGTGAAATATTGCAAAAATTGAATTTTTTCGTGTTTTTTAATCAAAATCTGCTTGTTTTCACTCTTACAGAAACAATACGCTGAAACTCGCTGGAAAATGATTCCAGTGATATCAAACTTTTTATATAGGCATAGGGCATTGATATGTATCAAATTATGCTAATAAGAACTTAATCGGATGATATTGAAATTTTTAAAAAAATCAACATTAGTTCGATAACAGCGCCCTGTATTCAATTTTCATACTTGTACATAGTCATGTTTGTGTTACTCATTTATTAAATATTTCCTGAAGGTAGATGACCCTCAAGGTACAAATTAGCGACTTTCATTTAGAGGGAGGGTGATGCTCAATGTAGATCGGCTGGTGACTTCGTTCTACCTTGAGCATCATCATCCCTAACTAGGGAACATGAATCTGAAGGGAGTGAAGTGATTTCAATCTTCATGTTCATCCTCCCTAACGAGGGAACATGAACCTGAAGGGTGTGGATTCAGTTCAACCTTCAGGGTCACCTTCCAATTAAGAAAGCACTGTACTATGTATTGCTGGTTTCATTAATAAGTTCTGCGTTAAATTATGTGCCATATAACGAAATACACTTAAATACACTCAAATAGCTTCATCTGATAGCGGTTGTGTGTGTAAAACACGAAAATAACGTTTCCGTGAAATTTTGCAAAAAGTGAATTTTTTCGTGTTTTTTAGTCAAAATCTGCTTGTTTTCACTCTTACAGCAACAATACGCTGATACTCGCTGGAAAATGATTCCAGTGATACCAAACTTTTTATATAGGCTAGGGCATTGATATGTATCAAACTATGCTAATAAGAACTTAATCGGATGATATGGAAATTTTAAAAAAAATCAAAATTAGTTTATTAACAGCGCCCTGTATTCAATTTTCATACTTGTACATAGTCATGTTTGTTACTCATTTATTATTTCCTAATGGTAGATGAACCTCAAGTACAAAAATAGCGACTTTCATTTAGAGGGAGGGTGATGCTCAAGTTTGATCGGCTGTCGAATTCGTTCTACCTTGAGGATCATAGTCCCTAACTAGGGAACATGAACATGAAATGTGTGGAGTCAGTTCAACCTTCAGGTTCATCCTCCCTAACGAGGGAACATGAACCTGAAGGGTGTGGATTCAGTTCAACCTTCAGGGTCACCTTCCTAACAAGAAAGCACTGTACTATGTATTGCTGGTGTCTTTAACAACATCTGCGTTAAATTATGTGCCATATAACGAAATACACTTAAATTCACTCAAATAGCTTCATCTGATAGCGTTTGTGTGTGTAAAACACGAAAATAACGTTTCCGTGAAATTTTGCAAAAAGTGAATTTTTTCGTGTTTTTTAGTCAAAATCTGCTTGTTTTCACTCTAACAGCAACAATACGCTGATACTCGCTGGAAATTGATTCCAGTGATATCAATCTTTTTATATAGGCATAGGGCATTGATATATATCAAACTATGCTAATAAGAACTTAATCGGATGATATCAAAATTTTAAAAAAAATCAAAATTAGTTCGATAACAGCTCTCTGTATTCAATTTTCATACTTGTACATAGTCTTGTTTGTGTTACTCATTTATTAAATATTTCCTGAAGGTAGATGACCCTCAAGGTACAAAAATAGCGACTTTTATTTAGAGGGAGGGTGATGCTCAAGGTAGATCGGCTGGTGACTTCGTTCTACCTTGAACATCATCATCCCTAACTAGGGAACATGAACCTGAAGGGTGTGGATTCAGTTCAACCTTCAGGGTCACCTTCCAATCAAGAAAGCACTGTACTATGTATTGCTGGTTTCATTAATAAGCTCTGCGTTAAATTATGTGCCATATAACGAAATACACTTAAATACACTCAAATAGCTTCATTAGATAGCGTTTGTGTGTGTAAAACACGAAAATAACGTTTCCGTGAAATTTTGCAAAAAGTGAATTTTTTCGTGTTTTTTAGTCAAAATCTGCTTGTTTTCACTCTTTCAGCAACAATACGCTGATACTCGCTGGGAAATGATTCCAGTGATACCAAACTTATATAGGCATAGGACATTGATATGTATCAAACTATGCTAACAAGAACTTAATCGGATGATATGGAAATTTTAAAAAAAATCAAAATTAGTTTAGTAACAGCCCCCTGTATTCAATTTTCATACTTGTACATAGTCATGTTTGTGTTACTCATTTATTAAATATTTCCTGAAGGTAGATGACCCTATAGGTACAAAAATAACGAGTTTCATTTAGAAGGAGGTGATGCTCAAGGTAAATCGGCTGGCGACTTCGTTCTACCTTGAGCATCATCATCCCTAACTAGGGAACATGAATCTGAAGGGAGTGAAGTGATTTCAATCTTCAGGTTCATCCTCCCTAACGAGGGAACATGAACCTGAAGGGTGTGGATTCAGTTCAACCTTCAGGGTCACCTTCCTAACAAGAAAGCACTGTACTATGTATTGCTGGTTTCTTTAACAACATCTGCGTTAAATTATGTGCCATATAACGAAATACACTTAAATTCACTCAAATAGCTTCATCTGATAGCGTTTGTGTGTGTAAAACACGAAAATAACGTTTCCGTGAAATTTTGCAAAAAGTGAATTTTTTCGTGTTTTTTAGTAAAAATCTGCTTGTTTTCACTCTTACAGCACGAATACGCTGATACTCGCTGGAAAATGATTCCAGCGATATCAAACTTTTTATATAGGCATAGGGCATTGATATGTATCACACTATGCTAATAAGAACTTAATCAGATGAAATGGAAATTTTAAAAAAAATCAACAGTAGTTCGATAACAGCGCCCTGTATTCAATTTTCATACTTGTACATAGTCATGTTTGTGTTACTCATTTATTAAATATTTCCTGAACGTAGATGACCCTCAAGGTACAAAAATAGCGACTTTCATTTAGAGGGAGGGTGATGCTCAAGGTAGATCGGCTGGCGATTTCGTTCTACCTTGAGCATCATCATCCCTAACTAGGGAACATGAACCTGAAGGGTGTGAAGTCAGTTCAACCTTCAGGTTCATCCTCCCTAACGAGGGAACATGAACCTGAAGGGTGTGGATTCAGTTCAACCTTCAGGGTCACCTTCCAAACAAGAAAGCACTGTACTATGTATTGCTGGTTTCATTAATAAGCACTGCGTTAAATTATGTGCCCTATAACGAAATACACTTAAATACACTCAAATAGCTTCATCTGATAGCGTTTGTGTGTGTAAAACACGAAAATAACGTTTCCGTGAAATTTTGCAAAAAGTGAATTTCTTCGTGTTTTTTAGTCAAAATCTGCTTGTTTTCACTCTTACAGCAACAATACGCTGATACTCGCTGGAAACTGATTCCAGTGATACCAAACTTTTTATATAGGCTAGGGCATTGATATGTATCAAACTATGCTAATAAGAACTTAATCGGATGATATGGAAATTTAAAAAAAAATCAAAATTAGTTTAGTAACAGCGCCCTGTATTCAATTTTCATACCTGTACATAGTCATGTTTGTGTTACTCATTTATTAAATATTTCCTGAAGGTAGATGACCTTCAAGGTACAAAAATAGCGACTTTCATTTAGAGGGAGGGTGATGCTCAAGGTAAATCGGCTGGCGACTTCGTTCTACCTTGAGCATCATCATCCCTATCTAGGGAACATGAACCTGAAGGGTGTGAAGTCAGTTCAACCTTCAGGTTCATCCTCCCTAACGAGGGAACATGAACCTGAAGGGTTTGGATTCAGTTCAACCTTCATGGTCACCTTCCTAACAAGAAAGCACTGTACTATGTATTGCTAGTTTCATTAATAAAATCTGCGTTAAATTATGTGCCATATAACGAAATACAGTTAAATTCACTCAAATAGCTTCATCTGATAACGTTTGTGTGTAAAACATGAAAATAACGTTTCCGTGAAATTTTGCAAAAAGTGAATTTTTTCGTGTTTTTTAGTCAAAATCTGCTTGTTTTTACTCTTACAGCAACAATACGCTGATACTCGCTGGAAACTGATTCCAGTGATATCAAACGTTTTATATAGGCTAGGGCATCGATATTTATCAAACTATGGTAATAAGAACTTAATCGGATGATATGGAAATTTAAAAAAAAATCAAAATTAGTTTAGTAACAGCGCCCTGTATTCAATTTTCATACTTGTACATAGTCATGTTTGTGTTACTCATTTATTAAATATTTCCTAAAAGTAGATGACTTTCAAGGTACAAAAATAGCGACTTTCATTTAGAGGGAGGGTGATGCTCAAGGTAAATCGGCTGGCGACTTCGTTCTACCTTGAGCATCATCATCCCTAACTAAGCAACATGAACCTAGGGAGTGAAGTCAGTTCAACCTTCAGGTTCATCCTCCCTAACGAGGGAACATGAACCTGAAGGGTGTGGATTCAGTTCAACCTTCAGGGTCACCTTCCTAACAAGAAAGCACTGTACTATGTATTGCTGGTTTCATTAATAACCTCTGCGTTAAATTATGTGCCATATAACGAAATACACTTAAATACACTTAAATATCTTCATCTGATAGCGATTGTGTGTGTAAAACACGAAAATAACGTTTCCGTGAAATTTTGCAAAAAGTGAATTTTTTCGTGTTTTTTAGTCAAAATCTTGTTTTCACTCTTACAGCAACAATACGCTGATACTCGCTGGAAAATGATTCCAGAGATACCAAACTTTTTATATAGGCTAGGGCATTGATATGTATCAAACTATGCTAATAAGAACTTAATCGGAGGATATGGAAATTTTAAAAAAAATCAAAATTAGTTTAGTAACAGCGCCCTGTATTCAATTTTCATACTTGTACATAGTCATGTTTGTGTTACTCATTTATTAAATATTTCCTAAAGGTAGATGACTTTCAAGATACAAAAATAGCGACTTTCATTTAGAGGGAGGGTGATGCTCAAGGTTAATCGGCTGGCAAATTCGTTCTACCTTGAGCCTCATCGTCCCTAAATAGGGAACATGAACCTAGGGAGTGAAGTCAGTTCAACCTTCAGGTTCATCCTCCCTAACGAGGGAACATGAACCTGAAGGGTGTGGATTCAGTTCAACCTTCAGGGTCACCTTCCTAACAAGAAAGCACTGTACTATGTATTGCTGGTTTCATTAATAAACTGCGTTAAATTATGTGCCATATAACGAAATACACTTAAATATGGTTTCTTTAACAACATCTGCGTTAAATTATGTGCCATACAACGAAATACACCTTAAATTCACTCAAAGTAGCTTCATCTGATAGCGTTTGTGTGTGTAAAACACGAAAATAACGTTTCCGTGAAATTTTGCAAAAAGTGAATTTTTTCGTGTTTTTTAGTCAAAATCTGCTTGTTTTCACTCTTACAGCAACAATACGCTGATACTCGCTGGAAAATGATTCCAGTGATATCAAACTTTTTATATAGGCATAGGGCATTGATATGTATCAAACTATGCTAATAAGAACATAATCGGATGATATGTCAATTTAAAAAAAAATCAACATTAGTTCGATAACAGCGCCCTGTATTCAATTTTTATACTTGTACATAGTCATGTTTGTGTTACTCATTTATTAAATATTTCCTGAAGGTAGATATCCCTAAAGGTACAAAAATAGCGACTTTCATTTAGAGGGAGGGTGATGCTCAAGGTAGATCCGCTGGCGACTTCGTTTTACCTTGAGCATCGTCATCCCTAACTAGGGAACATGAACCTGAAGGGAGTGAAGTGTGTTCAACCTTCAGGTTCATCCTCCCTAACGATGGAACATGAACCTGAAGGGTGTGGATTCAGTTCAACCTTCAGGGTCACCTTCCTAACAAGAAAGCACTGTACTATGTATTGCTGGTTTCATTAATAAGCTCTGCGTTAAATTATGTGCCATATAACGAAATACACTTAAATACACTCAAATAGCTTCATCTGATAGCGTTTGTGTGTGTAAAACACGAAAATAACGTTTCCGTGAAATTTTGCAAAGTGAATTTTTTCGTGTTTTTTAGTCAAAATCTGCTTGTTTTCACTCTTACAGCCACAATACGCTGATACTCGCTGGAAAATGATTCCAGTGATACCAAACTTTTTATATAGGCCTAGGGTATTGATGTCTATCAAACTGCGCTAATAAGAATTTAATCGGGTGATATGCAAATTTTTAAAAAATTCAACATTAGTTCGATAACAGCGCCCTCTAACGACATAATGTCCAAACAAGGCAGAATGCACTGTACTATGTATTGCTGGTTTCTTTAACAACATCTGCGCTAAATTATGTGCCATATAACGAAATACACTCAAATAGCTTCATCTGATAGCGTTTGTGTGTGTAAAACACGAAAATAACGTTTCCGTGAAATTTTGCAAAAAGTGAATTTTTTCGAGTTTTTTAAACAAAATCTGCTTGTTTTCACTCTTACAGCACCAATACGCTGATAATCGCTGGAAAATGATTCCAGCGATATCAAACTTTTTATATAGGCATAGGGCATTGATGTGTATCAAACTGTGCTAATAAGAACTTAATCGGTTGATATGGAAATTTTAAAAAAAATCAACATTAGTTCGATAACAGCGCCCTGTATTCAATTTTCATCCTTGTACATAGTAATATTTGTGTTATTTATTATTTCCTGAAGGTAGATGACCCTCAAGGTACAAAAATAGCGACTTTCGTTTAGAGGGAGGTTGATGCTCAAGGTTAATCGGCTGGCAAATTCGTTCTACCTTGAGCATCATCGTCCCTAAATAGGGAACATGAACCTGAAGGGTGTGGAGTCAGTTCAACCTTCAGGTTCATCCTCCCTAACGAGGGAACATGAACCTGAAGTTTGTGGATTCAGTTCAACCTTCAGGGTCACCTTCCTAACAAGATAGCACTGTACTATGTATTGCTGGTTTCTTTAACAACATCGCGTTAAATTATGTGCCATATAACGAAATACACTTAAATTCATTCAAATAGCTTCATCATAGCGTTTGTGTGTGTAAAACACGAAAATAACGTTTCCGTGAAATTTTGCAAAAAGTGAATTTTTTCGTGTTTTTTAGTCAAAATCTGCTTGTTTTCACTCTTACAGTAAAAATACGCTGATACTCGCTGGAAAATGATTCCAGTGATACCAAACTTTTTTTGTAGGCTAGGGCATTGATATGTATCAAACTATGCTAATAAGAACTTAATCGGATGATATGGAAATTTTTAAAAAAATCAAAATTAGTTTAGTAACAGCGCCCTGTATTCAATTTTCATACTTGTACATAGTCATGTTTGTGTTACTCATTTATTAAATATTTCCTAAAGGTAGATGACCACAAGGTACAAAAATAGCGACTTTCCTTTAGAGGGAGGGTGATGCTCAAGGTAAATCGGCTGGCGACTTCGTTCTACCTTGAGCATCATCATCCCTAACTAGGGAACATGAACCTAAAGGGTGTGAAGTCAGTCAAACCTTCAGGTTCATCCTCCCTAACGAGGGAACATGAACCTGAAGGGTGTGGATTCAGTTCAACCTTCAGGGCCACCTTCCAAACAAGAAAGCACTGTACTATGTATTGCTGGTTTCATTAATAACCTCTGCGTTAAATTATGTGCCATATAATGAAATACACTTAAATACACTCAAATAGCTTCATCTGATAGCGTTTGTGTATGTAACACACGAAAATAACGTTTCCGTGAAATATTGCAAAAAGTGAATTTTTTCGTGTTTTGTTAATCAAAATCTGCTTGTTTTCACTCTTACAGCAACAATACGCTGAAACTCGCTGGAAAATGATTCCAGTGATATCAATCTTTTTATGTAGGAATAGGGCATTGATATGTATCAAACTATGCTAATAAGAACTTAATCGGATGATATGGAAATTTTTAAAAAAATCAAAATTAGTTCAATAACAGCGCCCTGTATTCAATTTTCATACTTGTACATAGTCATGTTTGTGTTACTCATTTATTAAATATTTCCTGAAGCTAGATGACCCTCAAAGTACAAAAATAGCGACTTTCATTTAGAGGGAGGGTGATGCTCAAATTAGATCGGCTGGTGACTTCGTTCTACCTTGAGCATCATCATCCCTAACTAGGGAACATGAACCTGAAGGGTGTGGATTCAGTTCAACCTTCAGGGTCACCTTCCAATCAAGAAAGCTCTGTACTATGTATTGCTGGTTTTATTAATAAGCTCTGCGTTAAATTATGTGCCATATAACGAAATACACTTAAATATACTCAAATAGCTTCATCTGATAGCGTTTGTGTTTGTAAAACACGAAAATAACGTTTCCGTGAAATTTTGCAAAAAGTGAATTTTTTCTTGTTTTTTTAGTCAAAATCTGCTTGTTTTCACTCTTACAGCAACAATACGCTGATACTCGCTGGAAAATGATTCCAGTGATAAAAAACGTTTTATATAGGCATAGGGCATTAAATTGTACCAAACTGTGCTAATAAGAACTTAATCTGATGATATGGAAATTTTAAAAAAAATCAACATTAGTTCGAAAACAGCGCCCTGTATTCAATTTTCATACTTGTACATAGTCATGTTTGTGTTACTCATTTATTAAATATTTCCTGAAGGTAGATGACCCTCAAGGTACAAAAATAGCGACTTTCATTTAGAGGGAGGGTGATGCTCAAGGTAGATCGGCTGGCGACTTCGTTCTACCTTGAGCATCATCATCCCTAACTACGGAACATGAACCTGAAGGGTGTGAAGTCAGTTCAACCTTCAGGTTCATCCTCCCTAACGAGGGAACATGAACCTGAAGGATGTGGATTCAGTTCAACCTTCAGGGTCACCTTCCAAACAAGAAAGCACTGTACTATGTATTGCTGGTTTCATTAATAACCTCTGCGTTAAATTATGTGCCATATAACGAAATACACTTAAATACACTCAAGTAGCTTCATCTGATAGCCTTTGTGTGTGTAAAACACGAAAATAACGTTTCCGTGAAATTTTCAAAAAGTGAATTTTTTCGTGTTTTTTAGTCAAAATCTGCTTGTTTTCACTCTTACAGCAACAATACCCTGATACTCGCTGGAAAATGATTCCAGTGATAAACTGTTTATGTAGGCATAGGGCATTGATATGTATCAAACTATGTTAATAAGAAATTAATCGGATGATATGGAAATTTAAAAAAAAATCAACATTAGTTCGATAACAGCGCCCTGTATTCAATTTTCATCCTTGTACATAGTCATGTTTGTGTTACTTATCTAATATTTCCTGAAGGTAGATGACCCTTAAGGTACAAAAATAGCGACTTTCATTTAGAGGGAGGTTGATGCTCAAGGTTGATCGGCTGGCGAATTCGTTCCACCTTGAGCATCATCGTCCCTAACTATAGAACATGAACCTGAAGGGTGTGGAGTCAGTTCAACCTTGAGGTTCATCCTCCCTAACGAGGGAACATGAACCTGAAGGGTGTGGATTCAGTTCAACCTTCAGGGTCACCTTCCAAACAAGAAAGCACTGTACTATGTATTGCTGGTTTCATTAATAACCTCTGCGTTAAATTGAGCCATATAACGAAATACACTTAAATACACTCAAATAGATTCAACTGATAGCGTTTGAGTGTGTAAAACACGAAAATAACGTTTCCGTGAAATTTTGCAAAAAGTGAATTTTTTCGTGTTTTTTTGTCAAAATCTGATTCTTTTCACTCTTACTGCACCAAAACGCTGATACTCGCTGGAAAATGATTCCAGTGATACCAAACTTTTAATATTGGCATAGGGCATTGATATGTATCAAATTATGCTAATAAGAAAATCTGATGATATGGAAATTTTAAAAAAAATCAACGTTAGTTCGATAACAGCGCCCTGTATTCAATTTTCATACTTGTACATAGTCATGTTTGTGTTACTCATTTATTAAATATTTCCTGAAGGTAGATGACCCTCAAGGTACAAAAATAGCGACTTTCATTTAGAGGGAGGGTGATGCTCAAGGTAGATCGGCTGGCGACATCGTTCTACCTTGAGCATCATCATCCCTAACTAGGGAACATGAACCTGAAGGGTGTGAAGTCAGTTCAACCTTCAGGTTCATCCTCCCTAACGAGGGAACATGAACCTGAAGGGTGTGGATTCAGTTCAACCTTCAGGGTCACCTTCCAAACAAGAAAGCACTGTACTATGTATTGCTGGTTTCATTAATAAGCTCTGCGTTAAATTATGTGCCATATAACGAAATTCATTTAAATACACTCAAATAGCTTCATCTGATAGCGTTTGTGTGTGTAAAACACGAAAATAACGTTTCCGTGAAATTTTGCAAAAAGTGAATTTTTTCGTGTTTTTTAGTCAAAATCTGCTTGTTTTCACTCTTACAGCAACAATACGCTGATACTCGCTGGAAAATGATTCCAGTGATATCAAACTTTTTATATAGGCATAGGGCATTGATATGTATCAAACTATGCTAATAAGAACTTAATCGGATGATATGAAAATTTAAAAAAAATCAACATTAGTTCGATAACAGCGCCCTGTATTCAATTTTCATACTTGTACATAGTCTTGTTTGTGTTACTCATTTATTAAATATTTCCTGAAGTTAGATGACCCTCAAGGTACAAAAATAGCGACTTTCATTTAGAGGGAGGGTGACGCTCAAGGTAGATCGGCTGGTGACTTCGTTCTACCTTGAGCATCATCATCCCTAACTAGGGAACATGAACCTGAAGGGTGTGGATTCAGTTCAACCATCAGGGTTACCTTCCAATCAAGAACACTGTCCTATGTATTGCTGGTTTCATTAATAACCTCTGCGTTAAATTATGTGCCATATAATGAAATACACTTAAATACACTCAAATAGCTTCATCTGATAGCGTTTGTGTGTGTAAAACACGAAGATAACGTTTCCGTGAAATTTTGCAAAGTGAATTTTTTCGTGTTTTTTAGTCAAAATCTGCTTGTTTTCACTCTTACAGCAACTAGACGCTGATACTCGCTGGAAAATAATTCCAGCGATATCAAACTTTTTATATAGGCATAGGGCATTGATATGTATCAAACTTTGCTAATAAGCACTTAATCAGATGATATGGAAATTTTAAAAAAAATCAACATTAGTTCCATAACAGCGCCCTGTATTCAATTTTCATACCTATACATAGTCATGTTTGTGTTACTCATTTAATAAATATTTCCTGAAGGTAGATGATCTTCAAGGTACAAAAATAGCGACTTTCATTTAGAGGGAGGGTGATGCTCAAGGTAAATCGGCTGGCGACTTCGTTCTACCTTGAGCATCATCATCCCTAACTAGGGAACATGAACCTAAAGGGTGTGAAGTCAGTTCAACCTTCATGTTCATCCTCCCTAACGAAGGAACATGAACCTGAAGGGTGTGGATTCAGTTCAAACTTCAGTGTCATCTTCCAAACAAGAAAGCACTGTACTATGTATTGCTGGTTTCATTAATAACCTCTGCGTTAAATTATGTGCCATATAACGAAATACACTTAAATACACTCAAATAGCTTCACCTGATAGCGTTTGTGTAGGTAACACCGAAAATAACGTTTCCGTGAAATTTTGCAAAAAGTGAATTTTTTCGTGTTTTTTAATCAAAATCTGCTTGTTTTCAATCTTACAGCAACAATACGCTGAAACTCGCTGGAAATTGATTCCATTGATACCAAACTTTTTATATAGGCATAGGGCATTGATATGTATCAAACTAAGCTAATAAGAACTTAATTGGATGATATGGAAATTTTAAAAAAAATCACCAATAGTTCGATAATAGCGCCCTGTATTCAATTTTCATACTTGTATATAGCCATGTTTGTGTTACTCATTTATTAAATATTTCCTGAAGGTAGATGACCCTCAAGGTACAAAAATAGCGACTTTCATTTAGAGGGAGGTTGATGCTCAAGTTTGATCGGCTGGCGAATTCGTTCTACCTTGAGCATCATCGTCCCTATCTAGGGAACATGAACCTGAAATGTGTGGAGTCAGTTCAACCTTCAGGTTCATCCTCCCTAACGAGGGAACATGAACCTGAAGGGTGTGGATTCAGTTAAACCATCAGGGTCACCTTCCAATCAAGAAAGCACTGTGCTATGTATTGCTGGTTTCATTAATAACCTCTGCGTTAAATTATGTGCCATATAACGAAATACACTGAAATACACTCAAATAGCTTCATCTGATAGCGTTTGTGTGTAAAACATGAAAATAACGTTTCCGTGAAATTTTGCAAAAAGTGAATTTTTTCGTGTTTTTTAGTCAAAATCTGATTGTTTTCACTCTTACAGCACTAAAACGCTGATACTCGCTGGAAAATGATTCCAGTGATATCAAACTTTTTATAGGCATAGGGCATTGATATGTATCAAACTATGCTAATAAGAACTTAATCGGATGATATGGAAATTTAAAAAAAATCAACATTAGTTCGATAACAGCGCCTTATATTCAATTTTGATACTTGTACATACTCATGTTTGTGTTACTCATTTATTATTTCCTGAAGGTAGATGACCCTCAAGGTACAAAAATAGCGACTTTCATTTAGAGGGAAGGTGATGCTCAAGGTAGATCGGCAGGCGACTTCGTTCTACCTTGAGCATCATCATCCCTAACTAGGGAACATGAACCTGAAGGGTGTGAAGTCAGTTCAACCTTCAGGTTCATCCTCCCTAACGAGGGAATATGAACCTGAAGGGTGTGGATTCAGTTCAACCTTCAGGGTCACCTTCCAAACAAGAAAGCACTGTACTGTGTATTGCTGGTTTCATTAATAACCTCTGCGTTAAATTATGTGCCATATAACGAAATACACTTATATACACTCAAATAGCTTCATCTGATAGCTTTTGTGTGTGTAAAACACGAAAATAACGTTTCCGTGAAATTTTGTAAAAAGTGAATTTTTTCGTGTTTTTTAGTCAAAATCTGCTTGTTTTCACTCTTACAGCACGAATACGCTGATATTCGCTGGAAAATGATTCCAGCGATATCAAACTTTTTATATAGGCATAGGGAATTGATATGTATCAAACTATGCTAATAAGAACTTAATCAGATGATATGGAAATTTAAAAAAAAATCAACATTAGTTCCATAACAGCGCCCTGTATTCAATTTTCATACTTGTACATAGTCATGTTTGTGTTACTCATTTATTAAATATTTCCTGAACGTAGATGACCCTCAAGGTACAAAAATAGCGACTTTCATTTAGAGGGAGGGTGATGCTCAAGGTAGATCGGCTGGCGACTTCGTTCTACCTTGAGCATCATCATCCCTAACTAGGCAACATGAACCTGAAGGGTGTGAAGTCAGTTCAACCTTCAGGTTCATCCTCCCTAACGAGGGAACATGAACCTGAAGGGTGTGGATTCAGTTCAACCTTCAGGGACACCTTCGAAACAAGAAAGCACTGTACTATATATTGCTGGTTTCTTTAACAACCTCTGCGTTAAATTATGTGCCATATAACGAAATACACTTAAATACACTCAAATAGCTTCATCTGATAGCCTTTGTGTGTGTAAAACACGAAAATAACGTTTCCGTGAAATTTTGCAAAAAGTGAATTTTTTCGTGTTTTTTAATCAAAATCTGCTTGTTTTCACTCTTACAGCAACAACACGCTGATACTCGCTGGAAAATGATTCCAGTGATATCAAACTTTTTATATAGGCATAGGGCATTGATATGTATCAAACTATGCTAATAAGAACTTAATCGGATGATATGGAAATTTTAAAAAAAATCAACATTAGTTCGTAAACAGCGCCCTGTATTCAATTTTCTTCCTTGTACATTGTCATGTTTATGTTACTTATTTATATCCTGAAGGTAGATGACCCTTAAGGGCACAAAAATAGCGACTTTCATTTAGAGGGAGGTTGATGCTCAAGTTTGATCGGCTGGCGAATTCGTTCTACCTTGAGCATAATCGTCCCTATCTAGGGAACATGAACCTGAAATGTGTGGAGTCAGTTCAACCTTCATATTCATCCTCCCTAACGAGGGAACATGAACCTGAAGAGTGTGGATTCAGTTCAACCTTCAGGGTCACCTTCCTAACAAGAAAGCACTGTACTATGTATTGCTGGTTTCTTTAACAACATCACGTTAAATTATGTGCCATATAACGAAATACACTTAAATTCACTCAAGTAGCTTCATCTGATAGCGTTTGTGGGTGTAAAACACGAAAATAACGTTTTCGTGAAATTTTGCAAAAAGTGAATTTTTTCGTGTTTTTTAGTCAAAATCTGCTTGTTTTCACTCTTACAGCAACAATACGCTGATACTCGCTGGAAAATGATTCCAGTGATACCAAACTTTTTTTATAGGCTAGGGCATTGATATGTATCAAACAATGCTAATAAGAACTTAATCGGATGATATGGAAATTTAAAAAAAAATCAAAATTAGTTTAGTAACAGCGCCCTGTATTCAATTTTCATACTTGTACATAGTCATGTGTGTGTTACTCATTTATTAAATATTTCCTAAAGATAGATGACCCTCAAGGTACAAAAATAGCGACTTTCATTTAGAGGGAGGGTGATGCTCAAGGTAAATCGGCTGGCGACTTCGTTCTACCTTGAGCATCATCATCCCTAACTAGGAAACATGAACCGAAAGGGTGTGAAGTCAGTTCAACCTTCAGGTTCATCCTCCCTAACGAGGGAACATGAACCTGAAGGGTGCGGATTCAGTTCAACCTTCAGGGTCACCTTCCAAACAAGAAAGCACTGTACTATGTATTGCTGGTTTCATTAATAACCTCTGCGTTAAATTATGTGCCATATAATGAAATACACTTAAATACACTCAAATAGCTTCATCTGATAGCGTTTGTGTATGTTACACAAGAAAATAACGTTTCCGTGAAATATTGCAAAAAGTGAATTTTTTCGTGTTTTTTAATCAAAATCTGCTTGTTTTCACTCTTACAGCAACAACACGCTGATACTCGCTGGAAAATGATTCCAGTGATATCAAACTTTTTATATAGGCATAGGGCATTGATATGTATCAAACTATGCTAATAAGAACTTAATCGGATGATATGGAAATTTTAAAAAAAATCAACATTAGTTCATAAACAGCGCCCTGTATTCAATTTTCTTCCTTGTACATTGTCATGTTTATGTTACTTATTTATTTCCTGAAGGTAGATGACCCTTAAGGGCACAAAAATAGCGACTTTCATTTAGAGGGAGGTTGATGCTCAAGTTTGATCGGCTGGCGAATTCGTTCTACCTTGAGCATAATCGTCCCTATCTAGGGAACATGAACCTGAAATGTGTGGAGTCAGTTCAACCTTCATATTCATCCTCCCTAACGAGGGAACATGAACCTGAAGAGTGTGGATTCAGTTCAACCTTCAGGGTCACCTTCCTAACAAGAAAGCACTGTACTATGTATTGCTGGTTTCTTTAACAACATCGCGTTAAATTATGTGCCATATAACGAAATACACTTAAATTCACTCAAGTAGCTTCATCTGATAGCGTTTGTGGGTGTAAAACACGAAAATAACGTTTTCGTGAAATTTTGCAAAAAGTGAATTTTTTCGTGTTTTTTAGTCAAAATCTGCTTGTTTTCACTCTCACAGCAACAATACGCTGATACTCGCTGGAAAATGATTCCAGTGATACCAAACTTTTTTTATAGGCATAGGGCATTGATATGTATCAAACTATGCTAATAAGAACTTAATCGGATGATATTGAAATTTAAAAAAAAATCAACATTAGTTCGATAACAGTGCCCTGTATTCAATTTTCATACTTGTACATAGTCATGTTTGTGTTACTCATTTATTAAATATTTCCTAAATGTACATGACCATAAAGGATAAAAAATTAGCGACCTTCATTTAGAGGGAGGGTGATGCTCAAGGTAGATCGGCTGGCGACTTCGTTCTACCTTGAGCATCATCATCCCTAACTAGGGAACATGAATCTGAAGGGAGTGAAGTGAGTTCAATCTTCAGGTTCATCCTCCCTAACGAGGGAACATGAACCTGAAGGGTGTGGATTCAGTTCAACCTTCAGGGTCACCTTCCAAACAAGAAAGCACTGTACTATGTATTGCTGGTTTCATTAATAACCTCTGCGTTAAATTATGTGCCATATAACGAAATACACTTAAATACACTCAAATAGCTTCATCTGATAGCGTTTGTGTGTGTAAAACACGAAAATAACGTTTCCGTGAAATTTTGCAAAAGTGAATTTTTTCGTGTCAATCTAAATCTGCTTGTTTTCACTCTTACAGCAACAATACGCTGCAACTCGCTGGAAAATGATTCCAGTGATATCAAACGTTTTATATAGGCATAGGGCATTGATATGTATCAAACTATGCTAATAACAACTTAATCGGATTATATGGAAATTTTAAAAAAAATCAACATTAGTTCGATAACAGCGCCCTGTATTCAATTTTCATACTTGAGCATAGTCATGTTTGTGTTACTCATTAAATATTTCCTGAAGGTAGATGAACCTCGAGGTACAAAAATAGCGACTTTCATTTAGAGGGAGGGTGATGCTCAAGGTAGATCGGCAGGCGACTTCGTTTTACCTTGAGCATCATCATCCCTATCTAGGGAACATGAACCTGAAGGGTGTGAAGTCAGTTCAACCTTCAGGTTCATCCTCCCTAACGAGGGAACATGAACCTGAAGGGTGTGGATTAAGTTCAACCTTCAGGGTCACCTTCCAAACAAGAAAGCACTGTACTATGTATTGCTAGTTTTATTAATAAACTGCGTTAAATTATGTGCCATATAACGAAATACACTTAAATACACTCAAATAGCTTCATCGTATAGCGTTTGTGTGTGTAAAACATGAAAATAACGTTTCCGTGAAATTTTGCAAAAAGTGAATTTTTTCGTGTTTTTTATTCAAAATCTGCTTGTTTTCACACTTACAGCAACAATTCGCTGATACTCGCTGGAAAATGATTCCAGTGACAAACTTTTTATGTTGGCACATGGCATTGATATGTATCAAACTATGCTAATAAGAACTTAATCGGATGATATGGAAATTTTAAAAAAAATCAACATTATTTCGATAACAGCGCCCTTTATTCAATTTTCATCCTTGTGCATAGTCATGTTTGTGTTACTTATTTCCTGAAGGTAGATGACCCTTAAGGTACAAAAATAGCGACTTTCATTTAGAGGGAGGTTGATGCTCAAGGTTGATCGGCTGGCGATTTCGTTCCACCTTGAGCATCATCGTCCCTAACTAGAGAACATGAACCTGAAGGGTGTGGAGTCAGTTCAACCTTCAGGTTCATCCTCCCTAACGAGGGAACATGAACCTGAAGGGTGTGGATTCAGTTCAACCTTCAGGGTCACCTTCCATACAAGAAAGCACTGTACTATGTATTGCTGGTTTCATTAATAACCTCTGCATTAAATTATGTGCCATAACGAAATACACTTAAATACACTCAAATAGCTTCATCTGATAGCGATTGCGTGTGTAAAACACGAAAATAACGTTTCCGTGAAATTTTGCAAAAAGTGAATTTTTTCGTGTTTTTTTTGTCAAAATCTGCTAGTTTTCACTCTCACAGCAACAATACGCTGATACTCGCTGGAAAATGATTCCAGTGATACCAACCTTTTTATGTACGCATAGGACATTGATATGTATCAACCTATGCTAATAAGAACTTAATCTGATGATATGGAAATTTTAAAAAAATCAAAATTAGTTCGATAACAGCGCCCTGTATGCAATTTTCCTCCTTGTACATAGTCTTGTTTGTGTTATTTATTATTTACTGAAGGTAGATGACCCTCAAGGTACAAGAATAGCGACTTTCATTTAGTGGGAGGTTGATGCTCAAGGTTGATCGGCTGGGAAATTCGTTCTACCGTGAGCATCATCGTCCCTAACTAGGGAACATGAACCTGAAGGGTGTGGTGTCAGTTCATCGTTTAGGTTCATCCTCCCTAACGAGGGAACATCAACCTGAAGGGTGTGGATTCAGTTCAACCTTCAGTGTCACCTTCCAAACAAGAAAGCACTGTACTATGTATTGCTGGTTTCATTAATAACCTCTGCGTTAAATTATGAGCCATATAACGAAATACACTTAAATAAACTCAAATTGCTTCATCTGATGGCGTTTATGTGTGTAAAACACGAAAATAACTTTCCGTGAAATTTTGCAAAAAGTGAATTTTTTCGTGTTTTTTAATCAAAATCTGCTTGTTTTCACCCTTACAGCAACAGTACGCTGATACTCGCTGGAAAATGATTCCAGTGATATCAAACGTTTTATATAGGCATAGGGCATTGATATGTATCAAACTATGATAATAAGAACTTAATCGGATGATATGGAAATTTAAAAAAAAATCAACATTAGTTCGATAACAGCGCCCTGTATTCAATTTTCATACTTGTACATAGTCATGTTTGTGTTACTCATTAAATATTTCCTGAAGGTAGATGAACCTCAAGGTACAAAAATAGCGACTTTCATTTAGAGGGAGGGTGATGCTCAAGGTAGATCGGCAGGCGACTTCGTTTTACCTTGAGCATCATCATCCCTATCTAGGGAACATGAACCTGAAGGGTGTGAAGTCAGTTCAACCTTCAGGTTCATCCTCCCTAACGAGGGAACATGAACCTGATGGGTGTGGATTAAGTTCAACCTTCAGGGTCACCTTCCAAACAAGAAAGCACTGTACTATGTATTGCAAGTTTTATTAATAAACTCTGCGTTAAATTATGTGCCATATAACGAAATACACTTAAATACACTCAAATAGCTTCATCTGATAGCGTTTGTGTGTGTAAAACACGAAAATAACGTTTCCGTGAAATTTTGCAAAAAGTGAATTTTTTCGTGTTTTTTAATCAAAATCTGCTTGTTTTCACACTTACAGAAACAATACGCTGATACTCGCTGGAAAATGATTCCAGTGATAAACTTTTTATGTAGGCATATGGCATTGATGTATCAAACTATGCTAATAAGAACTTAATCGGATGATATGGAAATTTAAAAAAAAATTCAACATTAGTTCGATAACAGCGCCCTCTAACGACATAATGTCCAAACAAGGCAGAAAGCACTGTACTATGTATTGCTGGTTTCTTTAACACCATCTGCGTTAAAGTATGTGCCATACAACGAAATACACTTAAATACACTCAAATAGCTTCATCTGATAGCGTTTGTGTGTGTAAAACACGAAAATAACGTTTCCGTGAAATTTTGCAAAAAGTGAATTTTTTCGTGTTTTTTAGTCAAAATCTGATTGTTTTCACTTTTACAGCAACAATACGCTGATACTCACTGGAAAATAATTCCAGTGATATCAAACTTTTTATATACGGATAGGGCATTGATATGTATCAAACTATGCTAATAAGAACTTAATCGGATGATATGGAAATTTTAATAAAAATCAACATTACTTCGATAACAGCGCCCTGTATTCAATTTTCATACTTGTACATAGTCTTGTTTGTGTTACTCATTTATTTTTTCCTGAAGGTAGATGACCCTCAAGGTACAAAAATAGCGACTTTCATTTAGAGGGAGGGTGATGCTCAAGGTAGATCGGCTGGCGACTTCGTTCTACCTTGAGCATCATCATCCCTAACTAGGGAACATGAACCTGAAGGGTGTGAAGTCAGTTCAACCTTCAGGTTCATCCTCCCTAACGAGGGAACATGATCCTGAAGGGTGTGGATTCAGTTCAACCTTAAGGGTCACCTTCCAAACAAGAAAGCACTGTACTAGGTATTGCTGGTTTCATTAATAACCTCTGCGTTAAATTATGTGCCATATAACGAAATACACTTAAATACACTCAAATAGCTTCAACTGATAGCGTTTGAGTGTGTAAAACACGAAAATAACGTTTCCGTGAAATTTTGCAAAAAGTGAATTTTTTCGTGTTTTTTAGTCAAAATCTGATTGTTTTCACACTTACAGCACCAAAACGCTGATACTCGCTGGAAAATGATTCTAGTGATACCAAACTTTTAATATAGGCATAGGGCATTGATATGTATCAAATTATGCTAATAAGAACTTAATCTGATGATATGGAAATTTAAAAAAAAATCAAAATTAGTTTAGTAACATTTCCCTGTATTCAATTTTCATACTTGTACATAGTCATGTTTGTGTTACTCATTTATTAAATATTTCCTGAAGGTAGATGACCTTCAAGGTACAAAAATAGCGACTTTTATTTAGAGGGAGGGTGATGCTCAAGGTAAATCGGCTGGCGACTTCGTTCTACCTTGAGCATCATCCTCCCTAACGAGGGAACATGAACCTGAAGGGTGTGGATTCAGTTCAACCTTCAGTGTCACCTTCCAAACAAGAAAGCACTGTACTATGTATTGCTGGTTTCATTAATAACCTCTGCGTTAAATTATGTTACATATAACGAAATACACTTAAATACACTCAAATAGCTTCACCTGATAGCGTTTGTGTAGGTAACACACGAAAATAAGGTTTCCGTGAAATTTTGCAAAAAGTGAATTTTTTCGTGTTTTTTAATCAAAATCTGCTTGTTTTCACTCTTACAGCAACAATACGTTAAAACTTGCTGGAAAATGATTCCAGTGATACCAAACTTTTTATATAGGCATAGGGCATTGATATGTATCAAACTATGCTAATAAGAACTTAATCATGATAAGGAAATTTTAAAAAAAATCAACATTAGTTAGATAACAGCGCCCTGTATTCAATTTTCATCCTCGTACATAGTCATGTTTGTGTTACTTATTATTATTTCCTGAAGGTATATGACCCTCAAGGTACAAAAATAGCGACTTTCATTTAGAGGGAGGTTGATGCTCAAAGTTGATCGGCTGGCGAATTCGTTCCACCTTGAGCATCATCGTCCCTAAATAGAGAACATGAACCTGAAGGGTGTGGAGTCAGTTCAACCTTCAGGATCATCCTCCCTAACGAGGGAACATGAACCTGAAGAGTGTGGATTCAGTTCAACCTTCAGGGTCACCTTCCTAACAAGAAAGCACTGTACTATGTATTGCTAGTTTCAATAATAAACTCTGCGTTAAATTATGTGCCATATAACGAAATACACTTAAATTCACTCAAATAGCTTCATCTGATAGCGTTTGTGTGTGTAAAACACGAAAATAACGTTTCCGTGAAATTTTTTAAAAAGTGAATTTTTTCTTGTTTTTTAGTCAAAACCTGCTTGTTTTCACTCTTACAGTACGAATACGCTGATACTCGCTGGAAAATGATTCGAGCGATATGTATCTTTTTATATAGGCATAGGGCATTGATATCTCTCAAACAGCGCTAATAAGAACTTAATCGGGTGATATGCAAATTTTTAAAAAATTCAACATTAGTTCGATAACAGCGCCCTCTAACGACATAATGTCCAAACAAGGCCGAAAGCACTGTACTATGTATTGCTGGTTTCTTTATCAACATCTGTGTTAAATTATGTGCCATACAACGAAATACACTTAAATACACTCAAATAGCTTCATCTGATAGCATTTGTGTGTGTAAAACACGAAAATAACGTTTCCGTGAAATTTTGAAAAAAGTGAATTTTTTCGTGTTTTTTAGTCAAAATCTGCTTGTTTTCACTCTTACAGCAACAATACGCTGATACTCGCTGGAAAATGATTCCAGTGATATCAAACTTTTTATATAGGGGTAGGGCATTGATATGTATCAAACTAAGCTAATAAGAACTTAATTGAATGATATGGAAATTTTAAAAAAAATCAAAATTAGTTCGATAATAGCGCCCTGTATTCAATTTTCATACTTGTATATAGCCATTTTTGTGTTACTCATTTATTATTTCCTGAAGGTAGATGACCCTCAAGGTACAAAAATAGCGACTTTCGTTTAGAGGGAGGGTGATGCTCAAGGTAGATCGGCTGGCGACTTCGTTCTACCTTGATCATCATCATCCCTAACTAGGGAACATGAACTTGAAGGGTGTGAAGTCAGTTCAAACTTCAGGTTCATCCTCCCTAACGAAGGAACAAAAACCTGAAGGGTGTGGATTCAGATCAACCTTCATGGTCACCGTCCAAACAAGAAAGCACTGTACTATGTATTGCTGGTTTCATTAATAACCTCTGCGTTAAATTATGTGCCATATAACGAAATATACTTAAATACACTCAAATAGCTTCATTAGATAGCGTTTGTGTGTGTAAAACACGAAAATAACGTTTTCGTGAAATTTTGCCAAAAGTCAATTTTTTCGTGTTTCTTAGTCCAAAGCTGCTTGTTTCCACTCTTACAGCACGAATACGCGGATACTCGCTGGAAAATGATCCGAGCGATATGAAACTTTTTACATAGGCATAGGGCAGTGTTATCTATCAAACTGCGCTAATAAGAACTCGATCGGGTGATATGCAAATTTTTAAAAAATTCAACATTAGTTCGATAACAGCGCCCTCTAATGACATAATGTACAAACAATGTAGAAAGCATTATACTATGTATTGCTGGTTTCTTTAACAACCTCTGCGTTAAATTATGTGCCATATAACGAAATATACTTAAATACACTCAAATAGCTTCATTAGATAGCGTTTGTGTGTGTAAAACACGAAAATAACGTTTCCGTGAAATTTTGCAAAAAGTGAATTTTTTCGTGTTTTAGTCAAAATCTGCTTGTTTTCTCTCTTACAGCACCAATACACTGGTACTCGCTGGCAAATGATTCCAGCGATATGAAACTTTTTATATAGGCATAGGGCATTGATATGTATCAAACTATGCTAATAAGAACTTAATCGGGTGTTATGCAAATTTTTAAAAAATTCAACATTAGTTCGATAAAGCGCCCACTATTCAATTTTCATCCTTTTACATAGTCATGCTTGTGTTACTCATTTATTAAATTATTCCTGAAGGTAGATGACCCTCAAGGTACAAAAATAGCGACTTTCATATAGAGGGAGGATGATGCTCAAGGTAGATCGGCTGGCGACTGCGTTCTACCTTGAGCATCATCCTCCCTGACGAGAGAACATGAACCTAAAGGGTGTCGATTATTTTAACCTTCAGGTTCATCTTCCCTAACGAGGGAACATGAACCTGAAGGGTGTGGAGTCAGATCATCCTTCAGTGTCACCTTCTAAAAAGAAAGCACTGTACTATGTATTGCCGGTTTCTTTAACAACCTCTGCGTTAAATTATGTGCCATATAACGAAATACACTTAAATACAATCAAATAGCTTCATCTGATAGCGTTTATGTGTGTAAAACACGAAAATAACGTTTTCGTGTTTTATCGGATGGCGACTGCGTTCTACCTTGAGCATCATCGTCCCTAACGAGGGATCATGAACCTAAAGGGTGTCGATTTAGTTTAACCTTCAGGTTCATCTTCCCTAACGAGGGAACATGAACCTGAAGGGTGTGGAGTCAGTTCAATCTTCAGGGTCACCTTCTAAAAAGAAAGCACTGTACTATGTATTGCTGGTTTCTTTAACAACCTATGCGTTAAATTATGTGCCATATAACGAAATACACTTAACTACACTCAAATAGCTTCATCTGTTAGCGTTTATGTGTGTAAAACACGAAAATAACGTTTCCGTGAAATTTTGCAAAAAGTGAATTTTTTCGTGTTTTTTAGTCAAAATCTGCTTGTTTTCTCTCTTACAGCACCAATACGCTGATACTCGCTGGCAAATGATTCCAGCTATATGAAACTTTTTATATAGGCATAGGGCTTTGATATGTATCAAACTGTGCTAATAAGAACTTAATCGGGTGATATGCAAATTTTTTAAAAATTCAACATTAGTTCGATAAAGCGCCCACTATTCAATTTTCATCCTTTTACATAGTCATGCTTGTGTTACTCATTTATTAAATAATTCCTGAAAGTAGATGACCCTCAAGGTAAAAAATAGCGACTTTCATATAGAGGGAAGATGATGCTCAAGGTAGATCGGCTGGCGACTGCGTTCTACCTTGAGCAGCATCCTCCCTGACGAGGTAACATGAACCTAAAGGGTGTCGATTATTTTAACCTTCAGGTTCATCTTCCCTACCCCCCCCTCTGCGTTAAAGTATGTGCCATATAACGAAATACACTTAAATACACTCAAATAGCTTCATCTGTTAGCGTTTAAGTGTGTAAAACACGAAAATAACGTTTCCGTGAAATTTTGCAAAAAGTGAATTTTGTTCGTGTTTTTTAGTCAAAATCTGCTTGTTTTCTCTCTTACAGCACCAATACACTGATACTCGCTGGGAAATGATCCGAGCGATATGAAACTTTTTATATAGGGCAGAGGGCAATGTTATCTATGAAACTGCGCTAATAAGAACTCAATCGGGTGATATGCAAATTTTTTAAAAATTTGCATATCACCCGATTGAGTTCTTATTAGCGCAGTTTCATAGATAACATTGCCCTCTGCCTATATAAAAAGTTTCATATCGCTCGGATCATTTCCCAGCGAGTATCAGTGTATTGTGCTGGTAAGAGAGAAAACAAGCAGATTTTGACTAAAAAACACGAAAAAATTCACTTTTTGCAAAATTTCACGAAAACTTTGTTTTCGTGTTTTACACACATAAACGCTATCAGATGAAGCTATTTGAGTGTATTTAAGTGTATTTCGTTATATGGCACATAATTTGACGCAGAGGTTGTTAAAGAAACCAGCAATACACAGTACAGTGCTTTCTTTTTAGAAGGTGACACTGAAGGATGATGTGACTCCAAACCCTTCAGGTTCATGTTCCCTCGTTAGGGAAGATGAACCTGAAGGTTAAAATAATCGACACCCTTTAGGTTCATGTTCCCTCGTCAGGGAGGATGATGCTCAAGGTAGAACGCAGTCGCTAGCGATCTACCTTGAGCATCATCCTCCCTCTATATGAAAGTCGCTATTTTTGTACCTTGAGGGTCATCTACCTTCAGGAATTATTTAATAAATGAGTAACACAAGCATGACTATGTAAAAGGATGAAAATTGAATAGTGGGCGCTTTATCGAACTAATATGGAATTTTTTAAAAATTTGCATATCACCCGATTAAGTTCTTATTAGCAGAGTTTGATAAATATCAATGCCCTATAGCTATATAAAAAGTTTCATATCGCTGGAATCATTTGCCAGCGAGTACCAGCGTATTGGTGCTGTAAGAGAGAAAACAAGCAGATTTTGACTAAAAAACACGAAAAAATTCACTTTTTGCAAAATTTCACGGAAACGTTATTTTCGTGTTTTACACGCATAAACGCTATCGGATGAAGCTATTTGAGTGTATTTAAGTATATTTCGTTATATGGAACATAATTTAATGCAGAGGTTGTTAAAGAAACCTGCTATACATTGTACAGTGCTTTCTACCTTGTTTGGACATTATGTCGCTAGAGGGCGCTGTTATCGAACTAATGTTGAATTTTTTAAAAATTTGCATATCACCCGATTGAGTTCTTATTAGCGTAGTTTCATAGATAACAGTGCCCTATGCCTATATAAAAATTTTCATATCGCTCGGATCATTTTCCAGCGAGTATCAGCGTATTCGTGCTGTAAGAGTGGAAACAAGCAGCTTTTGACTAAAAAACACGAAAAAATTGACTTTTTGCAAAATTTCACGAAAACGTTATTTTCGTGTTTTACACACACAAACGCTATCTAATGAAGCTATTTCAGTGTATTTAAGTATATTTTGTTATATGGCACATAATTTAACGCAGAGGTTGTTAAAGAAACCAGCAATACACAGTATATTGCTTTCTACCTTGTTTGAACATTATGTCGTTAGAGGGCGCTGTTATCTAACTAATGTTGACTTTTTTTAAAATTTGCATATCACCCGATTGAGTTCTTATTAGCGCAGTTTCATAGATAACATTGCCCTATGCCTATATAAAAAGTTTCATATCGCTCGGATCATTTTCCAGCGAGTATCAGCGTACTCGTGCTGTAAGAGTGGAAACAAGCAGCTTTTGACTAAAAACCACGAAAAAATTGACTTTTTGCAAAATTTCACGAAAACGTTATTTTCGTGTTTTACACACACAAACGCTATCTAATGAAGCTATTTGAGTGTATTTAAGTGTATTTCGTTATATGGCACATAAATTAACGCAGAGGTTGTTAAAGAAACCAGCAATACATAGTACAGTGCTTTCTACCTTGTTTGGACATTATGTCGTTAGAGGGCGCTGTTATCGAACTAATGTTGAATTTTTTTTAAATTTGCATATCATCCGATTAAGTTCTTATTAGCACAGTGTGATTCATATCAATGCCCTATGCCTACATAAAAAGTTTCATATCGCTGGAATGATTTTCCAGCGACTATTAGCGTATTGGTGCTGTAAGAGAGAAAACAAGCAGATTTTGACTAAAAAACACGAAAAAATTCACTTTTTGCAAAATTTCACGGAAACGTTATTTTCGTGTTTCACACACATAAACGCTAACAGATGAAGCTATTTGAGTGTATTTAAGTGTATTTCGTTATATGGCACATAATTTAACGCAGAGGTTGTTAAAGAAACCAGCAATACATAGTACAGTGCTTTCTACCTTGTTTCGACATTATCTCGTTAGATGGCGCTGTTATCGAACTGATATTGATTTTTTTTAAAATTTGCATATCAACCGATTAAGTTCTTATTAGCACAGTGTGATTCATATCATGCCCTATGCCTATATAAAAAGTTTCATATCGCTGGAATCATTTGCCAGCGAGTATCAGCGTATTGGTGCTGTAAGAGAGAAAACAAGCAGATTGTGACTAAAAAACACGAAAAAATTCACTTTTTGCAAAATTTCACGGAAACGTTATTTTCGTGTTTTACACACTTAAACGCAAACAGATGAAGCTATTTGAGTGTATTTAAGTGTATTTCGTTATATGGCACATACTTTAATGCAGAGGTTGTTAAAGAAACCAGCAATACATAGTACAGTGCTTTCTTTTTAGAAGGTGACCCTGAAGGTTGAACTGACTCCACACCCTTCAGGTTCATGTTCCCTCGTTAGGGAAGATGAACCTGAAGGTTAAACTAAATCGACACCCTTTAGGTTCATGATCCCTCGTTAGGGACGATGATGCTCAAGGTAGAACGCAGTCGCCATCCGATAAAAAACGAAAACGTTATTTTCGTGTTTTACACACATAACCGCTATCAGATGAAGCTATTTGAGTGTATTTAAGTGTATTTCGTTATATGGCACATAATTTAACGCAGAGGTTGTTAAAGAAACCAGCAATACATAGTACAGTGCTTTCTTTTTAGAAGGTGACACTGAAGGATGATGACTCCACACCCTTCAGGTTCATGTTCCCTCGTTAGGGAAGATGAACCTGAAGGTTAAAATAATCGACACCCTTTAGGTTCATGTTACCTCGTCAGGGAGGATGATGCTCAAGGTAGAACGCAGTCGCCAGCCGATCTACCTTGAGCATCATCTTCCCTCTATATGAAAGTCGCTATTTTTTACCTTGAGGGTCATCTACTTTCAGGAATTATTTAATAAATGAGTAACACAAGCATGACTATGTAAAAGGATGAAAATTGAATAGTGGGCGCTTTATCGAACTAATGTTGAATTTTTTAAAAATTTGCATATCACCCGATTAAGTTCTTATTAGCATAGTTTGATACATATCAATGCCCTATGCCTATATAAAAAGTTTCATATCGCTGGAATCATTTGCCAGCGAGTACCAGTGTATTGGTGCTGTAAGAGAGAAAACAAGCAGATTTTGACTAAAACACGAAAAAATTCACTTTTTGCAAAATTTCACGGAAACGTTATTTTCGTGTTTTACACACACAAACGCTATCTAATGAAGCTATTTGAGTGTATTTAAGTATATTTCGTTATATGGCACATAATTTAACGCAGAGGTTGTTAAAGAAACCAGCAATACATAGTATAATGCTTTCTACATTGTTTGTACATTATGTCATTAGAGGGCGCTGTTATCGAACTAATGTTGAATTTTTTAAAAATTTGCATATCACCCGATCGAGTTCTTATTAGCGCAGTTTGATAGATAACACTGCCCTATGCCTATGTAAAAAGTTTCATATCGCTCGGATCATTTTCCAGCGAGTATCCGCGTATTCGTGCTGTAAGAGTGGAAACAAGCAGCTTTGGACTAAGAAACACGAAAAAATTGACTTTTGGCAAAATTTCACGAAAACGTTATTTTCGTGTTTTACACACACAAACGCTATCTAATGAAGCTATTTGAGTGTATTTAAGTATATTTCGTTATATGGCACATAATTTAACGCAGAGGTTATTAATGAAACCAGCAATACATAGTACAGTGCTTTCTTGTTTGGACGGTGACCATGAAGGTTGATCTGAATCCACACCCTTCAGGTTTTTGTTCCTTCGTTAGGGAGGATGAACCTGAAGTTTGAACTGACTTCACACCCTTCAAGTTCATGTTCCCTAGTTAGGGATGATGATGATCAAGGTAGAACGAAGTCGCCAGCCGATCTACCTTGAGCATCACCCTCCCTCTAAACGAAAGTCGCTATTTTTGTACCTTGAGGGTCATCTACCTTCAGGAAATAATAAATGAGTAACACAAAAATGGCTATATACAAGTATGAAAATTGAATACAGGGCGCTATTATCGAACTAATTTTAATTTTTTGTTAAAATTTCCATATCATTCAATTAAGTTCTTATTAGCTTAGTTTGATACATATCAATGCCCTATCCCTATATAAAACGTTTGATATCACTGGAATCAATTTCCAGCGAGTATCAGCGTATTGTTGCTGTAGGAGTGAAAACAAGCAGATTTTGACTAAAAAACACGAAAAAATTCACTTTTTTCAAAATTTCACGGAAACGTTATTTTCGTGTTTTACACACACAAATGCTATCAGATGAAGCTATTTGAGTGTATTTAAGTGTATTTCGTTGTATGGCACATAATTTAACACAGATGTTGATAAAGAAACCAGCAATACATAGTACAGTGCTTTCGGCCTTGTTTGGACATTATGTCGTTAGAGGGCGATGTTATCGAACTAATGTTGAATTTTTTAAAAATTTGCATATCACCCGATTAAGTTCTTATTAGCGCTGTTTGAGAGATATCAATGCCCTATGCCTATATAAAAAGATACATATCGCTCGAATCATTTTCCAGCGAGTATCAGCGTATTCGTACTGTAAGAGTGAAAACAAGCAGGTTTTGACTAAAAAACAAGAAAAAATTCACTTTTTAAAAAATTTCACGGAAACGTTATTTTCGTGTTTTACACACACAAACGCTATCAGATGAAGCTATTTGAGTGAATTTAAGTGTATTTCGTTATATGGCACATAATTTAACGCAGAGTTTATTATTGAAACTAGCAATACATAGTACAGTGCTTTCTTGTTAGGAAGGTGACCCTGAAGGTTGAACTGAATCCACACTCTTCAGGTTCATGTCCCTCGTTAGGGAGGATGATCCTGAAGGTTGAACTGACTCCACACCCTTCAGGTTCATGTTCTCTATTTAGGGACGATGATGCTCAAGGTGGAACGAATTCGCCAGCCGATCAACTTTGAGCATCAACCTCCCTCTAAATGAAAGTCGCTATTTTTGTACCTTGAGGGTCATATACCTTCAGGAAATAATAATAAGTAACACAAACATGACTATGTACGAGGATGAAAATTGAATACAGGGCGCTGTTATCTAACTAATGTTGATTTTTTTTTAAATTTCCTTATCATGATTAAGTTCTTATTAGCATAGTTTGATACATATCAATGCCCTATGCCTATATAAAAAGTTTGGTATCACTGGAATCATTTTCCAGCAAGTTTTAACGTATTGTTGCTGTAAGAGTGAAAACAAGCAGATTTTGATTAAAAAACACGAAAAAATTCACTTTTTGCAAAATTTCACGGAAACCTTATTTTCGTGTGTTACCTACACAAACGCTATCAGGTGAAGCTATTTGAGTGTATTTAAGTGTATTTCGTTATATGTAACATAATTTAACGCAGAGGTTATTAATGAAACCAGCAATACATAGTACAGTGCTTTCTTGTTTGGAAGGTGACACTGAAGGTTGAACTGAATCCACACCCTTCAGGTTCATGTTCCCTCGTTAGGGAGGATGATGCTCAAGGTAGAACGAAGTCGCCAGCCGATTTACCTTGAGCATCACCCTCCCTCTAAATGAAAGTCGCTATTTTTGTACCTTGAGGTTCATCTACCTTCAGGAAATATTTAATGAGTAACACAAACATGACTATGTACAAGTATGAAAATTGAATACAGGGCGCTGTTATCGAACTAATGTTGATTTTTTTTTAAATTTCCATAGAATCCGATTAAGTTCTTATTAGCATAGTTTGATACATATCAATGTCCTATGCGTACATAAAAAGGTTGGTATCACTGGAATCATTTTCCAGCGAGTATCAGCGTATTGTTGCTGTGAGAGTGAAAACTAGCAGATTTTGACAAAAAAAACACGAAAAAATTCACTTTTTGCAAAATTTCACGGAAACGTTATTTTCGTGTTTTACACACGCAATCGCTATCAGATGAAGCTATTTGAGTGTATTTAAGTGTATTTCGTTATGGCACATAATTTAATGCAGAGGTTATTAATGAAACCAGCAATACATAGTACAGTGCTTTCTTGTATGGAAGGTGACCCTGAAGGTTGAACTGAATCCACACCCTTCAGGTTCATGTTCCCTCGTTAGGGAGGATGAACCTGAAGGTTGAACTGACTCCACACCCTTCAGGTTCATGTTCTCTAGTTAGGGACGATGATGCTCAAGGTGGAACGAAATCGCCAGCCGATCAACCTTGAGCATCAACCTCCCTCTAAATGAAAGTCGCTATTTTTGTACCTTAAGGGTCATCTACCTTCAGGAAATAAGTAACACAAACATGACTATGCACAAGGATGAAAATTGAATAAAGGGCGCTGTTATCGAAATAATGTTGATTTTTTTTTAAATTTCCATATCATCCGATTAAGTTCTTATTAGCATAGTTTGATACATATCAATGCCATATGCCAACATAAAAAGTTTGTCACTGGAATCATTTTCCAGCGAGTATCAGCGAATTGTTGCTGTAAGTGTGAAAACAAGCAGATTTTGAATAAAAAACACGAAAAAATTCACTTTTTGCAAAATTTCACGGAAACGTTATTTTCATGTTTTACACACACAAACGCTATAAGATGAAGCTATTTGAGTGTATTTAAGTGTATTTCGTTATATGGCACATAATTTAACGCAGTTTATTAATAAAACTAGCAATACATAGTACAGTGCTTTCTTGTTTGGAAGGTGACCCTGAAGGTTGAACTTAATCCACACCCTTCAGGTTCATGTTCCCTCGTTAGGGAGGATGAACCTGAAGGTTGAACTGACTTCACACCCTTCAGGTTCATGTTCCCTAGATAGGGATGATGATGCTCAAGGTAAAACGACGTCGCCTGCCGATCTACCTTGAGCATCACCCTCCCTCTAAATGAAAGTCGCTATTTTTGTACCTCGAGGTTCATCTACCTTCAGGAAATATTTAATGAGTAACACAAACATGACTATGCTCAAGTATGAAAATTGAATACAGGGCGCTGTTATCGAACTAATTTTGATTTTTTTTTAAATTTCCATATAATCCGATTAAGTTGTTATTAGCATAGTTTGATACATATCAATGCCCTATGCCTATATAAAACGTTTGATATCACTGGAATCATTTTCCAGCGAGTTGCAGCGTATTGTTGCTGTAAGAGTGAAAACAAGCAGATTTAGATTGACACGAAAAAATTCACTTTTGCAAAATTTCACGGAAACGTTATTTTCGTGTTTTACACACACAAACGCTATCAGATGAAGCTATTTGAGTGTATTTAAGTGTATGTCGTTATATGGCACATAATTTAACGCAGAGGTTATTAATGAAACCAGCAATACATAGTACAGTGCTTTCTTGTTTGGAAGGTGACCCTGAAGGTTGAACTGAATCCACACCCTTCAGGTTCATGTTCCCTCGTTAGGGAGGATGAACCTGAAGATTGAACTCACTTCACTCCCTTCAGATTCATGTTCCCAAGTTAGGGATGATGATGCTCTAGGTAGAACGAAGTCGCTAGCCGATCTACCTTGAGCATCACCCTCCCTCTAAATGAAGGTCGCTAATTTTTTATCCTTTAGGGTCATGTACATTTAGGAAATATTTAATAAATGAGTAACACAAACATGACTATGTACAAGTATGAAAATTGAATACAGGGCGCTGTTACAAAACTAATTTTGATTTTTTTTTAAATTTCCATATCATCCGATTAAGTTCTTATTAGCATAGTTTGATACATTTCAATGCCCTAGCATATAGAAAAAGTTTGGTATCACAGGAATCATTTTCCAGCGAGTATCAGCGTATTGTTGCTATAAGAGTGAAAACAAGCAGATTTTGACTAAAAAACACAAAAAAAATCACTTTTTGCAAAATTTCACGGAAACGTTATTTTCGTGTTTTACACACACAAACGCTATCAGATGAAGCTATTTGAGTGAATTTAAGTGTATTTCGTTATATGGCACATAATTTAACGCAGATGTTGTAAAAGAAACCAGCAATACATAGTACAGTGCTTTCTTGTTAGGAAGGTGACCCTGAAGGTTGAACTGAATCCACACCCTTCAGGTTCATGTTCTCTCGTTAGGGAGGATGAACCTGAAGGTTGAACTGACTTCACACCCTTCAGGTTCATGTTCCCTAGTTAGGGATGATGATGCTCAAGGTAGAACGAAGTCGCCAGCCGATCTACCTTGAGCATCACCCTCCCTCTAAAGGAAAGTCGCTATTTTTGTACCTTGAGGGTCATCTACCATTAGGAAATAATAAATGAGTAACACAAACATGACTATGTACAAGTATGAAAATTGAATACAGGGCGCTGTTACTAAACTAATTTTGATTTTTTTTAAAATTTCCATATCATCCGATTAAGTTCTTATTAGCATATTGAAAGTTTATGAAAGATTGAAAGTTCTTATTAGCATATTGAAAAATTGCATTATAGGAGATACTAGGATAGGAGTGTTGGTAGCTTGCTCCACCTTTGCAACGAGTTGCCCTGGTGTGTACCACCTTAACCCAGTCCTGAAGATACTTTCAGGCGCAAACTTTGTTTGCTCACACTTGGATAAAGGATTAAACTAAATTTATTATACTCTAACCAAGTGGAAAATAAACTTTCAACATCTTTCTCTAAATCCAGAGTAATTTATTAAAAAAGGGTGGCACACCAATTGGCAATTCCTATAGGTGGAGATGACCTGCAAATGCTTCTGCCTGATATCTCGACTTGGGCCTGGCTCCCACCGAAGAGACCTCAATAAAGGTCGAAACCGGTCTGGGTAGTGGCCCTTCCCTTAATGCATAACAATTAGACATATCCGCAAGGAGATGTGTTTTGCATTATAGGAGATACTAGGATAGGAGTGTTGGTAGCTTGCTCCACCTTTGCAACGAGTTGCCCTGGTGTGTACCACCTTAACCCAGTCCTGAAGATACTTTCAGGCGCAAACTTTGTTTGCTCACACTTGGATAAAGGATTAAACTAAATTTATTATACTCTAACCAAGTGGAAAATAAACTTTCAACATCTTTCTCTAAATCCAGAGTAATTTATTAAAAAAGGGTGGCACACCAATTGGCAATTCCTATAGGTGGAGATGACCTGCAAATGCTTCTGCCTGATATCTCGACTTGGGCCTGGCTCCCACCGAAGAGACCTCAATAAAGGTCGAAACCGGTCTGGGTAGTGGCCCTTCCCTTAATGCATAACAATAGACATATCCGCAAGGAGATGTGTTTTGCATTATAGGAGATACTAGGATAGGAGTGTTGGTAGCTTGCTCCACCTTTGCAACGAGTTGCCCTGGTGTGTACCACCTTAACCCAGTCCTGAAGATACTTTCAGGCGCAAACTTTGTTTGCTCACACTTGGATAAAGGATTAAACTAAATTTATTATACTCTAACCAAGTGGAAAATAAACTTTCAACATCTTTCTCTAAATCCAGAGTAATTTATTAAAAAAGGGTGGCACACCAATTGGCAATTCCTATAGGTGGAGATGACCTGCAAATGCTTCTGCCTGATATCTCGACTTGGGCCTGGCTCCCACCGAAGAGACCTCAATAAAGGTCGAAACCGGTCTGGGTAGTGGCCCTTCCCTTAATGCATAACAATAGACATATCCGCAAGGAGATGTGTTTTGCATTATAGGAGATACTAGGATAGGAGTGTTGGTAGCTTGCTCCACCTTTGCAACGAGTTGCCCTGGTGTGTACCACCTTAACCCAGTCCTGAAGATACTTTCAGGCGCAAACTTTGTTTGCTCACACTTGGATAAAGGATTAAACTAAATTTATTATCTTATTAGCATAGTTTGATACATATCAATGCCCTAGCCTATATAAAAAGTTTGGAATCACTGGAATCATTTTCCAGCGAGTATCAGCGTATTGTTGCTGTAAGAGTGAAAACAAGCAGTTTTTGACTAAAAAACACGAAAAAATTCACTTTTTGCAAAATTTCATGGAAACGTTATTTTCGTGTTTTACACACACAAACGCTAACAGATGAAGCTATTTGAGTGTATTTAAGTGTATTTCGTTATATGGCACATAATTTAACGCAGAGCTTAATGAAACCAGCAATACATAGTACAGTGCTTTCTTTCCTGAAGGTTGAACTGAATTCACACCCTTCAGGGTCATGTTCCCTAGTTAGGGATGATGATGCTCAAGGTAGAACGAAGTCACCAGCCGATCTACCTTGAGCATCACCCTCCCTCTAAATGAAAGTCGCTAATTTGTACCTTGAGGGTCATATACCTTCAGGAAATATTTAATAAATGAGTAACACAAACATGACTATGTACAAGTATGAAAATTGAATACAGGGCGCTGTTATCGAACTAATGTTGATTTTTTTTAAAATTTCAATATCATCCGATTAAGTTCTTATTAGCATAGTTTGATACATATCAATGCCCTATGCCTATATAAAAAGTTCGATATCACTGGAATCAATTTCCAGCGAGTTTCAGCGTATTGTTTCTGTAAGAGTGAAAACAAGCAGATTTTGATTAAAAAACACGAAAAAATTCACTTTTTGCAATATTTCACGGAAACGTTATTTTCTTGTGTAACATACACAAACGCTATCAGATGAAGCTATTTGAGTGTATTTAAGTGTATTTCATTATATGGCACATAATTTAACGCAGAGGTTATTAATGAAACCAGCAATACATAGTACAGTGCTTTCTTGTTTGGAAGGTGACCCTGAAGGTTGAACTGAATCCGCACCCTTCAGGTTCATGTTCCCTCGTTAGGGAGGATGAACCTGAAGGTTGAACTGACTTCACACCCTTTCGGTTCATGTTTCCTAGTTAGGGATGATGATGCTCAAGGTAGAACGAAGTCGCCAGCCGATTTACCTTGAGCATCACCCTCCCTCTAAATGAAAGTCGCTATTTTTGTACCTTGAGGGTCATCTATCTTTAGGAAATATTTAATAAATGAGTAACACACACATGACTATGTACAAGTATGTAAATTGAATACAGGGCGCTGTTACTAAACTAATTTTGATTTTTTTTTAAATTTCCATATCATCCGATTAAGTTCTTATTAGCATTGTTTGATACATATCAATGCCCTAGCCTATAAAAAAAGTTTGGTATCACTGGAATCATTTTCCAGCGAGTATCAGCGTATTGTTGCTGTAAGAGTGAAAACAAGCAGATTTTGACTAAAAAACACGAAAAAATTCACTTTTTGCAAAATTTCACGAAAACGTTATTTTCGTGTTTTACACCCACAAACGCTATCAGATGAAGCTACTTGAGTGAATTTAAGTGTATTTCGTTATATGGCACATAATTTAACGTGATGTTGTTAAAGAAACCAGCAATACATAGTACAGTGCTTTCTTGTTAGGAAGGTGACCCTGAAGGTTGAACTGAATCCACACTCTTCAGGTTCATGTTCCCTCGTTAGGGAGGATGAATATGAAGGTTGAACTGACTCCACACATTTCAGGTTCATGTTCCCTAGATAGGGACGATTATGCTCAAGGTAGAACGAATTCGCCAGCCGATCAAACTTGAGCATCAACCTCCCTCTAAATGAAAGTCGCTATTTTTGTGCCCTTAAGGGTCATCTACCTTCAGGATATAAATAAGTAACATAAACATGACAATGTACAAGGAAGAAAATTGAATACAGGGCGCTGTTTACGAACTAATGTTGATTTTTTTTAAAATTTCCATATCATCCGATTAAGTTCTTATTAGCATAGTTTGATACATATCAATGCCCTATGCCTATATAAAAAGTTTGATATCACTGGAATCATTTTCCAGCGAGTATCAGCGTGTTGTTGCTGTAAGAGTGAAAACAAGCAGATTTTGATTAAAAAACACGAAAAAATTCACTTTTTGCAATATTTCACGGAAACGTTATTTTCTTGTGTAACATACACAAACGCTATCAGATGAAGCTATTTGAGTGTATTTAAGTGTATTTCATTATATGGCACATAATTTAACGCAGAGGTTATTAATGAAACCAGCAATACATAGTACAGTGCTTTCTTGTTTGGAAGGTGACCCTGAAGGTTGAACTGAATCCGCACCCTTCAGGTTCATGTTCCCTCGTTAGGGAGGATGAACCTGAAGGTTGAACTGACTTCACACCCTTTCGGTTCATGTTTCCTAGTTAGGGATGATGATGCTCAAGGTAGAACGAAGTCGCCAGCCGATTTACCTTGAGCATCACCCTCCCTCTAAATGAAAGTCGCTATTTTTGTACCTTGAGGGTCATCTATCTTTAGGAAATATTTAATAAATGAGTAACACACACATGACTATGTACAAGTATGAAAATTGAATACAGGGCGCTGTTACTAAACTAATTTTGATTTTTTTTTAAATTTCCATATCATCCGATTAAGTTCTTATTAGCATTGTTTGATACATATCAATGCCCTAGCCTATAAAAAAAGTTTGGTATCACTGGAATCATTTTCCAGCGAGTATCAGCGTATTGTTGCTGTAAGAGTGAAAACAAGCAGATTTTGACTAAAAAACACGAAAAAATTCACTTTTTGCAAAATTTCACGAAAACGTTATTTTCGTGTTTTACACCCACAAACGCTATCAGATGAAGCTACTTGAGTGAATTTAAGTGTATTTCGTTATATGGCACATAATTTAACGTGATGTTGTTAAAGAAACCAGCAATACATAGTACAGTGCTTTCTTGTTAGGAAGGTGACCCTGAAGGTTGAACTGAATCCACACTCTTCAGGTTCATGTTCCCTCGTTAGGGAGGATGAATATGAAGGTTGAACTGACTCCACACATTTCAGGTTCATGTTCCCTAGATAGGGACGATTATGCTCAAGGTAGATCGAATTCGCCAGCCGATCAAACTTGAGCATCAACCTCCCTCTAAATGAAAGTCGCTATTTTTGTGCCCTTAAGGGTCATCTACCTTCAGGATATAAATAAGTAACATAAACATGACAATGTACAAGGAAGAAAATTGAATACAGGGCGCTGTTTACGAACTAATGTTGATTTTTTTTAAAATTTCCATATCATCCGATTAAGTTCTTATTAGCATAGTTTGATACATATCAATGCCCTATGCCTACATAAAAAGTTTGATATCACTGGAATCATTTTCCAGCGAGTATCAGCGTGTTGTTGCTGTAAGAGTGAAAACAAGCAGATTTTGATTAAAAAACACGAAAAAATTCACTTTTTGCAAAATTTCACGGAAACGTTATTTTCGTGTTTTACACACACAAAGGCTATCAGATGAAGCTATTTGAGTGTATTTAAGTGTATTTCGTTATATGGCACATAATTTAACGCAGAGGTTGTTAAAGAAACCAGCAATATATAGTACAGTGCTTTCTTGTTTCGAAGGTGTCCCTGAAGGTTGAACTGAATCCACACCCTTCAGGTTCATGTTCCCTCGTTAGGGAGGATGAACCTGAAGGTTGAACTGACTTCACACCCTTCAGGTTCATGTTGCCTAGTTAGGGATGATGATGCTCAAGGTAGAACGAAGTCGCCAGCCGATCTACCTTGAGCATCACCCTCCCTCTAAATGAAAGTCGCTATTTTTGTACCTTGAGGGTCATCTACGTTCAGGAAATATTTAATAAATGAGTAACACAAACATGACTATGTACAAGTATGAAAATTGAATACAGGGCGCTGTTATGGAACTAATGTTGATTTTTTTTTAAATTTCCATATCATCTGATTAAGTTCTTATTAGCATAGTTTGATACATATCAATTCCCTATGCCTATATAAAAAGTTTGATATCGCTGGAATCATTTTCCAGCGAATATCAGCGTATTCGTGCTGTAAGAGTGAAAACAAGCAGATTTTGACTAAAAAACACGAAAAAATTCACTTTTTACAAAATTTCACGGAAACGTTATTTTCGTGTTTTACACACACAAAAGCTATCAGATGAAGCTATTTGAGTGTATATAAGTGTATTTCGTTATATGGCACATAATTTAACGCAGAGGTTATTAATGAAACCAGCAATACACAGTACAGTGCTTTCTTGTTTGGAAGGTGACCCTGAAGGTTGAACTGAATCCACACCCTTCAGGTTCATATTCCCTCGTTAGGGAGGATGAACCTGAAGGTTGAACTGACTTCACACCCTTCAGGTTCATGTTCCCTAGTTAGGGATGATGATGCTCAAGGTAGAACGAAGTCGCCTGCCGATCTACCTTGAGCATCACCTTCCCTCTAAATGAAAGTCGCTATTTTTGTACCTTGAGGGTCATCTACCTTCAGGAAATAATAAATGATTAACACAAACATGAGTATGTACAAGTATCAAAATTGAATATAAGGCGCTGTTATCGAACTAATGTTGATTTTTTTTAAATTTCCATATCATCCGATTAAGTTCTTATTAGCATAGTTTGATACATATCAATGCCCTATGCCTATAAAAAGTTTGATATCACTGGAATCATTTTCCAGCGAGTATCAGCGTTTTAGTGCTGTAAGAGTGAAAACAATCAGATTTTGACTAAAAAACACGAAAAAATTCACTTTTTGCAAAATTTCACGGAAACGTTATTTTCATGTTTTACACACAAACGCTATCAGATGAAGCTATTTGAGTGTATTTCAGTGTATTTCGTTATATGGCACATAATTTAACGCAGAGGTTATTAATGAAACCAGCAATACATAGTACAGTGCTTTCTTGATTGGAAGGTGACCCTGATGGTTTAACTGAATCCACACCCTTCAGGTTCATGTTCCCTCGTTAGGGAGGATGAACCTGAAGGTTGAACTGACTCCACACATTTCAGGTTCATGTTCCCTAGATAGGGACGATGATGCTCAAGGTAGAACGAATTCGCCAGCCGATCAAACTTGAGCATCAACCTCCCTCTAAATGAAAGTCGCTATTTTTGTACCTTGAGGGTCATCTACCTTCAGGAAATATTTAATAAATGAGTAACACAAACATGGCTATATACAAGTATGAAAATTGAATACAGGGCGCTATTATCGAACTATTGGTGATTTTTTTTAAAATTTCCATATCATCCAATTAAGTTCTTATTAGCTTAGTTTGATATATATCAATGCCCTATGCCTATATAAAAAGTTTGGTATCAATGGAATCAATTTCCAGCGAGTTTCAGCGTATTGTTGCTGTAAGATTGAAAACAAGCAGATTTTGATTAAAAAACACGAAAAAATTCACTTTTTGCAAAATTTCACGGAAACGTTATTTTCGGTGTTACCTACACAAACGCTATCAGGTGAAGCTATTTGAGTGTATTTAAGTGTATTTCGTTATATGGCACATAATTTAACGCAGAGGTTATTAATGAAACCAGCAATACATAGTACAGTGCTTTCTTGTTTGGAAGATGACACTGAAGTTTGAACTGAATCCATACCCTTCAGGTTCATGTTCCTTCGTTAGGGAGGATGAACATGAAGGTTGAACTGACTTCACACCCTTTAGGTTCATGTTCCCTAGTTAGGGATGATGATGCTCAAGGTAGAACGAAGTCGCCAGCCGATTTACCTTGAGCATCACCCTCCCTCTAAATGAAAGTCGCTATTTTTGTACCATGAAGATCATCTACCTTCAGGAAATATTTATTAAATGAGTAACACAAACATGACTATGTATAGGTATGAAAATTGAATACAGGGCGCTGTTATGGAACTAATGTTGATTTTTTTTAAAATTTCCATATCATCTGATTAAGTGCTTATTAGCAAAGTTTGATACATATCAATGCCCTATGCCTATATAAAAAGTTTGATATCGCTGGAATTATTTTCCAGCGAGTATCAGCGTCTAGTTGCTGTAAGAGTGAAAACAAGCAGATTTTGACTAAAAAACACGAAAAAATTCACTTTGCAAAATTTCACGGAAACGTTATCTTCGTGTTTTACACACACAAACGCTATCAGATGAAGCTATTTGAGTGTATTTAAGTGTATTTCATTATATGGCACATAATTTAACGCAGAGGTTATTAATGAAACCAGCAATACATAGGACAGTGTTCTTGATTGGAAGGTAACCCTGATGGTTGAACTGAATCCACACCCTTCAGGTTCATGTTCCCTAGTTAGGGATGATGATGCTCAAGGTAGAACGAAGTCACCAGCCGATCTACCTTGAGCGTCACCCTCCCTCTAAATGAAAGTCGCTATTTTTGTACCTTGAGGGTCATCTAACTTCAGGAAATATTTAATAAATGAGTAACACAAACAAGACTATGTACAAGTATGAAAATTGAATACAGGGCGCTGTTATCGAACTAATGTTGATTTTTTTTTAATTTTCATATCATCCGATTAAGTTCTTATTAGCATAGTTTGATACATATCAATGCCCTATGCCTATATAAAAAGTTTGATATCACTGGAATCATTTTCCAGCGAGTATCAGCGTATTGTTGCTGTAAGAGTGAAAACAAGCAGATTTTGACTAAAAAACACGAAAAAATTCACTTTTTGCAAAATTTCACGGAAACGTTATTTTCGTGTTTTACACACACAAACGCTATCAGATGAAGCTATTTGAGTGTATTTAAATGAATTTCGTTATATGGCACATAATTTAACGCAGAGCTTATTAATGAAACCAGCAATACATAGTACAGTGCTTTCTTGTTTGGAAGGTGACCCTGAAGGTTGAACTGAATCCACACCCTTCAGGTTCATGTTCCCTCGTTAGGGAGGATGAACCTGAAGGTTGAACTGACTTCACACCCTTCAGGTTCATGTTCCCTAGTTAGGGATGATGATGCTCAAGGTAGAACGATGTCGCCAGGCGATCTACCTTGAGCATCACCCTCCCTCTAAATGAAAGTCGCTATTTTTGTACCTTGAGGGTCATCTACCTTCAGGAAATATTTAATAAATAAGTAACACAAACGTGACTATGTACAAGTATGAAAATTGAATACAGGGCGCTGTTATCGAACTAACGTTGATTTTTTCCCCCCCCCCCCACCCCCCCCCCCCCCCACCCCCCCCCCCCCCCACCCCCCCCCCCCCCCACCCCCCCCCCCCCCCACCCCCCCCCCCCCCCACCCCCCCCCCCCCCCACCCCCCCCCCCCCCCACCCCCCCCCCCCCCCACCCCCCCCCCCCCCCACCCCCCCCCCCCCCCACCCCCCCCCCCCCCCACCCCCCCCCCCCCCCACCCCCCCCCCCCCCCACCCCCCCCCCCCCCCACCCCCCCCCCCCCCCACCCCCCCCCCCCCCCACCCCCCCCCCCCCCCACCCCCCCCCCCCCCCACCCCCCCCCCCCCCCACCCCCCCCCCCCCCCACCCCCCCCCCCCCCCACCCCCCCCCCCCCCCACCCCCCCCCCCCCCCACCCCCCCCCCCCCCCACCCCCCCCCCCCCCCACCCCCCCCCCCCCCCACCCCCCCCCCCCCCCACCCCCCCCCCCCCCCACCCCCCCCCCCCCCCACCCCCCCCCCCCCCCACCCCCCACACGTGATATTTCTGACAGAAGGGGGGGCCCAGCGAAATTCCAAACTCAATAACAACAAACATTCGCGTCACGATTCCTTATCTTATCTTGATCTTGATCTGGTCAGAAGTGTCCCACCAATCACGACACGATTTCTTATTCACTAATATCATCCTTTCCATTCAAAACAACAACGTCACTTATTTACAAATAACAAATGACGACATTTATTTACAAATAACAAATGACGTCACGTATCTACATCTGAAAACAACACACACCCACAACACGAATCCTTATCTCTACCATCTCCCATAATTCCATACGCGAACCAAAACACAAGAACTGAAGCCATTCACACACTTGCCCACATGGAAATTCCAAACATTCCAAACTCATGAAGCCACGCACACCGGAAGCATTTGGTTTAAACTGTCCCACCAATCACAACACGAATCCTTATCTCTACCATCACCCATAATTCCATAGGCGAACCGAAAAAATCCCCCATAATCCCATACGCGAACCAAAACACAAGAACTGAAGCCATTCACACACTTGCTCACATGGAAATTCCAAACTCATGACGTCACTCACAATGACGTCAGGAAGCCACGCCCACTTTCCTTATCTTATCTTGATCTTGATCTGGTCAGAAGTGACACCCCTACTACTACTGTAACTTTCACATTTAATTTAATAATCCTATTCTTATTTCGATCCTCTTCATTATTCTTATTTTGAAACTCGGGCGAAATGAATACCCATTGAATTTCGGTTCTGTGACTGTATTCAGAGGTCAATTAAGAAAAATGAAAAAAAAAAAAAAAAAAGCCGTAGTTGAGAACGTAAATGTGAAGAGTGAACGATAACTTTTATTTCTATACCCGAAACATATCCGAGCCATTAATTAAGATATTCGCAGAAACTTAAAACTGATTAAAATGAACTCATTTCAATGCTGTATCGATGTTGACACTTTTGCATTCAGGTGATTATATTTTGTTCGTTCGCCTATTAATGCCAAGTTAACTGACTTGACCTTAACAGGCCAGTAAGAATTTTAAAGTGGTTTTCTTTATACCCGGCAATCTGTTACTTTATTTTGAATGGCCGATTTGAATATTTTGGCGGGGAAAAACTTTCTCCTTAATCATTGACGAAATTAGTTCTCATTCCCAGGTTAATAGAATATCTCCATAACAGCAAAATGGAGATGACTGCACCCTTTGATTATGCTCCGAACTTAAATCTTTCCTATCTAGGACAGAAAATAACCTATTATAAGGGCTTTCTGACTGCGGGTGAGTTGCCAGTCTCATGAGGCGGTGGAATGGTTTCCCCTACTGGAAACTAGCATTTATATCTCGCTCAAAACGAACAAATTGTGCTTAATAATGAGTTGCAATAGCGTGCGTTTATAAGTCATGTGGTGGTTCTATTTTGATCTTCTGCTGCTGAAGGATTACGCTAAAACCACTTTCAGAAGCTGTTTTGAGTACAAACTTTGGTTTTTCTGGTTTCTTCGATTTAAAAAAAAAAAAAAAAAACGCATTTCGTTGACCACATAACGTCATGTGTTCATTGCTTGTTTTGGTTTCGATAGCAAATAAAAAAAAATCGTTCAGCCAGTGGATAGATATATAACTGTTAACCCCTCTCTCTCTGTCGTTAGATTCTATGAAATAAAGAATGAAGCAATTCTTGGAATTTCCGTTAATACGTCATCCGTAATTAGGTAAAGGGAGGCAACGCGGATTGCTCACCAATTTATTACGTACGGCACTTTTCAAATCACAAGACGAAGGAATTTAGTATTCTGCCTCAGTATAATACTAAACGAGAAACCGTAACCGAAACATTTTCTCGTTGCTGAAATAACGAAAGAGAAATCTTGAAGAGAAAAAATTCATTCCTCGCATTCCAATGGAAAAAAGCCCCCAAAGAGTCTGCTTAAGAAATTCTCCAGAAAAGATTTAATTTCGTTGAGAATGTCTTAAATTCCACCATATCCCGATTTCTCAACATTCTCAAATAATTAATCTTTTAGATGGAATAATTGATTTGTGATTTACAACAACCTTTTTCATCTTCAGAATTTTGAGTTAGCAGAGTATCCTCCCGACTCTATTAAAATGAAATGCCATTAAAAGAAAAAGTGGTCTATTTATGAAGTACAATTAGCTGACATTTTATGTTTGTGCTTCAACATTAACGTAATTTTAAAAATTAACTAATTGATGAGTTTAGGGATTTGAGAGTCGGGTTAAAAGTAAAACAGTCGATCAAAGACCTCAGGCCGCAGATATGAGAGTTCTTAGAGAGATTAGTGGAGTTAACAGATGGCGTCAATAGGATATTAGGAAGTAACTTGACATTGTCAGCATTGCATTCAGGAACGTGTTAGTAGGACTAACGTCAGGTGGTATGGTTACCTAAAAAGAACAGGAGAGGAAAGATTAGCAAAACAAGTTGTTCGTTGGCAGGAAAAAGACCTCGAGGAAGACCAAGATATAGGCGAATTGGATACTTCGCTTTCCTTCTTCCTTTCATCCTTATTCTTCCATATTAATTCCTTATTCTCAAGGTGGTCTATGTCAGTATACTGCGTGTGTTTTTCGGTCAGTTGGTCTGTTTTGTGGGCCGAGAAATCCCCTTCACCATCGTATGAGACCGGCAAACTCATCATTTTGACTGAAAACACCTCATGAAGAATCCTCACGTTGTAAACGGCATTCTAACCCGGGTTTTTCCAACCAAAGGCTCGCCGAAACCAGCTGAGCAATGGGGGCTCGTCTTTGGTTAATCAGAATGCTGCTCACAATCGTGACGGTGTGAGCATGCGGGACTGTTTTTGCTGTATGTAAAAAGCAAGCACTTTGCGGAACGTCTTATATAGAATGTCATAATAACCTGGAATAAAAATTTCCAAACAAAATGGATAATTAACGAATAACCTATTCAGTGCTCTTTGACGCATGCTAAATCGTCCGCAATATACTCAACACATGAATATTAAGATTGTTAAGTATATCTGAAAGATGATCGTCTCCTGCTAGGGAACCAAAAACCAACGCACTCAAAAAAATCTCTGAAATGTCTCCTCCATCGTCTTTACCCATTTCGGCTTTTTTATTGAAACCCAAATCCCCTACAGACCACCATTCTGCACTTTGGCCTGCGATGAAACAAACAGAAATTCGCCCAAAATTGCAATCGCTAATTCAGTTTGCACGTCCAATCCCACTGAAAGTACAAAATAACCAGGAAGCCGGGTTTCGTCTGAAACCATTTCTCGTATCGAAAAAGAAAAACAAAGTGCAAAATTTGTTAGAGCATTCGAATAGTTTTTAACTGATATATTTGATTAAACTTCACTACGTAAATGAATTTTTTTGGTATTCTATGTAAAAAAAAAAAAAAACTTGATTTGTAGTCCATAGTCGAATAGCACTTTTAATTTTTGAGAGAAACCATTTGCTGAAATGCGAAGAAAAAAAAAGGAGTGAGAAACTACATTAGAAAAATACGACATACTTAACCATAATATTACTTTGGGATAATGCTAATAAACACCTTCAGAATGTATTTTTATAAGTTCTGAAAGCAAACGTAAACAGTTTGCCGACGCTTTGTTTACATTCAAGATGGCACAGGTATTGAAAAATGCTTAAATGGATGCACTTTTTCTCCAAAAGGCTTCATTTTTTCTTCGTTTACTGGTGCGAAAGAAAATAAGAAACTGCATTTTATTAAGAAGCGTGAATTGTATCGACTTACCGTCCAACTATACCTGGAATATGCTTCTAAAACCATCACACTTAACGAAAGCAAGCTAACAGTATTGGCAAACTCGTGGCCGCATTTATTTGTGCTACGGGCGCATCGTCGGTAGCAAACTCAAAAGGAAAAATACACTCGGGATGCGTCCGTTAATGGACGCTTCTGTTTTGTTTTGTTACAAAATTCCGATGCCCGTTTGATGGAACTGAAATGGAAATTTATTCCTAATGTGGTCGTCGTTTCTAATGCGCATTTTCCAATTTAACAAACTGCTGACAAACTCCTAATGTCGGTAAACAAATCGAAAACATGAAGACGCATTTAATCAAATGATCGGAGTAGATCAAGTGCTAAGCCTTACTCTCGCGGCAACCATCACGCATGAACAAATCAACAATGGAGCAACGAGAACGATAAGAGACAATTGCTGAATATGACAACAAAGATAAATGAAATGTTTAACGTGACCGAAGCCTCATTCCAATAATTTGAATATGCATTCTTAAACACAATTTTGTCCCTTAATTTATTTCATTTTCCTTAGAAATAACGGAGTTTATAGATTTATATAGAATAATTAAAGTTTAAACACCTCGAAATATTAAAAAACTTTTTTTTAAATATTGAATACACTTTTAAATATTTCTTATCATAATATTATAATTATTTATGGCAAAGACAATCAAAAGGAATTCTCTGGGTAAATAAGTTGATTGTTTCAGACCCAGCATCTAGGAAGCTGGATTACATATTTAAATAAATCCATAAAACACAGAAATTGTTGCAATTTCATCGAACGACAATTCGTTGAATAATCAATTTATCGAACCTTGAATTAACGAATGGTAATTCGATGAAAAAAAGCATTTCGTCGAATAAACAATTAATCCAGTACCAATTCATTGTAGACAATTCGTCGCAAAAGCAATTTATCAAAAAAAAAAAAAAATCAGGTAATTTTTCGATGAATTCCTTTTTCATCGAAAGAATAATTTTCTTGCGAAATATTGTTCAAACGTGTTCGGTTTCAATACCCTAATATTACAAGGAGATGCAGTAACGTATGTAAGTAGTCATTGAGACTTGTAATAATTATTTTGTTGTCATTTTAGAATATTATATGATAAATGTAATGCTACTTAAATGTGTAGTCGATGATTTATCACTGTACAAAAACTTTTGTTAATATATCTTGGATTATTATTTAACCACTGAAAACAAAATGTCGAAGAAGAAAAATGTTATACTTTTGAAAATGGAAAGACAAAGTAAGTGAATGGAAAAAAGTTCCATGATTGGTCTCCAGTAAATATTATTTTTTCCATAATTTTTTCCGTACTATGTAAAATAATACGCGCATGCAGACAGAAACGCACATCTGAAAAAAAAGAAGAAAAAAGCCTAAGAGACTCCCACATAAAATATAGAATGAAAAAATAATTTTTATTAGGCCTGTAGGGAGTTCTCATCATCGAGAGAGACAACATATCACCCTCAAAAGCTGTCGTACCGTTCCTTAAACTCATTCACACTTGATACACTCACTACTTAAACAGGAACATTGTTCCACTATCTCACGATTCTGTGTGAGAAAAATCTATCTCTCACTCATTCCTTAATCGCATAGACAGGTAACTTCCACCGATTCCCCTACCCCCCATTCTCTCCCAACCTTCCATATAATGAAAAGTTTTATCAAGTGACATTGTATTATACTCTCAAACGTTTATACGCTTCTATCATATTGTCCTCTTTCTGCTGTCTATCAGTGTCTGCAGTCCACATAATCTCAATCCATCCTGGTAATCTATATTCCATAATCCCGTTATCTCAGTCAATATTCTTTGAAGCCTTTCCACAGCTTTTTTTTATCCCCTCTAAATCAAAGAGACCAAATCTGCGCATGGTAATCCAGGTGCGTCATAACAAGGCCTTGAAACAGGTGCGTCATAACAGACAAATTGACTTCCATATTTTTGTCAATGTTCGTTTCAATAACGCAATTATCCTTCGGAGAGTGTCTGCAGTTTTTGTTATGTGAACATTAAATTTCTATCCACCATAATTTCGAGATCTCTAGCCTCTTTAGTTACCACAAGCTTAATAACCAATATAATATCCCGTTCGATATCTCATCAGGCCAAAGCGCATAATTTGCTTACATTGAATTGAAAGCTGTTTTCCTACACTTCCCACCTATTCAAATCACCTGGTAAATGCAGTATATTAGTAGCATCTCTCATTTCCCTGCCTTTCTTCGTCATCAGCAAGCAAGTAAAAATCTCTTGTCAGGCCCTTTTCCAATATCAGGGATATTTAGATTCCCAAGGACTGATTCCTGGGGGCACATGAATGACTAAATTAAATCAGAGAGATCTCCCCACCTGCCATATACTTTTCTGACATCTCTCCGCCAGCTGCCCTCTTATCCAGCCGATCGTTTACATTCCAGTTTATGCAACTGACTTTCATGTGTGTATCCTATCAAATCCTTTAGCAAAGTCTAACAAAGTCCAGCTCGGCCGTAATTTTATTATAAAATACACTGAGTTATAAACACTACCTAATAACGCGTTGGTCCACCTCTCCGTGCGATCACAACTCACAGACTCCTTAGAAACAGATTCCACAAGGTGTTGAACATCCACCATGCGTAACTCGACCCATGTCCGTTGCAGCAACTCTATCAGTTCAGGCTCATTCCGTGGAGGAGGATCAGCTGTTCTCACACCCCTTTTTAGCATACCCCCACATATTCAACTGGGTTACAGTCACGGGCAAATTCGTTATCGTGTTCATTCAACCACTCAGTAGTTGTACGAGCCCGATGACACGGTGCGTTTTCCTGTCGAAAGACGGCACTGCGGTTGGGGTAAACCTGCAGATGTGGATGGAGATGGTCGGCTAACAGGTTCCTGAAGAGTTCACGATTGAGTGTTTGTGGGATGATAACCGACGGACCTAGGGTATGCCGGGAAAAATTTCCCCAGAGCATAATACACCCCCACCTGTCTGTTGAACTCTAACTGTGCAACCAGGGGACGGGGTTATATGCTGTTCACGCCAAATGCGCACCCAGACGTCAACATTCAGCAGGAAACGGGACTCATCACTCCAGACGACCTTTTTCCATCGGTTGCCGACATTCCTTGGCCCATGAGAAGCGTTATTTGCGATACCTGGCAGTCATCATGGGATCTTTGTTGGTCTATGGCTGGGGAAACCCAAGGCGAAGTAAGGTATGATGCATGGTGAATGTGGAAATGGGTCGGGCACGCTGTTGGACTGATGGGTGAACTGTGTGATACCAGTCATGACGCCTAACGCTAACCTCTATGATCAGTCACACTTGGCTGACCAATGTGAGCTCTTCTGCTGGATGTCTGTGCAGTTTATGCTGTTACACCATTTATACAGTGGTACAGGAACAACCAACAAATGGGCTGTTTCCGAAATATTGGCATCGACCTTCCTGCCCCAACTATCTGCCAACAATCAAATTGACTTAGGCGGTGAAAGAATAAAGGAATCTTATCATCGGCATATTTTAAGAAGAGATGCAAGAGAGCCCCAGAAATTAGATGAGAAGTGAAAACGAAAGGTGTGGGAAGAGGAAATGTAAGGGAGAAGGAAGTAGAAATGTCAAGGAGGGAGGAAAGGGGGGGGGAGTCCTCATCTAATAATTTAATTCTTTCCGCTGTGCTATCAGATGTTTAACTCTTTCACAATCTCTCCCGCAGGTCTGCTAGATGACCACGGGGGGGCAACCAGCGCGCAGGTGATCAACGCGTTCAGAAGGGATTGCCTCGAGTTGGCCACTGCCCGGTTTCGCATCCAAGTTAACCCCCGTGGAAGACCTAGAACCTGGAATAAACTGACAACAGATGTTATACATGATGTTGCTGATGTTATAGCAAAAGGAGTATGAACTTGATGACTCCTTCCCTAAAAGGACACAGGATGGCAGGAGAGCACCAGATGGACTTGAAGTTCTTCTTACCCAGAGTCTCTCTCTCGCTCACCAGGAAACGTCGTGTAGCTCCGTAAACAGTGCTCTGTCGGAGGATTGATATAGTATGCACGTTTTTTCCTCACCTTACAAGTGTAATATTTGATCTCCTTTTTCACGAAGTTTCGTAAACTCTGCCTGTTGTTTGTTGGTGGTGGGAACTGCAGGAAGATGACCTGATCCTGCGTTAAGAGTGGGATGCACAGCACGTCACTTAGCCTCCTAAAGTTGTTTTGGGAGATGGGGCACTCATAGAAGGCATGCTCCACTTTATCCACACTCGGGCAGAAGTTACAGACGTGGTTCCTGATGTTGTGAGCCCGTCAGATGTTAAAGTTGACTGGAAGGCTGCGGTATGCCATCATCCATGCCAGATGCTTTCTCGACAGGTAGCCATCTTGCTAGGTGACCAAACAGGATGGTGGCCCTTGGATCTGGGACGTCGGAACATAAATAGATAGTTAAGGATGACGTAGTGCCAGTTTATGCTGTTCCAGATGTTGTTGATATCTATGCCTGAAGAGCGGAGTTTCTGTAAAAAGCTGGTTGTAGCTCTCTGGGGCAATTTCTGCCTTGGTGAGCTGTAATTCCCGAGGGGAAGTTTGAAACCCAAGTAATACCGAACAAGATAATTGCTAAGATGGTTGGATTGCAGTATCCTGTTCAGATGGAAAACGGTATTACTCAGGTATCGTATTTTGAGGACTGGGAAACCGAAGTCTCCCAACTTCTCTGGAAGAAGGATCTTGTTGTCAACTTCCCGACGTAAGTGCCCCAGAACTTTAAGTGTTTCCTGTACAGACGGTTCTCTTGATGTTCCGAGATATCTGTTATTTTGACGACATATTAGTAAGCTAAGATGGTTGTATGGTAATGGGGTCTTCCTTGGGGATTAGACCCAGCGGGATGTTAACTGGGTCTCAAACTCCATGTGTCTTGAGCTTGTGTTGTCCAGATTTGCTTGTAGTCCGGACAATTTAAATCTCTCTAGGATGTTAAAGAGATTCCTGATGGGTTAGTTGTTCCTAAGGGTGCCCACAACGTCATCTACATAGGCTGTTATTTTACACTTCTCCGTGGTGAGCGGAAGAGGTTTTACTCTAACGCCATGAGAGTTGTTGACTGATTGTAGAGGCTCAAGGACCAGTGCAAAAAGGAATTAGGCAGAGGACATCTTTGACTCTTTTTGGATGGTAATGGGGTCTGATAAATGTCTATTGATTTGGAGGCGAGTGGAGCTGTTGTTGTAGCCTAGAGAATGGAAAAGAGCCACTTGCTGACCCGACTTTCTAAAGAATATGGAAAAGATATAAATGTCGGACGCTGTCAAACGCTTGGTTGACATTTGAGAGCAATGCCATTGGGAGTTTCTTGGTGGATACCAGACGGAGCAGATCTCTGATGAGGGACATATTGAATTCTATCGATTGGCCTGGAATGCCATACACTTGGGTGCTTTTCGTGACGTAATTCATCCCACTTTGAGTCTCTTGTTATGAGTTGGGCAAGGATATCTTGTAGTCTATGTTGGAGAGAATAATCAGCCGGCCACCAGTTCTTGATCAGGGAGGGATCCTGTTGGCCTTGGGGATGAACGTTTCCAGTGGTAAGGAAGATGTAAAGCACCAGGTGGACCGGTCCCGTCCATCACGATAGCTCTGCTCCCAGGTCTGGACCAGGCGCTTTCTTAGCATGGCATTTCTGAAAGTCTGTTATTATTTCGACCACCGTAAAAAGGTGATACAACCCTGCTTGGTTGTGAGCAGGGAGGGTAGTGATGTTTCCCGATAAGTAGTCCGGAGAGGACCCGTCAACTGCATAAAGTTATAGTGCCTCTGGAAAGCTTGAAGAATGTTAGAAGTGGTGCTGATGATGTTAACGCCTGTCGTGATATTAATTATGGTTATCTCCTCTCTGGACTTTGTAAGCGCCTGCTGAAAAAAACTGCCGATGGCCTGTCTTCCGAGTGCAAGTGTGTTCTGATCTTAAGTTTCTTTCCTCCGCTTGCTTTTGCTTTTCTGTGTCTATTTCAACGTTGATTTTCTGGATGATACTATCGCATAGTATTCCTTGGCGTTGGCTGGCTATGAACCATCCTCTTTCTTTGCGGAGGTCTCGGAGCCGAGATTCGTACAGGCAGGCACGTTCTTGGCCCCTATCATTTGTTGCTTGATGGTGAGTTTGGGACACTTGGGCGCATTTCAATCCCAGCCAGCGTCGTTTCGCGTAGAACAAAGATGGTGAAGCTTGACTGAGAAAAGGTACGGGAAGTCTGATGGTAGCTTCCAGGGTCCCAGACCAATTTCTACTTTTCAAGATGATGGTACTTGAGCGCAATCATTTTATTGTCCAAAATGTTGCTGATCTTGGTGTGCCTTACGGTCTCGACTTTAGAAAGAAACGACGGTGTAAAGTGAAAACGGTCTAGCCGAGTCCCAGCTCCTTGGCCAAGTCACGTGTGTGGGAATTATGATGTCGCCAAACATCGGTGAGCTGAGGTTTTCTAAGGTTAATTTCCAAGTAACTGTAGCCAGATGTTCCTGATGTTGGGATCCCTCCTACTTTGTCTAAGACCACCTTTGCCGCTCGGTTGTCTCCTATTATGATGACGTGATGGGCGCCATAGAGATAGTTGTTGAGGCTCTGGGAAAACACTGGTCTTGCATGTGCGTTAGCCTTGGCATAGATGTTAAGGTACCTGGTGGTATAGTCTCGGTCACTCCAGTCTATGGAGAGAATTCTTCCTTCTGCATCCCTTTGGATATTGTGAAAGGCTCGTAGGAGCGGGGAGGGAAGACTAACATAAGTACCACAATTCCCCCACTGAATCGTGTTGGGCCAAAATTCCAGTACGATGTCACTGGGTACTTTGGCTAAATTCCTGCATCTCTCTGTAGTGGTCGAAGTGTGTTTCGAGCATGAACAATAGTCTGGTATTTTACGCTATCATCAGTTTCCACACACCTCCTGTTTGAATGGTAATCGGATTCCTCTGATGTTAAGGAAGGCGATGCAAAAGGCTGGTAGCGTTATTGGTTGTTTATACCCGGTCTCTGGCGAGTCTAAGTAAAGATTCAATTTGTAAGGTGGAACTTCCTTCCGCCCACCCCTTGCAGGTTTGCTTCACGTTTGCAGCACGACTTCGCCAGGACATAGAACTCTTGTCTGCTGTTCTTCATCTTAAAGCTGACTATTCTATCTTCCGAGGTTTTGTACGAGTAGTTGTTGAATTGTGACCCCACGTACCTTTTTATTTTATCGATGATGTTGTGTTCTCTTCAAGGGGACGGAGGAAATATCTAGCTCCATTTCCGATTCTAATGTTTCTGTTCTTTTCTGGTGCTGGATTTTTGTTTCTTTTCTTACTTCGGAGCATTCCTCTTTGGGTTTGGCCGCCTTTGATAGTTTTCTTCAACATGACCAACTTCTACTGTTTCTAGATGCTGGTAGGTGAGCACAACCATTTCGTTGTCCGAGATGTTCATGTTGATGTCGACGTGCCTTATTGTCTCGATTCTGGACACAAGGGATGGTGATCAGTAAAAGGCAGTTAAACCTTGTGCTGGTTCCTTGCATCTCCATGTGTAATTCCGTGTAATCTCCATGTGTAAAACCTTGTGCTGGTTCCTTGGCATCTCCATGTGTAATTCCGCAGTAGGGGGTTGTGAGCCCTCCAGTAGCCAGCAGTGCTAGTAGGATTTCCTCCTACTTTATCCCAGGCCTGGTCCGCCACACACTTCAAGTCCCCCATCATTATGTTTTTTTTTTCCAACTGAATAAACGTTCACGAGATTTCAGAAAAAATATCGGAAATTCCTTGTCGAAAACTGGCTTAAATAGCTAATGTATAATTCTTGGTCTTACTAGAAAATATTTTGCTTACCGCATTTCCAAGAAATGAAAGCAAATCACCAACCAACTTCTGCAAGTTGCCACATAGCTTAATATGGGATTGTGGTCGACACTGGGTTGAAGATGGCTCAATGATGATCTCATTCTTACGTGATAAAACTTTCCTGAAGCCAAAATTTAGAATTTTCTTCAACAGAGCATCGAAGAGGATATTGAACGTTTTCTTGTTCTCGATCTTTTGCACCCACTTCTTTTTCCGCTGCAGGTTTTTTCTCATTGGATTCTGTAGTTTCGTTGGCAGAGAGCGAATCGATATGCTCAGATGGAATCACAGTTAGAAACAAAGAAATCTAGCTATGTGGCAATTTTAAAAGTTTCCAAACTTAAAACAGGAAGGATACCCTGCGAATAAAACGTAAGAGATTTACGGCACTAATTATAAAAATCAAAGATATGCTGTATGTCTCGCATTTATCTCATCAGTCATTTTCAACATCAAAGTAATATTTGAACAGAATAACAGTTAAGAACATCAACGTAGCAGCAGCCTCACATAGCGAGACACTGTGAGAATGAAGCTCGAGCTTAATTGTTAGTTTTGATTACGTGTGCAAATTGTGTAACATTTATAGAGAGATGTAAAAGGCCTCTGTGAATATTGTTGGAAAAATTAGGAAATGTTTTAGGATTCCTGATAACATCCAATTTTTTTAGAAAATAATTCAATTTAAAGGGAACTTGTATAATAGCAGTGAATCCGATGGAAACCATTCCTGCACTATCATTCATAAACATGTTCATGTATTAGCAGTGTAATATGGAAATAATTGCATCCCCTGTTCATTGATTCAGTTTTAATGAGGAACTTGAAGGATTCGCTCGATATGGGTTTGCATCTTTTCAAAAAAAAAAGAAAAAAAAGACAAACCCTTCCCGAGATCGACATTCTTCGTTAATCCTATAAAAATAAGACAAGGTTTATCTGTTGCGTTATGCTCGGTGCTTTTGGTATTGGCAGATACTTGCTCTCTATTTGCATTTTTAGTGACCCCATAGATGTGTTAAAAAATAAATTATGATATAATTTTTCATACAAGAAAATTGAAACAGCGCAGAATTTTCGAATACAAGGCGCACTTCCAGTAATATACCTTTAGATGCCTGTAAGCCCACTCTCTCAGGTACTAAAATCACTTAATATCGCAGAATTTATGATGTTAAAACACTATCCGATTGACTACAGAACATTTTGAAAACTGATTGTTAAAATAAGTCATTGTTATTGTTGATTGAAACAGTAAGTAATGTGGAAACAAATCACAATTTTGAAACAATGTATATTAGTAATTTACATGCACTTTTTAAATCAGCAATTACTCGTTTCTAAATAAATATACAAGTTAAAAAAATGCATACTTTTGCTATTATTTTGTTCATGTCATTACGGAATTGATTGGTTAATTGGCGAGGAATATGTTAAGAGTACGCCTTAATCAGAGAAGGATTACATAGGCCAAGTTCATATAAATTCATAAGTTTTTTATTCCGCCTCCCTGACGCCTACGTCCCCCTCGTGTTCCGGACTGGTAGGCCGGTTATCTTTGAATTCTGATGACTCGAATTTTGAAGACTCGAAAGAGGATTACACCCCCCCCCCTGGCGCCTACGGCGCTCAACCTCCCCGAGTTCCGGACTGGTAGGCCAGTTCTCTCCTTGAATGCTGAAGACTCGGAAGGGGTCCTCCCCCCCCCCCCCCTAGCGCCCAACCTCCCGAGTTCCGGACCGGTAAGCCGGTTCGCCTTGAATTCTGATGATTCTAATTTTGAAAGCTCGGAATGGGGGGGGGGGGTCCGTCCTCCTGGCGCCTACGGCGCCCAACTCCCCGAGTTCCTGACTAGTAGGCTGGTTCTCCTTGAATTCTGATGACTCGAATTTTGAAGAGACTCGACACTCAGGCTAGCCTCTGAGTTTCAAAACGTTTCAAATAACTTGACAAAAAACGTGACACGAAAACATTACAAAAAAAGCTTATCATTTTATATTATAGAGTAGATAAAGTAATACATTATTCTAGAACAAAGAGGAATTGCCTAAACATCCCTGACATTTACTGTTAATATTTTAATAGTTAAAAAATTCTGTTTTTTAATCATCTCATGTAATCTGCTCTCATCAGAACAGTACTATTTTCTTGTCATTATTTTGTATTTATTTTTATCCTTCTCTCATCGCTGGTTTGACGTCATTAAAGACATAAAAAGATGAAAATCCTCCCGAGGAATATTCTTGCTTTGTGTGTCCACAGCGATGCTTTAAAATATCATAAATATTCACACTCGAAGAAAACTTTGAAAGCACTGGACGATATCTTTGAATACATAATGTGTTTACACGTCTCCTCTAAACGCGCGTGCACTTCAAGGACAGGTTTATAATTCAAAAGATAAAATTTATCGTTGGTTGCATTAATAAGATTCAGCATGCAATAAACAGATGTTTGTTCCGCGAATATCTTCCCCCCCCTCCATCGTATACTTGAAGAATAGATTTGTTACCCCAAGGATACGATGTAGTTTACGGAGCGTGATGCTGCTATTAAGGTGCGAATTACTTTATTGCGTATTGAATCCCCTGGTAATAAGGAAGTGGGCTTCAACGCAAACAATGCACACTGGAGTGAGCAACAATAAAGACGTGCGCTAATTATTAACGTTTCGCGTGTTTTCACACAAAGCTCCTCGTGCCACAGTAATAACCGTGGATCTAATATTCGTGCAGCGTCAGATTTCTTTGTTGGCCAGCTTTATTGTGTATTTCATCGAAATGTCTTTATTAGTAATAAATTAAGCCATCAGAGAGCAGCAGCATGGAATGTTGACTCTCGCGATAATGTTCAAAAATATCGCTCTTTCAAAATTTTATCTTTTCAAAAATGTTCGCTATAACGAACATATTTTATTAAATTATAGCGAAATATTGATTAAAATCGATTGGAAAAGAATCATGTTTTTTTTTGTTTTTTTTCTTCAATCAATTTTTTTCTTCTGTTATTTGATATTTATTTCCTAGTTAACTGGGAATGTGACTCACCAGGAAATAAAAATGAAGCCTTTTATTGAATAAGTTAAAACGTAAGTTCTTGAGTCGGCAAATAATGATTTGTTTACAAAAGTTTATCAATGGAAAGGGGGGGGGGTAGACAGAGGGAGATCGACATTGGTCTTAAGATAAAGAATAAATCTGAACATAAACTTATGTAGTCGTTTCAATTTTCTTTTTATAAAAAAAGTAAGAAATTATATCTTTCCTCTTTAACTATTTGAAATGTCTCATTGGCAAAATTAGGCACTCAAGCGTTTTAATTTTTGACACATGATAACCTGTTGAACCCATTAGCCACTCGACTATCGTGTGGCGCACAGTCCGACTATATCATGTTATGCTCTGTATGTTATGATGTTATAGTAAGTGAAACAAAATAATAGAGTGAAGTCTTTCTAGGACTACATTAATAACTTTCTGTGAAAATATGATATAATGATTTTTCTTTTTTATGACGTCATCACAGCGCAGTTGGAAATATGGCATGACATGTCCACTATCATTGGAAAAATTCGAAGGCTAAATGACGTCAGGAATCTATATAAGGGCTATATTATTTGAATGAGAGAGGGGTTTAATTTTGCTACTGTTTATATGGCTCATGCGGAGAAATCTTATTTTTCATGATGAAGGAACTGACCTCAGATGCGAAAAAAGAAAATTTATCCAGAACATTTCTTATTTAATAATCAAAGGTTGCTTTATCGAATTAGAAAATGTTCCTTAAGTAGAAACAGAATGTCTAGAAATTTCAACTTCTTGCTTGCAATCGTTAATGCAATAACACTAAACCAATTTCAGAAGTTGACGTATGATTGGATAATATAGAACCAATAACAGTGCCTAAGAGTGTCGACATTCTTCCTTTGGAAAGCAAATATGTGGTTTAGCAAAAACAAACGCACTCAGTCAGCATTAATTTTCGAACACCCCATCCACAGAAATGTAGAAAAATGATGATAGTGAGATGTTTGTCGGAAAGGAGCGCTTTATCAGCAAAACTTTCGGAAAGAAACGTCTGAACATTGATTTTACTGACAATGGAATGGAGGAAGTAGCAATAAAAAGTATTAGACGGGGAGTAAGATCAAGCAGATAACGGCATCTATTCTGCTGACATATTTATTACTCACGTTACACTTTCGCTAACGACAAACGTTCAGAAAACCCCAACAGCACATGTAATGCATCAGATAAAAGTCTAAATGATAGAGAATGGATCGCGCTCGCAAATGATCCCGTGCACAGAAATGCGAATTACTGACATACCAGATACTACAATAGAAATAAAGCAATCTTTACAAATACTACCTTAGAAAAGCAGCACTCGTTTAAAGAATGGTGAAGATTTCATCGAGGAACGTTAGCAACGAGAAATGATCCGATCTGTTTTTAACTTCCCAAGTAGTGAGATGGTAAAGAACTTGTTACTCTATCACTGCTAACAAGGATTCTTTATTGGCGTATACTTGCCCTGTAAATATTTGCACGTGTTTTCAGTTCCTTAAAATAGAGTATGGCGAAAACAACACTGTTTTTTAGGATTGTCTAGCTTCATTGCACTTGTTTGTCGAGACAACAGGTCAATAGACTAGTATATCGTGTCTGTTGATTGAGTGCTTCTTCCGATTTATCTATTTTGTGTGCGTAAAAAAAAGAGGAAACTGAGGAGACAAACCTTCTCAGCTTCACATGTAAACAGCTAACTCATCTTCACTTGACAGGTCCTTATAAATTTCGTTACTATTAAAAGCTAATTGAAATGTTTATGCCAAACTTTACGACATGGATAACACTGGCATTCTGTAATGAAATTATCTGAAAAAAAGAATCATATTTTATTATCTAAATAGCGATTTTCAAGTAGATATTTGAGTGATAAAAGAAGTTTTGAAAAAGTAATCAGTAATTAATTATATAGACGGTAATAAAAGCATGCATATATATATATATATATATATATATATATATATATATATATATATATATATATCACTACCCACATAACTGTTAAAGTTAAGCTTTTTTTTTTAAATCAATAATTCAGTAATAAACAAATACATAGTTGATCTCCCTATCATCATAAGAAAACATAATCCAAGTCGTAAGCAGGGCCGAGCCGTGCGGTTGTGCAGATTGTGCGCCGCACAAGGGACCCTTGAAGATAGGGGCGCCATTTCACCACGGGAAATAATTTTAAAAAATAAATTTTCTTATTCTTGAATTATATCGTTTGAAGTGAAACGTTATCAATATTACCACAGATTTTATTTCACAGAGTAAGCATCGACTCAGCGAAAATTTTAGAAATATTCTCGATTGTTTATTATATTTTTAGTGGAAATTGTTAGTTTAAGACAGACCGTGAATGCAGCCTGCCTCACGGCGCTGCTTAATAAGGGCGCTCGCTCAACATTACGGCAACAAGATATTTTACAAAAATACAGCGTTTAGTTAAAAAATAAAAAGGCGCCATTTCCCATTGACAGTTAAATATCTTCTTATTATATTTTATTAATAAAAAATTACAGTCATACATACTAAAACTAAACATTTTCAAACCCACTTGTTAGATACTTAAGGAAACAACCCATAAAGTATCATACGATGTGAATTTCATAAACTTTATAGTCTATATATAAATATATATCTATTAAATTATATTATGCATGAATTCTCCTACTCAAACTGCACAGGTTTCTATCTCCCCGAATTTCACATTTGAGCGATAATTCGCTCCCTGCAATAAACAATCCCCAACAGCCATTATACTGCAGAAACACTAAAACCAATTAGTTTTATCTTGTCACTGGATAAGGTTCACGGACATCATTTGCAGACTAATATATATTTCTCAACAAATAGTGCAATTACAGACAACTGGGAATATATACACTAACTAATGAATGACATCTTCCCTCCAACAGAAACTGCTATAGCGGACAGCAGGTGCAACATATGGTTTTGCTTGACACTACCCCCGTCATGAACGTGTTAAAAGTAAGAAATATATAGTGAATGCATTTCAGATATTATGGAAATCGGTTTAAGAGAATTAGCATTTCAATTCAATTGTCAGCTTGTTTTGTTTGGGTAGCTCCATCTTTTGTTAATACCGCACCAATCATATGCACTTCTTAATAGCTGCTTTTTCTATATTAGCCTACAATCGCGCACATCTTTCACTTCTCATTAGTAATTTGTCAAGGATTGTTCATTACGTATCTCAAGTCTTAAATTACTGGTAATTTTTGCTTGATATAATGGGAAAGAAGATGACTCCATTTGGGTAGATAACTGATTGCACATAAGGAAACCGCTCTTGAGGACACAAGAAGTGATGGAGAATAGAAGCTTCTTGGTAAGTCATACCCATTTTCAGTTTTTTTTTCTGAAAACTTTAGTTTCCGAAAATCCCCACATATATCTCGCAGCACGATTTTTTAGCTTTAATTTGGGGAAAAAAGTGCGAGTTATAGTCGAGTAAAACGGTAATTTTTTTAGCTTTCAAATTGTTAAGTATGGATCATTGGTTAAAGACTGAATTTATAAAACGCACAAAAGAGAGCAATATTGCAGATATAGAAATAGGCAATTTCACTTGTCTCAATGATGATAAATTATTTATATTAAGTAAAAATTATCATCTTTATAAATTTTGTTCTATTAAAAATAAATCGTGTTTTTTTTAGTTTAAATGTACATCTAAATTCAAATAAAACACAGTTACGATGAAATATATTTTTATTTATTTATTTATTATTATTATTATTATTATTATTATTATTATTATTATTTTGATAAGGGTATTTTGAAAGTACCTGGTAATAATGAAAATTAAAGAAGGGTACACGGATATCTGAAGTTTCAGAAACACTGATCTATCCAAAAATATTTATTCTGAAACATAGATGTACATTACGATGTTCGTTTTCTTAAATTCCGCTTCGAATTTGAATAGACCAAATAGCGTCTATCCAAAGACGCACTTACATTTTTTTCGGAGTCATTTCAATTTTGAATGTGAAACATATTGAGTGTATTGTGTATTCTGTGTTTAAGTGACTTTGGACAATTTGACTTTGAATTTAATTGCGTACTTATTTTTAAATTTTTGATAGACAAATAAAATTTTAAAGATAATAGTTTATAAATTATAACCATATTAATCAGCTGAGGGACCTTAGCTAAAAATCCCGTATATATGCGGGATAGACTATTGGCGCATCAGGCTGACGCGGCTCGAATTAAATTAGTAAACATAGGTTATTTATGAGCAATAAAACCCTTTAGATGAGCTTTGTTTACACATACTGCAATTGGCCCTTTCTTGATAATTTTTGGTGTATTTTTGCATCATTTCATTTTGTGCGTTACACTAACAGTGTTACTATGCAGTTGCCTTTTGTTTTATAAAATATATTTATGGTTGTTTAGTAAATTTTTTGTGAATTTGGATTATTATTCACGTAAAGTAAGTAAGTAAGTCACGTAAAGTATATTTTTGCTAAGTTTGAAAATCAGTTAAATTGTTTAATTTTAGTTAATTATCTTATTTTGAAAACAAAAGATTTTTATGTTATGTTGGGTAGACGTCTAGAAAATAAATAATTTTCATTAAGAGATTTATTTATATATTTGTTCTTGTTCTGGTTGGAAGACATTGGGGTTGGGGTCCTTTTCCTGATTTCTTTAATAAATAATTTTAATATTCTAGAAATTTCTTAATTATTAAAATGTAAAAAATATTAAATAAATATCACTGAGAAATCAGTCAGTGGCTAATATCTCTACATGTTAATTTTCAAAAAATACCTAAAATGTAAGCATATTTATTATTTAAAACATCTGAAAAATCAAATTCTGTAATTAAAAAAATATAGCCAGTCTTGGGCCATTCACCTTAAAAATAATAGTCGGTTAAGGGGTTAAAAAATAAGTTGAAGGGAAAATTTCAGATATCATTATTTATTTTGGTGGACAACTTTTAACGCTCTTCTTATTTTAAACTCTAACCAAGTGTGTTAACCCTTAGATGTCGGGGAAAAAAAGCCAAAGAAGTTATCTGGTGCACAAAACAGGAAAAGACAATTGCAGCGAGTACAACTGGAACATAAACTGGCTGGATCGCTGAATAAATTTTTAACTTCAGGACCACATAAAAAACGAAGAACAGAAAGTTCTGAAGAAGCAAGTACTCCGTGTAGCTCTAATCACAGAAAAAGAGAGGACACAAGGTAACTATGAAGAAACAAATGTTACATGCGAAAATGAAACTGGGCTGTCTACAGAAGTTGCAGCAGAAGAAATATTGGATTCCGATTCAGCGAACACAAAACTTCAATTTTTAATGTTAATGATCTAGGTACTTGGCCGAATCTTATAACTACCAAAGTTAGTGATTGTTTAGTTGAGCATTGCCCGCGTGAAGTAGTTAATAAAGAATTTCCCAAAGATGAATCTGGCCGCAAGTTTTCCGATTCATACTGTTATCGAACTTTAGCAAATGGAGAAAAACTTTTACGAAGTTATTTAGTTTATTCCGCGAATCGCGAAAATTCAGTTTTCTGTTATTATTGTAAAATATTTGGTAGTTAAAATTCCCAACTTACTAATGAATACGGTTGTAACGATTGGCAACATTTGAGTCATGTACTAAAAATACACGAGACAAGTTCCGCGCACATTAAAAACTGTTCAAAATACAGCGAACTTAAAATGTCGTTGATTAAGAAATGCACTATTGATTGCACACAACAAAGATTATACGAAACTGAGAAAAAATATTGGCAATCTGTTATAGAACGGTTAATCTACATAATACAATATTTATCAAGACAGCATATAGCTTTTAGAAGTTCTTCACAAAAACTTTTTGAAAATGATAACTGCAATTTTTTAAAGTTAGTAGAAACTGTCGCTAAATTTGATTCGATAATGGCAGAACACTTGCATCGCATCCAAACATCACAAAAAAGGAACATTGCTCATTATTTAGGTGATAAAATACAAAATGAAATCATCCGTATAATTCCTGAAGCTATAAAACAAAAAATTTTAGAAATGGTTAAAGAAGCGAAATATTATTCATTAATTCTTGACACTACTCCGGATATAAGCCACATAGAATTATCTATTGTTATTAGATTTGTTAATCAAAATAAAGATACAAATATAGCAGAAATTCATGAACATTTTTTGGGTTTTCAATCTGTAGAGGATACCACTGGGCAAGGACTATTTCAATTTATAAAAAATTATTTAAAATGATTGAATATTAATATTTCGGATTTACGCGGCCAAGCTTATGATAACGGTTCAAATATGCGAGGCAAACATAATGGACTGCAGAAAAAAAATCCTTGAAATAAATTCAAGGGCTTTTTTTTATTCCGTGTGCTGCTCATTCATTAAACTTGGTAGTTAATGATGCAGCTAAGATATCCTCTGAAACTATAAATTTTTTGGGTGTAATACAGGAATTATATAATTATTTTTCAATATCTGTGAAACGTTGGGCTATATTAAAAAAACCTATTCGTGTTTTAAATTTGAAACTACTTTCTGCTACTAGGTGGGAAAGTAGAGTAGAAGCAATAAAGGCACTTAAAAATAATATCAAGGAAATTTACCAGGCTCTTTTTGATATTACAGAAGATGAAACTAAAGATATCGATTATAGAGTTCAGGCAGACAACTTAATTTCAAAGATTTATTCGTTTAAATTTATTTGCTCTGTTCATGTTTGGTACGAAATCTTAAGTCTCGTAAATGTTGCAAGCAAAATAATGCAGAATCCGACGTTTGATACAGGAAAAATTACCGAAAATCTTGATTATGTTATACAAGAACTCGCCGAACAGACCAATATTTTGAAAATATTATTAGAACTGCAAAAGAAGTAGCAAGCAATCTTAATATTGATCCTATTTTTCCAGACATTCGCAAAAGAACAAAAACAAAAATGTTTGGTTACAAAGCATCAGATGAGACAACGCATGATCCTAAACAAAATTTTAAAATAATTTTTTTCTTCGCGATTTTAGACACGACAATAATTTCAGTCACGGAAAGATTCATACTCTTAAAACAACATAGCGAAGACTTTAAAGTTATAAGAGACATTAGCAAATTAAAAGATTGGAGCGATGAAGATTTAATGAAACATTGTAAAGATTTCCACTTAAAACTGAGCGACAATCAAGATTCCGACAATCGCGATATTGATGGTATGACTTTATTTGAGGAATTAAAAATTTTGCAATGTTTTATTAAAAAAGAGCTCCTCAGGATGTTTTAAATTATATATACGAAAATAAATTAACCGAGGGGAAAAAAGTTTTTCAAAACTGAAACTAATAAAAAATTATTTGCGGTCAACAATGTCTAGAGAGCGTCTAACGGATGGATTCATTAGACATTAAAGATATTATTAAAACTTTTGTAGCGGCCAAAGCAAGACGGATAAATATGTAAAATAAATCTATATTTATACTAATTGTTATATAGTTAAAAGCATGAATCCAAATTATCTTCGTTATGTAATATTTCTTTTTATATTAAAATAAAAGTAATTTTTGTTTATATATATATATATATATATTCTGTTGTATTTATATATTAAGGAATAAACATTTTTGGAAATGTTTATTATTAAAAATTTCTTATTTAAGAATTTCAGTGATTACAATGTTCTACTACTGTTAAATAAAATTTATTTTTATATATGCGTATAAACTGTTTTGTACTTTTAACAAAATAAAATTTTTCATGAAAACTTATTTTATGAGGGCGGTGAAAAACGTTTTGCACAAGGGCGCCTCCTAACCACGGCGCGGCAGGCCGTAAGGAAGGCATTGATTTCTCCTCATCAAAATCACTGAACAAAGATCCAAAGTAGTGGTTGCATCCATTGTGGACAATGTATACCGAATGTGAGATAAGAAGATTAAACATCATAATGGTGTTTGTCCGAATTGTTCTGCACTTTCAGTGATCTTAAAGGCTTCAGTCAGCTCTCGTATTTGTTTGGACAGAGAACGAAAGATTATCGCTGTTAACGGCATCACTGCTGTTTACTTATGCCTTAGTTCAGCAATCGAAACTAGTAAACAGTGACACGGCTGTTGGGTTCTTCATAGAAGATAATTATTGGGGATACAAATACATTTGTAAATGCCGTCTGCATTAGAAACGAATGGACTCAATGATTATCGAAGAACAGGCAGATATTTCGAGTATTTGAATAAACGAATTTGCATTCATCCTAACTAGTGTGATACATTAACTCTGAGATTTTTGACTTTATTAGAATTAATTTGGATGTTGAAAATCACAGCAGAATACCAAGCATTCTGACACACACACACACACACACACACACACACACACACACACACACACACACACACACACACACACACACACACACACACACTCTTGAATTATCAGATAACTATGGAATGAGCCACTAATGCGAACTTGCAGAAATTGTGGCTATATATGTTTCTAAGTATGTTTTTTTTTTTTTTTTAATGAGAATCTCAGTCACAAAAGCTGTTAGCCCTGTAGTAGATTAATATTAGTGCTCTTGTGGTGTACTGAAAGACTAAATTCCGTCGTTGGTTCTACAGAATTAAGAGGGGGAATTTCTTTTCAGTATTTATTCGCTCCTTGCACAAAATTTCATTTGCCAGACACAACAGAGTGTCGCAGCACTCTGTCGTGTCTGTACTGAATAAAGACATTTGGCACCAGAGGCGAATGCTGGCCTTGAAATTCACGCTTGCTCTTGTTATCATTCAGGGAGTGAGAGCTGTGATTGAAGTCTGATTAGCGGAATAATGAATTGCTGACCATTTAAAACTATATATTTAGAAATTTATGTACATTTAATCATACAAACACAACATTTATTTTACAAATGATATTCTATCTTTTTCAATTTAGTTACTTGAATACAAATTCTACCCTTCGGTTCTTCTTTATGAACTGGTCAATAAGAGTTGGTTTTAATTTAATTTTTTCAAGCAACACGCACACTTGTAAAGGCTGGCTGAAGCTCACTGGCTAGAGCTACTTTGACTGCGTATGGCCCGTGTTTAAGCAACAGAGTGAGATGACGTGGAGGGAGCGGAAATGGCTATGCGCGCGCATGAAATCACAGTGCCGAAGCGAGGACCTGGATGCGCCCACAACCGAGGAAGCCAAGGTATAGTTCGCCAACCGATTAGAGATCCTTCGACACTTCTGCGCATCTCAGAAAAAGGAGAGTCCATTCCGATAATAGGGTAATCAGTCCGTATTGCGGGATGAGTTGTTTATTATTACCGGTCAGAAAATTAACTTCTCTTTTATGATTATTGTAGTTAACTATGTTGCTTGTGTAACAGTTGGAAAATTTTACCTATAATGCACGTGATTTCGCGTGTTAGTTAGCGACCAATTCGGACGTCCTTCATTTCTTTCTCCCCTTCAGCATGAATCGACTATTCTTGGAAAGACGCGAAGCAGGGACCTACAAACGGTGGGCGAACTATAGCTTGACTAGTGTCGGCCTTCGATACACAATGCAAAGCTCAATTATTACCGCGCAAGCTTAAAACGTCCTCTGTCTACAAAAATAAAAGCCTAAATGGAATGCTTATAAATGCATGCATTTATTAACAAATAAATAGTACTTATTTCTCGATTAATGAGCTTGCGCAGCAAGCAAACCAAGCATGGAAAATTCGCCACTCTTTGCACGCTGGGACAAAAGTGATAAGCGACAATGGGTAAAAGCGACGTGTGCGTACCTAAAGTCGACTTATGTGCCTTATGTAAGAATGAAAAAGATTTTTCTTCTCTTTTTAAACATCCTCAGCTACTTGCGAGTAGCTGAGGATGTAGAAGAGTGAAACTAGGAAGTCAGCAGGTGCTACATCATTTTTCAAATACTTTTGGTAAATAATTTCTAAGAGTAAAATCTTCTCTCGTTGAAAGTTTTATTTACCAGAAGTATTTGAAATATGCAGCACTTGCTCACTTCCTAGTTTCACTCTTCTACATCCTCAGCTACTTGCGAGTATCTGGGGATGTTTAAAAAGAGAAGAAAAAACTTTTTCATTCTTACATAAGGCACATAAGTCGACTTTAGGTACACTTCGGACTTCAGGACACATCGCTTTTACCCATTGTCGCTTATGAAGTTGACACTTTTGTCCCAGCGTGTCAAATGTATTTTATCAGTACAGACACGACCGAGTGCTGCAACACCGTCTATTGTAAATCGCAATTATCCCAAATACGCGAAATTAATTTACTGGAAGACGCCATCCACTCGCCAGCCAGCCAGGCATACCGTAGTCAAATGTTCGTTGAATAATTTCGCTTATTGATTCAAGCAGGAGAGATAAAAACAGTAATTAATAAAATTAAAGGCGGAACTTCGTGGTTCATGTGATTTTTTTCAAATATTTTTTATATATTTGAAAAAAATCCTTTGCTTTACTATTATACAAAATTAAGTAGTATACATTAGAAGTAATTATTGTGTATTGAATATTAGTAGTCTGTCTAGATAAAAGTGAACAATGTTTCAGGATCGTTTATGGTGTCAAAAAAGTCCTAATCCTGTCTTAAAAATGCTCCAGGGTTTTTCTTTCTGGGCGTCTTGTTGGCAGGGGCTACACAGTCCACAGAAATGGACTGTGTTGCCAGAGGATACTGTGCGCGCAACTAAGACTAATCCAATAGTCCTTACAGCATTCTCAGGCAAATGTGGATATTATATGGATTATTGAGACTAATCTAACCTTTAATTTGATATAAATAGAGAAGAAGACTCTAAACGTGTAGTTGTCTGACTTTGAAGATGCGTAAACCCCAATTACCACCTGCGTGTAAATTAACAAGGATATACTTGAATGCTCCCCCTCCACCCTAGTCACAAATTCGATATCAAATTCTTAAATATAGCATTCTTAATATAGTGGTGTGTGTAGCGTCTATAACATTTTATTAAATATTATGGATTTGATGTTGTGCAATCGATACATTTATGTTTGTTTGTAACCAATTGCATACGATTTTTTTTTTTTTTTTACTGTGGTCCCCTTATATACCCAGATATAAGTACAGGGTGTTCGGGATAAATTTGACAGTTTCGTAAGGAAAAAGAAAATCTTCTTTGTATCTATTAAATTTAATGAATTGACAAAAAAACATTACAGGCAGAGTTAATTACAATACTATCAACAAGATTTACTCAAAATAACCACCATTAGCATCGATCACAGCTTCAATTCTGCTTCGGAACCTCGAACAAGCTGATGCTACAGTCTACAGGGAAGGGCCGTAAAAACTGTTTGAATTTTATCCATTAACTGGGCTTTTGTATTACTGGAAGTGCGATTGGTGTCTTTTTCAACTGCGCCCCATACAAAATAATCCATGGGGTTAAGGTCTGGGGAGTTTGGAGGCCAAACATTTGGACTGGTGAAGTCGTAGAAATTTTCAGACAACCATTTTTGACTTTTCCCAGAGGTGTGGCAAGGGGCCGAATCCTGCTGCCATACATACGGCCTACCATTGGCTACCCTTGTTATCCAGGGCTTGACTACAGTTAGCAACAAAGCCCGAATTCCAATGCCAGGGTTCTTCAACACCTGTTCCTGCAGATTTGCGAGGAATTCTGCTGTACGAACGCAATCAGATCGTCTGCTAGGGATCTTTCTTCTTGCTACATCCTCGTAGTCACCATTGCAAGTCTCTAGTTCATGCCTGATTGTTTTTACTGTATTCAGGGAGCATTGGGCAGCAGTCGTAATATCCTTATTTTGATGGCGGGCACGAATCATCATGATACAAGTTATTCTCTTCCATGATTCAGGTGGGTTCCAGCTATCCATCCTTTCTGACATCTTGTATATGAATGAAGAAGGGTCCAAACTTTTAAATGAAGAGAAGTGTGTGTTAATACATGTAACTTACGGAAAAATATAATTAATTATAAATATGTCAAATTTATCCCGAACACCCTGTAGAGTACGAACCTTTGAATGGTATCGCAACTGCATCACTTTGGTAGTCATAGTAAGGGAAGAATGGTACGTAATCGGATAGTGTGCTTCTCTAGATTCAGAGGATAAATTTAGTTTTCTGAATTTTCACTTTAATTTTATTTTTAAACCATCTGCAGGTTAGTAAATCCGATTCCATATTGTTCTTTAAGCTTATCCAGTGGCTAGTCTAGCAGTAAACTCAAGTTTCATCATCAGCATACATGATTGGTTTCCCTTTCAGGTCTATTAAGCAGATGTTGTTTGTGTAAATCAGAAATAACCTTGAGGAAAACAAGTATTGATGAGTTGGTTTTCGATGAAAGTGATGTTTATTTGAACTACTTGTTGACTATTTTCTAAATACATCTGAAACCATAGGTTGTACTTCCTCCTAATTCGTAAAGTATGCAGGTTTTCTTTATCTTCATATGTCATGATGGACGGAGTCAGATGCCGTCTGAAAGTCTACAGAAATATTAATACTTTCACAAATGAATTCATAAAATTTTACGCAAGCTTATACAGCCTTTTGTTTTTAGAGGAATCCCCGCTGTTTTGTTATTAAATTAAAATATTGAGAATAAAAAAATAACCAATCACTTTGCATTTCGGAATCGAGGATTACTGGGAGAAGTGCTAAAACAAAGATCACAACAATTTTGTTTAATTGTTGACATCGCCTTTTTTTTTACATAAGGGTAAAACGTGATTCTGTTTTTAGGTCTGTTATAAGTTCTCGAGTTAAAAATATTTGTTTATGATATGAAGGAGAAGTTTTGGATGGTATGTAGTAAAAGTTGGTATCATCATTCTCAGAGTTACTTCTCATACACTACAGCTTTAGTTTTTAGACTACTGATTAGCTGCAGTTCGTATTTTGAGATCTCGGATTTCGAATGCGGTTTTGATATTGATTAAAATTTTTATTTAGAACTTTGAGATAGAATAAAAGACCAAATTTATATCGAAGAAAAGGAGAAAAAGGCTGCAATTTGGAATACAGAATTATTAAAAGGAAAAAAAAAGAATAATAAATGCCTACTGATATTTTTAGCCAAGCAGTTAGAGATTCAGTTCCTAAAGTGGTCTAAAGCATAAAAAAATATAAATATTTGGACTCAGCTTCAGCTGTCTTGGCATTGCAATACTTAAAAAACACAACTCTGCCGAGGGCTTCATTAGTGCCTTTTTATTCTCATTTTGATTATATATCTATTTTATTAGGCATTTGTTTGCAAACGGCATCCTTTAAAAAAAAATTTCTATTTTGATTTCAAAATTCTTAGGTCGTGAACTCGATATTAACATTTTAAATTTAAAGCGAAAGGTCAATGCTGCTGTTGGTGGTCACGAAATTCCAATTTCATTATATTGCTGACAGATGAGAAGTGACATCTACAAGTCACAAGACATAAATTCAATAAGAAAGATCAATAAGTGCTTCGGGGGCAGATAGATAAACAAGAAAATGCTTTCTCTCTATAAAGAGAGATCTCGTCTTTCTCTGCTACTCCACCGAGGCATCGAGTCAGTCACTGTACTCTCTGCATATAAATGCAACCAGCCGATCTTGATTCAAAGCAGTGGTTACACGGACATGCGCCGCTGTTGCTCTAAACCAAGTTCGGCATCCGAACTGGTCAAGACTATACATCCTCGTTACATTGGAGAATGGAAGCAACTGAATGGAAACCGCATGTTTAATGGAAATAAAATCATTTCTTGCAGGCATAGAAATCATTTTACAGCCCTTGGAGTGTCCCGTGAAATTTGAAGGAAGACTCGGTGCTACGGAGTAATCCGTGATGTAATCTTTCAGAATTCGATTATCGAGCAAACGTCAACTGCAACGACAGTTCGATGTTCGGGATGCGCACGTGAGAGAGTGGATTTTAATGTTCGCAAACAGAGGAATGATCTCAAGCGTAAGAGGTGAGCGAAACGCTAGAGCTGTGTAAAAAATAAATAAGAATAAAATAAAAAATGACGGATAAAAGGATAGACTTAAATTTTAGAGCAGCTATCCCAGGAAACCTGAGGAACAGAAAGAGCTGTCGCAATATCGTTTAATGGCAGATTTAAATTGTGTTGAGAAATCGATAGAGAAACTGGCTAAGGAAGGGAAAAAAAAAATTGGATTCTCCTTCTAACTTCTGTATTACTTTCGCAATCCGATAACCCCCTTTCTGTCTTATTCTTTTATTCAAGGTTAAAAACAAAGAGGGAACATTTAGAAGAGTGGGAGATTTGGAAATTGAGTGTTCAGGAAATACGCTTTAAGATTCTGAAATTAAACCGAGAAAGGGTGCCTGACTGACTGTTGCAAGTGTTCCAACAAGTTTAAAAGTGCGACAGAATAGACATTTCAGGTGGGATGATCAATTAATGTATCAGGGAAAAAGTTCTACATGAACGCCACACGTTAATAAGAGATGAAAAGGGGAAAAAAATTAACGTTGCAGTTCTGTGTTTGATGGAGAAATGATAAAATCATATTTTGAAACCCAAGCAAGTTTCGAAGCAGAGAGAAAATGCGAATCATTCTAGCGTTTTTCAAGATTGTTTGAAATCACGTGAAATCTCCTAACAGTCATCGAATCCTTATCCTGTTATAACGCATTCTTTTGCAATGCATATTGAAGACAAAACACAAATCTAAAGTAGTATTTTACAAAGAGATTTGTGAATTATAAACTGCTCTTTTTTAATTCATCGAACACGCGACAGATGTTGAACGTAGGAACGAGATATCATACGCGTGGTTCATTGTTACAAGATATAACATACCTTGTCTAATTCATTAACGTGCAAATCCTTCATGTATGCTGCCCTGAGTTGATTAAATATTTTTTGTCTGACCTAGTCTTTGTTACACTAGGTCAGACCTTGTATCATTTATTTGAATAATGTGTTTTAATTTTTTTACATATTCTTCTCTAGTAATTAATTTAAAAATATGGATACAACAAAGCACGAGAATTGCAACTCTTGGTTTGACTACAGGAGAATAACAGTTTCTGCAATAGAAATTTTCTGTACCTTTTGTCATATGGAAATATTCGGTCGCAATATAAGTCAGAAAGTTTAGAAATAAATCATATCCAGAACATAGAGGGGAAATAAAGAAACTCTAATGCAAGAAACGTTAATACCCCCCCCCTCCAAAAAATGAATGCCAAGTTAAATCTTCTTCCTCATCCACCTCTGGCGGGTAGAGGCTACCATGAACAATAACATTCCAGTAAGATCAACTGGCTGCCATAAATTTAGGAACGAAGTGCCAGTAAGGGTTTCACAAATTTCGCTGGTGTGTAGATTTTTCGTGACGGACTAAAGAGTAAGGAACTAAAAAATTAAAAAAAATGGAAATATTAATGCAAAGTCGTATATCGTTAAAATGTACCCCAAGGTCTAAACTTCCTAAAGTTCTTACTGGCCCTTCAACTCACTCATTTTTACCTGGTTTTTGAAGTTGATGCTCTTTTTAGAGGATGTGAAGGATTAACAAGTTTTGCATTACAACAATTAATATAAAAGTTACTATTCATTTATTTCATGAATTGCATACTCCGTCGACTCGAAAACAAAAGAGTTTTCAAGTGTGATTCATGCAAACAGAGAACTATAAAAGAGAGGGAAAAAACCTTTCAAATTCGAGAAGATAGAAAACATTCGTGAAATGGAAAACACTATTTCTGTATCAAAATTGTGCCAAACTAGTTGATTATAAATATCGCAATAAGACAAGATCCGCTCTAAGTGTCAGGCAACTTGAAAAGCGGCATCGGTAGTAGATGGTCGACTCTTTTCGCGTAACAGCAACTATATTTCTTTCTTTCTTTTTTATTGTTCTGAGACATTGAACAAGTGCTATTTTAGGTTAAGCCGTGGTTCCGAATGCTGACACGGTGACTTTCTCTCGCGTCTAACAACGGCCTAAATGTCTTTTCCAGAAGATGATCGTACCTTTGCCGTTTTCCAGTGAATAACAGCCGCCAGATAGCTTTAACAGAAAGCGAAGCCTCGAGATTGAATAATCGGCGCATTCTTTCCAACCGACAGGCTACGTGGAAGTTATACTTATCATTGCTCAAACTACTGCTTTTATTAATGCAAATCATAAATTCTGGAACGCACACTCGCAAGGAATACTGTATGAGATATTTAAAGGGGAAACAGATTTATCTCCTGCTTCTAGTGATACCTACCAGTGTAATATCTGACAAAAACAAAATGGGTGATAAATTTCATGCTCTCTCCAATATGGCAAATACACTCAGTTTCTCTGTCAGGTGACACCTCCAGCTGCCCACCACTTTCTTGTGATGGATTCCAAATGAATGGTATCAGTTTAGCTGCTATCGTATTTTTGATAGGAAATTGCATGCGTTTTTGTGTAAAAGTCTAAGAAATATTGCTACTATTTGTATTTCTCAAAAGAAGAGTTTTAAATATTATCTAGTCTGTTTTTTTTGACCCTTCGAAGTTGGTATTATTGGTATCTAAAATGCTGAATGCAAGTATCTCCAAATGAATAAGGTTTGTACACAAGCAGCGTCAAACTACCATCGTACAGTAGTCGCAGAGGTAGATCTGACCTGTTCTTATAGTAATAACTTATTTTTAATGCAGTGCAATATTCGGGACAACTGGAAGAAGGCTCACAAAATGATAACGATAATGTTCATTTTGCAAACAAAAATATTCTAAGATTTACTACAACAAAACACGATAAATGATTACGATTGTGTACTCAGATTTAGGAATTATGCATAAAAATCTCAATCAAAATTCTTATATTCTCCAGAAGAGGGCAATCCCTTGTGTATTGCTTCATGCAAACCTTTCTCATAAATTTTCTGTACTGTTAATTTCATTTAAGTACAAAAAATTTATGAGAAAGGTTTGAGCGAAGCAATGAGTGAACAAGTTAGTTCGACTGGTCTGAAATTAATCTGTAACGTTGTAATTTCCAGTTTAATTTCAGACCAGTCGAACTAACTTCACTTTGGTCATCGTCTTTATGCGCAGAAAGTGGAACTTTCGGAGCATAAAGTGGAAAAGCTGATTAGGTTTTCCCGTGGAAATCTGTTGCTATAGTAACGACTTCATGTTAGCTTTTGCACACCGCACAAAAATGTTACTCAAATGAAGGCATATTTTAACTGCTAGAATGACGTACAAAAAATGAAGCGACGCCTCTTGTGTGTGTGTAGCTTATTTGACTTGTTTATATAATCAGTGAAAGAACATAAACAAGACATTAAATTAAGGGGATAAAAAATCCCTTATTATTTTACAGCCAGTACGCGAAACTCTGAGATCGAAAACTACGATCTAAGAGTTTCATGCCGAAGCTGGTAGTACAACACCAAGGCAACTCGAAAAAAAAAAAAAAAAAAGACATGTTGCGTGACTTGAAAAAACCATCTTCAGTTTTTTGGGGACTGCAGTAAAAAATGCAGTTGGCATGGTAACAAGTTTAATAAGACATCTCATAATTCTCTTGAGAATCAAACCTGCATCGTTACTCTCAACCTTATTAAAATGGAAATGATTTTTGTTTTATTTATGTGGTACCGCCAGTTCTCTCTGTATGGAAACGAAAGGAGGTATGCTGATGTAAGGGAACGAGTGAGACTAACACAGCTGCACGTTGGATTGCGCTTCCAACCAATGTTATGTTTGCTATACAGAAGCTGTTTATTTGACAAGTTACAAAGAAAACATCCGAAATTCCAAGGATGTTTTCTTGGCAGTCGGTAGAAAATTTAGGATTCTATTCAATGTAATTTTAATAATATTGTTAAATATTTTTCTTCTCTTCGTCGCTATCTCAGAAAATGATTACGTTTTTAGCTTCCTTAACTTTATTTTTATATATAGCTGCCAATTAATAATGTGGGGCTTGCCAGAATAAAAAGTTTAATAGGGTTTCGAAAAACACTTTTTCCATTTAACGCTATCATCAGGTTTCATTGCGGTCAACAATCGAAGTTTGGAAAGTGGGATGCAAACAAAAGCACTCAGAATTATAATTAATTCGGCTACCAAAATCATCGTCTGCAAGATTCGAGAGTTGAGCATTCCGTTTCATCGACAAAGAATGTCTATCGTCTGTTTCTCAAAGCGAAAAAGATAGTTGACTTCCTCCTAAGAGAATTTTTGTATATCATCTCTCGCATTACCTGGATTTAACTTTATTTATTATCTTGGCACCTCGCCCCTTGCATGGATAGTACAAGGCGGTGGCGCACCCCATGGAGGGGACCAAGAAGCTCTGGCTCCCCCAATAGAAAAAGGAAATAAACACTAGAAAAATTTCCAAAAATCTTTTCCTAATTAAAATTCATTTTTTTAAAAATTTATGTTGCGTCTTCTATTTCTATACTACTTATCATGTATTGGCAATCACTGCGGATGCTCAGTCATAGGTCGTATGCAATGCGTAGTGTGTATTCGTAAATCGTCTACTCAACTCCTCCCCCCCCAAGATTAAATCCTGAGTGCGCCACTGGTACAAGGGCGTCCTGAAAATCAATACCTTCTGCTTTATAAAGCCCTAATTTATTTACAATTTAAAATCGTTTTTAAAAATAAATGCTAATATTTTTGTTGCTGCAAGGTTTTAATTGCGAACACTTTCAAAACATCGTTATTATGATACTGATTAAATCACGAGAAATAGTTTCCGCAAGTTCATCAGAAATTATTTAATGTATTTAGTTTTTTGGTATTGATATCAGCAAAGTCGTAGGATGGGTTAGCGCAAATAAAGATAACACTTAGAAATCAGCCACATTCAAAAAACTTAAATCCTACAAGTGTGATCTGAAGTGATAATAGCTGAGACATTTTCGTCCCTTTCTCATTCCTCCTTTAGGACGGATTGTGTCCCCTATTGAGGGGCTTATGACGAATTAATGCAGCCGGCTCGTCACGCCTCTGATACATCCTCTAAGGGCAAATGTTCATGACTGCATATTCGTGTGTGTATGTGTTCACGAGGCCGGTTTGCCTGTTCTGAGGGACGGAAAACCAGAGTTTCCGGGTGGAAAAATCCTCCACCTTCGTATGAGACTGGTTTACTCACCTTTAGTCGAAAGCGAGCAGATAAAGCTTCCTCATGTCATCGACGGGAATCAAACCCAGGTCTTTTCCGACCAAAGAGCTTCTATATACCGTGATTTTTTTTTTTCAATAATTAGAGCCAATAGTTTCAAAACATTCTTGAAATGGCGGAGTTTAAAATTTCCGATTATTTCTAACATTATGCAGTGCATGCAATTTTATATTTCTAAATTGTTGATAAATTATAGGACTTGCATAGTGCGTGAATTATGAAAATATTACATATCTAGTGGAATAACGGTAATGTGTGCTGGTTGAGTATTTCTTTTTTTATCTTACAAACACGCTTTTACCTTTAATGCACTCTGTATTAATGCAAAGTGACAAGTTTTCTGCCATGTTGTTTTTAACGGCAAAATAATGCATTGAAAGACAGCAGTAAAAAGAGAGAGAGAGAGAAAGAGAACATTTATTTGCAGATGGCAACTACCTAATATCGGCGCCTTTCTTTTCGTACACGCTTTACATCCCCCCCCCCTTCTTAAGTGGCAATCCACTCCTCAAACTCGCTCTCTTTACATTTCCGTTTCTCAGCCGATGGACACTCTAAAAAACAGTTCTGACTTGAAAGACTCCATCCAAAGTGGCATTTCTTTTCGATTTATTTCCGACAGTCAGTCCGACACGTCATAATTTCAAGTTCAACATTTAAAGTCTCAGAAGAAGGAAAAGAAATGTTTCAAATAATGCTAAGAAAATAATTTGATGCTACATAGCGGAAAGAAATTCGTAATGTGATTTTCTGTAATTCTTTCCTCGCTCCATCTTAAAAGGGAGAAGGTAAAAACCATTTCCCCTTTGCAACATCAAACTGATATCCACACACACTTACCCATTCAGAGAGTCTATTTGGGTCCTCTTGCAAAGCTAATCTGCACTGCTGTTCATAACTATCCCCAACTTTATACCACAATTTAAGGTCGTTCCAATTTCATTTAGATACAAATTAAACAATGACCAAATAAAGACCCCTAGGGCACACCACTCGTGACTTTCCTCTTCTGGGATATCACTCCTCTGTGCACAATCTGCTGTACTTATCAGACAGCCAATCTCCAATCAAACGCAGTAATTTCTATTCAACTCCATCTCTTCCAACTTAATTACTAGTTTGTCATTTGGTAATCTATCGAAAGCCTTTGCAAAATCTAAATTTACTACTGTATATGCACCCCCCCCTTGTACAATTTCGATTTCGCGTGAGATAAACCAGATGTACTCCCCCTTATAAGGAAATTCACTGTCATGTCGTAGTTTGTCTGAAGGACTAAAGCTCAATAGCAAACAAAGCATACAATTTAAGCTAAGGACGAATGTATTCCTATCTATATTTTAATAGGAGAAGAGGGGGAAAACGACTTCACAAAACACTATTGTTTCTTTCAAACCATTTAGGTGAAAAAGGAAACTCGTGGCATAGCTGTGATAGACATCCTTATTGGTTATCAACAGACCTTTCATACAGTTGCAAGAGTGCGACAGCATTTCGTTTGAAAAGATTTAGATTGGAATCCCATTGATTTGACTGCAATCATTTTGCTCAAAATTAGCGGTATTCTTGACGGCCTGCTTGAATATGATTACTAAAGCTTTATATGACATTACAGATCGCTTGTGTTTTTTTTTTTTGTGTGTCAATCATGAAGAGAATTAAATCATTACTTCTGACAAAGTAATGAACTCCGCACAATATCGAGTTTATTTAATTTTAAGGTTAACCCTCGATTTCGTGTGATTCCTTCGCTTCACTGCATTATACCATATTGGCTCAAGCTAATTTCTGACACCCACGTTGCGGTTTTCCTTCCGCTGAGTCATATATTTTAATTAGTTTTGTCCCTTCTGGATACGCCCTCTAGCATCTTAAAATACCACATTTATCTAGAAGAATTAACAAGTTGCGGTTACAATAAAGTTGTTTACTCATTCTAAAACATAACTTTACATGGACAATAATGAAAATCTAGAATAATAATCAGAATCCCAATGGGAAAATATTTGATTCGGCTAAAGAAAACATTTTATTACTAAGAAAATGCACGACATCACTTTAGTCCTAGAATTATCGCTGAAGAAAATAGTGTAGTTGTTTGTTCTAACGTTATGTTGGTCAGAGAGAAAGGACACAATTTCGACAATTACTGAGACAGTAGCAGTTCAGCAGTTATGTGAAAAAATACGCTGGGAAATGTGTCGAAGTCAGAAAATTGACCGCATTTGCAGAAACTCCAAAGCACCTCTGCTAATCTCGTTAGACTGGTAACGATGTGGGTGATCAACGGCGCTCGTTTAGGAGTAATTGGCCGGAAAACAAAAATACGTTAGGAGCACCCTAGAAGCTACACGACTTCGTAAATAAACAAATCAAAAAGCACGAAAGTAAAGGTTTCGTTAGTTTCCCATATGTAGACTGACTTTTAAAAATTGCTCTCGAACACCGATTATATTGCATAAACAAAACTAAATCTTGCTGTAATTTTAATAATGCTTCATCATTTTAAAATAATCTCTGATCTGGTGTGGTTTAAAATGTCGAATGAGCCCTCCAAACCTTTGCATGAATATGAGCTCATAGGTATATTATTTTTAAAATGATAAAACACATTTCTCCGAATAAAATCTAATAATTTGAGCTTCTTAGAACTTTTTGTTATTATGAACCTCGGTCCAATAGTATGTTATGAGGAACGCCTCCTATAGGGCGCTGAGGGAATTGCAAAGTTTATGAATTGAGGAACGTTTCCAGCAATTTTTACTTAAGTTACGATTGTTTATTTTCTTCCCGGTGAAAAGCGTCATCTTACAAATTTATTTTGCCCACAATAATATTCAGCTGAAAATTTTCATCTTCTGGCGAAAAGACAAAATCTTCTTATATTTTGCATTATGATTTTGATATGACATTGAGATAAATTTTTAGATAAATTTTTACTAACGGAAGGAAAAATTATTTCGTTACATTCCTTGCTATAACGAACTAAACGAGATGTGTATGTTTGTCTTTGGTTGTCACTTTTACTCAGCATCATATTATTTACAAAATTGTGTTCAAGGGGTTGAAATTGGGATTTGACTTAATTAGCTGCCAAAACCCTTCCCTCCCTCTTCCCCCCCAAAAAACCTGCCACCACTTAAATTCATTTCGCTTACAAAATGATCATTTCATTTAGTAACTAAAATGTACCCCAAACATTATGACTAAATTTGAAACACTATTGGCTGAAAACAGGCCGGAGTTGTGGAGATATGCTGGTATCGGATTGTTCTCATGGAGACCACTGGGTTTTTCGTTCTGCACACATTGACCGCAAATTCTTAATTGGAGGTTGTTTGCGCACCCAGTATTGCCCTACGTTATGACAATGTAGCCCGATGGATCTGGACTCTTCCATCAAGACAACTGGCCATCAAATATTTATGCAAACATGGTTCGTAGAATATTTCGTGCTGTCCTAGTCCTAATTCTCATTTGAATCCCATTTTATCTCGTTTAATTCAATTCATATTTGAATCCCGGCAGGCTCAACCTGTCGACGCCAGTGCCTTGCTCGGTCGCTTATCTCCTGGACGTTATTCTATTTAGTTGGTCCGGAACACCTAAGAACTGCTTCCGGGCCTGGTGGATTCATTGCTAAGGCGAGTGTAAGCTGCGAACTCTGCCAAAAGAGACTAAGCAGGATTCTGGTTAACTTATCTCCGTTTTTTTTTTTTCCTTTCTTGATACGCAGTCCGTTTTATGTGAATTCATTGATTAATATATATTTTTTGCAATTCAAAAAGTTAAAAGAATTTCTAGAATTTTAATTCGTTTCTTTTCCACCAGTTAAAGTAACATTGAGCTAAACAAAAACTTGCGGTACAAACTTGATTCTTTTTCTTTTTTCATCCGATAAAAATGCCAAATTGCCTGAAAATCGATCAAGCAGTATTATGCACATACAGAGGAATGAATGAAAGTAAAATTAATAGAGGAGAGCGAAATTAACATAAAAAAAATTATTAGTTTAATACAGAGGTTCTCAAACTTTCGCGTTTTACGGCGCACTCTAGACGAAAAGAAGTGCCTAATAGTTCCGCTTAACAACTTAGTATTTGTCTGAAAAAAATAAATGAAACATAAATTAAAATACATGAATTAAATAAATAATTGAATTAATTAAACCGATAATGTGTCAAACTGCTAAAATCTCATAGTTTGTATTAATTATGAACATGCTACTTATTAACGATTCCCAAAATTTAATTAAATTTATTCATTTAAATAAATAAATTTTCTGAAGGATACTATATAAAATCAGAAACGTGTGTGAAATAATTACATATGTAAATATAAATATGCACGTACAATATATAAATATACATATATTTAAATATGTATAAAACTGTGAAGCTTATCTCGAAATTAATCTGTATAGCAAGATCACAGTTTCAGGTACTACATTCTGTGCTGAATATAAACAGGCATTACTTTTTATGAGTATTAAACATACAAATGACACTGGACAAGCTTTATTTTTGCAACTCTCTCGTGCAATAACGTGCGCACTATACCCGACTACATTGCGCATTTGATTTATCAGAAAATACGGCGCATAAAAATCCGCTCTTTGACAGTTATTACTAGTACGAGTGGAAGATGTTTCAGCTAGGTGAGTGTACAGAGTTCCTGAGGGTACTCTTATTTCGATAATACATCCGAGTATTCCATATAAATTTATGCAAAAGAAGGCTGAGACATTATCAAAGCGGAAAACCTTATAAATGCCATGGAAATAAAATAACTTTTTTTAACCGGCAATATTTGATCATTATAACACTGAGTATAATAATCGGCGATATGCAACCGCTTGTTGTGGATTACTCTTCTGGGGTCTTAAGAAGCTAAGCAGAAATCTTTCACACGACTAGTGAATGGCGTACAATATTTTTCTTTTGACGCTAACGCCGCGAACTACCATTTTGCTGACCGTTTCTGCACCGATTTTCTTCCCTGCTGTAGGGAATAAAGGGCGCTTCCGTTGCCATATTGATCCTGTTTTTATGGCGTCGTTTACACACCCAAGAAGGAGTGGTTCGTGTCTTGTGTGTCAAACTGTTATCTATTCTTTGTGTGGCAGATGGACGATATGACCACGAGCGGACAGCCTTTGCCGTAATTTGAGCGCAAGGAATGAGACAATAAACTGATACAATGTTTCTTTGGTACCTCAGTAGCACTTCGGTTGGTCGGGCAATCTTCGCCCATTTCCGCTGACTTTTACTCGGATGGAAGGGAGGAGGAGAGATCAGAGGCTGTTCAGCCGACTGTGACATAGAAAGTAATAGACATCTCCATCAGCTTACGGAATCATAAATCCCTTAATTCTTTCGTGAGTATGAAGATTAAGGTGGAAAATAAAATAGGAATTTAGAACTGTTCGCGAGACCAAATGGGAAGTCACGCTCATAGTAGCGTTTCTAAATGAGATTAAGCAAGGAAAGAAGGATCAGGAAATTTCTCAATACATACATAACAGATATCCCCCCCCCTCTCCTCCCTATCGTCCAGCTATAAGCCGCGTTCTAGCTGAACATATGGTGAGCCACCTAGCGGAAACAAGTGGCAATAATCGTTACAAAATCTACTTACTGTACTAGATAGTTCAGAAACTCGAGACAAAGCTGGTGATTTAACTTCAAACCCACTCCTGAACGTGCGCTTTCATTACACCAACTCAATTCTCGCGCCCCCTTATTTCGGAATTTCGCGGAGTTGTGTATGGAATAGTTGATTTAGAGAATGTTACAATGTTTCTAACCCGGATGTAGGTTTAGATGACGCCGGCTTCTGCTGAAGTTATGCGTTGCTTAGTAACCTGGATAAAGCGCTGCTGCTGCATAACCAGATATTTCCAGATAGGTTTGGAGAAAGTAAACAAGAACGTGGGATATTGCGAATAAGCTACCCTTTCCAAAGCACATAAAGGTAATAACGTGTTGCACAGCTGTCTTTACTAATTTGCTAAATTGTAAAAGATAGAATATCATTTGTAAAATAAATGTTGTATTTGTATGATTAAATGTACATAAATTTCTAAATACCTGTACATAGTTTTCGGTCAGTAATTATTCCGCTAATCAGACTTCCATCACACCTCTCACTCCCTAAATGATAACAAGACTAAGCGTGAATTTCAAGACCAGCATTCGCCTCTGCAAAGGAATGTTTATAATACGAACTCAAATTTCCTGGATGTTGCGCTGCTCACTACTATTATTACGACCATTAAATTTACTTGATTCTTTCGTGGTCCCAAAGATGAAAATCGTTTTTATTCCTAAATTAATAGAAGTTTTTCTTCTAATTCTAAGAACTATATATGTAAGTAGTTAGCCAGTCTCGTACTGTTGCGAGGGTACCTCAGAGAAACTCAGGTCTTTCATGTAACTGAGCATTACAAAACCCTCGAGTGAGTAATATGGTAGCACGGAACAGGTGAACAGACTTATTGCTGTTCAGATGTCATGGGGTAGCAATGTTTGCAATCAGTCACAAGGAAATGTTCAGAGCTCATCCTAAATTATCGAGTTTACAACAAAGCGATAAATCAAAGCCCACAAAAGAGTTCTGTTTGATCTCTTGGGCTTGTAAAAAGGGAGAATTAAAGAAACTTCGCGAGTAAATATCTCGTGCGAGTTCCTTTTTTTTTTTGTTTTTTTTCTTATTTGCAAACCAGACACGCAGAAAGCTTAAAAAATTAAGAGGAACTCGTCCTTATTTCAGCCTAGTTTTGTAAAATGTTTCCCGATAGCGTAAACATCGAAAGAAAGTTAAAAACGACTCTTTCGCCGATGCTGAGTAACGCAATCAAGCTTTACGTGTAGAAAACAAATACCCTGCAGATGGCAAATCGGCAATGAAGCTATCCAATTCGATCCAGCACAGCCACGCAGACCATTCATCAATGTCCCATCCAGCATTAGCATCTGCAGCTCTGCTCTCGTTAATGGTTAAGAATATTTTAACGTATTCTGCTTTCTTTCCCTATTTTCAAGTTGGAAGGGAGAGAGTGTCTCTCCTTCCCAAGTGGAAAATAAAGAAGGAAAGAAATTTATCCGAAGGAAAACTGCAAAGTTTTCAGGCGAACGTCTTTGTAACTAATTGTCATGGCTGTTTGTAATTAAATGATAATTTATTTTCTTCAAGACGTAGCATGCCATCCACAAACCCGTTACTTGACATCATACATCAAAGAAATCTCTACTTCGAGATGGGTCAATCTCAAGAATATCTAGTTTTAAATAAAGCAGTTAAGAATTAATTTTATTTCCCAGCAACAGGTCATTCATAAATCTTGTAACACTTTCAAAAGGATTACGTTCTTTGTAATAATAGGCCGGGATCCTGTTACGTATCGACAGCTTCCTAAGGACAGACATTTCTATGAAGCCCAGCAGCAACTGGATCTCTTTGTCTTAGCACGATTCGACCTCAGCTATCACCGTAAAATTTTGAATGGCCTTCCTATTCGAGTAGAGACAAGCCTGTATAATATTTTGAACTGAAGTTATTATTATTTATTATTATACATGGACATCTTCTTGTTACTCTCCTAACATATCATTAAGGCATAAAGTAATGGCTTGCAAATAAGTTCAGTTTTTTTTTTTTTTTTGGCACTGGATGGAAAGAATTATTGATTTTTATGAAGATCAATATCATACATAGAAAAAATAAATGCACACTGCGCGCCTACCTACCTGACTGACTGACAGGAATATGATGAAAATGTTTACCGATTCCCCGTGTGGGTAGGAACCTGAATTTGCGCACGGAGTTTGCGTGTGATGTGCGACCGACGAGAAAAATTCAGAATTACGAACCCACTTTAGTTGAAGTAACTCGTTTATTTATTTTAACTTTTCGAATTCAAGTTCTTTATTTTTTCTCTTTAATGCAAAAATTCTAAGATATTGGAATGATCATCTTCCCGATGTGCTAATGTACAATATGGGTTTACGAACTTTCGTGTGTGGCATTCGATGAAAAATGAACATTCAACGGGAATTGTGTAAACTGTTTTCTGGTAATTGAAACTATTAACTAATAAAATAAAACCAATAACTCGGTATTCATCTTGGCCTGTTTTCAATCTTTCTTCCTTATTGTCTTATTAATGTTTCATTAATTGTGTATTTAATATTTATTTCCAATTCTTTCTTGACCACATTCGGATGGATGGTTTGCCTTTTGGAATTTGTGATGCGCGGTAGATCCGATTCTTGAATAGTTTCTCACTTACGTACAAAAAAATTCACCACGTAATAATCGTGACGTCAATGACAGCATGATTAGTATTCTATCAGATTAATGCCAGTAAGGAACAAAAACTGAGATGAAGCCCTTCAGATTTCCTTCGATCTTTCTACTTTATCGGAAGGTGGCAGTTACTTTAGTTCGTCCCCACCCTCCCATTTAATCTGTTTTCGAATTCTGTGGACTTCTAGTCGGATTTAGCATTTCAGACTCTCAACAGTATTACCGCGTGTGTTGGTTAATTATTTTATACCCAGCTTGAGAAGAGAAGAACTCAAAAATCTAATTTCGTATTCTTTTTCGTGTTTGACTTTCTCTTTAAGGAGGTAACTTTTGATGCGAATTCTTAATTCTCTTAAAATTTAAAAACAAATTGTCTTAAGTGTTACATGTTTATGCTTTTTCAATTTTTGCATCCGTGTCCACTGTTGACATTTATTAAAGTCGGAAAAGATTGAATTTTAATCTCTTTAAATCTCATTTCACTTTCTTTTCTTAAATTTTGTGGAGAAGGAAATTTCATTCCGGTGAAAGAAAACAAAAGTGAGGGAAGTTGGGTGTTTATCTAACACAGCCGGAAGCGACATTTCCAAAGTAATTTCATAAAGGTTCATTTTTGTTTTAGAATTCAAGGAAGTTAAAGGGAGTGTTGCGGAATCGCTGAATGCACCTTATTTTCAGGATGCAGAATTTCTTGAGGAAAATGATTTTGGTGTATACGACAAAGGGGTTAACTTATTGTTAATTATTATAAAATTACTTCCGTTTTTTTTTTTTTTTTTTTGTACGTGATCCAGATTCACGAAAGATTCTAAACTTATAGATAGTACATTCGTACCATGGGTGAGCTAAGAATATTTTCTACTTCTTTTTAGTAATTATATAATTCATCTCCCACCTAAAGACATTCACCAATATCTATGCCCAAGTCAGAATTTCGACAGGTTGGAGTCAAAGAATACGCTTAGCAGTCGGCCAGCAACTCGCTGAACCATACACTTTTCGCAACCTCTTCAGCATCGAAATAACAGAGAACGAACCGAACGAACCTCTAACAGCCAAATAAATAATAAACGTTAGTCTATCAGAGGAGCAGTTCAACAGTGATTGTGCTGGTCACCATTCGATACCTTACAAGGAGATTCTTGTAACTTTTTTTCGGACACTCAGCGACAGGCGGTGCGGAGACATTGTAGGATATCGTCAGCATTTCGTATTTTTCTCGCCTTTATGAACGCTAATGTGAACGTTAGGACTTATTAAATGTTCTCCACCTCTCCTTAAAACCCCAGTTATGTTGATAGCTCTGGTTTTTCTTCTGCATCAAAAGACATCGCTAGTTTGTGGCAACTCCGGTGATTGACGTTAATGTATTCGACAGGCGGCTCGCCATGCTTGCGCTCTGATAACGCTGAGTGTTACTGAACCGCAACAGAGAAAGGGCGGACGGAAAGACTCTTTCTGTGTGGGAAGTGATTTATGGAAATGCACGCAGGGAGCCTTTTCACTTAAATCTTCAATCACTGACTGCAACTTCAGATATTTAATCCTGCGATCCATATTTAAAGAGTTTTGGTTAAACGCAAAGATTTGCAAATGGAGAGAAATGAATGCCAAGTGCGGGGTTGTAATAACTGCACGTTTAATATCCCCCCCCCTTCCCCAGGAATCATCAAATCAACATTAAATCGGCTTGCCTAGTCCTTCGGGCTATCTGTCGACTTTTGGATTCGCTAAAGGTTTATGAACTCGCGACAATATAAATGAAAGGAGAATTTCGCATTTGAGGATGTGCGGAATACACAACAGAACAGTTGCTGCTGATATTTGTTTTTCTTCTTTTTTATTGTGCCCCCTATTGGTTGGTCAACCTATTGTTCATTAGTAACCTGTATGGAAAAATTCTCCAGAAATGGAATGTAATTAATTAAAATTGCTTATGCCACAAAGGCATGGGAAAAATTGTCACTGTTTTCTAAGTGACAGCCAATAAAAAAGAGAGCAATAACTCTTTATCCTACTGACATTACTTAAAATACCTGCGCCTTCTAGCAACATAGAACTGGTAAAAGGGAATCTCAAAGATATAGCATAAACAGCTATAAAGAAACAAAAAAATCGAAGCCATTGATAAAATAAAAAAAGTCATGTTAATGCTAAGGCTTGACAGAGCAAGAGTACTAATTCACGTTTTAATTTATATGAACCTACATTTATATTAAAGACGTCTATAAAATTCTTGTTAATATCAAAATTTAAGGAATGCTTGAATCTTATTAAGGTAGTTTTAATTGCTAGTTTCATTGACTGTAGCTCATGAAGGTATTGCAGTAGAATGAAAATAATTCTGATAAAATGACTTTTTTTAGTGTTGGTTTGTAGCAGGGATATTTGGTGTGCGACTAATAGAATTTCAGCTGGGTTTAGAGGCACACCGAAATGCAGGTTTCTCCCACTTCGTGCATCGTAAACACCAAGTTAAAAAAAAAAAAAGAACATCATACAGTTTGCTGCTCACTTTTGACAAAATGTATCTGGCAGTTTGTCACACACACATACATATTCTGGTATCATAAGAAAACGGTTCGCTCTCTAAACTGCCAACAAAGTAAGAACACTCCAAACAGTTCAGGCTGTCCCCTCATAGAGGGGACTTCACGCAACTTGACGGCTGGTAATTCTCAAAAACAACAAAACAACTTAAACCCTAGCCCTAGCAACAATACATTGATCAACAAGGGCACTTATTTGGCAGACGGCTATGGTTCTGTACGTAGAGTGATCTCTGACTAGCAGTTTTTCAAAAATATTCATTTACAGTTGACTCCTTCCTCAGGTATGAGTCAACTGTAATAAAATGAAAACTATAAAATCTGGACGGAGACATAATAAAAAACACTGATCGCTAGGAGAAGGCACTTTGTAGCATCAATCCTCATATTGTAATGGTGGAAAGAACATTTTGAAGTATTAAAAGGTTTATTAAGTATTCGATATCATTTTTACTTTTTACAAAACAGATTACTTTTTGAAATAAGAAAAATTAACATATCAGCAGCAGGTCTCCAAGGTGAACAGCCTTGAGTCGATAGAATAATGTAGGTAAGGGAAGTCGGAAAGACGGATCCGTAACCTCGGGACAAGGATTGATTCTGAGGACTGGGCCAATCGGGCTGGGGTCCGAAGCGGGTATGGGACTGAGCGAAACTCTCCAGTGATGGAACGGTTGAGCCCGGACCAGAGTCGTACCTCAGCTGCGCGGCGTGACGGATGGCCCGTCTGGCGCGACAGTTTCGGCCGGCAACTAACAGTCGACTCAGAACTGGCACGGATCAGGGAAATACGACTGCCTAATTAAAGCAAAGCATATTGCGAATTGGGATTTGAGAGTTGTTGCTGCCAATGTGCTTTCTGTCCAGTTCCGCATGTTTAAGTGAAAGAATATCAATCAAGATCGTGGGTAATTGGCAGGAGTAATCATGACTCTACTTGAGGTAGACGTGTTGATGAGGCACTTTCCAGTCAGAACACTTTCCAGTAGCATAAGTCATTGGAGGGAGCCCGTTGATAGCTGCTGGAAATAAATCAATTATGTAATTACTGGTAGAATGCTTGCGCCAAAGCCAACTCCAGTAGGTCTCGCATGGTGAGGAGCCGAAGGCAGTTGCTTATGCCTCTGCTGTACTGGGGAACTTTCCATCCCCCACAGTGCACCTATGCACACGAGTCTTTTCGTAGAGAATTTTTTGGCTGTCTATCTCCATCGTTAGATGGGATCTATTCGTCTAGACATTGAGGAGGCAGTGTTGCTCCATTCAACTCTGACACCCTGCCCCAGCACAGTACTTGTTGGGAACCTTCTCGGTAAGTCTACGGATAGACGCCTCATACGGATGGATTGGTGGCTGCCAAGTACGAGTTGAGCACTAATGAATTTATTATAAACCTTATTAGGGATTAATCTTCATAGATTACTATTTCACAGTGTGGTGCAAGGTCATTGGCCAAATCCATGGTTGGCGCTGTCTGGAGATGAGTGTGAGTATGAACAATATTACAGGTCTGTAGCTCTGATGCAATTTCAGTAGATAATAGTGGAATGCATGAACTTGAACGGCTTTAGATTCACGTACCACACATTAAGAACTGAACGCCTCTAGGTTCTTAAGAAAGATGATGGCAAGTTCCACAAACATGTACTAAGAGAGTAATCTGCAACCACAGATTACAGGTTAGGTTTACCCTACTGATGACTAGTCGTTGCGATAGTAATCCTGCTCAGTACGAGCGGAACCGCAGGTTCGGACACTTTGTGCTTGGTCGAGTGACCCGTGGTGCGAAACTACAATCCGTGGGATTGTGACTGAACGCGTCTAAGTCAGAATCCCGTTTAGCCACTGCAACGATACCGTTCGTGCCTCGCGCGTTAAAAGGCAGCGCTAGCCGGAGTTGCTTTCGTACTGTCACGGTGCTCTAGCGATGAGGACACTAGAATGGAAGCATCAAGGCAGCCGTTGAGACTATGCGGCAGCTGCTTCCTACTCCGCACCATTCAGGTGTGACGTGCGGGCACCAAATCGCCCGCAGACGACCTAGGTACTGGTCTGGGTGTCGTGCTTAGAAGAACAGCCACCATACTGCGATCTATTGAGACTCATCCTCTGTCTGAACTTTTCAGACAGCAATTTATCACTGTCTTATTCTATAAGTATCAGACACCGTGCATTTAGCTGTTATCATCTGAACTACACAGCAAAAGATTGTTTTGCAGAAAGCAATTTGCTTAAACAAATCTTGCATGTAGGTTAAAAATTCTATTTATCTGACGTTTTAAGCAAGTCGGTTTTTCAAAATAATCTACATGCGTTAAAAATTACTGTTATCCTGAATGGCAGTTTAACTTGCTTTCTGCAAAACAGTCCTGCAGGCAAGGTTTAAAAAGTAAGTGCTATTTTCCTGCATACGGGATGTTGCCTTGTTTAAGATTAGTGGCTCTATAAAACTCAGTAAACTTACTTCCTATAACGTGAAATGTCTCTTTGAGCAAACCTGCCACGCATCCGAGTTGAGCGGAGTAACTAACCTCAGAATGCCAGAGGGGCTGGGAAGTTAGGGGAGCGTAAAGAGCTCGGTGCAGCGTGACACAGAAGCTGATTGCCTTTTCCGTCTACAGGAACAAATAACTTTGTGTTGTCGCTGAGAGAAGTTTTATTAAGAGCTCTCCGTGGTTTTGATTTTCTGTCGCATGCACTTTGAAGAGTTTTTGACAGACGTGAGCTGTTACTGAAAATCGTCACTTCATTGGTCCGTTCCAGTCAACTGCACAACATATTTTTTTCTTTTGTTCCATCTCAATAACAGCTGGAACAAAGATTTAAGACAAAAAAGACTATTTCGTGGCCATTCTTAGGGACAGAAGGCAAAGCGAATGCATTTTCCCCCCAATGTTCTTCGTGAGGGTTGTACGTCACTTAAAGGACTTCGCGGTTCTGGCATCGCAGTACTATTTTTGGACATATATTTAGTTCTCAATTATCATTTAAAAATTGTCTAATTCTAACATTTTAAGTAATTTTATCTTCGAAGAAAATGATGTCATAAAATTGCACAAAATTGACAATATATTGTCGGATAAAAGCGATCATTTTTTAAAGTATTCTAAAAACAATTTAAACATTTAAAAATAATTATGTACATTATAAAACCAAAATGTGAATTACAATTGGAAAAGAGACGTGGATCCTGATTTTATTATCTGTGATCAAATATGGCGCCATCTAAGGGGAAAAACTGTAATTAATTATTAATTTTTAAATTTTGTAAATATTATACATATTGGGGTTCTCAAAATCTACAATAACTGTACTAAAATAGAATTAATAAATCTTAACGAAGATGTTTTCATTCTTGTTTAATTATTTCATAGGTATACAGACTGACCATGCCATAAATTACTGGAAAGAAAAAATTCTGTCATATGTAGCACTATAATGTAATGTTATATACATGTTACAGGGTAACTTTTATAAATGCTACAGAAAAGGTTTATTTGCACGCACCTTTGTCTCGGATGTTTATTTCTCACCTCTGAGAAATAGACGGTTTGTTTATTTATTTATTTATTTATTTATTTATTGTTTAAGTTAAATTACTTTTGGGGAACTTCACATGCTTCTTTGAACGAACGTGCCTATTTTGATGAAGAATCAGTGAATAAGTTCAATTGCTAATCTGTGAATAAGAGCTATGCCAATCCCGTATTTTCACAGGGGATGACAATTACCAAAGATATGTGTGCTTCAACTTGCCTATTAAAACTACACTAAAATTTGTAGTTTTAAAAGCTAGCTACATATCGAAATCAACCCAAACTGTACAATTATTTTGATATTTCTTGAAACATTTTTTTCAAGTAATGTAAACTTATGGAAGCAATTTGTTTTAATGAAAAGCAGTTCACTAAATATCAAATGCATTTGCGAAATGAACCACGCAACACCAACTTCACTTTTATATGTAACTGAATGATAATCTCGTTAATTATAATTATTAAAGGGAGAAAGCCGATATGATTGCAACTTATTTTGGTTGATGCTGTGAAATTGAGAGTAATTCAATACTTTCCACCTGTGATATGATATGATAGACAGTTTCACGTAAAGAAGCAACTTTGAAAAACTACTAAATAGTAGCTTCTCGCAAAGGGCTTCTTTTATAAGAAAATGAAGTATGATTACGAAATAGTAAAGGAGGTATTCCAGAATCGTTCTGACGTAAATCAGTACTTGAAAATGAAATGGCTAATAAAAAACAGATGAACAATTTCATCACACTCACAAATATTAAATATCACTAGGGGAGCATTTTTAATTTATGTCAGTTTCTTCGAAATTTCCAACCTTTTTACTTTTCATATTCTCGGCTCCTTCTCCGTACCACGCCCTCGATTTAACGCAATTATAAAAAGTTTTATCATTAACATTTCGGATAAATGTATTTCTAATTTTGTAATTGCGATTACATACAACACTGCCGTGATACCTTATCTGAAATAATAAGGTAACTGAATCAGTTCATGTTTAAGGTTATTAACGCGTCTTATTAATCTGAATAATCCCAACTTTTCAAGTAAATGCTTCGAGTTTGTGAGCATTCCATTTTAGGGTTCTGACTATCCTGAGGGTGTCTCGATATCAATTTATTTTCCCGCGTTTGTGTAGCATCCATTAGATGCTAAATCATCCGCAAAATCAGAAGAAAAAAAGATAAAGGTTTAAATTTAGTCGTCTTACTCTAACTATAGAGAAAAATTTTAGAGGCATATTTTGCTTTCACCTAACCAAGGGGATTAATTGCTCATTTAAACATTAAGCAGAATTTCTGATTTCTAAAATTCCTTGAACCTTGCAACTCAAAAAAAAAAAAAAAAAAAAAAAAAATATATATATATATATATATATATATATATATATATATACACACACACTGAGTTTTCTTTGCATTAGAAGCACGTACCCGCCCGATTTACATATTCGGAGCGATAACGAAGTACCACTTCGTTATCGCTTATACCACACGTGATATCAACGTCACGTGTGGCTACTATAAATGGACACTCCTATTCTCGGTATGTAATCAGTAAATGTTTGCTGGTAATTAGAAAACGTGGTGACGTCAGCCAATTTAACCGCGGGCAGATAGTTGAGAGCCCCGAGGGCAGGTGCCAGTATTTCGGAAACAGACGCACTTGTTGGTTGCTCCCGTCCTACTGTATCAAGAGTGTACCAGGACTGCATTAACCACGAACAGACATCCCGCAGAAGGGCTCACATTGGTTAGCCACGCGTGGTTGATCATAGAGGTGAGTGTCGGGTGTCACGACTTGTATCTCAGCAACGATATGCAACAACATTCGCACAGCTCACCACCAGTACAACAGCAGGGCAGTTCGACCCATTTCTACATACACCATGCGCCGTGCCTTACTTCGCTTGGGATTCCACAGCCGTTGACCTAAAAAAATGCACGATGACGGCCAGGCATCGCAAACAACGCCTAGCATGGACCAAAGAACGTCGGCAATGGACTATTCACCGATGGAAGAAGGTTCTCTTGAGTGGCGAGTCCCGTTTCTTGCTGAATCATGCTGATGGCCGGGTTCGCATTTGGTGTAAACAGCATGAAGCCCTATCCTCCTCTGGTTGCGCAGTTGGGGTTCAATAGACCGCTTGCTGTGGTGTTATGGTCTGGAGAGTTTTTTCTTGGCACGCCCTAGGTCCGCTGGTTATCATCCCACAAACACTTAATGGTGAACGCCGAAAGGATCCGTTTGCCGACCATCGCCATTCATGTGCAGGAGGGTCTACCCCGATCACAGTGACATATTTCAACAGCAACGCAGATTATCATCGCTCTCGTACACACTAATAAGTGGTTTGAGGAACAAGACACCGAACCCGCCACATTACCTTGCCACCCCCCCCTCCTAAACTTCCCTGACTGTAACCCAATTGAGTATGTATGGGATATGCTAGAATGAGTGTGTGAATACTGCTGACTCCACAGAATGACCGTGAACTAACGGAGTTGCTACAACGGAAATGGGTCGAGTTACGCATCGAGGATGTTCGATACCCTTCTGGAATCCGTTCCTAGGCGTCTGCAAGCTGTGATTGCACAGAGAGGTGGACAAACGCGTTATTAGTGGGATTTCCTAACGCAAAGCTAACTCCCTATTTATATGGTAGATACAATCCTAGTTGGAATTAAGAACACGAGATGGCGTCGCAGAAAGGGCATTTATCCCTCAGCGATAATGAAATACAGAGATCAAAAAATCTTGACTTTCCAAAGAGTGTTACCTGCCCCTTTCTGTGGACTGAAAAGACGTTAAGAGGATTGTTTGTTTATTTTTATTTATTTGGCTCCGAGATTAATAACAATCGTTAGTGTTAAGACATTATGAATATATACGTCAAGAAATAAATGAGAATGGGATACGCCTGAGGCTTAAACCGTCCTAACGAAAGTAATTGGTACATTCAGATATATAATCAAACATTTATTTATTGACCGAAATTATCGTTTTGTCCAGGTTTTGGCTGAAGTAACTGCTTCAACGAGTCAGAGAAAACTTGCTACACATTTTTGATAAAAAGCTGGTGTTATTGTACTCCACTCTTTCTTTAAACTTTAGCAGGTTCCAATCTTCTTTTCCTGACAGCTAATTTCGGCGATGTTAAGTTGTGTTTCGATATTGATGTTTTAAATTATGTGTTCACAGCGATGGCTGTAAACACATTGCTACTATTATACCTTGAATATCAAGCTGAAAAATTTTAGGCATTTTTCAACTATAAAAAACTGTTTTTTTAATTGGTCCTAATTTACAAAATTCCGGATGACTGTCTACTACCCTTACTCAATCGCATTTTTCTAAATTCCTCCCGTCCTCTCCCACGAACGCGAGATCATTTAAAGACTCACCGTATGCTTTACCCATTCGACAGCCCAGTGGGTGTTTTGGAAAAGAATGACGTTATGGAATTTGGTGTGTGTGTGGGGGGGGGGGAGACACTATTACAGATTGAACAAAAAAAAAAAAAAATTCAGATCGTATTTTATATTATTAATGTATTTGTAATGCTCTCTTTCACAAATTTAAACTTACAATAGGGTCAAATCCGCTATGAAAACAGTAGATATACAATTTTTGTTTTCTCCCATCTCCTCTAAACACGAACCTGTGCTTAGAGGAGAGAAAAGCCAGCAACTGATTTCTTATTCTTTTTATGTCTTTTCACGGAATAACAACCCCTGCCTTTCTGCGTGCCCGCTTCTTTTAGGCAACTTTCACTGCTGACGGTTTCTGACAGAGTGTAATTAGACTAGGGGAGCTCTAATGGCTGTCTTAGTAAAACACTCTGTGAAGAGATCGAAAGCGATGCGCCGAGAGGACACAGAAAGACGAAGGTTGACTTAAGGAAAGATGATCCAAAGAGCGAGTAAAAACAAAGACATGTTTGCCGAGGGCAGAAAGTTCCGACTTCAGTTGTATGGAGTGTTTTCCATCAGACATGTTTGCACGCTTTGACTTCGAGAATACACTTGGGAGCAAACAAAAAGGGAAAAGAAAAAATAAACCATTGGTTACACTGGGGTTGTAATTGGGCGGCAAACATTAACGAAAGTGAACAGAAAATTAACTTCGTATAACAGTGAGCAACCAAACTTTCAATTGTTTGCTATTTAGGGAAACAGTTAAGTGATTGGAAATATGTTAGCACTTCATAAAATACACTCAGCCTGAATCAAGAAACACCCACCCACACACACACACACAAATTCAGAAATAGATAAAACCCGTAGTTATCTACATTATTATCATGATTATTCCATCGCCTACTTGCTCTTTTTCTGAAACTCTAAAATTACTTACTCCTACACTGTTTTGATGACGTAGGACGATTCACTCATTGATATGTTATCTAACTCAACACTGAAAAACGATCAAAGAATATCGTGTGATTAAAAATAAACGTGGACGCCATTAGCGCAGCATTCGTTTTTATCTTCCAAGCTTCCCACGCCTTAAGTTCCAAAGGGAAGGGAAAAAAAAACGCCCAATACGCAACGGATCATCTCCACGCCTGATGTCCGTGATAGCGAACACAATTGTCCACTTGAGCGTTCTCTTCCGTAAGAAACGTAGCTATTAAAGGCTGATAAGAACATGTATTCATCAGAGCGGAAATCTTTAGAAGATATATTTTCTGGTCAAGTTGCTCTTTCCTTACACAGCGATAAAATTAAATGCATTTTGGACGTTGAAAGGAAAAATGACAAAAAAATTCAATATAGTTTATAGCTGAAATCTGAGGTTTAAAAAATTGTAATTTTTCGCAATATATTGTTTAATTGGTGTTTTACTTTTTATCACCTTTAGAACTTAAGGACCTGTTTCTCTAGTCTACTTTAAGTATGAATTTCTTTAAATGCGTCAGTATCGTCAATATCGTTTACATCTCCATCTCCAGCGTTTCTTAAGTGCATGGGATAATAAAAATTAAAGAGTTTCATTCAGAGACTTCAAGGATATCCTGAAATAAAATCATGCTTGAAACTGGAAATGATCGCCTATTTCGTTCTTTACTAACTGTGCTAACAGTGACAAATCGTTCAGTAATGATTCTCATGTGAGCTGTGTTAGCTGATTGTAGAATTTATTTAAATAGGTTAAGAACATGACATAAGTATTTGATTTTAATGAATGAAACTGGTTAAACTACACGTGATATGTTTAAAAAAGAATCCGAGGATGAATATGTCAAGTTAAGCTCCATGTTTGTTATTATCAGTAGAGAAGTCATTTGAGCACAGTTAGGCCAATTATATTTGGCTGATTACACCAGTTTGCTATCGAACCAATGCTACGAAACGGCTTTTGAAAATATAAATACGATGGACAATGTGTGCTGATGCATAAGGGACTTAAACTCCTGTAAGTCTTCTAATCTTTATTCAGCGGCATCAATGCGCTTACCTGTTTGAACAGGAATTGTAATTCAGTCTCTCGCCTGTGAAGAACAGCAAAGGTACTTGTGATGAAGAGGATGTTCGGTTGTATTTACTCATTACGCATTTCAGAAGTCATTATTTCATTGAAGACCAAAAGAAATGCTCGCAATTTCCCTTAATTGACTGAAATAGAAGGTTTATATATATTTTTTTAATTTACACTCGTAAATATATTAAATTCTTATGAAGCATTAGGATTACAAATCGACCAGAATAAAACTAAATATTTAAAAGTACGTAGAAATCATGAAAATGACCAGTTTACCATCGATTACCTGCACTTTAAAAGTGCCATTTGCGATTACAATTCGACGTGTGGATATTTTGAAACGGAATAAGTTATTATTATCGCAGGAAAATAGGGTGGAACCCTCATTTTTTTGTATAATTGGAAACTTCCAATGTATTAAAATATATGTCCTTTTGTTCTTCACATGAATCTCAGCTACAAAGGATTGGTATTCCGTTTAGTATTTTGGGTGGGTTAAGTGTTAGAAGTGGGTTAAGGGCTCTGTTTGCAGCAAAACGTAAACGGAGATGCAGTTTCTAGCCTGGTGACGTAATCGACTTTCATGTACATTCGCGTCAGTGCTATAACTGTTAATGCCAATGATTGATAAGTCCTAGAATCTTTAGTCCTTCATCTGTGCTGGTGGTAAGAAGTTAGAGGACATTTGTCCCCCCCCCCTGCTCAGTTTGTACTAAGCGGAGTAAATACTGATGTTTTTTGTATTTACAAATATTGAGGGTGGTAGTTGACTAGCTGACAACGGCCATTGTGGATATCGGTAACTGAGCCGAACTAATGCCATAACAAACCTATGTATGAATGTTGAATCCACCAGAAGTGATGTGAAGTAGGTGCATACTCAAATCACATAGAGCTAAGATTTTTAATTAGAAAAATAAGATATTAATAATATTATAGATCCGATTATATTTATAGCAAATAGACTGCCTGCTGGATATGAGCATCAAGGTTATATTTACGAATAACTTTCAATATCTTGATAAGTCAATATCTTGATTCTTGATAAGAAAAAATCCTATTTTTATGACGCCAATCGTGATTGGCGTCATAAAAAATAAGGATTGGAAATACGTTAGTTGTGATATTGTGTTGAAGGGCAAAGGGGGGTGCAGTATTTTATCCGTTTCATAGTTGTCCTCATCTGGCTGAAAAGAAAGTGTCACAAACAAAACAAAAATTCTTGTAAGGGTTGGGTTTTGAAGCTACCACAATAATTTACTTGACAAGTCGGGACTGGAGATCATTCCATAAAGTTTACTTTGCACAGAATTAAATGGAAAAAGACAACTGTGCTGCAAGGGAAGTTGGTCTCAGAGACTATTTTTAGAATCAGCTATGAAATCATCAGTTATTTTAATTGAAGTTAGGGAGATTTTTCTCTGAGGTCAATGCTCAAAACAATTAGTGGATATTTTAGTTTCTTTCGGATAATTATAAATTTCTGCAAATAATTATAACTATTGGGTACTTTATACATGAATAAATATTTCTTACTTATGGGTAGGGTGTTTAAATAACCGATGTTTATTACAAATTTAACAAATTACACATTTTAGCGTGAAATAATTTTAACAAGAATAACAACAAGAATAGCCGAAAACGTTTTTGTTAAGTTTTGTTAATAGGGCGAATGGTCTCCATTAATAGCCAAAACAGCAGTACATCTTGATTGCATGGACCGGATAAGATGATCAAACAGTTCTTATCGGATATTTCCAAACTCTTCTGTGAGAGCAATTTCGAGCTCTTGAAGCGATCGTGGTGGCACCAGTCGAGCAGAAACTCGCCTATCTAAAGCAACCCAGGCATGTTCGATTGGATTACAATTGGATTGCAATCCGCAGAGCAGTCCATTCGTTCAATACCTTTTTCCCTCGAACCATTCTTGTACCAAATGTGCACGGTGTAAACGAGCATTGGCATCGATATAAATGAATTCTTGGCCAATTGCAGCAGCATATGGACGAACTATAAGTTCCAAAATCTCATTGCGATACTTTTGGACTGTTAAGGAATCGGTTCTGATAAAACAGAGATCAGTATCGACACCTATACTTATTCCAGCCCTCAAATTCCCACCTTGATGTTGGGGTCTTTCACGAACAAACTGTGGATTATATCTTGTTCCACTTTCACGCCATATCAAGATACGTCGGTTATCTGGTTGCAGACTGAACCTGGACTCGTTACTAAAAAGTACACGAGCCCAATCCTCATTTTAACACTTGCGATGTTCCTGTGCTCCAATTCTTCGGGTTCGTTTGTGATTTGCAGTAAGTGGAATGTAAACCATTGGTCTTAGAGCATATACGCCTATGTCATGAAGACGATTTCCGACTGTCTGTGTCGATACCAGCCTCCCTGTTGCTGCGGCAAGTTCACTTCGAAGTTGTGTTGCATTAAGTGTTCGATTTCTTCTAGCAAGTAATGACAAATACTGATCGTCTCTTGGAGTTGTTGAGGTGATGGGAGACCTTGACCTTGTCTTCGGCAAACATTTCCCATCTCCTCCAGAAAGCGATTCCAAAGTCGCGAAATTACGCTTTGAGATACACGACACGCTTGAGCGAAAACTTGCTGCGTTTGTCCAGCTTCTTATCGACGAATGGCTCTCCAAGCCATGGATTCCGGGATATCATGTTGCTCTGCTATTTTTAACAAAATAATGGGTGGTAGAAGTACCATTACGTGATAACTATGCACTGTGGAAGTGAACGCAGCAAGACACGTTTCGACAAGTCTTAACGTGATGTTGTACGCAGTTGCGTGTTCTTCACTGTTGTATATTAAGAATATTTTATAATAAATGTGTTGCATTTGTAAATTATTTTTATAACTTTATAATTTACAAGAAAAACAAAATATCCCCTAATTGTTTCGAGCAGTGTATTAAGATCAACATGTTGTTGATTTAACTATTTATTTTTTTTAACCAGCCCCTTGATAGGACTTTTTTTTTCTTCGATTCAAATGGATTACAGAAAAGAATGGAATGTAATTGAGAGCTCCTCCTTACCACAGTTGCAATTTGGGATTTGAAATCCACAAATAATTCTTAACTTAAATTTATTTGTTTGGTTCTGCTGGCGTTTGTACAGTATACAACACTGAGGGACGAAGCAAAGCATGGAATTTCCCTGATCCAATATATCTTCTCTATAATACAAAATGATAAGCCTTTTTTGTAACGTTTTTGTGTCACATTTTTTGTCAAGTTATTTGAAACGTTTTGAAACTCAGGGGCTGCCCTGAGTGTCGACTCTTCAAAATTCGAGTCATCAGAATTCAAGGAGAACTGGCCTACCAGTCCGCAACTCGGGGGGAGGGGGGGGAGGATGACCCCCCTTTCGAGTCATCGGAATTCAAGAAGAACCGGCCTACTAGTCCAGAACTCGGGGGATTGGATGCCGGGGGAGGGAGGATCCCCCCTTTCGAGTCTTCAAAATTCATCTGAATTCAAGGAGAACTGGCCTACCAATCCGGAACTCGAGGTGGGGGGGGTTGGCGCCGTAGGCGTCGGGGGGGATCCCCCTAGTATATATATAATTTTAAATAACTGCTTTGTATAGTAAGGAGAAAGAACTTTATGGCTGTTTTTCACTTTAGTTGCACACATGATTTAAAATAAAGGTTAGCTCACATTGCATGAGCAATTTTGGCTTCTAAGTTACAACAAACTTAGAAACTGTTTCTACTTGAAATTCAGATGGTATCATCTCATAGATGTTCACTATCTATATTGACTAATAACTCCGAAATATTTCCTTAAGTTCTCATAGAATAGTGTAAATATCAACATTTATACAACCCCCCCCCCTAAAAAAAAAGAAAAATAAAAGTCTTGCTGAATTCTAGAGAGATTTTGACAAAGTAGAGTGCAGTGAAATTAAAATAATTTTGCTATCAAAATCGTAAAACTGAACATGAAAGGAAAGCTAATAATAGCAATTATACTCTGTTCGCATGAGCAAGTCGAGAATGTCGTTTTGAAATTATGTACAAAACCTGAAAAAATAACACTTTTTATTAATTGCGAAATCCATGAGAGCAGAGACAGAAATTGGTATCTGCTCACTTCAGATTTCATGATTAGTTAATTATTTATATTTTTTTTATTTCTTATTATTTTTTGCAGAACTTAAGCTAAGTCTATCATAATGTCCTGTTCAGTAGTCTGTAACCAAAGATATTCTCCTACTGTTTTAAGATCGGATAACAAAACGTCAACTGTCATTTTTACAGCAGACATGCGAGACACTGTTCTACAGACTTTAGAAACGATAACATACTTGAAGATATTTGTGAAACATTACTTTTTTTCTTTTTTTTTCCATTGGATTCTCTCAGTTAGAATATCCTGAATTTTATACAATAATTTCTGGTAAAGAGTGAATGGATTTTTACTAACTAAACTGAAACCAGTTTTTATATAAGTGATTCCACACCTCTCACAATCAGCTTATTTGTTATTCAAGATTTATTAATGAGCAATACAGGACAGCAGTAAAAATAAATTACATGATTAGTTACAGCTTTGTCTCCATTAATTACACATTTGATGATGTGACTTTCATAGCCAATTTTCTGAACTTAAACCTGAAATTAAAAGAAAAGAAAAGCTTAAATTAGACAAAACATATTTAATAAGGCAACTCAAATAAAATGTTCACTGTATATAATCTAATTTAGAGAAAACCTATTAGCAAAGGAAATGTCATATTAAAATGGGGCTTACTGCTCTTGATAAAGCAAAGGATTGTTCACTATTTGTTAAAACTGTAATCATCTTTAGTTGCTGAGGATAATGTACCTCCTAAGGGTGTTGATCAGCAGCTGGTCATTTTCAGACATGATTGAAGTAAAGGGAAATGGTAGTAGTCAATTCAGTGGAGCAACATCTCTGGCGAGGTCATTGTGATATCCATGACATTGTCCAAAAGGAATTTTTCCCTCCTCCAGTCATACTATCAGTTTTTACTGTGAGATTTTGACGAGGTTAGGGGAAACATTCGGCGCGAACGTCCAGACAAGTGGAATAAAGTGACTGTGCTCTCCACCATGACACGACCCTACATATCTCGTTATTCTACAATTCCTGACTCTCAAAAACACAACAGCCCTTCCACATATTCCGTTTACATCTGATCTCTCCTCCGTGACTTTTCCTTTTGAAATTCCGCCTGAAATGACATAGTTTTGACGCCGTTGATAAGAATCAGGTAGAATCAACAGTGACACTTTAGGACTCCCAGGGATGCGTACAATTCTGTTGAAATCATTGGAATCGCTGTTCACACGCCTAAGGGGACTATTTCAAAGAAAGCGGTGAGAACTAGCAGAATAGCAGAATCCTTGTTGGCGATCACTAAGTAACTGGCTAGTCTCCAAGTAGTGTAGAAGTAAGTTGGCTGTTCATAACCATATCCATTATTTTCAACAGTAATAAAGTCGGAGAAGTAGGATAATAGTTTGGTCTTTTACGTTTATCTTATTTTTTCGGAAACGGACTTGAAAATCGCTAGCTTCCAAGCTGTTGAATATATTTCAAATAAATACTTGTAGATAAGTACAGATTTTGTACTTGTACAACAGTACAAGTACAAAATTATGTTTAAAAAAAATCAGCATATGAAACGTGGCTCAAGTCAAATGCAGCTTCACACTCAGCTTCGAAAAACGTAAACAAAAAAAGCCAACAAATCTACGTTTCAAAATTCTAATCTTATTCTCCTCTTCGCAAGGTACAAGAAGGTAAATTCTACTGTTCCATGTTTCCACTTCTCTCACATCAGGTACATGGCATCGTTTTCTTCTGTGCAGTTACCACAGTAGTATTTCCTCACCTTATGCCTACTCGCATTTTTTACCAAAAGATATCGTCGATATTCAAACTATTTCAGGCACTTCTAGTCCATGTGCTGTCTGTCTCCACAATTAAAAAGTATGAATAAATCAAACCTAAGAAAGTAGACTATTATCCCATTGTTTTCACTTTAGTTCTGTTGAAAATAATAAGAGCCTATCACCAGTTACATTTTTTTCACATCTACACACTAGCCTTTTGCATTCCACTTCTATTTATACACAAAAATTTCCTTGAGGCTTTCCATCCCCCCACCCCCAGCCTTGGACTCAAGACTGGAAATGTCTGGATACTTTACATAAAATGGCATTCTTTCGTAAACCTCTCAACTTGAGAGGGCTCAATAATTGGAGTGAAGTGGAGTTTTAGAGTGGAGTGGTGGGGAATACAGAGAAGGGTATTCAAGCGATGTTCATAACTACGAATCGGAAATGGATTTATTTGGATTTTTTACCCCCTCTCCTAATAATTGTATAAATAATATTAAAAACGTATAAAGTTCATAAATCCTTCGACGTTTTCTAGATGTTGGAGAAGTTTTTTCAAAGTTACTTTTATGAATGATAGCTTCTCAACACACACACACACACACACACACACACACACACACACACACACACACACACACACACACACACACACACACACACACACACACACACTATATAATCCATATTTTATATTAGTAATCTCCGAAGATTTTGCTAACCCTAACTTGGTAGGAAAACCAAAATTTATTAGAACATTCTAGATATCTCAAGTGTGATTGCATTCTGTTATGCTTTGACACCACCTCCCGTAAAATATGACCGTAATTTTATGAATGGTTACGGACACGTCAGCTGTACTGAATGAAGATTTGAAGTGACTTCAATGTAGAGATACGAACTGTAAAAGCGTAAAACGTCTAAGGAACAATTACTCAAATTACTCTAAAAGATTAAACACGTTTCTCGTCTTTGACTGAATCATTATTATCAGGTGGTGTGTAAATCCCTTAATGACCCATTACAGAGAAAGGGCGAAAGATTATTATGACTGATAATGTTAGAATTCCTGCACTCAAGAAATAAAACTGAACAGTAAAGTAAAGTAATGTTCTTTATTGTTCCTCAAGTCATAAAAATGAACGTAAATATGAGGAGGGTAAGTCATAAAGAGAACAATTAATGTTACTCTTTATGCAGGTCACGTGATAAAGCTTAGCTAGTCATTGCTGGTGAAAGAAAATGACATTTGCGATCTCATTAATGGAAGCTTGGTGATTGCAAGAGTAACTGACAGTTAATAGAGGCAAACAAATAAAATTAAGATTGCGGGATCGTGTGTCGCTGTTGTAAACCTGAGGTTAACAGATTAGATCAGTTTTTGTAAGTTATCCGAAATGGTTATGAATTATTACAATGCTTTATAATAAAGTGAATAACGTATCGAATCAAAGAGAAGATCATGGTAGGAGAATATAAGATTTTCTTCGGCTACTCTGTAGCTTTTTTTTCTCTTACATCTATATGTGACGTAATATGCGTGGCAAATTTAACCACAAAACCTTTCTTTACTCAGCATTTTTATGACTTTAAATCTGCAGCTTTCGTCATTTGGTTGAAACTAAAATAAATACGTTCCACATAAACAGAGACACTTAGTGCTTAGAGAACAATGACATCGCAACACAAAGTACTTTGTGCAAAAGAACGAAATCAGTGCAACAAAAGTACTCTGTAATTCCTTATTATCGGGGGTTATCTCATTTAGTAAAGATGGCTTTATTTCTCCTTAGGTCTTAAGAAAAGCCGAAACAACATAATGGATTCCTATCGCGCTATCCTTGCCATCTAAGCTAGTAACAGTGTGATGGGTTTTCCGGTTTAGAGAAAAAGAAACAATGAACTTTGCGGAGCAAAGAAGTTATTTTGAGTTACTATCAGTTTGGTTCCACTTAGTGCCTAATGAGCACAGTTCTGCGTGTGTTACGTAACTTTGTCATTTGCTTCCTTACAATACAACTAAATACTATAAAGAACATGTACACTATATTTGTTTATTTTTATGTAATAGTTCAAATCTATCTTCTTACTCATACTTATTTTGGGGTAAGTATAAGAAGTAACCCGGAAATCGCGCTTAAGAAATCGAACATGTGACTTTCTGAGCTGCGTCAACTTGCAATAAGCAAGCTGGTGGTAGTTTCACATTGGAGTTGAAATTCATCCACTTCCTAAAGTCGTTCCCAAATACCTATGCTACAGTGGAGTTCGAAACCCGAAACTATCCACTCGGTCAAGCAGGTCAGCCTATAAATAATCGTTAAACTTTTCTGCTAGTATTTAACTCAAGGCAAAAAAAGTTAACGAAATAAACTACTTAGAATGTTTTCAGCGATTTTCGGCTACGACATTTTTGCGTTGATTAAAAATATATTTTTAATTTGCCTTTATTTATTTATTCTTGTTATTAATAAATCATATGATAAAAGTTAAAAATTCAAAATTATATGATATAAATATTCACTAAATATGGCTTACTTATTATCTACACATGACAATCGACATGCTATGATAATGTAGTCTCTACTTTAGAAAAAAAAAAAAAGTATAGTTTTTCAATATTTGCATTATATACTGCAGAACATATTTGTGGATATAATCCTCTACTCATCACCACCATCGTCGTTTACTGTTATGTGTTCTCAAGGAATATCCAGGAGACTGTAATAGCGCGATATAATCAATCATAATTAAATAGCTTTGTATTTGGACTAATTTCTCTGTTTATTCCACATGCTCACTGAAATTGTGCCGAAATAATCTCTATAGTTTCAAGGCAGAGTGTGTTCCACGTTTTCTGCTTCTGTGCTAATTTTCATAAATTTAGATTTATTGTTTGATTTTCATACGAAAATTGATACAAGAGTTAATAATGCAGTTTAGTTAAGAAATCCTGCAGAGATATAAATTGATGTAAGACCATCGTATATAGCAACACCTGCATAATGAAAGGAGAAGATTTTAAAATATTCGATTTTGATATTAGGTTTAATGTCTCTTTCCTTAATTATGATAATCGATATAGATCATGAAAAATAGCCGAGATAGTAAGCATTCTTGTTTAACACCTATTTTACACATTTCGGGTACCTGCTTCTCTGCACAGTTTCCCATTTACACCATATAATTGTCAAGTTCGAACATCGTTTGTCTTGGCACCTTATTATACGCCATTGACAAAAGTTGTTTAAATACTTGATCTTGTTTATATTCCAGTTGCGCGCCTATTTTACTTAAAGTATAAAATTTGGTTGTGAGAGCTATTTTGTTTGCATCCAGCTTGTCTTCTCCCAAATTCTCCTCCACAAATTTTCTTAGCCTCTTATCAATTATGCTTCCATAAATCTAACCTGGAACCAAGATCGAATTTAAGGTTGCTGTGTCTCCTAAGCTATAAAGCTTGAGGACCCCCCCTCTACTGAGTAAATTTTAGGTATAATAGTTTGTGAATGCCGTCATAATGATGTGAGAATAAACTGTAGCTTCTTTAGCTTAGGAGTAAATCTTGCCCGAAACACTTAACAATAGAACAATTGGTCTGTAATCTGGAATTCGGCTGTCTGACCAGGCCTTTTGAATTATGCAGCGTGGCCACTATAAAACGTCTGAATCTCCGTAATTAAGCATTTCTGGTCGAAAAAAACAATTCCAGCTACTGTATTATAAATTTGTACAAATAGTACAAATACAGCTACTGTATTTGAGAATATATTGGGTATTTTCTACGACTATTATGTCTCTGCTTATTTTTATCTTCATCCTTCGCTTTAATTAGTTTTTAAACCACTTTTCATCATTTCTGATTCCGTTTGTTCTTCTTTCTTCTATTTCTGAGCTTTTTCAATGAACTTCAGAATGTCTTTCTGATTTTTGTTTTATTTTTTATTATTATTTCCACAGTTTTTCCGCGACTTTTTTTTTTCTTAAGTCCTTTTACATTTTACGTTTCTTACATTTTCTCTATATTTTTCAAAAGAATCAATAAAAGCGAATTAAAAGAAATTCGTCCCGCATAACAACACATCGACCAGAAAATGCGGGCAATTTACAGAACAAATATTAGTCTGACAATTATGTCAAGACAATTCACTATGAGTGAATTGTCTTGACATAATGCAAACAATCACTGCTTAGCGTTTTGTGTTGGAAATGAGCTCAGAGTTGGTGATTATGAGCGTACACATAACAGGATAACAAACAGCTCAGTAATATTTTATGAGATGAGGGTTGTAACATCCGAATGAAGTTTTCACGAGCCTTCTCACTTTCCCTCTTTCCCTACCATCTTTAAAATGGATGCGTGCGTGAAGAGGCAGTCGTTATGTGTATTACTATGTGCGACACGCGCCTTAGTATTTCACAACATGTCAGAAAAAAATACTAAAGAAAAATAAGGACAACAGTGTTTCAGTTACCATGGTAACTTATCCCATTCAGCATTTTCCGGATGAAGAAAGATTACTTGTTCCTATTTTTCCTTTACCAGAGTTACGTACGGAAACGATGTTGTGGGTATTGCAACACCATCGCCACCTACAACATCACGCAGTTTGTATTCCTTTAGGGGTTCGATAGCTAAAGGTTTGTAGTTCGTACAATAAATCGTGTCTGTCCAGTGATGGAACAGAATACTTGTTGAAGTGCATCGAAACAACGAACACCTCGTTTAACCTCGCGTAATAGAGAAACTTTAGCTTTCTTTTAGAAACATGATTGGCTGGAAAAGCTTCCAAACAATCCGAATATCAGCGAGTGACGCATTGTTATCTTGCTCGTATTTACCTTGTTGTATTAAAGCAGGGGTCTCAAACTCAAACGCAGCCAATGGCCAGTTCAATTAGATATATATATCAGACGCTGGCCGTATTCAATATTTTTCTGTGAACCAAAACATAAACTAAAAAAAAAAGTCTCTAACAAAGGCCCTTTTGTTGCCGGGCCTTTACGACTTACGTAAACAGTAACACCACCATTTAAATTTTAAATTCATAACCATTTTTATTTAAAAATTTTAAAAATATAACAAGTTTAGAAAATATAAGATAAATTACATTTTATTCATACTTTAACGTACGAAAATTATTTAAATACATAATTTTGACTCACAAAAATAAAGATCTTTATCTACGAGTCCTTTTTAATTTGATTTTGATCCTGAAAGCTGACATCTTTTCCTCTGTAACTTTTTATTAACACACTATCATATTACAATGCTAACCTGTAACTTATTGACATTGTATCAAGTGGCTTAAAATGGCTACGTGACAAATAACTTCCATTCAGTGTTGCCAACATTTGATGATAGAAACATGGTACAGAGCATTGTAGTAATAAGTTTTGTTTTGTTTAAAGCTATCATAAAGCATTTAGAAGTTTGAATTTTTCTGTTTTAATCCCTGCAGGATGTTAGAAACATTGGTTTTTAGAAAAGAAATCATTAAGGTCGCGGGCCGGATACTACGTCTTCGCGGCCCGTATCCGACCCGCGGGCCGTCAGTTTGTGACCCCTATATTAAAGTAACGATACAGAGAAACGTAGATAACAGCATTGGAGTGTTTTTAGTGACGTTGCTGAGGAGAGGGGGATTCCTTCTTTGTATCGAATTAGTCGAAAGCACTAAACAATTGTTTGGTCATCACGAGAAATGGTTGTAGTTTGTTTTTTTTGTTTTCCGATGTGTTTGTTTATATTGCCTTGGTTCAAATGAAAGTTCATTGTTGCACTCGATATCAGAACACGTGCACACTCTCACATATACACGTGCCGCGCGAGTTGTGTTCATGGATTTCCTTGTGAATCACAGAAATAATTGCGAAGCATAACTTCGCTAACAAAGTTGTTTTGGCGTAGCTGCAACAGCAGACTCAATACTAAACTAATAATAGTGTACATCCTTATATATCAGCGGTGTCCATGTCATTGAAGCGAATCATAATGCGACAGCTACCTGTTATAACATGTAGAGAGGGTATTTCTGAAATATAAACCATTATTCAATCAAGACACTCGAAGTGGGCAATAAGTAGTTCATAACTAATGACACACTGGTTTCGGTAAGGTGATGGGATACAGAAATAAATCAAAAATTCTCTTATGGAATGGATAACACCCTGGTCGATGGGTTTTAGAAAGCGTTCGTGAACTTGAGATTGTGTGTGTGTGTGTGTGTGTGTGTGTGTGTGTGTGTGTGTGTGTGTGTGTGTGTGTGTGTGTGTGTCAGAGAGAGAGAGAGAGAGAGAACTTGAGTAAATCTGTATGGCAGTTATGATCGATGTGCTGTTTGGCGTATCTCAACTAATGCATCGCCATATATTACATTTGGTGTGCCAAAGTGACGGTAATAATTGCAGTAAATAGTAAGGGAATGCTGGATATATTTAATATATTTCATTTTCGATTGACAGATGGTAATATTTCAAAGATACGCATATCTGTGAAACTGCAACAGGGTCGGATTGTTCATGTTTAAATCATAACGTTATAAATACCAGTAGATTGTGCAGACAACACCGACGGCGCCATCGTCTCTTGCACATCCCTTTAAATCTATCAATTCTGTCCTTTTGGACGCTCCCTAATAATCTCTGAAAATGAATAACATTAAACTTTCTCAATCAGTACATTTTTCTGTTTATATTCCCGTATTAGAGCAATTAAAATTTTCTCATATAATTTCACATTACAGGGAGCTCATTTGTATCGCATTTATCCCCCCCCTCCCCTCCCCTCCGATTCACTCTCATGTTCTTAAGCTTTTTCCGCACCTTTCCTGTGGCACTTTTTTTTAAGGAGCTCGTCATTTTTTTAAAAAAATTTAATAAAATAAAGCTTAGAAGAATTAGTTTTTTGAAAGTTTTTGAAATTTTGTAATGACTTGTGGAAAGAATCCACAAGGCTTAAGGATAGAATAAATAAAATAAGTTTTAATTCCTTAATACATATCGATCCATCGTCACTTCCATTTCATCACTTATTGCTTATGAATTGTAGACGTAATTTTGTTTGGTAAAATTTTTCCGACAACCAATGATGCGATTGAAACAATAATTGAAGCGGCCGAAGAATTCTTAATAGATATCTTAAATAATATAATTGATTAAATTCCTTTTTTTAAATAACGAAACCTGTGGTGAGTTCATAACTAAAAGAAACACACGTATTAACCACAGTGAAAATTATTTAATTGTAAATGATGTTGCCTGGCGTTTATGAGATTCCATGCTCATGCAAATTGTCTTACTTTGGACAGACAGGTAGGTCTGTTCAGAAACGCATCTCGGAACATCAAGACCACATTCGTCTTTTTAAACCGCAGAAATCTGGCCTCTCTCAACATGGAATTGAAAATCCAAGCCATAGGATCCATTGGGAAAAGTCTAAACTTTTACATAGATCTTTATATAAACATGAACGTTTATATAAAGAAAGTTCTGAAGCCCTATTACACAGACCAAATTTAAACCGCAACGATGTTCTTACTATTTCTAAAGTGTGGGAAATTGTCATACAAAATTGTGTAAAATAATTATTTTATTTTTTTATTTATTTATTTTATTTATTTTTTGCTTCTGTAACACGTTACGCACGTTTAATGAGATTCTATTGCAATCATGCGCCTTAACTGTATATTATTCCTATTATTGTTTAAACTACTGTACTGATGATTCCTAAGATACTTAGGATGAAATATTTACAATTAAATAATTTTCACTGTGGTTGATACGTGTGTTTCTTTTAGTTATGATTAAATTCCGAACAGTAAGGTAATAAATTTGTCAACAGTGCAAGACGTTTTGACAAATTTTATTAATAAAGATGTACCCGTTGTAATCAAAACTGAACCTCGCAGATGTCTTCATATCTGCCACCCCGATTCCAAATAAAATAAATTAATAAATAGAAAGGTTCTTCTGTACCGTACCATACTTCCGATTCTTTGCCTCTGTATTGTCTCCAATACCGTTTCGTAATTTATTATTTTAGAGTATTTTAGAGTATTCTTAATACTCTAAACATAAATATAAACAACTGGATGTATGCCGAAGTGAAAAAAAAAACGAAAGTGAAATACGGCAGAGTATTTCATATAAGAATGAGAACGAGCTCTCTGTGGATGACTCGATAGGTTTGGAGATTAGATGAAGAGTAGATTAAATTGAAGAGAAGTTGAAGTAGAAGCAGTACTTTATCTCTAAAATGCATGGAATATTGCCGTTTTGTCGGTGTACTATCCACCGAAGAGCAATTTATCACGGCGAACATGGCAGGTGCATTGAAAAGCGAATAAAAATTGTATCGGTTGAATGGATGTTTTTAATCTCGGAAACTCTTGAGATTTTGTAAGGAGCCATGTTTCCTGCGCGATAGGAATAAATGAATTTAATACTGTAAATTGAATTTCCGTTCAGCTTGACTCTCTGGCGTTTTCTGAATACTTAATACAAAAAGGAGGTGTCTTTGTTGTCAACGTTTTTTGCTTTGATATTCATTGAAAACTCTTTTCGCAAGATCAGTCAGATACTATAACTGAAATTGTGTTGTGGTTTCTGTACGCAGGTGATGTTGCACTGGAGTGGAGTTGCTTTATTTATTTCGCAACAGCGCAGCGATATTGTTGTAGAATAAATGGAAAACCATATTAATCAATTGCATAAATTTTAATAGATTATAAATCAACTTATTAATCCGCATATTAATGTAATCCAATTCATTTTTACAGAGCTACGTAATTATCTGACATATTACTTGAATTCATTACCTTCTAATTATCTTTTCATGGTAATATTTTAAAAAGCCTTTCAGTCGATCAAGTGAGCTTTCCGCTAAAATTCCTTCACGCATTTATCATTACAATTAACTCGAAGAAGAGTTTCGTTCCAAACAGTTCGTTCACTGCCAACTCCATTTGGAACATATAATGGATTTGCAGTTTTAAGAGTTAATTAGAAAAGTGGGTCTCTTTTTCTCTAGAAACTACTTCTCGGCGAACAAATGAGTAGTTTTAAAATATTCACCCTTCGCAGATTTTAAATTTTTTTCTTTTAAGAGTGAAACTATAAAATAAAATTTGAATTTACAAACGTTTGGCTTGCGTCGACTGCTTAGAGAAACCAAAAGTTCGTGCATTTAACTTAGTTTGTTTTAAAAGTATATTTAGTAACAGACATTAAGCCACAGTTTTTCAGATAAATTCTGCACACTTTTCAGATACTTTCGTGTTAATTTAGGAAACGTGACCAGAAAGTCAACACATTTTCTCTCCAATATGCTCGCAAACCACGTGGCCGTTCACAAAGAAACAAGCAGCAGTGAACAGAGTGCTTCCCCTCCTTGTTTTCTTTGTGTGTTTCTTTTTATAGAATTTCCGCTGTGCCTTCGTTATCTTTGAAGTGTATTTCGCCCAACTTTAAGGAATAACTCATACTGTACATCAACACAAAAGAATGCTGTGACTGACACAAGAAAATTGATGTAAAGATGAAGATAAATCTCTTTTCCATTTTGGTAGAGGACAAATAGCATGAATTAGGTACCGACGCATTCAAAAATAATGATGAATGATTGTTAGCACTAAACGTTGCTTCACATACACTGATTGTTGTCCAGCGAGCAATTCGCCATGAGTCATCCATTGTTGTATAATGTGAATATCTGAATAATGTTTATTGTTGTCTGATACACTAATACTGCATTTAGAACTGCTGTTGAGATAAATCAACAATGCGTTTTTCTTAATTAAGCCTGGAAAATAATACAGTTAACTGAAAATTTAAGCGATTTTTGATGTTGTCTGATGAATCTCCACATATGTGCTGACAAACCCAAATTACTAAAATATGCAAAGATTCTTCAATCAAATAAACATTGCCTGTTTGACTTCTTCTTTTAAGGGCTTCTCTTTAACTAGATTTTACCTTTAGTGAACCGTCAGCATCACAATGGCTGCTATCTCTGCAAACAGGAACTGAATAGATGATAGATCATATACAACCAATAGTAAGAGGTACACAGCATAGCGAATAGCGGGCCTTGGATTCATGACAACTCAGTTAAAATACAAAATACCCCAGAGGATAAAAAACTTGTAAAAAGAAAACAATAATATCGTAGAAAACAGCCAGAGTTTTCTTATTTTAATTAATTCGTTACTGGTATGATGTTCGTCTATGAAGATGTGTTTTATAATTAATTATAACATATATTTGCATATGTATGTTATAATTAATTTTTATAAAATCCTATTAGTCACCTTTTTTTTTTCGCATGGATATGGAATAGTTTTGCAGTCAGAAACGTTTTTCATGATCACCCACAGCTAATCAGGGAAAGTGGTCAGTGAGCTAACTCGACTCTCACAATTACAATGCCAAGTAATATTCCTTGCCAAGAATGTCAATAGTATAAACTTCTGTTTTTTAACCTTCTATTGCATAAGGTTTCCTTGCCTCATCCTTAACATTTGATCTGTTCTTTCAGATCAATTCAGTAATATTTGATTTGGTAAACTGCAAAGGCCACATGGACACATCTTTGGTTCATTTATACTTGCACTTTTCTCATCCAGATGGCGCCACCAAAAGAAATCATCAAAAGACAGAACCCTCTTTCTTCTCTTCCTCGGATCTATGCCATATATATATATTTTTTCCTTTCTCCTCTTATCTTCGATAATACATAGATTCTCAGACAAGATCAGATTCTCTCTCTCCCTCTCTTTGAATTTTGACGAGAGGCTACTGATTAACATCTATTCTCAGTCTAATTATAATCTTACCAAATGTATCACTTTCATCCCCTGTACCTCTGTATGGGTATATGTACGATGCGCAAAGAATGAAATGCCGAGCAGTAGGTAATGAATGTTAATGTATTCACAGAAATTGATACTTTCTTCAGTAATCACCAACTCATTATCATCTCTAAATGTATTTTTTTCTTCTTAAATCAGAACACGTATCGAGATTTCAGCTCCACGTCCGTGGTAATCTCGGCAGTCATCAATTTTTTATTGAAGAATACGAAATCTTTATGGAAGCGCGCGTATATAAAGCTGTTCATCTCTAAAGAAATGAATTGCTTCCAAATTGAACTCTCGTTTTTATCTCTCCGGATTTCTTTATATTACTCCGTTATTACGTCATAATTTTGTGCATTACTGCATTCATCTCATTGGTCAATAAAATGTAGAGATGCGATGATCCTTCCTGCAGAATAGCTATCAAACGCAGACTGTTATCTTTTCGTATTTTGTTCACTTGAGAAAAATATTTTAGAATACAATACATCGTAAAGGCCTGCCTCTTGCGCTGCCTGCTCTTATAGAGATTCCTCATTTGTGAACGATCTCAGATAAGATTTTATCACCTTGAAATGTAAAACTTTATACCGAATAGAAAATATAGAAATCATCACCAGGAAATAAATTTGCACCTCTGATAAGAAAGCCATTGATTATTTTCTCTGAATTACCATAGAACAGCGTAGAGTTTATTATGCGTTTATTGTTTATGTGAGCGGTCTCTTATGCTATGTAATCGATTGAATAGATAATAAATTTTGAAAGTCAGCTTTCGGTCATCATTAATTTGGAATAACTCTGATTTCGTTACTTTCATTATCTATCTTATGACACCGTTGACGTCGGTGCACTGTTAAAGATAGACTTACAAATGAACTTCAATAAACCATTTAAGTTAGCGGTATCTTAATTTATTTGTCGAAAGAACACTAAGTATTGTCGCATCATATTATTTTTAATCTATTTTTGGCAGTCGATCATTGGCTTACGGAGGTCAGTCTTGTGTCGTACGTCATTATACCTGCTCAGTAGGATTCTAGCGGTCATATTGCTTTTCGCCTTGGAGTCGTAAACAGCGTCCTTCTTCGCTGTTTTCGAACTTGGTGGTCTGTGGAGGTTCATACGTGTTAGATGAAGAACATCTGTTAGTTTCTCGTGCACTTCCTTCTACCTTTCTAGAGAACCACGTGCGGAAATCTATACGCAGACAGCAAGCATCAGTTTCTCATTCAGCTTGCCAGCTAAGGCTTTTCTAGCGTCTTTCATTAAGTTAGGATTTTTCTCTTTCCTTTCCTCTGCGTCTCCCTCCCCCTCATGTCACTTTCTTTCTTTCTTTCTTTCTTTCTTTTTGAGTTTATTTTTCTTTCAAACAAAGAAACACTGATAATTATGATTAGTTTATATATTAGTAATCCGCATATGATTACGCGCAAATGACAGTGGATTGTTGTCCACCTTCTTGTCTGAGTGCCAAGAAAAGCTAGGACCTTGACACAAGAAAAAGGGATTTATGCCAGCCAAATGATCATTGGTAATTCTCGCTTTGTTACATTCCACGATTGAAGCTTCGTAGTACACGCATCGTGAACAAGCAGTTCGATTGAGAAAGCAGAAAATTTAGTGAAATCCTTAACTTTAAATTAACACATTTATCTAATAACAACAACTCTCCATATTACCATTCATATGAGCGAAATTAGGCAGTTGTAAAATAAAGAATGAACTGTGAATGATCTTTTGAACGATTTCGAACAGCACATTCTTGTACTTATTCTCTTGCAGCGACATATTGCATTTATCATTAGAAAGGTTGGAATTGTTGGAATAGTTAAAAATAACTGGCAACGTCATTGATAAACATTCATGTTTATTTACAACAATTATTATTCATGACTTTCATATGAGCAGTGTTAGTCTTATCTTAACTCAGTTTAAAATTATGTGAACCAGACATGTCATTTTCTTTAAAAAAATATTCCCGATATACTTCTCGTCTTTTTCTGATTTCGTATTGCGTACTCCCCATCAGTTTTAAACAATTATAGCTGGAATAAATCACTTGATTCTAGAGGATTTACACACCAATTAGTAATAATCGATAGTAAAAAGGATGAATGCAATCAAAAGAAGAATTGCCTGCGCAACTCATCTCCCCTGACCCTTTTCCTTCAACGGCAGGCAAAAACCTATAAACGTCAGCAGCGGGTGCAACCTCCACGAAGATATTAATGTTAGTTAATGAAACATTCTTATATTTTTGCATGCAAATAAAAAAATCTTTTATTACTTTATTATTAAATTACCAAATTATTATGTGAAGGAATTTATTACACACCCATCTAGCTACTGCAGTATATACGAAGGTGGTCTGAAAGGTTCTCGGGCTCTAAAATGGATGGCAACACTATCGGCAAGATTTTCTTTTTCTAAGTTAGTACATCTTTCATAAGCAAACGTGTGAAATTGCAAGTCATTCTATCAAGTAGTTTTTTTCTTCATACAGCTGTCGGAAGCCAGTGTTGTCTGTATCCCTTGAAATTGATAAAACTGAGTATCGTGAGGTTAAAAAATTCTTTGTAAAAGAATGTTTAATGCCAAAAGAAATTCATTCGAAGTTCATAAAGGTTTATGGAGACTCTTTTCCTTCGTTTTCGACAATTAATAAATGGGCTACCGAGTTTAAACGTGGCCGTACCAGCCTTGAAGATGATCCACGTGAAGGACGTCCAAAAAGTGTAACAACACCAGAAATCATTGATTAAGTGAACGGTATTGCATTGGATGACCGGCGGGTCAAAGTGCGTGAAACTGCTGAGACTACAGGCATTTCAAAAGAACGTGTAGGATATATTTTGCATGAAGAATTGCAAATGAAAAAGCTTTGCGCAAGATAGTTGCCGCGCTTGCTCACAGCAGATCAAAAACGCACTCATATGAAAATCTCTAAACAGTACTTGGAACATTTTAACAAGAATAAAACTGATTTTGTGCGTCGATTTATTACTATGGATGAGACGTGGATTCACAACTACACACCAGAATCCAAAATGCAGTGGACAGAAGTGGGTTGTTCAGCGCCAAAGAAAACAAAGTCAGTTCCATCAGCAGGAAGGGTCTTGCCATCGGTGTTTTGGGATGCCAAAGGCATTTTGTTTGAGAACCACTACAGGGACAGGATAAGGCGCCGGAGCATCGCTGGAATAAATGTATTAGTCTTAAGGGAGATTATGTTGAAAAATAAACATAATTTTGAAATTATAGATTCGTTTTATCATTGTTAGGCTGAGAAGATTTAGACCACCCTCGTAATATGAAAATGGAGGGATAAAACGAATGATCGAATAAGTGATACGCATTTGGCAAAAGCGCTCTAAAATTTAAGATACGAGGGATATGTTTTTATATTCAAAACATGATCAAAACTGAAAACTATTCTCCCACCTTACGGTATATTACGGTGCTTTTTCAATGTATATTATGAATTGACTTTTATTAAGACTGCATCGTAGAAAAGGTATCGGATTGTAACTTTTACTCTACTTATTAATGACCGTTAAAGAGATGAAACGTACTGCTTTTGTGAAACATAACAATCCGAATATTATCGTGGATTAAATCTTCAAGTGGAATCTTTTGTGCAATTCATGGGGCAAGAGATCACACGTGGGTTGAAAAGGAGTAAATTAATTCTCGTGATTCCACTTAACAGTACGTGAAAATCATTTATGACTCCACAGAAGGTTGGATGAATGAGGATATTGATCAGATAGCCGTATAATTAACCCTTTTAGTTCCTTGTTTGTATACAAACGCGATACCAGCATGTATAAAATTGGTAATATGTCAACGTCTGAAACTGAATTAGTTAACCGAAAGGAGGATGAAGATTAAAGCAGATTTTGGAGGAAATGAGATCTTTAATTATTTCCGATGGCATTAAAGCATGGATCAGACTCATCAGGTTCTCAAAAAATAAAATGTTCACAATATTTTCAACACAGGCGAAAGTTCCAGTGTTTTTCTTGTGTTTCACCAAGTGGTGTTAGAATACCCTTATCCCTAAAATCACGAAGCATATTATTAATAGATAGATTCGCGTGTTTAAAACTGAACTGTTAATGATAATTAATTGTTTTTAAGTTTATTGCGTGACTTTCTTTTAAACATGAGCTTTATTGCGAGTTGAGCGCAGGAATTTGCGATTTTGGCAGACTTGGGTAATGCGTAATGCTGTTCTAAAATTCGATTTTAAGCATCTACATTTGTTGCTGGAATTCAGTAGCGTTATTTTGTTTTGGTGTTTTTCTATGCAGGCATAGCTGAGTCAGATGACACATTAGCTTCCAGATTACCGTCGTATAGCGTGCTCAGCTTTTATTTTCTTCCACTTGAAGATGGATTAATAACGTTTTAAACCAATCATATGGTTCCTGATGATTCCTACTAATTTAATACGAGTACAAATCCGTCACATGAAAACATTCACATAAAATTAAAACTGTCCTGACCCTATTCTTCCCTCTTTTACTTCCTTAATCCAAGAGAAAGAATTTTAAAAATTCATTCACTCGAATTAACACACACATTAATTCCTTTTCAGTTAGTTGTTTAAGAAAGTTTAAGTACATGGTTTTTTTTTTTTCCCAATTTTCAGACAATATAAAACTTGATGCATTAATATAGCAAGTAACAGAGCTATTTTGGTCAAATGTTTAAGCAAGGATAATGCCTGCTTTATTTCTTGTTGTTATCTGCCATCCAGTCGCTTTCGACTCTTCGTGATTCTGTGAATAAAGGCTCTCCATCCCAGTCGGCCTCTTGTCTTTTCTTTCAGTAATTATACGTTCAAGTTGGTAAGTTCGTTTATGTTATCCATCCAACTCTTTTGTGATCTTCCTCTTCTTCTCATTCCCTCAATCTCCCCCAACATAACTGCCTTTTCCAATGATTCGTTAGCTCGTATATGTCCAAATTGCATCACCTTCTGTTTAGCGATCATCGCTTACAAACAGCATTCTGTCTTTATATTCTTCTCTAAAACTTTATTATTTGTCATTATTTCAAGTCCATGGGACTCTTAGGAGTCTCCTCCCCCATAATTCAAATGAATCAATTCGCTTTCTGTCTTTCTTCTTAATATCTCAGCCTTCACATCCATACACCACTATTATAAATCTATTATAAATTCATTTAAATTGCCAGAAGCCATCACTTTTGTTTTCGTGACGTTTAAATTAAGACTGGCTTTGTTACTTTCCGTCTTAACCAATAGAATCAACCACTACAGATCTTCAGTAGTTTCTACTATGAGAGTTGTATATCTTAAATTATCAATTTTCTGCCAGCAATCTTAATTCCATCTGGATCTTTGTCTAAATCAGCTATTCTCATAACACATTAACTATAAATATTAAAAATGTAGGGCGACAGTACACAACCTTACCGCATCCCTTTTTCCACTCGAACACTTTCTGTTTTTCCAACGACTGTTTTTACTGAAGATTCTTGGTTGTCATGCAGCATGGGAATACCTGGGAATGTGGATTGTAATGAGATCAATGGGAATACTCAGGTATTCCCATTGATCTCATTACAATCCACAGTCTGTTGTGATCCGCACAGTCAAAAGCATTCTTATAATCAATAAAACAAATGAATACTTCCATCTGAAATTCTCGTTTTTTTTCCCATAATCCATCCCATGTTTGATATCTGGTCTCTAGTTCTACCTCTCCCGAAGCCCACCTGTTCTTGTGGCATTTCACTTGTGCTATCACTTCACTTTTCATTATCGTGGGTTCCTCAACAAATTCTCTTCTTTCAGATTCTCCTTCAATATTATTATCTTTCTTGTACAAATCCTCTACATACTCCTTTCATCTTTTCTTCACTGCTTCTTCCATCAGACATTTACCTGAATTACTTATTACAACTCCTAATCTAGGGATAAACTTCCCTGTAACATCATTTATTTTCCTAAACAGATCTCTTTTCTAACCCTTCGTTTCTCTTCGTTTCATTTTTCTTTTTTACTGTGCTATTTGATTAGCTTCTTCAGACAACCATTTACAATCTTTCTTTCTTGTTGTTTTATTTAGAGATCTCTTTGCTACTTCTGTGGCTCTCTGCATTTCCACCATAATTCTTCCAATTCTTTTCCTGTCTTCTCTAAACTTTTTATTTTTCGTTCCGACTTCTACTTTAAATGCTTCATTTATAAGACCTAAATCAAATCTGATACTGTCTTTTGGTTTCTTCTTCACGCTTAATTTCAATTTAACTTCAGTTATCAATAATTCATGATCTGTTCCACAGTATGCACCTGGTAGTGTTTTTGCTGCTTCAACAGCACTCCGCCACCGTCTTTCAACAATATAATCTACTGATTTCTGTATTCTCCATTAGGTGAAATCCACGTGTAAAATTTTCTTTTGTGTTGTTGGAAACTTCATTCCTCAGTCCTAAACTAAATTTTCCAGTGATGCCTCGTTCTTCTTTTTCACCCACTTTTGCATTCCAATCACCTAATATCAAAAGAAAGTCTATTTTTTCAATACTGTACACTACTTGTTGCAACGTGCTATAAAATTCTAATATCTCATCTTCACGTAAATCTTTAGTGGGTGCGTACACCTGCATGAGTGTAACATTCGCCGGATATGCCTTTATTCTGATTAGAACTATTCTGTCGGACACTGTGTTGGAACCCAAAATGTATATTCTGTATTCTCTTCTAACTATGAATGTTACTCCATTTCTTCGAAGGTTTCCATGTCCAGAGTAATACATCATGAAATCATCGGTATCAAAGTGACTCATTTCTGTCCATCTCAATTCATTGATTCCTAACATCTCAACTCGAGTTCTTCTCATTTCTTTCTTCACCAATTCCAGTTTTCCTTGATACATACTTCTTACATTCTATGTTCCTGTTTTATGCAAATCAGTAAAATGGAGGTTTTTTCTTCTGAGATTAACTCTATCAGAGGTTGAATTTCCAGTAGGCTTCTTTGATTCAGCTGCATCATTCTTCCATTTTACAGTACAGTATCACAATAACTTAAGCCTCTCTTCACTTGGTTTTCATGGCAAAATATATACAGAAGTGGTTTGCCATTGCCTTCTTCAGTATTTCTTTAGCCTACTAGGTAAGGCTAAACAAACTGCAAGAGATGATGAAAAGTAAAATAGGAAAGATTGGGGAGGTAGGAGCAAGAAGGAAAGAAAGAAAGAAGAGTAGGGACCAGTCTATAGATAATATAACAGATGTATATTACATGAAGTAAGGCCCAGTCCAGCATCAGGTAGCTCGGATTCGCCACTCCAGTACTCACCAAAGTGAGCCCTTGAATGGGGCTTTCTTGATACATATCTGAAAAAGAAATATCTCCGAAACCATGTCACTTGTTTTGCGTGGTGCAGTGCACTTATTCTATCCAGGGGATTCTAAGAGGAACAGATAGTACATTTTGCATTTAGCAAAATGTAGCAGCTGTTCACTTCAACTCGGTTCGATATTGCCTAAATCGAGTTTATAATTGTATATTTGCGTTTACACTTTCATTGATTAAAGAAATAAGTTAGATATTTATTGCAAAGAAGTTATATCAACGTAAATCTTACACAGCAATAAAATATTTTTATTGATTACGAAGAATATAGATACACCTTTCAGGGGTTTAAATACAAATGTGTAATATCGTAATGATGCTACAGAATTATATTTGACAATTGGTCACTGGCGATTTAGGCACAGTTTCCTTTTTCCCCAGAGAGAGAGAGTGTAATCACGGCATATGTTAAGCAGCACAAGAGTAAAAGGAAAACATTTTGCCACATTGAACATGTGTGTTAGTTGAACACGTTTTTTCCAGGACTGTAAAGTTAATTGTAATTCCTGGCGTGCGTTTTCCAGAATGGTGTTTTATCCGAGAGGGAGAAGTGTGTTGTCCTCTCTTCTACGGAAGCAAATTGACGACTGGAAAACGATACGTTAGTGATAAGTTAGTTGTGTCAGCGAGCCGTCGACCATGAATGCACGCGCTAAGTAAGCAAGAATAAAGAATAATAGACGAATGGCGCGAAACTCCTTATCACGGAACAAGCAGAAAACGTATGCAGCTCTTTCTGGCGGAGCATTAGTCTATTTCTGCACCTTCTGTCGCTTGGATGCAAAGCCGTTACAGAGGTGAACGTCTTTGTTGAGATATTTTTAGCGATTTCAAAAGAATGTCGTTCGAATGGCTTGGTTCACATGACTCGCTTTTGTTGTTCAATACAGAAAAAGTTTTTGGCAAATTTATTGAAAACTCTGTCTACCCTTTGCATTCTTGAGTCAAAGAGCTCCCAGAGCTTCTGCCCTTTCGATATTACCCCATATTCTGTGCTTGTTGGAAAAGATTTCATAGCTTTTCTGAAAGTCATTTTACCCCCCCCCCTCCTCTCTCTCTCTCTCTGGATATAATTTCACCAAGTCACGTGGCAATGTATTACTGGATATACGGCATCGTAAACTTAAATCTAACTTAAAGTTGAACTACGTTAAATACTCTTGAATTCTTAAAATTATATCCTTCTTTTGATCATTCTTTTGCCTGCATATAAAGGACAAAACTTAGCAAAATGTCACAACAAAAAGCAAACAAAGCACAACAAAAGGATGTCAGTTACAGCTAATATTTTGAACAGCCGACTCCGCAACAAAATGTCTGAGTATCCCCTAACGAACAGTGCGTTCCCTTCTCACACGTACATATACCATCCATTCTTATAGTGTTTGAAGCTATGCTAATGGAGATAATGACAGTTAATTCAATGGCAGAAGCCATATTTCCATCCAAAAGTAGAAACACGGTGCGTGAATATTTAGCTATTAATATTATTATTACTCCACAACAAAACGATTACAATTTAAGGTCATACACAGATAGCATCTTCCTGTTTTTCTTAATGAAGATCTATTATCATTTGTCATATCATAATCATATGGTTACGTTTCCATTATCCCCCCCCCCCCTTTATTGCTTAAGATAATTAGACTCTTACATAACCATGTTTGTTAACAGCGCATCTTCCTTAGTCAGGAAGACCTTTGACCTGAATATGAATTTCACCACAGAAATTCATATTCAGAAACGTTTCACAAAATTGGAAATAATCCCCTCAATTATATTACGGTTTCCATGGTGGCATTTCAATCACGATTTTTGGGATGAATCTTCCACGAGAGGATTTTCAACCTTAGCTCCTTGGATTGCCGTAAAGATGAGAAGAAAGGAGAAACTTGAAAACATCGTAGATTGTACTCTTTGGTAAATAATTATGAAGGAATTCTCTTTCAATAAATAACATTAGACGGAATGAATGAATAAAAAGAGGAAGAGAAATATATTTCTGAGTTTGTGGAGGTGAACTCTGAAGAGGTGTTGAATAGCAACGGTGCGTGTTTGAGAAGATTTAGAGAAGAACGGCGTAGAAATGCCGAAGTCAGTTCGGATGAATTACGTGAATTAAATTACAAAAAGCAGAAATTGAACATCTGTATGAAAGCAAGTGGTGCGAAACTGTGAGAGATCATGGTTCTTTAATTAACTCAATTGCCGTCTTTTGTAGCGAGTCTCTTGTTATAAAACAAAAAAAGTTGAGTCAAATACTAGAAAAAGATGAAGCAGATTAGAAACAAAATCGGTTGAACAATTCAATGTTTAGCGGTGTCCGACTTTTTCCTATCTTCTTCCTCCTTTGTGATGGATAATATTCTAATTAGAATCGAAGTCACAGAAGTTAGGCCCATAAGGCCTAAATCCCCTTATTTTGTTTAGAGTCTGCTGTTACTCCCGATGCACATTTAATTTGTTTCGCAGGTTGCGGTAAGATAGTTCCCGGCTATATTTGGAGGATGTGCAGCGTTGTTCCTAGTGCAATGTTGTTTTTCAATAAAGAATCCATGGCCTAATGGATATTTATTATCCCTGCGAGTGTCTAATTCTTCGTGAAAATTTCATTTCTAGTTTTTCAACGTGAAAATACTAAATAAATGAAGAAAAAATTACTTTTCAGCAGTAGGTACATACCTGCTGCACCAAAAAATCTGTATTTTAATATTCTACTTTGTAGTAATATAAGTGGAGAGTAACGTTTTGTAAAACGGCGTGTATGAGGTTACCAAACAGATTACTGGAAGTACAAAGTGGAACGATATTCCACTTTGCTAACCCAAATTGAATAGTTCTTTCTGTGGCCTATTTTATCCAATTTTCAACTGAAAATGAAATTTAAGAACATTTATGTTTTCCAAGTGGGGTATTAACTGTAGTTTATTTCTGTAGTTCTGATGGTTTATAAGTAAATTTAGGAAACTGAGATGGAAGAAATACAAAACAAAAAATTCTATTCGCACAAAGAAGAATAACAGATTTAAAAAGACGGCTTTCGATTACGGGGGAAGATTTAAGATGGGAGAAGATTTCCTGTTACAATTCATTTGAGAAGTCTGCAGTTCAAAAGTCGGGAAAGGACATATTTAAATGCGAGTTTACAGTTAAAAGTAAATGGATAAGAAATATTGTCATGTTCTGCGATGTATTTCTTTACTCTTATTGGGGACCAGTCATTAGGAAATTCTTTACAAGTGACAACACAGAGCATGAGACAAAACCGCGGTGTACTCGAGGGCCAACAAATGACTGCGCCGGAATCTGAAAGGGATAAAGGCTAGAAGGATTCATTTCCCCTTTCCCAAGTAACACGACTCCACCCATTTTATTCAACGGAAAATGAAAACCAGTAAGGTTTCTATAATTAAATGTTTCTGGAAGCTGCAAAAATTCTCGTAGGTTTATGTAGTCCAGCGACGTTTTTTATATCTTCGGTATATACGTCATTTCCGGTTAGCAATGAAGTATATTTTTGTTTTAATAAATTTCATTTATTAAAGCAGAAAAGATGCTTGGTTTGCAATTAATTCTGCAATAAAAGTTTAAAAAAAATTAAGGAATTTATCGATAGTTGAATTGAATTACATTTCTTTGACATGCAGCTGAAACGGTCTAATTACATCTTTTGGATGAAAGAATTCTTAATTTAAAATCTCATTGTTCGCATTCATCCCCTGTTCACTCGCTGCCAAGTGTCTTGCATGCTCAAGTTCTCTTTTCCTAGAGAACTGTAAATTTTATTCTTGGAGCATCAAAAAAATCCTTGCCTTATCAGCGATCAATCGTCTTCTTTTACTTCCTGAACAAACTTAGTTAAATTGCCATACGGATTTGCAACAAGGGACTTCTTATTTTAATTGTGTAAAAAATAACTCATTCATTATTTGAGTAGTTGTCAAATGAAAAAAAAAAAAAAAAAAAAAAAAAAAAAAAAAAAACGATGTGCCATTGCCAGTTTTCTTTTTCTAACACATTGGAGGTTGAATTAATTCTGTTTGTTAAACGAATATTGCTGACAGCATATAAACAATATCTTTCAACTAATTATTAAACATTCGAAGCATCTCTTCTGGAATCCATTGTTTCCACGGAAACTGCTTTTTTTCATTGTTTCGTATTGTAACATTTCAGGCTGTTAAAAACTGATATACGCATATGTAAACGAACACTATTCAATATGGGCTGTATGTATTCATCGGGTTTCCCCTTTTTCCTCAGCCATTCCTTAGCACTGGATGAGCCCTCCTAATAAGGAATTATGTATTTTATGACTGTAGATCCCTGTGTGTTCACGGACCGGTTTCTGTTTTTGAGGGACGAAAAACCCGAGTTTCCGGGTGAAAAAAACCCTCTATATGAGACCGACTAACTCATCTTTAGTCGAAAGAGACCACATAACGGTTCCTCACGTCATAGACGGGAATCGAATCTGGGTCTTTCCGACTAAAGGGCGTCGTCTATACCAGTGGTTCTTAACCTTTTTTTGCTTTGTGCCCCCTTTCAACTATTTTTACGAGAGTCTAGCGTCCACTGCTCAATTTTAAACTACGTTAATGACTCAATAATATAATTATAACATATTATTAGCCAAACTTAAATTACTATCAACATATTTGAACTGATAGTTAATTAAAAATTAATGACTTTGATACAAATTAATTTTGCACCACGACGCTGAATCCTTTCTCGACCAAGTATCAAGGGAAAAGCAATGAGGAGTAATTTTATTTCTTGCCAATGCTGAGGATACTTGCATTGCACATTTGGGCAGAATCTTTAATACCCAAGTGTTGAAATTGTACTTGAATATCAAAATCGTTTTTTAAGTCAATAAATTCTTCACACAAATTTGGATGAACAGAAGTGACATCAGAAAGAAATGGATTTATGATCCAATCGGGTATTTTAAGTTCATCAGTCTTTGAATCGGATAATCAAGTCTTCTTTCAGTGTCAGAAGATGAGAACAATAACAATCCAAAGCTGTATGTAATATTAAATCATCATCTATTATTTGTAGACTTGAAACTGCAGAAAGTCTCGTCATGCAATATTCTGCTTGTAGAATGTTAATTTGCTGATAACAGCATTTATAATTCTCTTTGCTTTAATAAGACTGATGCTGCTCCCCTGTAATTTGATGTTAACCACATTTCATTTGGTGAAAAAGATATGCGATGTCAACCTTTTCCTTTTTTTACAACTTTACACATGTTCTCATCATGAATTAAGAAATTCCAAAACAGTATCGTAGAAATCATTAAAGCATCGCAGCCAGTTTCCATTTGAGAGCCATCAAATTTCAATGGGAAGCAAAAGACGCTCAAATTCTCATTTTCATGGCAAAGTTTCCGACAAATTCTTGTATTGAATGACTTGGGCTTCTAATTTATTCACCTGCTTTAATAACATCATCCAAAGTCTTATGTAGTCTACCGCTAAGATGCTTTGCAAAAAAGTAGTGTCTATGAAGAATACAGTTTATTGTAAAGATATTTGGAACTGTTTCTTTTTAATGTACTGTAAATCCACGGTGACGACCAATCATAGCTGGTGCTCCATCAGTTGCACGAACAATATTTGTGAGAGAAATGTTTTTAGCATTAAAAAAAGTCTTTAACAACCTTAAAAATTGTAGAACCGTTTGTGGCAATTTTCAGTTGTTCAGCAAATAGAAACTCTTCAATAATTTCTTCATTAGTATTTAGATTACGCCATTAAACTTCGTTGTCACGTAAAGTTGTTTTATTGAGTTCCAGAGAAAATTCTATGGTTTATAAATCATCAAAGTTTTTTTTTTTTTGCAATGTCTTTTGCCATTTCGATAATTCTTGTTGATGCTGAACTATTACTGAGGGGAATTGAAGACGTCATATTACTTTTACCTGGGCTAGGCTAATCATCGTATCTAAAACTTCATTGATAGCCGGTAAGATGAGTTTCGTCAATAGTATGCGGCTTTCCACATCTGGCAATTAATTTTAAAAGTTTGTTGGTTACTTTGTATTGCAACCAACCCTTTAAGTCCAGGACGATTTTTAAATTTAGTCTTTAATTCGCGAAAGTACTCCACATTCTTTTTTTGCTTTATTTGGATGCTTTGCTCTTAAATGTTCAGCCATTCTTGAAGGCTTCATTCCTTCGTTTGAGGAAGTTTTTTTTCACATATTAAGCACATTGGTAACTGCTCATTAATTATATGCGGAATAATTCCATATTTTAAATATTTACTTGAATTAATGACACTTTCTTTTTTCACTCATTTTAATGTGCTACAGTGCTACACAATATCAACGAAGTTCGCCACAGGCTAGATGTAAAGTGCAAAGCAGGGATGTCAGATAGGTGGTAAGAAAAGTAGCAGATAACGCTTATCTGCTACTTTAAAATAGCAGATAAGCAGAATCCACTATAAAAATAGTGGATTCTGCTAAAAATAGCCCATATTAATTAATTTCAATGTAGAAAATTCAGACCGAAAAGTAGCCCAATTACTTAACTTTCAATGTAAAAATTCTAAAAAATAAGTAGCGAATAAATTTGAACAGTGTTGCCAAGCATACAATATAAATAGGGATGCTAGATTAAATACGGAATTGTTTTGCTTTTATTATATTAGTAGTATTATAACTTACCGTCCCCCGCAGCGCTCCCTCGGAAGCGGTAGCTCCCTTCCCCCAAAGTGTGTGTGGGGGGGGGGAGCTACCGCCCAGGTCTATACCGACCGAGCAACGGAGGCTCTAAGTATGGGCAGCGACCCGTCATTATACCATCATCATCCATTATCGGTCATGGGCGAACTCTTTATCTCTACTTTTTTTTTTTTTTTTTTTTGTTCTCTTTAATTCCACTTCGACAATCTGACTATATAAAATGACGATTAAACTGCCGTGTTATTAATCCACTATTCTGGTAATGGGTTAATATAGACCAACGTCATTTCGGTTAACCTGAAGCAGTCAGGTGACTGTCAGGCTTTTATTTTTGCGTTTACCTTTTGTAGCTTTGCAATAACTGTAGAGTTATGCTCTCGTTCCCAGTCGGGTCTGCTACAGATGATATTAATATTTTATAATATTTTTTTCTCTGTCTCTCGTCTCTATGATTTTGAATTTTAAATCATTCATGGCTGGTGAACTCTCACATCACCAAACCACTCAGAAATCGCCAAAAGGCTTCGCAAAAAGGAAAACAATTACAGCGCAATGCATTACAATTCTATAAGTAGATTCGCTATTTTATGCTTCAGAGACCCCTATTGGCGTGTGGATGAATGATCAAGCAAATAATCTGTTGGAAAGCAACCCACATTCTTTCCTTTCAAGTGGTTGTTTCGAAAGAGGGGGAGAGGGCTCGAGAGAACTCGACATCTTTCCCGTTGTTTTAAAAAGAAAGCATTTTGTTCGACTTGAGCGGTTCTCTCAGAGTACAGAGAAGGCACTAAGAGTCAAAAAAGGTAATTTGGCAGCCGAACTTGACTGACAGATGAAAGCTTTGAAACTAAGCATATAGGAAGAAAGCATAATTATTTCCGACAAGGAGTTTTTTTTTTTTTTTAATCTTACATTAGTTTGCTGCGTACCAGATTCTGTATGCCCTGGAGGTCAGTTAATGTTGCGTTAACAATCAGTCAAATACAGTTCAAGTTCTTACTTCTCCTTTATATTTATTCCCAAATTCGCTTTTGGTTCCCTGGTTACTTTACAGCGTTTCATTAATAATACGTGTTATTTAATGCCATTAATAATAATAATAATAATAAAAGAACTCCCTACTGGACTGTTGAGAATCGATAAAATTATTCAGGCGTGTTTTCGAGTGGGAAGAAATAATTTCCCCATTTTCCTAACTGAAATATGAGCAAGGAAAATTAAAGCAAATGTCTGCAGTTTCTAAAGGATCTACTTGTAGATGACTGCAGTTCAATTTTTTTTTCTGTCGATCATTTTTTTTTCATTCTGAGTCGTCCGTTTTCTGAAAGAGAAATAGGGAAAACGGCTAAGTCAATGCAGCGCAGTTAAAGGGTCGTTTAAGGACAGATGTTCGAAAGAGTGTCATAGAATAGAAGAAATCGTTCATTCCGATAATGACACACGCTGAAGAAAATCTTTAAAATGGACTCTGTAGAACTTGTTCGATCCCGATTTCTTAGTAGCCATTTCATGCAGCAATGGACAATACTTGAAAGGTATCTTCATTGGCTATAAATACAACGAACGGATTTGGTAGAACAGTCAAGCTGTATAATCTTATGATAGGATTTTCAGAAATAGAAAACTATTCTTTGTTGTTTGAAATAAATGATATAAGGTTCTGCCTCATCCCTTTAAAGCAAGCGTCCAAATGGAAACGATTTTGTTTTCTTTTTTTCTTATGTTGGCTCAACATAAAAAAAAAAAAAAAAAAAAAAAAAAAAAAAAAAAAAAAAAAAAAACATATCTTGGACGGGGAATGATCTCAAAATTTTTTCCTTATGTTGGACGGTTCTTGGACTAATCGTAAAAGTATTTGTAAATATTTTTACGATAGCGATGTTTTCTGATTCCTTTCTACATTTCGAAGACTTCCTCGATTATTTAATTATTTATCCGCTTGCGATTTCACATCCATTTTTTATATATTTCCAACTGCTTCCTCTGACTTCTTCTCTCTGTTCTTCTGAATATATAAATAAGATTATTTCTGAGGTAACTCGATAACCATTTTCAAACCTCATTATCTCACTAGATTTTAGACCTTCATATACTGATGACAGCATATTTGATACTTACAATGGAAATGTTTCATTTCAATGTTGGTTGTAAGATTTGAGTGAAACAATTTAATTAAAATTTATAAAAATATATCAGCCTGAGTTAATGTGCATGTTCTCTTTATTCCACTACCATGATGCACGAAACGGTTATTTCAGGAGTTGAAAAAAAAACAACAACTTCTCATTGGTTTTTTTATCGTCTGTGATAAGCTTCCCATTCTCCTTTCGGTAATAATTTTTCCATCAAATCATTCAACAGTAATTACTGGAAAATTTTTTTAACATTGTTCCTCTTCAGCAAATCATTTAAAATGCAATCTAATTTTTCTCTGATGTGTCAGCAGAAAGAAAATTAGACATATCTTGCTTGTGTCAGGATTTTTGTGCGACATTTTTTTAATTAACTACGAATGAGAGATATGTCTGAAACCAGCTTATTGAGCGCAGAAGGGAGCAGGTGCTCCGTTTCATTGAAAACCTCTCTCTCTCTCGTTACGCACACACCAACTCTGCACTTAAAGGAGACTTCCAGCAAAATACTTGTTTCCTACCCCTGCTCCCAATTTCGTATGTTACTGGAAGGTGACAGAATTTTTCCTTGAAAAATAGACTAACTGGATGGAAAACTTGACAGACGCTTTTGCTGATGTTGGTTTTCTTTGTAAAGATGGAGTTATGTTAGTTCCAATAATCGTGCAAAAATGCTCCCAATCTGTCAAATAATTTAACAAACGATCTGCTGCTGGTAAATATTTACTGATTTTTTTATTGTTGCTTTTTATTTTATTTTATTTTTTGGTTATTGTTTTATTATAAATAATGAAACAATTGTTTTATTGTTTAATCCGCGGTGTTGACAGTAACATTTTATATGCGCAAGGGAGAGTTTAGTCTTCTGGGCGACTCACCATCGGCTTATATAAAATTAAATATTTATAAAAAAATGAAATTTAAATTTTTATTGATGTGAATGAAGGATATGATTATATTTTCTAAATGTAATCACAATTAGTCATTGTCATACATACTAAATATCAATACATCCGAACCTCTGGGATGTCGGTTTCTGTATACTCTTTGCTTGAGAAACGTGCATCCGTCTTACCCTTCCTCTCTATCTACTTCTGTGATAAACCCTGTCCAATGAAAATATTATGACCTCCCAGTTCTTTCATAATCAGCTCTTATATTCCACCAGATGTCACTAATGTCGTAATGTTAGTATGCATGATATTTGAGGTGAGTGCAGTGTCCCGTTGTGGGTATCGTTCAAGAATGGTGCGCTGAACACCGCGGCGACTTCCAGGTGTTACCATGACTACCAAATTCGCTGAACTTGTATTCTAGAATCTAGTGCAGTGTTAGCGTACACTAGCAACGAAACATTAATTTAAAGCGCGAAAAACCTGGCCGTTCTAAATGAGCGCAAGATTTTGCGTTTGTAAGCTTCTTTTGTGCTTCTTATCAATACCTTTGAAATTAAACTTACAATGAATAAGCATATATTTACTAAATTCATTAAGTGCCGAAATACGCAAGAAGCGAAATTTGTAAACCAACACCAATGTGTGATTTTTTTCCATTAAAATATAGAAAATAACAAAAAAGAAATAATAAATATGTTTTTTCTTTTAAGAAAAAAAAATCTACTTAGTCTTAAGCATTTTAAATTTGTTTTAATTATTTCACGGCCCCCTCAACAAAACTAACGGCCTCCAGTTTGGGAAGCGCTGTTCTAGAGCAGTGCTTCCCAAACTTCTGGATGTTAGGGCCCCCTTTGGTAAAATTAAAATATTCACGCCCCCTCTTTCAAAAAAATCGTAATGTAGACACATTTTTATAATATTTATATTCGATACGAAACATACACAGCGAATATTGCAGAAATCAAATGCAAATATTACATTTTTAGCATCTTACATACACATTTGACATGGCACATTATCTCATATTTTTATTTTATATAGATAGATATATTTGTTATTGTGCATTTGCAGTACAAGCACATGAAACGTAAAACGATTAGTAATAAAGAAAGAATTAAAAACATAAATGAAGTTTAATAACAATTTAATGTGATTGATGTATTTCAATACTGCTACAGCATATCAGGTGAAATATTTTAAACTGCAATTCTTAGATTTCTTTCTTGAAATGAAACTTATATGAATATGCATATATTTACTAATATTCATTAAGCGCCGAAATACGAAAGAAGCAAAATTTGTGAACCCGCATCAATGTGTGATTTTTTCCATTAAAATATAAAAAATAACAAAAAAGAAATAATAAATAATAAAAATTAAATATGTTTCTTTTAATATAAAAAATCTACTTAGTCTTAAAAGATTTTAAATTTGTTTTCATTTTTTCACGCCCCCCCCCTTTCAACAAAACCTACGGCCCACAGTTTGGGAAGCGCTGTTCTAGAGGACATCTCTGGAAGAGATGATTTAGAATTTGAGGATATTTTCTCTTCTAAAATATTCTACATAAAAGATGTTGAATATCATAGACAATGCAGAGCCCCCCCCCCCCCATGGCAGTTCCTTCGGCTTGTTCACATAATTTCCCATTCCTGCGGAAATATCCCGCAATCATAACAATGTTAAAAATTTTAGCGGTGTCAGCTGAAATCTCAGAAAATAGAGGTATAACTGTGGGATTTTTGTTCTATGTTTATGTAAATAAGAAACACACACACTTTCTGGGGTACAACACTTTCCGAAACATGTTATATAATCAAGCAGCAGGAATAAACTGTTGTTTTTTAACTTCCAACAACAAATAAAAAAAAATAAAAATAGAAACTTTCTGTTGGAAAGAACGAACACACTTAAAACTTAATGCCTGGGAATCAGATTTCTCGACATTCTTCTAGTCATGTGATTTATCGTTTTTCACCTTCTCATAGCACATGCCGCTGTGTGAGAGTGTGTGACTTGCTTCGTCGTGCGAAAGTAAAAGCGAAAATTCAGTCCAATTAAAATCTGAGGTTGAGTTGAAAGCTCTAAATAGAACTCTTAATTTTTTAGTTATCGAAACTGTGAGCTCGGAAACCCGAACGAAGATTACGTTCCAGTATTGCAGGATAAATAAACAGTTTTTTTTCCTGAAATCATCATAATTTGCATGAAAAACTATGAAAAATGCATTTTGCATTGACTGAAATGAAATAATGAAAGCGGATGGGGAGTGTTCAACATTTCATTTTTAAAATTACATTCTCCTAACCGCAATTAAAAATGTTTATTAGTCTAAACATCCCAGTAATCTGACTAAAAGAAGTATAAAAGTCTATAATAGAATGCAAGATGGTTTATGAAAGATCTTTCAAACTACTGACCTATTCGTACCTTAGATATTAAGCTTGCATTAGTTGAATGTGAAACTATTGAAATTCCACACAGGGAGCGCGCCGACGGGATCGATACAAGTAAGTACCGCATAAAGTAGGTTCATAATGATCTCAAGAGGAAATTTACATAAACGTGGTAGAGCATATCGTGATGTGACTTCCTTTAGGATGAAAACGTAAGTTTCCCTACCCTCCATGCACGATGCAAGGGGAAAGACGTGTGTGCGTGCTTCGACAGTAATTCCAACTAAACCACCACAAAGAAGACAAACACAACAGTACTCGCATTTACTTTGTTTCCTCATGAGTTCAGCGAATTGTTGTTTTTTGTTCAAATTCCACGTAGAAAACTCAGAATTTTATAATGTTTCCCGACCCGAAAACCAGGAACATTACTAAATATTTCTAGTTTTATAGACGGAAGTTAAACTCAAGTTTTTTTCAACAAAAAAGTAAATGTCGTGGCAGCGCTATCGAATGGCTAAGTGGTTTGAGTAGAAGATTGTTCGTCTAACATCAGCTCGACAATGGGTGAGGAGGATTCCATTAGTTCAATGTTCATTCATTGACTTTGTCTTGATTTATTTTGCGCATGCTTTATGTAATGATAGTGGAAGCAAGTCCAAAGATTTAAAAAAAATGTATCAATTAGAGAGCAGTGTGCTATGGTTACTTTTTGTCATTTTGGTTATAATTATGAAGTTATTAATAATATTGTGAGTGGTGGAAAAAATAACATTAGTTTTTTCCGGACGAAACAAAGTTAGAGATGCAATAACGATCTGTTTTTAGAAGTGAATTTTAACACACGTGAATTGTCGGAATATAAGATCAACGAATATAACGATTCCAAAATGAAGCGCTTTTCTAAGTGCAAGGTGCTTCAGTTTGGAATGCACAAGTGCATCAACACCTTGTGGTGTTTACGCTATGCAGTTGACCAGTTTGGTGGATAACAGGAGCAGAGTTAATATGATTGAGACATGCATGTTGCTCAGAAACAGCTAACGGATGTATCTTGGTGATTTGTTTTCTGCTAGCGGGGAGGAAGCACCCGAATAACACAATTACAAAATATAAGTAACAAGTATAAAATAATCTCAAAATAATCTCAATTAATAATATCCTGTTCCATCCTAGAAATATGCATTTATGACCTAAGAAGGAAGAGACCCTGTGTTCATTTGGAATAATGACGAATGTCAAATATCGGCATTTGAGATTTAAAAAAATATTATATTTTCGTGTGACCCTATGTTTAGAATTTCGATCTTTGATTTCAGTATTTTATAAATTACTTCATCATAATCGAACACTTTTATTGGTTTTCTATTTGTTGTTCATTTTCCGTAGATTCATAAAATAAACACAAGAAAAGAACTAATTGCTGAAATATGTGGCAGAACAACAACAACGAAAAACATTGCACTATTAGGGAATAGCAGCGCATCATTCTTGTCTGATCTCATCGGACAGAATGAGGTCTCTGACGACACACAAACATACAGAGAAGCTTATTAGTCTTAGGAAAGCGGATTCGATAAAATCATAGCCGTCTTCTGGCTTTAAAAAATGTAATATTTAAGAGCATTATAAAAATTTGGTTTTCAGGATTCTCAATTTTGGTTTAAATTGGATTGTTTCTACTGAAAAATTAAATAAATTACATGTTACACATGACAACAAATGAACTTTCTCCAGGACGTAAAGAAAACACGATTCCGGGTATAATAGTTGCTCCTACTGGCATAGAAAACCTTTAATATTGGAGTAAATGGAGGACTTTCGGGGAGGCCTCCGTCCAGCAGTGGACAGAAAATGGCTGATGTGATGATGATGATGACAGTGAATAATATCACTATACAAAAACGCTGTAATGAAATGCTCCATTTTGTAATTGTGTAGAATTATTTCCGCACTTATGTTAACACAAATGCTCTTCGCTTTCTGCTGTGCTGCATTTTTCAAAATACAGTGATTTAAATTCTTACAAGCACAATTGCCGCTCTGCCTGTGGAATCTGAAATCTCACATTTTCAAGAACCGAATTCCGTTTATGTCTGTAGCTTATTTGGTTTCGATTATGCCGTTTCTGGTTGGAAACCCCTCGATCAGCATCTTGTCTAGGACACGAATAGTCTTTACCCGAAGAACCAATACTTTACTTTATTCTGTTTCCCATTATTCCATACTGTTACGCTCCGCAGTCTCATGCTCACGTGGCATGGTTTTAAATCCCGAAAACTCGGAGTTTTCTCATGGGCCAGAAAATACACGCAGGTGACGACATAGGAGATACCGGAATTGGTCGGACAGTATATTTCTTCTCCCCCCCCCCCCTTAAATAACGGCTAACAATCCTATTCTGTCAGATATATTACTCTCATGGTAGGTCTTTCCGCAAGCGGGAAAGATGAAGATCATCAATATGAATATGAAATGTTTCATTTTTTCTGATGGCGTTCGTGTGACAAAAAATTTACATTTACATTTGTCCATTACGTGTACATTTAGTTTGTTATATTTATTACATGAGAAAATGTTCTCTTGGTGTTAGGATTTAATTGATAATTAATATTTTATAATTTATATTTCAAATTTGTTGACATACGAGTTTAATGTCCTATTTGTTTGCAATTTTCAATTATAGAAGTATTATTAATATGTATCATAAAAATATTATCACTTGAAAGTATTCAACAGATACTCATTTTAAATTCCATTTAATTTTTTTATATCTAAGAAACGAGGCCATTTCTAAATAAGGAAACAAGCAGTTCTATGCGGATGGGTTTACTTTAACATATTGGGTGACGCATATACATTTAGATCAAAATTCACTTTTATTTTCATTTAGACCTTTAATTTGGTCATTTACTTACAATTCATTTATATCAACAGTCAGACGTATACGTTTATATCAGAAATGTGTGAATCCTTTCCACAAAACTGTTGCAAATACATCGTACAGTCATGTTATTACTATTGGGTGGTTGGGGAGGGTGAGGATTAAGTTGTTCAGAAACCCTGCTCCAGATACAAGACATGGAACTTTTTCAAACCACTTCAGGCGGAGCGGTTGATCTCATACCTAGCAATGAAGTTATGCGCTTCCTAAGCATTCGGAAAATACACTCCGGTCCATGTTGAAATTCACAGCTATTTAAATATTTAAATGTACAATAGGCCAAAGAAGAGCCTCTCAAACATATATATAATTATAATTCACAATAATTGTTATGGCTGATAAAAATTAATGAATTTAAAATTTACAATTGCTGGTACTTGATTTTTAAATCAGGCACAAAATCGCAATTAGTAATGTCCAATCCATCCCAGAAATATGGAAATGTGACTTTGTATAGTAGATCAAAGTCCTAACTAATCCACGTCCTTGTCATACAATTTGTGTTCGTCAGCGGAAGTACACGGAAAACACTCTCCTCGTGAGCAAAGTTCCTTAAAAGTACAAGTTGCCGTCAAAGGAAATCGGGCGACTTGCTACCAGGAAAAAGGTAAGAGAAATCATCTCCTTATCCATACATAAAAAGATCCAAATTTTCTCTTGGTTGGGAAAATATGAATTCGAATCCTGTAACGAATACAAGTTGGGGCTTCCCAATCGACAAACCTCATATAGCAAGGTTTTCTTCATGGAATTTGGGATGTTTTTCCTTCAGAAATTAGATAAACCAGTCCTAGACACCATAACAAATCCGGAGATTAGCTTCATTAGGACTAATTTCAAACATTCGAAGGTTCCCTAGCAATAGCCATCGAGTAATCGATCTCCGGATGTGGTCTTAGCGTCGGTTTTTTCCGAGTATTCCAGTTTGCCTCTCAAAAGCAATAAATTAATTATCGGTTTTCCTACAAAGTAATCTATATCCGATAAAAAGTAAGGAATTCTGATATATCTCAAAATCGGGATTTTTTTTTTTTGTGATTATATCTTAGTCACGTGTTTCCGAATAGAAAGACTTGGATATCAATTAAGAATTGGATATCTTAACAGCGAAATATCTGTTAATGTGTTCTTAATATCCCTGTAGGAATATTGCTATAAGGCATCCTCTTAAGTTGAGTGAACGTAATTAATTTCATCCAAAAATGAAGGTAAGGTATGACAAAAATAATACTGTCTAACTGCATTTCTTTGCATTCTTAAAGAAAATATTACATAAAGTACTCCATTTCGATTGTAATGAGTATACTCACAGTGATCAGTGATTGCAGTTTTGTATACTGAACGCAACATATAGTCACGTAAATTTCCCTCTACTCTATTTGTCGCCTCAGTGAATGACGTAGTAAAACGGTCCTCATTTAATTCTTCGGTTAACTTGTACGACATAACATGGTAAGTTGCCAAGTAGAAGGGATTAACCCTGTATGAAATCATAGGACGATCGTAATTCCAGTTAGAAGCAGCCAAGTTTATTTAACGTGAGGGGAAAGTCAATTCGTTTTTACTATTCAAAAAATATTATTGTATTTAAAATAAAGAACAGGAAGAAAGTAAATAAAACTTGAAGAAAAAAATAGCACGGAGTGCTAGAAATTCGCTTACAATAATATTTCTAATGTATATGTATTTTTTAACAATAGTCCCCAACAATGATGTGCTGAAGCTTAGCAACATTGGTGTTTGTAATAATACATTATACACTTTCACTAAGTAGATAACAAGAAAAGTAAGTATTTGTATTTTAAAAGTGAGTTAGTCAGTCTCATGCGAAGGTTTTCTATATTAAAAGAAACATTAGCAGGAGGATGCACTTACTGACAAACATAGCAGATTGTGGCGATTATATCATCAGTTTAGGTGTAGGAAAAGTCAGTTGTTTGATTTGAAATGTGCATTTTTGTTTCTGTAAAAATGTTGCATCTTTAGAAAAATATTTACGTTTTATCCATTTCTCTCTTTACTACTGCTTAGTTTAAGTTTATAAGAAAATAATCGACTCATTCTTTATAAAGCAGCAAGGTTAGAGATGGCAAAACAAGCCCGTGCATGTTATGCTTTCCACTAGATCATTATCGTTGCCGTGCATATTACCGCATTACAATGAAACCCGTGACCGTGTTGTGGGACAGTTCTTTGCAGTCTGATCAGAGCTGAAGATGATTTTGATAATCTGGGCGTGATTTTTGTCTACATTTTTCTACTTGAATTTCTCTTTTACACAATAATGTAAGAGAGAAATGTATGTTACGGTACTTTTCGCATAGCACTGAGTTAGTTATTTCCTGTAACTGAGTAACTAAGTTATTTATATTCTAGCGAATATTTTTACAAAACAAAGTTGTGGTCAGTAGTTATTTCTTTTTTATATGGACTTCTTTTCTCCTCTGACAGTTTGTTTTTATTTCCTGATTTAAGAATATGAAATAAAGTATTCATTAATTAAAACAATATTTATTAAATAAAATAAAATATTTAAGCCGTGTTCTACTTTAACTTAATTTGAGATTGATAAAAAAAAATTAAGGTAATATCGGTTTATCGATTAGAATATCATTTTAAAAAATAAAACCTGCATAATCGATCCCCTCAGTTCGGTAATATGTATATTATTGACGGAACTACATTTACTGATTCAGTTCGAAGGTCACTTGAAAACAATGATTAAACCTCTGTTATGTGAAATTAAATTTGCTTGCATAGCCTAATAATAATGATGAGAACGTTTAAAAAAGATTAAAAATTATAACGTCCAGACTTTTTTAGAAAAAAAAAAGGGGGGGGGGAGGAGAGACTGGTTCGACTCTAAGTTCCGTCTAGAGGGATATATCTAGGCATTTTTCCATAAATTTTTCAATTCCTGATTTTGATAACTTTGGAGAATTTTTTTTCTCTTGGAGAAAGCTAGACGGGGTTTAATCTCTCAACTCAGCAAAATGCAGAACCTACAACAGTTGCACTCAATAAATTAGGATTGGGAATATCGTCCCGCCTAGCATGCACAGAAATGCAGCGATTCCTACCCCACCCCTCTTCAAAAAAAAAGAAAAGAAAAAAAAAAGAACGTTCGGTTTACAAAACTGCTGTCTATTCCTATTCAAAATGAAAAAAATGAAAGATATTAAAGTATTTATTTATTTATTTTATGTCATGATTACCTTTGAATAGAAGCGAATAGAGCTACTGTTGTTAATAATTGTGTACGCCCAACTAATTATCGAGCAAGAATTGCTGTCCGACTCCTAGGAGGTGTCACGTAATGATAATAATATAGCAACAATCTATGCATCGAATGGTGAATTGGAAACTCTCGAGAAGGACGTGCATAAAATGAAAGTAAAATTCAAAGTTCTTACTTGTTCAGTGCTTCTAGTTGAAGAATTCTTAATTCGTCGTCTCCTGCACCCATCTTGACTCCGATTTACATCTTGATCCATCGAAGCCTTAACGAAAGCCCCACGGTTGAAGTTGTGAGGCAGTCCGTCCATTGTGCTGAAAACCCACAAGGGAATACGATTTATTTCCTGCTGCATGGTCGTTGACGGGGAAGGAAAGGAATGCGAGAAGATTAAATCTTGCTTCATCTGCTTCTTCAACTGTATGCACGAGTCACGAGCGAACCACAATTTCGAAAATGGCATCGGAGTATTGTTTACACACGTCGACCACAAAAGGATCGATAAATCTGGAAAAATCGAGCAGGCCAATCTTTAAACATGCAAGTCTTCGTTCAGTTTCCAAGGAGAGTGTCCGAGTCTTATCAGTAAAGGGGCGGAACAATTCCATGTTTGATCATTCTTCCTCCTTAGCATGCGTGGAAGTAAATCGTCAGTCATGCGTCACCCCTTTTACAAAGGCAACTGTGCTCGCTTTCCCAAGAAGGCATCCGAGTTAGGTTAGGAAGCACGAGGAGGGAAATATGCCACACAGAAACAAGGAGGCATAAAAAAAAAAAAAAATGGATGCAGTGTACATTCATGCACGTGCACTCGCTCACCAGCCATCCGGCGTGAAACGGACGCGAGCATTCGCTTTCTGTCGTTTCCCCGCTTCTCGTTCTCTCTTTATCGGCAGTCCGCTTGCGATGCCAAGTGCCGTCTTTGCCCCCCCCCCTCCTGCTTTACTCTCGATTCGAAGGAGATGCAAAAGGCAAAAGTCGGTCTGCTCTTGAATCGATATACAGAAGCCCGCACGTGAGTCCTACACACACTTATGTGGTCTTAATTTCTCCTGTTGTTGCGTTTCACTGCTTGAAACAGAGTGCGAATTGAGAAGAAAACAAAATTCGGAAAGGTCGTTCTGACGACACACTCTCGGATATTATTCAAAAGTGAACGAATTTTATTGAAGTGAATAGTTTAAGTACGGGAATGACGATTTTGATTCACTCTCGATAACCATACCTGACCCAAGCAGATGTTTATTCGTGCGCACGTGAATTTTGCCGGAAAATCATTGTTAATGAAATGTGTAATGAGGGGCACTACGGAATCTAATTATTAGGTCCGTTAATGTTATATAACGGAGGGCGGTGCTCACTTATATTACGTTAATGAGACAAAAAGACAAGCTTGCCTGCGTGTTAGAAATACGCTCTGTACATGAACAATGAACTATGACGTGTACAGTTCCACTCACCAATCTGGTAAACGTTTAGCCAATAAAATGCTATTTCTAATGCGAAGAATTGTCATTGAACTGGTTGTGACCTCGAAAAACGTTTAACTCATTTAATTTTCGTTATTCATTCCTTTAGATGTATCCACTTTTCCACGGTTTAATGATTAAAAGTTCAATCACAAAAACCAGTGCTACAGTAAACAAACCAATTGCAATTCCATAGGTATTATAATGGGCCAAACAGTGTTCAGGATATGAAAATGAATAGACGGAATAATTTCGTTTGACGACTGCTTCCCCCGCATTAAAGTACTTCTCGGTTTGTACTTGTTCTCTCTTCTTTGGCTTTATTTTATAGAAGCATAACTATCATCTAAGTTAAGGGATATTACATCCCATATTGTTTCATAGCCGAATAAGAAACTCAAAGAGTTTCATGCCGAATATAGTTGAAACTATATAAAGTCCAAGTCCTTCGGTGAGTCCAAACGTAAGCAAATACCTGGATAGTGCAACACCTAACCCATTTGGTAGTGCTACACTGAGGCAACTCATAGTAAGGGTGGAGCAAGCTCCGATCACTGTTCTTGTATTTACCCATAATGTGAAACCTAGCTCCTAGGAGCCGTATTACTGTTCTACATTATGAGTGAGAGAAGGTCACTACCCAGACCGGTTTCAACCTTTATTGAGGTCTCACCAGTGAGTAGGTAGACCTAGATAATACCAAGTTTGTAGCGAACAGAACCTACATACCCTACTATAAGAATTGCCAAGAAGGTGTCCTAATAAATTACTAATTTCAAAGTGGTTCATGCCGAATATATAAAGTTCGGCGAGTCTTTGAGTTTCTTATTCGGCTATGAAACAATATGGGATGTAATATCCATTAACTTAAACTTAAGTAATTTCACGTCGCCGAATTGAAGCCTCTGGCTCTTCATATAATTAGTAATTATTAATAACTATCATCATTTTCACTAACATTTTCACACAGTTTCATTTCCAGAAACTTTGGTCTGCATATGTAGACCAAAATTTCTGGATCATAGCCAACTCACAATAGAGTATTTGTATTTTGGTATTCGCTAAAATGCCGCTGAGGATTTCCATATCGCTGCTCTATCCTAGCAAACGAGATTCCCTCCCATTGGTTTGAGGGTTGATTGTATTTACTACTCCGTCTAATAGGTTTATTTCAGTAATGAAATTTACGAGAAAATACTCTCTTGTGGGTGTGTCTCTGTGTGTGGGGGGGATAGATAGTGTGCTAGGATCAATAATTTGCACGATCAAATGATTCAACAGGATAGAAAACTTCAGCGCTATGAGCGACTTGGCAAATTAAATAAACCAAAATTGTACACGAAGCTCCTCCTATGGCAGAGACCACCTTAAGCAGAGGAATAAATGCACCCGTTGTGTCAGCAAAGGACTCAGCGGAGTGTGCATTAATCTTAGCCGTGATTCAGCAGTCAACGAAGATAGGGGAGTTGTTTGAAAGCCCCTTGTGAATCACTATTCCGTAATACTTAATACCCAAAGATTTGTTGGCAACATCAAATGACACGCATTACTTTTGAAGCGGAAGATTTAATTGGAAAAACAGACAGTGGTTATATACCTACCCATCTCCAGTAACCCCCCCCCCCTTGCATGGAAAGAGCTTATCTAATGGGGCAAAGTTGCACTAAAAATTCGTTCTTGACCAATTTAAAATGAAAACAATCTGAAAAGCACCACCTGCTAAGCTACTGCATATTAAGTAAGGAGATCAGGGGAAGTGGACTGTACTGAGGTGATGAAAAAAGAAATGTCATTCCAAGTACGAAATAGTTCTAAACTGTATTGCATACGATCTTCATTATATGCTTACATATGTTAAAAATTCTTAAGAAGATTTTCAATAAAATTGATGATTTTTAAGAACCTTCTGATTTACAAGAATTTGCATCAAAATAGATTCTTGAAAACGTTTGTTCTTGGTCTCAACCATTTATTCTTAACCATTAAGAAGCTAGAAACTCTTAAACCAATTAAGAGTTTCCAGCTTCTTAAGATTTCTTACCAACGATGTTATTAAGAACTGTGTTATAGAAACTGTGGAACCGCTTCTGCACTCACATCATTAATAAAAAAAAAATTCTGGTTCGAAGAGTTTAATAATTCTGATTTCGAATAAGTTCCTTAAACTCTTCAAGAAATGTAATTTTCTTTTATTGTTGAAGCGAGTCCAGAAGTGGATCTGCAGTCCCCCAAGATTCCTTACTATTCTTCGGAAGTTTCCTGTTATTACAAACAAACCTTACAAACCTAGATTGTTAATACTGTAATTTCTAAAAACAGATCCTTAAGAACTTTCAGTCTCTCACGGATTTATTTCAACCTAGTCTTTAAGAACCATTTTCTTCTTAAGTTTTTTTACCGAATGAGATTCGTAAGAAATGTGTTTCTAAATCCTTAAATTCGTTAAGAACTAGAAAGGGAAAGAAACACTATTGTGAATGTCGAAATGTATCTCAGTTGTTCTCTGTATGAAATAAGGGTGATTTCACTATAGACAGACAGAGGGAAGAATTTCCATCAAAGTATTTTCTGATTTGAGCGATCGGGCCAGTTTTGTTCCCATGAGAACACTCCGTATACGTGTGTGCATGCAAGCATCTCGCAAAACTTAGATCAACATTTCATAACTGACTCACAGTTTCGCAAAATGCATCTTCGAAAAAAATAAAAAGCGAAAATATGTCTGCCAAAAAGCAATTTGCTGAAGCTTACGTTCCATCTTCTCCTTAAGAGCCAAGTGCATTTTACACTGCCTAAAACATCTTCTTCCAAGCGAATTAAGGCTAAAAATATTCGTGTTTTACAAGTGCAGAGAGAGAGAGAGAGAATAAACAAATTCTTTGACCGAGGGTGATAATGGAAATTTCAACAAACACAGCACACCATATCAATTTAGCGTTGTAATCTATTTAATTTGAGCGAGGTGTTCGTTTAATTACAAAGGTAATTAGGCAAGTTTGGATAATTCGTCGTTTAACTTGGTACTTCTCGTTCATAATGTAATTATCAGAGTTGTTTTTAGCAGACTGGCTTGAAGGTTGGTTAATGAACTTGGACAGTCAAGCAGCAAAAACATCAAGCTCTCCGATGGCGTATTACGGGCTACATAAACTCGGTGCTCTGTCTCTTCAATGAATTGATCGGAGCTGTCCTATTGGAGACAGAAGGAAGCATCATTACGAACAAGTTCTTATTTACGAGAACTTGTTCGTAATTAATGAGTTCTTAATTATTTATAAGAACTCGTTAATTGTCACAAACCCATCGTTTTTAGAAGCACGCAGATATGAACTACAGTAAGATGGGTTGATATATACGCATGCGTAAAAGATTCTGAGTGCAGCATTGAAACTCAGGAAGTGATCTGCTGAAAAATTATTACAGTTCATAGCGTATGGATCTTTAATATTTGAAGAGTGCATAGCTAAAGAAATACCAGAGTCCCTTTCATATCAGTGATGATGACAGAAATAATTTTGCTGTATAATCTTTTATATATTAAATAAAAAGTTTCAAGCCAGCACAAAATGAGAAACATCGGATCTAGCATGGGGAAGAAGGAAACTCATAACAGGCGGGATTCTTCTGGAAGAAACACGATTTCGGTTATATCATGTAAAGAAACCACAACTAATATACTGGTGATATGTTATCTACCATCTTTCCTTCCTCCCTCTCTCTGAAAGAGTGGGGAAAAGGGATATTAAGTCTCTCAAAACTATCTGCCTAATGGAACAGCAACAGAACCCCATATACCTAGGGATCTAGCCGGAAGTTTTTTTTTCTGGGGGGGGGGGGGGGCTAGCAAGGGTCGAAGCCCTGATAATGCTTAGACTAGATTTACAAACGCTCATTATACGCTGTTATAATCGCCCTTCTTTTCTCAGATCCCTCTAAAAGTACTTCCTGTTTTCTTTTAGTTACTAAACGGCACTTGGCGTACTCTGGAAGGAGATTTTAGAAGCTTTGTCAGCAAGACAGAAACGAAGTTTCCCAAAACACAACACAGTCCTCCACCCCTTAATCCTCCACCGTCTCGTTGATTGACACCTTATAGTGAGGTAAGCCATTTTCGCTTCGTCATCGGCACCAGTTACAGGAGACCAACCAAGTGCTTCATAAATCATCCACGACCTGATACGCTGGAGGAGCGATGGAATCTTTTTGAGATATTACTTACAATAAAATCGTTATAAACCTTTGGATCATTAGCCTTTGTTACTATTGTGGAAGATTGGCGATCGTTTCTACTTTTTGTTGTTAATAATAGTTGCTAGTTAAGAGAAATTGAATGGAAGAGAAACGGAATAGAGGATTTGAGTTCGGTGATTTATTTATTGGAAACTGAAGGTCAATGCTTTCCAGGTGGAAGATACAAGGCGTGATATAATAACGAAATAGCAAGTGACAATTTTCTGTAAACATTGTGCGACGATAAACTTTCTGAAGGTTGACTGAATAAAACTGGCAGGTTGCTGAGTGTCTTGACCTCTCCTGAGATGTACATTACTGCACTCTTCGCTTTATCTCGTTTGTGAAGAGAGATGTTGACAGGTTGTCGAGAGAGGGATTTGGAAGTAGTTTTAATAGCAGCTGCAGTCTTTCTTTTTTGCTGAAATCGGTGCAAAGTAGTTCCTTTCCTGTATTCTATACAGCAATAATTTGTTTAAAAGACAGCAAGACATACCATTTAGGTGTATTATGAATGAGTAAGCAAAAATAAACAAACAAATAAATCTTCCTAAATAAATAGTAATGAACAGACACACAGTGATCTTCCCACTGTTTTAGTATAAAAGGTATACGATTATTGATAAGGAGTACTTTCAAAACTCATTATTCTATTTATAGTCTTAAAATCAGTAATTATTTTTAAATGTTTTGTTTGTTATATAATTTTTCTCCCTATTGTATATAGAATACATACTTGTGATTAATGAACCCGTTGTTGGGTTATTTATTTTTTGCAAATTCATTTTTGCTTTTTAAACAACATCGACGCATCCTTTATTTGTATCGTTTCAACACCTGAAAACGCAGTTCGCATGCATAATCAGGAGCCCTAATAAATTGTTTGGTATCTAAAAACACTATGGTATCTCGATACTCCTTTTTATTGTAATCTATATAATAGTTCTACTTTATTTAACCTTATTGTAATATTACTATATTTATAAATTTACGATATATCCATCTTCAAGGCCCACCTTTCCTAATTGGATTGTGGGGTAAGCAGCTAAAGGGGAACATCCAATGGTCACGATCCTCCGCCACCAAGCTCAGGTGTGCTGGTGGGACTCCTAGACGTGTCCACCCAAGGTTTTGGTTACAGTCTATACAGCGAGTCATTGGCCTTCTGCATGGCCCCCCACCCTCTGGATTGGCAAAGAGGGCCTGCTGGGGAGCTCTCTTGCGGCATTCTGACCATGTACTCGTATCATCGTAACTGCGATCTCTCAACACAGAGAAGCAACGGTTGAGTATTGAGGGTTTCCCGAATTGCAGAGCTTCGGACGCTATCGAGTCTTGTCAGCTCCGCAACCCCTCGAAGGAACCTCATTTCAGCCGATTGGATTCGTGTCCGCATTCTTGAGGTCATTACCCAGCTCTCATGACCATAGGTGAGGATGGGACAGACTATATTGAATACAGCCAGCTTCGCCTTCTGGCTTAACTCTCGCTTCAATACTACTGAACGGCCAAGCTCCCGCAATATTGCGCTTGCTGAGCCAATTCGAGTATCTAGCTCTACGTCACACTTTTCATCACTCGTGAATATGGACCCAAGGTATTTAAAATTCTCCACCTGCCTCAGTGGGACTCCACTCACATGTAAAGTGCACTGGGATGGTTTCCTTGAGACCACAAATGTTTCCATTTTGACCACACTGATCTTCATCCCAGCTTCTGCACAAACTGCTACAGACCTATCCAGGGTCCACTAGAGGTCATCTGTGGAAGAGCTAAGCAGAACTAGATCATCTGCAAAAAACAGACGTCTTCCAATTCCGACACACTCACTGCTTCGGCTGTATCTATTATTCCAGTCCATAAATATTATGAAAAGGAAGGGCGAGAGATCCCACCCTTGGAGGAGACCAACGGAGACTGTGAAAGGTTCACAGTCTCCGTTGTTCTCAACAGACTTTGTGATGTTTACCCTGACACAAAACTCCTGGCATTCATATAAGGACTTGATGGCAGCTAATAGTTGGCCATCTACTCCATACTGCTGTACTACTTGCCAAAGCTTATCCCGAGGAATCCGGTCATATGCTTTCTCCAAGTCCACAAAACATGTGTAGACATTCTTAGCATATTCCCAAGATTTCTCAAAGACTTGCCTTAAAGTGAAGATTTGGTCAGTTGCGTTTCTACCAGGACGGAAGCCACATTGTTCTTCTTGGAACGTTGACTCAACTATGCTCCTGCACCTTCTTTCCAAGCACCTACCATATACATTTCCCGGCAGGCTGAGCAGAGAGACGCCACGACAGTTGCTGCAATATCTCTGGTCTCCCTTCTTGAAGACTGGTATTATTATGCCTGACTGCTACTGCTTTGGTGCTCGCCCAGATATACAAGCATCTTGACACACTGGAGTCAGCCAGAGAACACCGCCTCGATTTAAGGCTTTTAGCATTTCGGGCAGAATTTCATCATCATCACTAGTAGCTGTGCCCGAATTTAGCGATTTTATTGCTAAATGGACCTCTTCTGCTGTGAGACTAGCCATCGCCCCGATCTGCACCTCTCGGATGTTCACAGATGCTGGGCACCCCGGGTTAAGAAAGTTCTCAAAGTATTCCCTCCATCTGTGGAGGATATCCTTCTCGGTTGTTAAAATTGCATCATCAGAGACCTTAATTGCCCTTGCTGTGCACGATTTCCCCTTGAAGGCGGCGGATGTTCTGCCAAAATACCTTGTTTGTATTTGCATAGGATGAGTCTAATCTTTCTCCAAAGGAATCCCAAGGCCTCTGCTTTGGTGATTACTCAGCAGCAGCTGTTCGCGTCTCATTGTACCGGAAACGCATCGCAGGTGACCTGACCCTAAGTCATGTTAGGTAGGCCTCCTTTGTTGTCAGGACAGCTTTTTGGACCTCTTGGTTCCACCAAGGTGTCCTTTTTTCACTACCCGTCGCTACGCCGAGCCGCTTTTTGCCACAGCATGAGAGTGCAGAGGCAGTGACAACTGTTTTGAACAGCTCCCACTCCGCCTCAACATCTGCAGGATGCTTGAGAATCTTTGAATCTGGAGGAGATGTTATCTGTAAATTTCTTCCTCATAGTTACGATACGTGTTAAATTTAAAATTTATTTTTATTTATTTATTATTTTATTATTTATTATCGACAAATGCGATAAGTTAAATAATTACAATTAAGTATATTACATCATAATAAGAAAATGGACAGAGACAACAACATCTCAGAACATGTGTAAATGATGATTGTATAAAGCAAGCTGCTAGCATAAAACCGAAAGGCTTGTGGGATGAAAAAGAGCAGAGACGAAAAAAAAATTAAATAAGGAAGATATGGAAATCGATACATAACAATCAGAAAGATAAAGGAGATTAGGCAGTTTGGCATTTGGAACAGACGTGTGGATATGATGGTATAGAGACTAATCGTTTATATCGAATGACCAAAGGAAGGAAATTAATCAAGTGATGCATGAAAGAAGCAACAGATACATAATACAGTCAAAAACCGAGACATTTAAGCTGTCCTTGAAGTCCAGAATAAGACAGAGACAGCTGTAAAACTATAAACAAAAATATGAAATGAAATAATAAGGAAGATGGAAAAAAAAATCCGAACAGTGGTCATTTTTGATGAAAAATTATAAAAAAAAAGTTGCGAATTAGAAGTCTAACGCTGTTCTTCTAAGCTGTCGGCGATGTTTCTTTTTGCCATCATATTATGAAAGAAACACATTCTAGATTTAAGTTTCTGTTGATGTCAACAGTCTCTTCATTAAAGTTAGGATTTTTTGTACTTTATACCTGATAAGATACTTTAGCCTTAGTTTTGTTTTCTCATTCAAATTAGGTTAGAATTTTTAAAAGATCCATGATAAACTTCATCCACTAGTTGTTTTCGAGTCACCGTACAACTATAATATTTCTATGTAATTATGCTTGTTATATATCTGATTATTCTTTAGGAAGTCAGTCAGTTTCCGTAAAATACTTAAGAATATAGCATATCTCTCCTTAAGGTCATCCCTATTAGATTTGTTTCATTATAACGTCACTTATTCCAAATGAATACTGGGATAAGTTATCACAATATTTAGTTTAGTGATCACTATTTCATTATTACTTCGTTGATCGAGTCTTTTTTTTTTTGCTTCGAAATGGCCAGCATCATATGGTATGATATTACTAGATAGTTACACACACACACACACACACACACACACACACACACACACACACACACACACACACACACACACACACACACACACACACACACACACACACACACATTCTTTGCCCTCCGTGTTTATCGCGCCTCGACCATACCTGGCTTTCGATCAGAGGTCGACAGGGGAAGATCCTAAAATCGTAAGAACCGCCGATGCTATTATGGAATGCTACAAAAAAAGTGTGACTAAGGACAAAAGTGGTGGCCTAAATGACTTTGAACAGAAGGTGACAGAGGAGACAGGCAGCATACGTTGACAACGGAAGCTGTGAGGGGATAACGTACATCAGTATCTTGTTCACAACAAGACTGGAAAGATGAAGAGAAAATGGCTTCATTTTTGGTCATATTTCTACAAATAGTTAATGGATACAAGAAGGAGGATGTGCTGTAGTTGATCAAATAGCTTCTCAATAAAAAAAGAAACGGAAACGGAATGTATCTGAAAGCACCGAGGGTTGGACACTGGGGGGGGGGTCTAACAGAAGACTACTACTACTACTGATGATATTCTGCCCGTCCAATGCAAACAAGGCGAGATTGATGAACCAACATTCTTGGATAATCTTGTAATGATGAACTGCAGTCCCTCTGATTTCATATATAATGAAAGACTGAAATAGGGAGACAACAACAACACGAATCCATGGAACCTGGACTCGTCTTGCTTTGGTACTAAAATGCAAGACATGAAGTGATAATCTGGTGTATGTTTTCGTGGATTCCTCCCTGAGATCTGCTTCTGCAGTTGGAGAGTATAGAGCAAGAGAGATCATAACTGGAAGTCAAGTAAAAGCGCGGTTAGTAGGTTTGTGAGGAGTAGATTTTTCGCTTGGCAAGCAACCCATCACGTGTTGTTTGACAAATTAAGGATATCACGAGTTTTTCATGTTGCTAGACGTCTAAGTGGAAGAGGTTTGTGTTGTTCAGAGAAAATATGTTTTCGCTTTTGCGGTTTAATCAGAAGTGTTTTCCAGTTATTTTCCGAAAGGAAAGCGTTATTTGAATATTTGACACTTTTACCCGTAGGGGAAAAATCATCGAGTTATTAGTTTATCTCTCAGAAAGTATGCAATAATAACGTATTTGATATTGTGGAAGTCAACAATGGAAATTTGGACTGGTCTACTCTAGTCAAGGGTGGACAGGCAGTTAAATACGGCAAATTAATCCTTATTCAAACCTCACAATAAATATTTGTATTTGCATTTTTCTTTACTTTATTCGTTTTAAGACAGAATGTGCACTGTTCTTACTGCAGAGCGAATGTAGAAATATTTGCTCGCTGCAACCTATTAATTTGCATTCAGATTATACGTGCAGAGAGCAACTATGTTTATACTGCATATGACAGAGGTACTGGGAAATCACTTATCGACGCGAGGGAGTATAATAACCCATAACGTTCACGTTTCAATTGCTGTAAGCTTATTTACAGAGCGAATATGAAGTTCCTCCTTATCAGTTGCTACAACACGCATTTTCGTGTAAAGGGACCTGAATTTGGGGATGTTAAGGTATCATCTTATCTCAATGTATAATTCAACAGTAGCCACCCTTTAAGATTCAACGAGTCTTTCTCAGCGGCCGTTGGATAAGGATAAGAAGCTTGAAGCCGGTTTTTGACTCCATTTTAAACTTGAATTTCTTGCAAGGTAATTGTAGGGTAGAAATTTCACCAACCAGCTCTTCCTGCATGCAGGAAGAGCTGGTTGGTGAAAGAGGGAAAACGTATTATACATAAGAGATATTTAAGACGGGACACTGAAGTATCTCATCAAATATGAAAAACGGTTTTTATTTTTAAACGGTTTTATATTTGCATGAACTATTTCATGTTTCTAATCTAATATTTTAAACATTTTATCATAAGATCAAACTAACAAAGAGTTAAGTAGGTTAAAAATAAAATATAAAAAAAGATTGTCTAAGAATTTAGTCCTACAGTGTGCTAAGGGGTCGGTTCAGGTTTTTCTTCAACTGCTTAGCAAGTTGAAGAAAATTTAAATTTTTTTCAACTTTTAATTTATTCAAATTGATTTAAAATGCATATGTTTAATACCCTTTTCGATTAAGATAATCTCGTAATTGGTTGAATTGCACAAGACAATATTAACGTGTTTGGGACCCCGTTCAATAATCGCTCTGTTAAACTGAATTGTTTCTAACTGAAACAATTCGTTTCTAAGTAAACTGAATTGAATATAATCTCATACGACATCCATGTAACTTCCTCAAATTTAAAATTATCTTCTGCTACTGTTACTGAAATAAAGCCAATCACGGACAAATTATAAATTGGCTAATTAAACGTGTACACCAGGAAGGTAATGCAAATTACCTCTACAAATGAATAATTAAGAGAAAGTTAATTACATCGGAAATTTCCCTTAACATAGGCCAGATGGACTTCGTATCTGAATTTCACTAATTCAGTTGTGAGAAGTAATTGATGACAAAATTGTACGACATTGTTACAAAACTGAAATTACGCAGACGCTTCAGAGAAATAAATATTATCCGAAACAGCATTTGAAGGATAGTTATTTGCATGGTTGTGTTCATTATTTTAAGTTTATAGTATATAAACTTTTTTAATATCATTATCAGTATTTCATAGTAGCGCTACCTACCGTTCGACTATTTTCATACGCTGTAGCGATGGTTCATTGTTGCAATTTATTGTTGGAAACATTGTTGAAAGAACAAGGTTGCATTTATATTAAAGTACTTCTCGTTGATATACAAAGAGGAAACTGTCATTTTGTTTTTCATTTAATGTCTAAATGGGAATATAAACCGTGAGTTCATTCATTATTATACCTAACAATTGTTTCTTGCATAAACGAAAGGCTCAAATATTCTCTGGCCACATTCCACTTGTGAATGTGGCCAGAGAATAAAAATCACTTGTGACTGAAATACACAAACATGAAACTGTTTTAGACATATTTCAGAATTTTATGTATATAACTACTTCGTCTATAATAATTTCATTTCCTACGAGAAACGAAAGAAATGCATTGGCAACCAAAGCTACAAGTGAAAGACAATGGTTGACATAGCCTCGGGTTGATTCCATCATTGCTACTTAAATAAATCAGTAAACCAATCAAAGAACAAGTGCAGTGGGCAAACATCGTATCGCCCTCGGGACATTCCGCCAACACTAAGGTAGTAGTGGAGACAGCGCATCCCTATCCAAAAATGCTATTCGCTATTCTGGAAAAATCATTCGATAAATATTGGAAAACTAAAAATTGATTCAATAATTAGTGAATCAATTTCCTCTCTAAGACGAGAATCCATTTCTTTTTTATTAGCGTCTTATTGCAACACCAAGTTGCCAATGTAATTGTAGCTGGGATCCTTACAAAAATGTGTCCTTATATTTCATGTTTGTTTAAATCGGAATATTTGGATTGACAAAATTAGACAGAAAAATTTTGAAAGAATGATAAGCAAATATACCTCTTTTTGCTATAAAAAATTATATGAATTTTCTATTAAAAATCTCTATTACGATTTATGATATTATCTCAGGTTTCATATATATTGAAGCAAAACACAAAAGAAGCTTCTTACAAATAACAGTTAGTGAACCAGCTTTGGTACATAATTTTCAAACGGCTCTGAGAATTCATTCAATAGGTGGTGAGCATGTCTGTTTTCAGATTTAACTTTCGGTTGTGCATGACTTAGTTGCCGAAGTAACACCTGAATTGACCTCGAAAAATTCCCATCTTTTTTGAGTTTCTTTAAAACTTTTAACAGGTTATTTGAAAACAAGAATCATTCGTGATCATTATTCTTGGTTCGTTGATACTTTTGTATTTATAGCACAATCATTATATTTGCATTTTATCACTAAATTATTAGTGGTTATAACACTTCACCAACAATTAAAACAACTCAAGCAGAATTTAAAAAACAAAAATTCAACCAATAAGTAAGTGATGGTTATTTTCTTAGTGACGTCACAAACTGATTATTATTAAAGGAAGTAAATCGCCCTTGAAATAGAAAAAAAAAATATTATTAAATAAATATAATAGTGATAAAATATAAAACTAATATCGATCTTCAATATTACATTTCATAAATTATTATTTAATTGCTTTATAGAAATTTACAGTTTAATGTATTTGAAATGTTTGATTCCCTGCTATATCTTGAATACTTTCTGGAAACTTGATTTTATTGGCAATTTTATAAAATCGATTTTGAAACTGTCGCAGGCACCTGATTCGTATTATGTGTAATCAGTTAATACAAGCAACACCTAATTCGTCAGCAATGGGTATAGTACTTTTTTTTTAAAAGCTAGAGCATACATCAGTACCTCTGCAGCAGTTGATGTTACGTAACAACAATGAGGTTCTCATCACTAAGGTATGCTTATACATTTCATTCTACCCCCCCCCTTCTGCACAAGTTTCTAAATTCGAAGTCACCGGATTCCACAAGTTTCGACATGAGTCAAAGTAGTTCAGAGAGCGCACGCTGATATAAAGAAATTTTGAAAAAAAGTAGCAGAAAAGAGAGATTAATGTGTGTGTGTGTGTGCACGCGCGTGCGACTTATTAAGGTAAGGGGAAAGAAAGACACCTGACTTTCATGACTAAAGCAAGCCTACTCAGTACCACATGACACCTACTATCGCGAGCCATTCCAGCATTCTACATGAAGTCAAGTCACGCATTCCAAATTGCTCGGTTTGGATTTAAGCCGGACATGATTGCACGCATGACGGGAGCATGCTGGTCCTCCAATGACATCTTAAAATCGATCAGTTACAAACGGTCTCTCTTCGATCCTTCTAAGTTATGCGTTCTCTTATATTCGCATCATAAAAATAAAGACGATACTTATTTTTTCAGTGAAAAAAAAAAGGATTTCGCATTCAAAAAAGGGAACTCATCGCCTTTCCTCCCCACATTCCAAATGATTTATTTTACGTCAAGGAAGGGGGGGGGGTAAGTAAACTATTGATGTTAAAAAAAAATTTTTAAACGATGGTCTAGTGAAATAGAAGTAAAGTTTGCAAATATTCAGAAACCTCTCTAAAACTTCCTCTCCATCTGGAAAAGCTTTTCCGGCATCTGAGGATAAATAATTACATCACGACAACTCGTAGCAAGCAACTTCACAGTAGCTAAAAATAGAATGGATCTTTTCAAAGAAAATATGTTCCTACCCATTATGAATTTGCAGTAGCAAAATTAAGGAAGATATGTTTATGTATTACAACTTCACAATTATTTACTATAACCTGCTTGGAATAAAGTTTTATTGGATTATTTTTAGAGATTAGCAACTTGTTTACAGCAATTGTTTTGGGCTACATAACAGTAAAAAAAGCACACAAAGCATTCGTAAATGTTGAGTGAGATGGTAAACTCTTTTACACACCGTTTCATACTATTTTTGTATAGTATAAGATATTTTTATTTTAAATAATAATGCAACTTATATTTTATTTTAAAAATAAGAAAAAAAAAATTAAATATCTTTAAACAGTTACTAAAATTCCGAAATATTAATATATACCTTTTTCTTTTTTCATGACCTAATAAATAATAAAGTTTTGATTGGTGATATCCGAATTGTTCTTGCTAAACGAAATAATTAACTACTCTTTTTACATTCTCCAGAAACATTCAAGCAGCTTATTTTCCTCAAGCTCCAATTCTGACATTAAACTTTTTTTTTCCATCAGAGGTCTGAGGAGCAAATAGAGAGAGAGATGCAAGTTTCATGAAACACTTCCCTGCACCGTGTAAGAAGCACAGGTGCTCCTGCATTAAGTGCTACACCTCCTGACGAGACGAAGCGGGAGAACAGCAGTTGACGCTGTCGTACCGCCTCTTCGTCATCCGCTGCGGTGACGCCCTTGCATTGGCAACGAAGAGTGTTCGTTTTCGAGCAGCTGTCATGGCTGACAGGTTTCAGTTATTACGAACCATTTACCGCTTGGCCTACACGACTGGCGGAAGGTTGGGAGGAGAACAAGGCCGAGAAAAGCGGAATGGACGTGTAAAGCCGTCATTTCTTTCTTTCTCGGTGCACGCAAACACCCGGATGTGGATCTATTTAGAGACATCATTTGCAAGGCGAGCATTAATACGAAGAGAAACTTTTACTTAGCTCTGTGCAGAGGAAGACAGCAGACATCTTCCACATAAGGTTTTGCTGGAAATCTGCAATTCATCGTTCTGGAATCCATCGGCTTCTTTCTCCAAATATGGTTCCCTAATTCAGGGTTCCTAGAAATAAAAATTCTATTTCATTAAGTGACTAACTGCTTAATTGTACATTCATTAAGAATACCAATTTGGAAAATGAAACACGTGCATACTCTGGGGAGGCTTCTGTACTTCAGTTGATATAGAGGATGTCCTTTATTGTAAAAAATCTGTTTCAATCTCATATAAGACTCAAAAATTCCGAGTAGGCTGGTCTCATAGAGAACTTTCCGGAAACTGCTTTTCATCTCATAAAACACATATCGGACATAAGAACACGCGCAGTTAGCAATCATAATTACACTGGCCTGATACCATTAATTGCTTCTCCCCTGGGAAAAATCCTGCGTACTGTTGTCATTGTAAAACACTTCTAAATCTTGTATGAAAGTCAGGTGAGTATCTTCAGTCAACATTTTTGGACAGCGGTGTGGTGCGATCATGTCTTGGTTTTCGTATTATTTCCAGCATTTTTTTTTCAGTGTGTGATATCCGCCTGAAACTGTACTCGTATGCCCGTTTGGTGTTTTAAAAAAATCGAAAATTTCCCATTCGCATTGTTATCCAGGAAAGAGAGAGAGAGAAAGATGGAGAACATTCTCCTACTTTCATCTGAAACAGATTGATTAAATCTTGGTTGAAAAGTCAGAAATTACTGAAAAGGGTTCAGACATAGGCAAATAAACAGTGTTAAATTCTCAGCACATGAACCTTCTGAAAAGAGGAGGAATTCTCCTGCTGTGGGGCGGGGGGGTTGGAATATCTGATTGAATCAGATATCTTGCGAAATGCATCGCACATTAAGTTACATGTTGTAATATTAACAAATATACAGTACAACATGAATTTGTCGCAACACGCCGTAATTGACAATGTAGTTAATTAACTGAGTGCGACATTCGTAACTGAGTCTTGCAACGCCACGTGAAAGCAGAGAACGTCTAGCTGTGTGTTTTGTATTAGTTTGACGTTTAATGCAATAGAAATTGGTATTGCGTTGCCTCCAAAAGTGCATTACTATGATTTGGTCAATTAATTCGAACCGAAGTCATCACTCGAGTCGTAGGCGCTTAAGGGAATAAAATGGGAGGTTAACGGTCCCTGGAAACCATCTGCGTGGGTTATGCAACTGAGGTTATCTCCTCAAGTAATCTGTGTAATTAACTACGCATAAACTTCGGGTGACTTCTATCCGCGAGTGCGCATGTGTAGCAGTACAAAATTAAGAGGTCTTTTCTTGTAGTCAATTTATTTTTCATCTTTTTGCAGGACGAACAGGCTAAGAATTCACCGCAATGCGAAGCAATATCATTTTTCCTATTTCCTACTGAGAACACTCCGTAGAGTCTTCTTAGCTCAGCACTGCACCAGCGAGATTTTTGTCGGTAGCTTTAACAGATGCTGCAGATACTAGCAGAGCAAGTATAAGGTAGTTTACAAAAGAAATTGGCAAATTCAATCTTCGTGTTTTTCATTTCCCATCCCTTTCTCTGACTGTATTCGTAAGAATTCAACTGATTTTTTTTTTCGTTTGAAACATCGGAAACTATTTCTTTGTCGCACACACACACACCTACTTCCCAAGAGACTTTCAGGAACTCACTTGGACGAAACTAAACATCACTGAGGACATCGCGTTACAAAATAGAGAAACAGAAAGAAAGAAAAAGCGCTCTGAGTAGTCACATGAATTAATTCTGCTGGTTGATGAAGTCTTGGTTGTCTACTGAAACTTTTTATAGACGAGTTTCTTTCAGTGTAAAGAAAGAACTGTATTTCCTATGTCATAAAAAGTCATCTGTTTAGTTTTAACGAAAGCAAAATACACTCCTGAATATTGAAATAAATGAGTATTAAGAATGATAATACCGTTCATTGATTTAAACTCTTCATTTAATATGTAGTTTAAATGTTATTCAGTGTAGTTTTTTCGGACTGTTATGAGATATTACGTCGCCCAACAATACTAAAGGTTTGTTCTTTGTTGGTGATTATTTAAAACAATTTTAATTTTATTTGGTGATTTTTTTTCCCTTATTGTTAAAGATTTTACGTCATTCTCAACAATGTAAAAAGATTTGTTGGCAGTTTGATTTAAAACATTATTTAAATTTAAGTAAATACATTTTATAAGTATAACTAGGAAAAGATACATTCTGGGCGACTGCTGTCAGTGTTGAGAACATCTTCCATCATTCCAGTATTAGAGTATCATTGCTGCTTCCCCATCTATTATCTCAGTGGGGATGCATTCCTTTTTTCTTTTCTTTTTTTTTCTTCGAAGAATCTTCATATATTGCATTTTCGAACAGATTTCCGATAAGTGAAACTGGCATTCTTCCAAAGGTTGGATTAATAGAACACTAATTAATTAATTTCCATGACGACCTGTGCGACTAACATTATCTCAGCTATTCAACTACTTTTTCTGATTCACTGCGAGTTGCTTATTCCATCATTCACTGCATTTATTATTTAGTGTTTTTATCCCACAGGAAGTGCAAGAGACTGTCTTTGGAGTAGATGCAAACGCTCTACGCAAGTTCTCGCAAACCTTTCTTTGAGATTAGCTTCTTAACTAATTTATACGAAGAGAAAAGTTAAAGGTGCACGGGAGTACAAATCTCTCAGGCGATACTATTGGCAGTCGTGGTTTATCCGCTACGCAATGTAAATATTTGCTGTTGATAATTAGCGGTGAAAGCAGTAACGCGAGATCTAACTACATCGTCATACGTAACTCAGTTTTTGCAGTCGAATGTTTAAAAAAACCTAAGAGATAATACAATATGTAATTAAACAACTAATTCGTATTTTATTCTGGTTCATTGTATCTAATTTATGGAATCGTAAAGAAGCTTACTTGGCTACCAATCAATCTTATGGGTTTAGCCGTTTGTTCTTTTGCATAACGTAAATACTTCTGAAATAGAAATAGCCGCTAATTTATCAGGAATAAATGTTTCAAACTCACAATATTTAGAATCATTCATTCGCTAATTAAAGCCTGAAGTCTCGTTTGCAAGAGAAGTTCTGTCAATATCTATAATCACTGCTGTGCTAAAGAGAAAGGATTCATCAAAATCACAAAATCTATTTGTGATTTGATACCAATTTAGTGATCTTTTGGCATTTTCCGTTTCAGTGACTTAAAATGCGAACTTTTCTGTACACTTTGCAAAATATCCTGGCTTTTTATCACTCTAGTGAATTGGATATCTGGCATTATTTCTTATAACGAGAGCTTTCGTACCCAAGAATAAACCGTGAATAAATAACATGTGATAGTATCAATAGTATTATTACAAGCTGTTGTTATTCTTTTCCAAAATTCGGTGGGTTGTAAGAGAATATAATAACAATGTAGAAAAACATAAACTACGAAACAACAATTAATCAGAAATGCGCGTCCCAGTATTGTTACGTAGATTCTGCTTATGAGCAACACTTATTCAGCAATTTCATATTGCAAGGATACCACAGATCTGATTCAGTAAGCCTTGCAAGTTATTTCTTATTTTACTGGCTTAAAATTTAATAGCTTTTTAGTCGTTTACATGTCCCCGTTTGTTTTAAGAATCGAAAATAATAAAGCTTATTTTTATAACCAAGCTCGAATAATTGAATTAGATTATAGTTTAATGCCTTGATATAGAAGAAGAAATTTATCCCTGAATCGCTGTTCATCCATTTCCACTAAACTGAGTTCGCCCTCCATAAGTCAGAATCACCAAACCAAAAGAGACTGTTTTGAGTATAAGTAGCTCCAAATGCACTCTCCGTTCGTTTGATTGTTTTTATTCTGGAGAGCAGACTGCTTCCGTGTGATTTAGAAATAAAGTTTAAGAAGTCAGTTAAGATAATCTACTATTCTCAGAGATGAATGCTGTCCCCTTGAAGAAGACTGTAATTATAATCTATAGAGTCTCTTATCATCACCGATTGAAGAGGAAGTGCTGAAGTATCGATATATAATGGCGTTAGTTAATCGCGTCTGTCTGTCTGCCACCTTCTTCATTTTCTGGAAGATCGGCGAAGCCATTTTTAACTTGCTGGCTTGATTCACTTGGTGTGTGTGTGTGTGTCGCTACCCGAGCTTTTGCGAAAATATATATTCGTTCATTTCCTTTGGGCGATGGGATGTTTGATAGTCAGGCGTCTGTAATAAGATTCTCGAAGACGATAATATCTGATACAGAAGACGGTAATGTTCCGGATGGAAGGTCGTTTGAGTTAAAATCTTCCGAACGAAAATAAAGACGTTTAACTAGCAATCGCTTTCATTATAGCTTACATACACGCTGCTTGAAAATAAAAAAAAAAGTGTTGGAAATCTGAATCAAAATTAAACCAAGTTTTTGAATTCAGTTTCGTCTATTTGCCGGTAGACGGCATCATATGTTTATTCACGTCCTTAATGCACAGTCAGAGAAAATTCCCCATCTGGAAGAATTTTGTGAAATGACTTTATTTAATCGTATTTGTTCCCAAACTGCACATGTTCGAGGAAAACGTCGGATTTCCTAAAATTCATAAAAAAAAAAAAATTAAAAAAAAAATTCATATTGTTTTCCTAACTCAAAGAGCAATTTGCCTATCTCTTAGCAAATAAATTGTATGACAGAAAAATTGTAGCAAATGTGTTTGCGCGCACAAAACAAGATGGGAATAGCACTTCTCATTGATGACACAATGAAGAACTTCAAGATTGCAGTTGGCGTCGCTTTAAAAGAAAAAGAAAAGAAATAGAATCGTATTGCTTTGCTAAGAATAAATCATAAAGAACATCGTCATCTACAAATTCAGTATACTTGCAAATAGCAGTTTCATCTATGAATTCATGCAACATGAAGGTGAATAAAGAAACACTGACCATTCAGGTTGAAAAACCTGGGTTCCGTGCGGATACAATAAACCTTAATCAGGGCTTTTCCGATGAGGTTAAATTAGTCATACGATGTGTTGGGTTTTATCGTGCAGCAAAACAACAAACTTACCACACGCGTGGTAAGTTTGTTGAACACGCGATTAACAGACAATAATACTGGTCTGAGAGATTTCACTGTGGAATTTCAGTGAGGAATTTATGTAATTCTTACCAACTCGATCCCTTTGGATCTCAAATGGCGAGAGTTTCCAGCATGTCTGGTATATCAATGAATTCTCTCGTGGGCTTGCTGTTTTCCTTCCGGAAAAACCCCACTGAATCTGAATCTCGTTGATGGCAAATCAACATTAAAATTCCCACTAGGTAGTGATAGTTTCATGTACAACATCAACCCAACAGTAACACGGGCTTCTCTTGAAGCAGAACATTAGGAAAATTTAGGTTCTAAATGTCGGTTTTATTCTCAATGAAGAAAAAGAAAATGAAATAAAAAAAGTGAGTTGTGTTTCCTGCTCATGTTTCTTCGAGATCTTCATTTCTTCCAATATGTTGCAAGGAAACCATCCGACTGTATGTTAAACGAAGTATAAAGGAAAGACATTTTCGGGTAGTTAGTTCTGTTCGGAATAAACGAGGTGTTCCGCGTGGCCATGAACTTCAAGTGATGTACGAGTATGCATTTTGTGTTGAATGGGCACCTCGTGGTTACAAACCCGAGTCCTTTTATCTTTTTCATTCTTTAATTTCTGAATTTTTCCCTTGTTTCCTTCGATAAATTACCATTGAATAAATGTTTATTGCGTCACTACGTTGATAAGTTAAGTGGTGGAAGTTATTTCACCGCCGAGGTGACTCCACTAATTTGCCTGAAAGCTATTAGTACAAAACAGTATTTGGTTTTCATAATGGAATTGCGATACATTTTTGCACTTGGCTAGTATAATGCCTATAATGCCTTTTTCAGCTAATCTCTAGTGAGTATGCTAAACAAAAATAAAGAAAGAAAAGAAAAGAAAACTTTGAGTAAAGAATTTATGTGATTGTTTAGTAAGTTTCTAAATTCTCCATTTCACATACGTTAAGATACATTATTCGGATCATCACAATGAACTGCTATAAAGAGCTTGTTTTTTCTGATTTTTTTTGGTGGGTCATTTATATATAAAAAATAATATTAGTTATCTTAACGAGTTAATGTACGATCCACTAGATATTCCATGAATCGAAAAAAAATGTTCCGCCTACCAGACGTTTGGTGGTGGCTATCAAACCATTTCCTAAGAATGCCGTTGTCAATTAAACAGATGACAACAATGCAATGATTGTTGAATAATACTTGTGGATGAAGCGCATTGTTGTATGCATTTCCTTCGGTTAAATGAAAGCAAATAGGATGAGGTAAGAATATCTGGGGACGAAGGCCGTTAACGAAATTTCTTGATTCAGTCTTCCGTTATTGATGGCTCCATTCAAGATGTCAATAAAGTGCGCCACAATAGCCGTGACAAATGACACATGCAGTGATCGTCCGTGAAGGTGATGTCGTTACTGACCTACGCAATGTCTCTTCCTTCGGAGTCTTCTCTCTTTTAATCAAGTGTTTCCGGAGGTGTTCTGGTCGGCGAGACAAAGGTCGTGTGCTTCGGCATGTTATTTCGTTCACTTCTGACGGAGGTGACGTAACAAGCAAGCAAGTCAAACTTACTTAGGTCCTTCACGAATTACTTCTAGCAACCTTAAGGAAATTATTAAGAACCAGTATGACAATACTAATGGAAGGAGATCAAAATTTCCAGAATCACGCAAAAATGTGATAATATTTGAGGAAGTAATGAAGAAAAAAAATGGAATTCATTGTTGTATTGTTAATGGTTGATAATTCTGACAAGCAAAAGACTGCAGGATGATTGTGACGTATGCTCGATGCATGTTACAATAGATAACAATTGAGAAGTGAAGTTTATGATTATTATGATTCTAATTGTTAGTAAATTGCATGCGTAGTTCATCTTACGAAGAAAAAGAGGATGATTCACTGATCAAATGTTTCCTTTTGATTTGAAGAATTATTCGCTGTATGGTGTTATTAAATTTGTTCAAATTTTTAATTTGAGAAATTACCTTTTTCTTTTTTTTCAAAATTTTCAGTTGTTGCTTTTGTATAAATTGAAGTATTCGTTTTTCTTTTCATGGCAGCATTTTAATTGTGAATACCATAATCATTCTGAATTATAAAACTTTGCGCAATAAATTCGAATAATGAAATTTTTACAATCGTCCAGATAGAAGACGGATATATATATATATATATATGTGTGTGTGTGTGTGTGCATGTGCATGCTTGGATGCAATGCTTCATTCAAAAATTTGTTCAAATTAGAGGGAAGGTTTGATTATTTTATTTTATACAGATACGTTTCACAGGCAATTTCTATTATTATTATTATTATTATTATTATTATTATTATTATTCGAATAGCTGCATACCATCACTTTACTAAATATTCGGCACCTGTTACTTTATCATAAAAATTGTCTTCGTTGAAGAAAAAAAATGAAAACAATGAACATATAATAATGGCAGTACAATTAATGTTGTCATAGTTACAGTTCCGCTCCTAGAAGGGAAAAAATTCTATAATAACCATTTATAGACGCAATTGATATTTTCTCACATCCTCGACAGCAACAGCCAGGATGTTCTCTATTGGGGATATGGGAGGGATTGAGGTGCTGAAAGTATTTGTATCGAACTGCCTAATATGAAAATATAAGAATATAATTCTCTAATTATATAAATTAAGTGGATATTAAATCCAACATTACTTCAAAGCCGAATACAGAAACTATAAACGTTTTGTGCGAAAACCCGCCATACTACGAGTTGCCTTAGCCGAACCTCATAGGAAGCACGAACACTCAAAGTGCCGTATACTGAAGCGTTTTTGCTCTCTTAGGTTTCTGGTCTCTGATGAAAATCAATGAGTTTGAAACAACTGTCAGACCAATGAAACATTATCAAAATGGACCAATAGGAGGCTAATATACAGGCAATTTGTGTGTTCGTGCTTCCTATAAGGTTCGGTTAGGGCAACTCGTAGTATGGCGGCGAGTGTATTCCCGCAAACTCTCTGGTCAATTTTCGCACGAAACGTTTATAGTTCTTTTCTTATTCGGCTTCGAAATAATGTTGGATTTAATATCCACTTAATTTATATACTTTTGCATTCGCCGAAGTGAAGCCTTTTGGCTCTCTATTTTAGTAAACATAATTCTCATTTTGAGTGGATTTCACGGGCTGCCTTGCTATGGAATTCTGAGCCATTTCTTTCCCCATCGCCCTTAATACATGCCATAATTTCTTTACACTCAAGATTAATACAAGTTCGCAAAACTGTCCCAAAATTTTGCTGCTCAAGATTTTTTTTCTTAGTCACATTATTAGCAGGGTTTTATTTGAACGCAAAGCGAGTGTGTTTTTTCTTGAAACTAAGTTAGTCTCATCTAGAGAAAATTATTTTCAACAGAACCTATTTCGTTTTTCAATCCCGAACACGTGGCTACACAAGTTAATTTGCATATATCAAATGTTATCAAGTTTTAAACCACCAAACCATGCAAACGAAGTTTAAAATCATCATGTAGTTTAAGAAAATGATTTACAGCCAGGTGGTTAATAGTTTGTCGTTTTCAATTTTTGAGATGGTGATGTTGGAGTCCTTGTCACGAGTTTAACTGAACGCTAATTACGCGAGACCAACAATGAGATCTCAGCTCGTCAGCCTTTTCTAATTGATGCCACTGGAGTCTGTTCCAAGAATTGTATTCATCGCATTCGTGCAAAACATTACAAAATGCAATTAAGAAGTTAATTAAAACTATGCGTGTATTAACTTTAATTTTTATTGCTTTTATGTGCTAATTTACGACCAGTTATGGAATGAAGCCGACGCCTAAATTTTCATTAGTCGATGACAACCGTAACTCACTAAGAATTATTTTTCCTTTAAAAATATTAAATGTTCATTTATAATAAAGTATTTAAAATTTGAATTCTTCTAGTTTTTTGAATGATTCAGGTATTCTCTATTCCACTCTAAAATCATTAGTCATAGAATGGAAAGGCCTGTTATGCAGAATAAACAGGCAGTGGGGTTGAAAATAATCATGAATTTTATTATTTCTTTTGTTGTTGCTTATATTTCATTTTATTCATTCATAATTAGACACTGAATGAAGAAAATACAATATAAGCAACAACATAAGAAATAATAAAATTTCTGATTATGTCAAATTTTAAAACGAAATTAAACAGACCAATCTTTTTAAACCTCTGTTTAAAAAGAACGCAAACTTACCCTTAGATTTTTTATAAATAATTTTATAATAAACGCCGATTAATTAGAGGACTTATGAAAGAAAAAAAAACATTTCGTGCAAAAATACATCTGGAAAAATTTTGCTCACAACTGAATTCTAGACGTTGCATTTCCTCCTTGTCGGAAGCCAACAATTACTTTTTTTCCCTTTTCAATTGGCTCCTATTGATAGTGAAGAGAGAGAGAGAGAGAGAGAGAGAGAGAGAGCGTGAAAAGGCGCCGATATTCTTGCCTTCGGGCATTTTTACACGGAAGCAAAATGAAACGCAGAGTATTTAACACACCACCAGTTCAAAGCAAAATTGCGTCACTGCATTGTGAAATCTACAATGCCTTATTGTCACTTCGCTAATGTACTGCGTGAAGAACGACAAAAATCACAAAAGGACTTACGACGATCTACAGATGACATGGAAATCAGAAATGTTCACTAGATTCTATTCAATTCCGAATAGAATTGAAGAGAATCTTTTACTCAAGAAGCGAACCGTCAAACTTAAAACTTAATTCGTCAAACTCTACTTATTTAAAAAATAATAATAATAATCGAACCGAACCGATGTAGATTAAAAACGAGCGCCATCTATAGGTCACGTCCTGCTCAATAAACGAACAAATTTAAAGAGAGCATATTATGTCTAATGAATTAAGAGGTTCATCAAAACGTGAAGAAAAACCATCCCCATCCTTCCCAATTATGAAGAGAAAAGAAATGGGTTATTCATAATTATAATTTGTTTCTTTGTTGTATGAGTGATTATTGCCTTCTTCGTTCCTTCATTGTGTGTTTCATTGTTGCCAATTCATTTCTTATTTCATCAGTAACGAAATTTAAAAAACTTGTCAGAAGTACAGAATAAAGACAATTCATATTATTATTAACTTGTGAATTTGATCAATAAGTAGGCTAATAATGATAAGTCACAGTATTTGTGAGATATGAAGTGGCATGGGGGGGAAATATGGCTCTAGAGCTAGGGTTACCTAGCTCTTAGTACACTCGCATTACTTTTGACCGATAGGTTTCCACCCTTTCGCGTCCCAAGATGAATAAGCCATTCTTTTAAGGGAGGGGGAGTCAAGGTTTTTTTATTTTGACGTGAATACGTTTTTAAGTTCAAAACAGTAGTAGGGGATCGGGACGAAAAAAGTTGAGTGTAACGAAATCATTAGATAAGGTTTGACTTAATAATTTCTAAAGTATTAAAGGTAGCCAAACCAAACTTATATCATTCGATAGCTGAGGGAATAAAGATTGGTGAGTGACCTTCAGATAGCGCGCCTCGTCCCGCGGGTGACAGTGGGGTCCCGCCATTTTGTGTACGATCCGCAGAGCCTCGGAAACTTCTTCCACTCATCTGTATACTCTCACTCTGTCGTGGTTTGATGCTCGTTTTAGTGTCAATCAACAGCTCTCGTGGAGATCTATCGATTTGACGCATAATTCTTAAATTTCAATACAGTGTTGGTGAAGAAAATGTGGATTTAAGTTGAAATATTTCAGAAATTTCACAATGTCCGCCTATACTCGCCGGAAAGCCAGCCAGAAATATGCCAAACGCATATGACGAGAAAGAGTAGCTCGTTAATATCACAATATCTGGGTCGGAACGAATAAGGAAGTATCGGAAGTGAAAGAAATTGGAAGCGGCGCAGCGCGCATCTGACAGCGCCAGCACTTTGGCACCGGCGGCGCACGAACCCATGAATGTAAATGACGTAAGCGACTATTCCACCGCTTCGGAAGATGGATTGAACGAAATGGATGCGGATTTCGGAAGATCGTTGACAATGGAAGAGCACTGGAAGTCAGCGAGCCCGCTTGTGCCATAACGATTCACAAATCGCAAGGGGGCACTTTCGATCAAGTCGTCTTTCAGTACGACAAGTCTCAACAAAATCGATTGGTGTACGTTGCACCGAGCAGAATTACTTCTATCGATGGGCTGTATTTCACTAACAAGAGAGGATTATAAATTTTATGATGGTTACGGAAATTCAGCACCCACTGTCAGGGAGATACGTGACGAATGAAGAAACACCATTTGCCGACGCTGGTTAAGTGAGTTGACAGTTTCTGTGGTCGACGATCGTCGACTGCTGCGATCACAGAGGAGGTCCAAATATTAAACGTTGATGACGATCATGACAACGGCGAAAACTCACGGCGGGTAGTCTTACTTGTCTCGGCGATCAAAGCACAGAGTTTGGTGGAGCACGCCGAAGATATCGAAACTGAGTCCATTATGAACAGATCTGACTACTGGGTCATCAGTGGTGAAACCTGGATGGATGATGCCATACCTGTGAACGTATCTGGTTTCGAACTAAAAGCATGTAAGAATACAGCCATAGAAAGGCAACGCAATCAACCGTCACGTCCAAACGCACCCCTGGTGGAATCGCCATATACAGGAACCTCAACAGCTTCACCAGTTGTCAACGTATCGTTACCATTGATGTCAGTCGTAAGCTTAGAATTGAAGAACCATTAGTGGGAGATATATGCCTGGATGACGTAACGATCAACGATGTATCTAAATTTGTCCTCGAAACTGTGTACATTCATCAGAAAGCTTCATCGTTAGCGATAGAATGTTGTATCTATCGATCCCTGCTGCAATAATCGAAAAGCATAAAGAAAATAATCCCCGGTATCGAGTCAGACCTGCATACGTCCATCATCATCACCGGTGACTTCAATTTCATTTCGATGTGTCACAAAACTGATCACTGAAGGACTTTATGGAGCGCGAGTTTAATCTCACTTACGTTCAGATCACGGCGACCACGCTAGGTAACGCTTTGACTTGGTAGACAAGATCCAGGTTTTGACTTTCGCCAAAACTTGGATCATGTCTACTGTTTGTATCTGACTTCTCTTACCATGGACATATGATAAATAAACTTATAATCGATTATTAAACTTGTTTTCATTTATTTACACTTCCCAACACATATATAATCCGCTGGCGTGACGTATTCACGTAAAACCCCTTCAGCCCTGCTCCGATGTTTTTTCATCTCGCAAAACTGAAAAAACAAAAATAAATAAGACCAGAAAAATATATGTAATGTACATATATTTTTTTATATTTACACTGCATTTACGTATGTACATACGCAAATACAGTGATTCATATTCTTAGTTGATTCGGCCGTAATATCAAGGAAAGCTAATCCAAACTTCCATGGATGGGATTCACATAATAACAATAATAACAGGAATCATGTTACAGTTTGTAAATCTTCCCATGGGAAGATTTACAAACTAACATAAACGATTTGGCTATCCAATTAGCGCCAATTTTGTCTTGAATAGTAAAAGTATTATTGCTTAATATCTGCAAAACAATTCCTCGTTGTGACGTAATAATGTTCGTTCAGCAACAATATCAAAAGCTTGTCAGTATTTAAGAATTACTTGTAGTATGACAATATTGAATATAGATTAATAGTAACTTAACCTTAAACTGTAGTGCATCAGTTGTCTGATGATCAGAGAAGGTGTAACATCTTTGACAGTTAAGAATAAAGCCGTCAAGCCTCAAATCTACTCGAATCGATTAAAAGACCAAGTGATCCTTAACTTCAAAGAAAAAGAAAAGTTACAGAACTCATTAATTTGAACATGTTGTCCACGATCCCCGTTCTCTGTTATACATTTTCATATATATATACATAATATAAAATAATATATATAAAAAAATAATAATAATCACAGTTGTGTTGTTAAACATTTTTGTATCAAATCACCGAGAAAAAAAAAAATTTGAAGCATGAACATCTGACAGAGTGTGATGGAGAAAATATGTCAATTAAATGCACGTGTTTAGACAAAAGAAATCAGATAACTCGAGTCACAGTGGGGTGAAAGCATTCATCCAGCAAGCTGCTGTACGTCTTATTGGATTAAACTAAACATGAGTGAATTTTTCAAGATGCGAAACATTGCCTCTTAGCAATTCTAATTTCCACTGCTGTGGGATGCGTCAAGTGTCATGCGGCTGTAATAATCCTTATACAGCGACAATTATTTGAGAAAACCAATAATTAACTCTCCTCATCAACGTCTTAATTGTCTTCATAATCCATAACTATGGATTTTTATAAAGAAGAAGAAAGTTTTGCCAAAATATTAAAAATATTTCCATGAAACTGTTAAATAAGTAGTTCGACTTAAGTGATTATTTCCTTAAATTCTAAGAGCAATTCACTCCCGATTATAAACAGCCATTCTTTATTTATGAAAGCGTGTGGTGTGAGGGTTTAGTTGAGCACACATTATTTCTTCATTGCATGATCAGTTGCTTTATCTTCATTTGTTCTGTCATCGAATGACTCATTATTTAATTCATATGTTATTCGACAACTCATTAAAGAAGTAGTCGAAATAAATTATCTAAACACTATGAAATAAGCATTTTCTTTCATAGTGTTTAGCTATTAAACGACTAATGAATAATTCGTCCCCTCATTTCTTCTGTTGTTGCATAAGTCATCATACTTTATCCCTTATTTTTCTATTATTGCATGACTAGTTTCCTTATTCCACATTTGTTGCGCTATTGGTTGATTAGTTTCCTTATTCCTCCATCATGACTCTTTATACTTTATGTAAGGACTTTTGTCACGAAGACTTGCGAATTCTCTTTAAACTGTGTACTGGTGGCGAGGAGGCGCGGCAGTCGTAACAACGGAAGCAGACGACGCTTAGGACTTCTTTTAGCAAAGTTTCCGCCGAGTGGTATCCATTTTTTTTTTTAAATGTGCCCGAAGTGAGAGAACAAGTACAACATTAGTGTTTGAAAGCAAATATAATTTTCTAGTTAGATCATATACTACAGTATAATAGGTCATCGGCATTGCAAAAAAGAGCGATTTCAGCGAGCATTCATTCTGCGTAATGATCAAGACTTTCACCAGCTTTACCATTCATCACGAGTCCGAGTTTTACTGGCGCAGTCGATAGGACCTACAAGGTGAGAGCAATTCGTTATGTAAATGCATGCTCCCATGTTTTAGAGTTCTATTTTGATTATTTGGGCGAAAGTCTGTTTTAATACAAAACAAAAAAAATGGCGTTCGGAGTTTGTTCAATCCTGGAACAGTAGTAGTTTTGATTTCTCGCCAGAGAAAGAATACATCAGTATTCAAATTTTGTTCCATCCTGGAACAGTAGTACAATAGTTTGGATAAAAGAAAAACACGCCAGTGTTCAAACTATATTTTCGTCCCAGATAAATCAGAATAGTTTTTTTTTTTTTTTTTCATTTTAAATTTATTTTGTTCTGTTCTGCATTTACCGATTTGTCCTGTTTTGCATGTTTGTTCCATCTTGGAACAGTCAGTACTTGTGATTTCTCGCCAGAGAAAGAACACGACAGTGTTATCATAGTTCATTTTTGCATACTGTTTTGATAGTTCTGTTTCGAGATTTCAGTTATTATATAGTAGCGGTGTAAAATCGAAACTATTTCTTTTTTGTTTTGGTTTTGTTTTTATATATATATATATATATATATTTGTGTATTTCAAAGTGTAGTAAATTGTGTAGTTGAAGTTTTTTTTTGTTTATCTGATAATATTGTAATATTTATCTATGTTTACAAATGATATGTTGAATTTAGTTATGAGTCCCATAATCGCCAAATATATACATCTCTTTCTGGGCATTTAAAAAAAAAAAAAAAATTGCAATTGATTAATTTTTAAGGGTGATTTTTTTTATCAGTAAAGAGAGTTATTGTTAAGCACCATGGCTTATTTAACCAAAGGTAGAAAGGAAGATTTACGTAAATTGGCTGAAGAATTGGGAGAGAAGCCAACTGTTGAAATGAAAGTGATAGATCTTAAAATGATTATTACGGGAAGTTAATTTTATGAAGAAGATTTGTTAAAGGGATGTTGGAGACGATTATTAGTACCAGACTCGAGGAAGAACTGATGAAGAAAGAAGAATTAGAAGCTCAACGGCGGAAGGAAGAACTAGAAGCCCAATGCCGGAAAGATGAATTGGGAGCCCAACAGAAAAGAGAACAAATGGAGTTCGAGTTGAAGAAACTGGAAATTGAAGCGCGTCAACCAACCTCAACTCCAGTATCCAGTGATAATAAACCATATTGTCTTGAACTAATTAAGCTAATGCCTAGATTTAGATTACAAGAGGATGACATTGTGATATACCTATCCCTGTTTGAAAGACAAGCTAAGAGAACAAAAATAGATGTTAAAGACTGGATATCATGTCTCTTGACTTTGTTACCATTTGAGATTGTCCAATTAATTGGTAGAGAGTCAGAAGAAAATTGCGAAGATTATGAATATAATAAAACAATTCTACTAAAGAGATTTAGACTGAATCCTGAAAGTTTCAGAAAAAAGTTTGTGATGCACCAAAATGTTGCTGAAAAATCTTGGAGGGATTTCTGTTATGAAATAACTAATTATTTCGAAGAGTGGATTGGTGGCCTTGATATCAAGGATTTTGAAGGGTTAAAAGATCTAATTATTACGGATCAACTGAAGAAAAAAGTACCGCATGAAGTGAGAGAACATCTCTTAGACGACTGGGCAAAATTCGTTTCTCCAACCAAGTTAGCTGACAGATTGGACGAATACGACAGTGTTCATAGTACATCAAGGAAGCCCATCGGAGCTATTCCGAAGGACAAGGTTACTGAAAAGTTTAGACCTTATACTCCACCTGCTGAGCGAACATTCAAGAATAAGTTATTATCTCCCTCTCAAAGTCCACCGAGATGGTACCAGTCGCGGCGAATTGATGATTGATACAAGCCTCACTACAAACCAACTTGTTTTACTTGTAGAAAGGAAGGTCATATCGCCAAGTTTTGTATGAAAAATAGTCAGCCAAAAGGTACTCCTACTACAGCACACAGTAAACTAGTTCAAACGTCTACCACTGGGGATGACAATAAATCAGGTGTGTTGACTGCCAAAATTTCCATTCCAGTATCCAAATCAGTGGACATTGGTCGAAACGTAGATGATTTAAAGGTCGTCAAAATCAAATGCGGAAGTAGGGTTTTAAATTTAATAATAGATACGGGAGCGCAAATATCGGTAGTGCGCGAATTTATTGGCAGATACGCCCCATGATGGAGAAAGTAAGATAGAAATATCTTCTGCTTTCGGAGAAAATGAAATAACACCCTTGAGAATTTTTGAAATGAAAATTGATGATAATTTACATGGTAATGTTCCAGTCACATGTGCAGTCTCAAGAAGACTGTTTACCGATCTGCTACTGATCTCCTCTGCCTATGAAATACTGGTCGAAAGCGTCGAGTTACATGAGAGTAGTCATCATTGGGAGACACCAGTTCTGAAATCAAAAGATTTAAGTGATAAACGGTCAGAAGATGATGAAGACGAAGACATGCCTTCGAAAATAACCAGTACAGCATTGGCAGTCAGTACGATAGAGTCCCCACCAGGTGCAGAAAATGAGTGTATACCAGAAAAAACAAAATTCGTATTCGGCAAACTTCAAGAGGATGATGAGAGCTTCGAAGATGTTTTGAATGGGCAAAAAGGCAGAAAAATGCCTATGCGTTTGACAATGGGATTCTGCTTCATAACGAACATATTTGTGGCGAGAATATTAGACAAGTAGTGCTACCGTGTGTGAAACGGGAAAATGTCTTAAAGATGGCACATGAAATCCATCTTGCTGGCCATCTCGGCGAAAAGAAAACCCGTCAGCGAATCAAGTACTCATTCTTTTGGCCTACCATTAAAGAAGATGTGAAAAAATATTGCGAAAGCTGCAAGGAATGTCAAATGAGAAGGACTGCTACATATAGAGATAGAATCCTCCATACGACCTATCGTCAGACCAGAAACTCCGTTTGAAGTATGGAGTGTGGATTGTGTCGGACCGTTAGAACCTCCATCGGGAAGAGGACATCGATTCATAATATGTGCTGTTGATTTATGCACTAGATGGGCCGAAGCCATACCTGTCAAGGAAATAAGTGCTAAAACTACATGTAATGTTCTGATGAGGATTTTTACTCAGACGGGATTTCCTAAAATGGTCTGTACCGACCAAGGTACGAATTTCACATCTAAACTCACTCAAGCTTTTGAAGATTTGCTAGGCATAGCTCCACGTTTTTCCACTCCAGGACATCCTGAGAGTATGGGCGCTGTCGAACGTTGGAACAGGACTTTAAAAGAGATGATGAATAAGAATATACAGGAGCATGGAAGAAACTGGGATTTACATCTTCCCTATCTTCTATTCGCATACCGAGAAGTACCACATAGCACTACTGGGGTATCGCCTTTCCAGTTGGTATATGGAAGATTACCTCCAGGCCCCTTATCTTTGTTAAAGGAAATTTGGACTGGTGGACGAGGCATCCCAACCACTGCCTCTCGCTCGATTGAAAATTATTTACAAGAGCTTCTTGAAAATCTAAGAAAAGCTCATGAAATTGCATCCGAGAACGCCAAAGGGTCTCAAGAACAATACTCCTCCAGATATAATCTTCGTTCAAAAGAAAAATCCTTCATTGTTGGTGAAAAGGTTTTAGTATTGTTACCTTCATCCTCTCATAAGCTTCTAAATACTTGGACAGGACCTGCTACAGTCGTCCAACTTACTAGACCACATTCTGCGACGGTTGAGATGAAGGATGGAAGTATCAGGGAGCTCCACATAAATAAGTTTCGACCATATTCAAAGAATTAATCATGTCGGTCTAGTTTTCGAGCTAGATGAAGATTTCGGAACACTCCACTATGCACTCGCTGACAAGATGAATAAATCAGTCGAAGATATTAGGAAAAACCTTGAGGATATGAAAGCTCTCTTGGCGGGAGAACAAAATCAAGAACTTTTTGACATCCTCCGGAAATATGCAGATGTTTTTAGTTCCAAACCTGGTTATGCCAAAGTTGACGGACACTCCATCAAAGTTACAGAGAACTGCTCCCCTAAGAAACTCAAACCCTATAGGGCGCCAATCACTCTACAAAAGGAAGTAGATCGACAAGTCAAAGAACTGTTAGATATGGGTCTCGTTGAGTCAAGTGTCAGTGAATGGGCTCATCCCGTGGTTTGTGTGGCTAAGAAAAATGAAAGTGTCAGACTATGCATTGACTTTAGATTGCTAAATAGTTTTACTATTCCAGATGCTTATCCAATGAAAATAGCTAGAGATTTATTATTTGAGGTAGGACAAGCAAGATTTATCACTGTAGTTGACCTCACCAAGGGATATTGGGAAATCCCTATGGAAAAGGAAGCAAAGCCCTTCACTGCATTCGTGACACATTCTGGTGACTATCAATGGAACGTCTTACCGTTTGGAATGAAGAACTCTGGAAGTACATTCCAGAAATCATTAGATAAAGCACTAGCTCCTCATAAGGCATACTGCCGATCTTATATCCACGATTTGGCTATATTTTCTAAAACATGGTCTGAACATCTCACCCATATAGATGAAATCTTCAAAACATTAAGAGAGGTGGGTTTAACAGTAAACCTAGAAAAATGCGAATTCGGGAAAAATCAAGTGAAGTTCCTAGGTCATTTGATTGGATCCGGTCAACATTCTCCGGACCCAGAGAAGGTCGAGGTTATAAAAGGTTTAGCGACAAAGAAGGAAGTAAGAAGTCTACTTGGGCTGGCTAGCTACTACCGTGACTACATACCACGATTCTCCCAAATTGTATTACCACTGACAAATCTGACTAAGAAAAGTGTCCCAAACAATATTCCTTGGACTACTGATGCTGATGAAGCTTTTACGAAACTCAAAGAGCTTATAAAAATGCCTTCTTTGCATACTCCAGATCTCGACAAGCCGTTCCAGTTGTATACGGATGCATCAGCAACAGCAATTGGCGCATGCTTAGCTCAAAACAACGAACAAGGAAAAGAATTGCTCATTGCTTTCTTCAGTAAGAATCTAAATTCCTGTCAAATGAAATGGTCAACCATTGAAAGGGAAGCTTTTTGCGTCTTGGAGGCGTTGAAAAAGTTTGACACATGGGTATTTGGTGCTGAAATACAGGTAATTTCAGATCATCACCCTCTGACCTATCTAACTAAAAGTGCCCCTCATGGTGCCAAGTTGTCCCGACGGGCTTTAGCCCTACAACGTTATAATATGACCGTTACATATAGAAAGATTAGTCGTCATGGTAACGCCGATGCCCTTTCCAGATTAAAAACTGATATAATTAATTAATGTTATTGGCTTGTTTCTTAATAATGATTATATATTTTCTTGATGTTTAGTTAATGATGATTATATAGTTTTTTTTTGTTTTGTTTGTTTGTGGGAGCTGCATTGCACCATAAAGATCTCACCTCATTTCTTGTATTTTAGAGTCAATTACAGGCCTGAGTTTTCTTTTAGATGCAACATCGACACTCCTGTGACGGATGTGCTTCCCCCAAAGGGAGTTGTAAGGATTTGTGTCACGAAGACTTCCGAATTCTCTTTAAACTGTGTACTGGTGGCGAGGAGGCGCGGCAGTCGTAACAACGGAAGCAGACGACGCTTAGGACTTCTTTTAGCAAAGTTTCTGCCGAGTGGTATCCATTTTTTTTTTTTAAATGTGCCCGAAGTGAGAGAACAAGTACAACATTAGTGTTTGAAAGCAAATATAATTTTCTAGTTAGATCATATACTACAGTATAATAGGTCATCGGCATTGCAAAAAAGAGCGATTTCAGCGAGCATTCATTCTGCGTAATGATCAAGACTTTCACCAGCTTTACCATTCATCACGATTCCGAGTTTTACTCTTTAATTTTCGTTTTTATTCCTTTAGTTGTACGTTATCGAATGCGTCGTTTATATTGGTCTGTTCTGTTATTTCACACTCATTATTACTTTATCCATTCACTGGTTATGAAATACATGACGTATTATACCTTATCCATATTTGCTGTTATTTTACGAGTTTATTATTTTAGCGTTTCATCGTTGACCTGTCTATTCTTAATTTTATTATTTCATCAATTACAAATATCATCTTCATAATATAAAACAAGTAATACAACGTGAAAGTACGGAATAAAATGTGTTTGTGCCGCAAAATAAATTTTTAAACAACCTGACCTTTTAAAACTGATGACGTCAATTTCGTTTTCACTCTTTTTTTTTCCGTTTGTATCGATGATTATTATTCAAATTATCCATTTCTGGTTTATAGTCCCGTAATAATTGAAACTTCATCAGTCATTTGGCAGCATCGTATGACATCCACCATTCATCTCATCCCCTACCTGCACAATGCAAATACTCACAGTTCGGCTGCAAAGAGACTAACGGTATGTGCGGAGACCTTTGATCATTGCAAATTCTCATGCATATCAATTGCCATTCGAGTCTTTTGAGCGATATTGTAAGAAGTCTATGATCAAATGCCATTTCATTTAAAGGAACAATTTCAGTCAATTCTGCGTTCTAATTATACGAGGGTGGTCAGATAAGTTGTCGTCCTAACAATGAAAAAACGAATTTATAATTTCAAAATTATGTTTATTTTACAAAATGATCTTCCTTAAGACTAAAATTTATTCCAGCGATGCTCCAGAGCCATTATCCCGCCCTTGTAGTGGTTCTCAGTAAGATCTGCAAAATACCACTCTACAGCTGCAATCACCTCTTGATTCGAAGAAACACGCTGACCACGAGAAAGAGTTTTAGTTTTGGGAAGAAATAGAAGTCATAGGGAGCCATATCTGGGGAAAAGGGTGGATGTTCCTACAATTCATAGTGCAGATCCCTTAATTTTCCCATTGCCAAAACACCTTTGTGGGCAGGTGCATTGTCCTGATGAATGATGATTTTTTTAATTTGCAAACTAGGTCTTTTCTCACGAATTTTTTTCGTCTACTCTGGTTAAAAGATCGGAATAATATCCCCCGGTTATTGTTTTATCCTTTTCAAGATAATAAGCATCCCAAAACACCAATGCCAGGACCTTTCCTGCTGATGGAACCGACTTTGTCTTCTTTGGCGCTGAACAGCCGGCTTCTGTCCACTGTTTTGACTGCTGTTTGGATTCTGGTGTGTAATGGTGAATATAAGTCTCATCCATAGTAATAATCGACGCACAAAATTAGCGTTATTCTTGTTAATACGCTCCAAGCACTGCTCAGAGATTTTCATGCGAGTGCGTTTTTTGATCTGCTGTGAGCAAACGCGGCACCCATCTTGCGCAAAGCTTTTTCATTTGCAATTCTTCACGCAAAATATATCCTACACGTTCTTTTGAAATGCCTATAGTCTCAGCAATTTCACTCACTTTAACTCGCCGGTCATCCAATAACATATCGTGCACTTGATCAATTATTTCTGGTGTTGTTACACTTTTTGGACGTCCTTCACCCGGATCATCTACAAGGCTGGTACGGCCACGCTTAAACTCGGAAGTCCATTTCTTAATTGTCGAGAACGAAGGAGAAGAGTGCCCATAAACCTTTATGAACTTTCAATGAATTTCGTTTGGCGCTAAGCCTTCTTTTACAAAGAATTTTATAATCGCATGATACTCAATTTTATCCATTTCAATGGATACAGACAATACTTTTGCTTCAGACAAAGAAAACAAAATCAGCTGACGCCTTTTATTCCCGTACATACAGGGAGTAGGCGAGGCCATTTTAGCCCTATCTAACTTTCGGAGACTGAGCGGGCAGCTCAATCTCCACTGGTTCCCAATCAGAGATAACTGGCCCAAGGCTGTCACTAATTAAGCGGCACGCAGTGAAGAGAGACGGCTCAACAAGTGCCGCCATCTCTTGGTCCCTAACGCAATATATTTAACGTCTGAAATAGTATGGGTTCTACAGTCGATTTTCTAGAATTTACGGGACGAAAAAGCCGAGTTTCCGGGAGGAAAAACCCGCTTTCCCGTGCCAGAGATGGACTAACTCGGGAACCGGTCGAAGAAAGGCTTAGAAAAATTTCCTCTAGTCGCCGACTAGATTCGAAACCCAGAAGTCTTGCTTCTTACAGTCAAGCGCCGTGGTGTGCAACCGCCACATTCCCTGAGCTACGCAGGCTCCATTGCTTCAGACAGCTGTATAAAAAACAAACTACTTGATAGAATGACTTGCAATTTCACAAGGATGCTTAGGACAGATTACCAACTTAGAAAAAAAATCTTGCCGAATAGTTTTGCTATCTGGTCAAGGCCGAGAGCTTTCCGAACCACCTTTGTATACTATCATGTGTACTTCATGCAGAATGTATACAAAGACTGATGAGTTTATTTCATCAGCATGGCGTTTCACTACCTGCATAATATGTTTGTTGCACAGAATTTCAAAGTGAATGACTGATTCATATTCCAAGTAATGAATTGTGGAAAGAATAACTGAAACCTTCCATGTTACAATTAAAAACGTTCTGCTATTGCATAATTAGTTGTTGCATTTATCATTGTTTGATTCTGTTTTAGTAGTACTTTATTCATTAATTCATTATTTCAAGTATGGTGGCAGACGCGAAGAAAAGCTAATAAATATATGAAGATAATCTCTTCTTCTTTAATGCAAGATTAAAGTTCCGTACAAGTATTTAGTGATGTAGCCACGTGTCTGATTCGAAAGGAAACGCAATTTCATTCGTTAATGAATATTTGCGTGTATTACTTGAGGAGTGATCGGTGCTTCAACGGCTACAAACAAGGGATTCACTTTAGAACACCCTTGTTGCATTGATATGCATTTGCAGTTGTAGTGGAGGTTATCAATTTCGGTTTACTGAAAACATAATCGTTAACTATTGTTGAATATGAGAATAGAACTTATGGATCGTGTCGAATTTGTTTAGATCTCGAGTTGATTTTTTGCAATTATCTTTTTAGCGATTGTACTTTTTAACTCAGTTTTAAATACTGTAATTTAGTGGAATTTAGTGAAATTCGGGAATTTCACTAAATTTCCGAATGGAATGAAACATTCAGGACTTTCGTATTCCAAAATCACCGGGCTTCGAATGAATGTGAACTGTTTATTTTTTTACTGTTTTGAAGTCGTTATGTTATTTTAAATTGTTATTTTAAATGTTATTTTAAATTGTTATTTTAAATGTTATTTTAAATTCCCGGCTCTCATGAGCCGGGAATTTAAAATAAACATTATATGACAATGAAGTCATTAGTCTTCCGATTAATATTTTAGATTGTATAAAAATGTGCTTAAATTAAATGTTATTCTGCTACATATGAGTATTGGCAAAAAAAAATTCATGTAAACGAGTATTTCAGTAAAATGTGATCGGAATATATTATTCTTGTTTACTCTAATTTCAAGATAGGAGACAAAAAGGAGGCTGGAACGAAAAGCTGTTTGGTTGTGTTTTTATGTGAGTTTTTCTTTTAATGGCTTATTAGTCAGGTTATAGACTTCGAAGGTAATATCCAGTGCTTATATTAGAATAGGAACTTTTATATCCTGTCCCTCTCAGAAAAAGTATATCTCGGATAGAGAATAATACAAATGGAGAGAATTGATGTCATCAAATGAGAAATGTGGAGCAACAGTCGTCGGAGAAAAATCTGTAACAGAGTGGGAAAAGAAGAGCGAAAACGTAAAGCAGCCATCAAGTTTGCTGAACTGGAGAAAACTGAAAAGAAGAAGATAAACAAAAAATGCAGACAATAAATAAGTGAAACATGGGGCGCCGAACACGCGCCCGAGCTGTACAGTAAGAGAACAAACCAGGAAACATTCAAATACGACTCTGTTCTTTGTATCAAGGCGGAGCATGCGTACACCGGGAGGAAATAAATCGGATCAAAGCGTTTAGAAACGAATACCGAAAGAATTTTAACAGAATATCAGAAGCAGTCGTTATCCTCTTACAATTCTTGAATTGCAAGAAGATAACGACCCCATTTGGGATTGTTTCTGTGGAAAAAAACATCTGCGAAAAACGGGTTAGTTTGTAAGCCGTTAAAAGGATAACGCAGAATATGTTAACGCAATTGCACTACAAGGACCGAAATTCGAGGGAGGGGGGGGGGAGGGAAATGACAAGGCCGGTGAAAGTAAAATCCTAAATGTAAAAGAAAGTAAGCAGTTTAGCATAGTAGTGATGTTATAAGGAGAACGGCAGAAACAGAAATACCATCAACAAATAATGAAAGAAGTCCTTAGGCAGTGGGACTCGTAGTAAGAACTTTGCAACTTCAGACAAAATGTAATTGGGTTTTAATAAAGAATAAAACGATAAAATAAATCTACAAACGTCATTCCTTCAGAATCAAACTTTTCGATAATATTAATGCAATTTTTATTCCCGCTACGGAACAAACGTTCAAATCTCGTGTAGGATGCTAATAAAATTCATGTGAACCTCAAAAGAAAGAAAATAAAGATAAACAAACCCGACATGTGTCTTATGTTGTTTTACTTACATCTTCCCGGGTTAAAAGTCACTAAAAGTCTAAACACAGGAAATGAGGAATTACTCAAAATAGTCCATTAGATAATGAAAGGGATACAAATCCTTTGATGTTTATCTGCCAGTAAGCGAAACTCTAAGAACTAGGACTAAGATCTATGAGTTTCATACCGAAAAACTATCGGCAAATCCAAGTGTAAGTAACCACTTGGTAGTACAACACCAAGGATTTGCCGATAGTTTTTCGGTATGAAACTCATAGATCTTAGTCCTAGTTCTTAGAGTTTCGCTTACTGGCAGATAAACATCAAAGGATTTGTATCCCCTTCATTATTATCAAGGTTGCCTGAAAAATAGCCTTTTGGCTTTTATTCTATAGTCCATTAGATGTTGTTATGGCAGTCTAACTGTTCATCAAATTAAAAAAATCCGAATGCAGAATCTGTGCATGCGTTCATGCATGCTATGTTTGAACAATGCTGGATGTTGTCACGTTCTGTTGTTCACATTCTGTCCGAGGTCTGACATGGGTATATTTTTTATGAATGCTAACCAAACTTGGTGTAGAATTAGGCCCTGGTTTTTGTTGCATTGCATTGAGATTCTAAGCATATTTGCAGCTTCCTTGAAGTTTCTTGTGAAACAGTTTTTTTTCAATATAAGGCATGTTCGTTTTATGCCAAAGTACATTATGGCCAGCGGAAGTTGTGTGGGATGCTAGGCCTAATTTGTGTTCTCTCCTTTTTTTTGTACGTCTTTTTGATGTTCGTTCATATGAAATTCCCCTGATCGTACCATCTGGCCTACGTAGCAGATGCCCCAGGAACAGTAAATTTTATTGACACCTGGTTTTTGTAAAGGGTGATGTGGAGGTTTTGGGGGATATATAAATCTTGATATTTTTTCTAGCGGTAGAAAAGCTACTTTAATGTTATACTTGTATAGTAATTTGGCCAATTTGTCCGTAACATTCTTGATATATGATAGCGTGATTGCGTTCTTGAAATCTTGCTTCTGTGAGATGCTTGTAGGAGGTGCGTTGGGGTTTTCTTGATTGTCCTGGGTTCAAAACCATTTTTTTTAGGATCTGTGTTAAATAATGTAACTCTTCATTCCGCTTTTCTTCTGTGCTGGAAATATTGTAAGCTCTATTCCTCAAGGTTTTTATTAAACCTATTTTTTGCATGGGGTGGTGGTGTGAGGCAGCATTAAGAAATCTTCCTGTGTCGGTGGGTTTTCTATAAATGGAGAAAGATAATCTGTTTTCTTTCTCATTGATTTCTATTAGGATATCAAGGAAAGGTGGTTTTTTATGTTCCTCCTGTTCCAAAGTGAATTTTATGTTGTTTATCGTTATTTATCTTGATAAACATGTGGTCGCAATACCAAAATCTTTCTTTTGAACTGCTAAACCACAGAAACCTACGCCTACAATTCATATGAACCTTTTCAACCGAAAGTGAGCTAGCTGGTCTCGGTCGTTGTACCCCGGAAACTGAGATTTTTCATATAAAAACAGACGAACTAAATCGGCCTTAGTTTCTTTGGCCGTAATTCGAAACAATTATAACGAGGATGCATTGTTGTGTGCTGAGAAGAGCTTTTCAATATATTTAAATACTGAGGCAGCTCCTAACAGACAGGGAACACTAAGTCATGCTTCTTGACTTAATCGTGCTGAAATGAACGAATATGAACGAACATTAAGAATGATGCGAACTTAAGGAATATTGTCGTAAGAAGAAAGGAAGAAGAAAGAAAAGAATATTCGAAAATTATAGAGATAAGCGAAACCACGACAAAGGTACGAATTTGGAAAAACAGTAAAGGCAAGTAAAAAAGCGTGAGTGAAATTTTGATTGATGGCAGTTCTGTAAGCTTTTCAAATTATTATCTGTACAAGAATGTGTGCGTTTGAGCTCCGAAGAAATCTAGAAGTCTGATGAATATTTGTCTCTCATCACTTGTACAATGTAAACAAACGAATTATCACTCTTTTTGTTAAAGTATACTGTATATCATATAGTTACAAACGTGTTAAGTAGTATGCGATGAAGCAGAAGACATTTGATTATTAATAACAACAATGGATGCTAAATCAAAATTACTGTTCAAGTCAGAATGTGAATTTCAAATCAATTTGATAATCAGTTTTGAATTATCATTATGAGCAATAATAAACTTTCCATTATTGCGTTAGTGATTGTTATGGTAACAACGAGAAGTATGCAGTGAGCTGTTCGATGTTTGTAAAGTTCCTTATAACTTACATTTGTCTTTCTAACATTGAAAAAGGGGTCTTCTCAGAGTGGTGTTTTTATCTAAATATTTCATTCAAGAAAATTATACTTCTTTCATCTTGTTAAAAAAGAAATATGAAACTCCGTTAGGGTTCTCGAATCCTCTGTCAGTAGGCCTAACTCGTAACCTAACCGGTCGTTATGTGATGACCACATCGGTCCATCCAGAAATTACTTTGATCCATTTCATAGAAGATTGTTTGAAAACTGAATGTTTAATAACTTAACACGTTCGCTGCCAACTACGAGTATACTCGTAGTTCGTATATGAGCTTCACAAGCCAACTACGAGTATACTCGTATGTCGATTTTCCGACCTCCTATGCCAAACACGAGTTATCCCTTTGTATAATTACCTTAATTTGGACCCTTGGATTCTGAATAATGCGGAGAGCATGTCTGGGGGCTTGGTAGAAGAGAAATAATTTCAACTAAAATATAGTATATTGTGTATGTGCCTCAGATGCCAACTACGAGTATACTCGTAGTTCGTATATGAGCTTCACAAGCCAACTACGAGAATACTCGTATGTTGATTACCAACCTCGTATGCCAAGAGTGAGTTAATCCGTCGTATAACACGTAATTTGTATATCAATTTAAACTAGTAAAATCAATAAAAATAAAAACCAATCAATGAAATAAAAAAGCACTCAGTAAAATAAAAAAAAATCAATTTATTCAAATTAAGAATGGTACATTTTAAAACACTTTTCCACGCACAATGGTGGTTTTTCCTGGCAAACAGGACAATAATAACGTGTTTCGCGTCTACGTTTGTTTCTTGTACAGACACGGCATGGCTTTGTCGGTTGATTCTTTTTTTTCTGTTGGTGGTAAAATTTCCAAATAATGAAAATCCCGATTCCTCCTGATATTCTCTGATGCTGTAAGTTCATCCATCCCTTATCCATATTTGAATAACATCTGGTGGATTGTTTTTCCTATTATTTCTCAGAGTTCCACACACATACGTTTTTCTGTTGGTAAGCGATTCTGTTAGAGCTACAGAATTATAAAAATTGTCCATATGCAATACATAACCCCTGTCTAAATATTCTTCCATCAAGTGGAATACAACATCATATGCATGACCCATTTTCGCTAAAGACGATTCAGATTTTCCTGTATAAATTTTTATTTTTATCACCAATCCATTTGATTCGCACAGTTCATAGAATTTCACGCCATATTTATGTTTTTTGTTTTTTATGTATTGCCGTAATGCCAGTCTACCGCGCCACAACACCATTGACTCATCAATACATAAGTTTCTGTCTGGTGTGTAGCAATTTCGCATTACACTATTAAAATGATCTAGGACTGGTCTTAATTTGTGCAATTTATCATTAGATGCTTGGGAATTATCTGCGAAATGCAAATGACGCAATAAAATTTGAAATCGATTTCGGCTCATTTTAGAGCGCCAAAATGGCAAATTGTAAAGTTGATTTGTACTCCAATAATGCTTAATAGACGGTAAATTACAAGGACCCATATGAAGTAAAAGTCCAAGAAATAATTTCATTTCAGGTATGTCTGTTGCTTTCCAGTTAAAAATTCTTCGACTTTTTTTGAACTGCGTTCGGCTTTCCTCAATATTTTGTAAAGCATATAAATTGGTTTGTTCTACTAAAATTGTGAGAAATTCTTCAGAAAAGAAAAGTTCAACTAACTTTTGATACTGAAATTTCTAGTGTCAATTTTAAAACCTGCAGTTTCAACAAAGTCAAATTGTGGGGGCTCCTCTTCTGAATTTTCCCAATAAGTTGATGTTGATGCATTTGGCTGTTTGCTATCTTCATCTTCAAAAGTTTCTTCATCATCGGAGTCACCGCTAGAGTCGTCTGTAGGATCATCTTCGGAATCGGAACCAAATATTTCATGAAATTCAGCATCGCTCATATTAGCATAAGCTTCCACTTCTATATCAGTAAGTTTTCTTTTACTGGTCTTGGCGAAATTGAAGGTTCTTAGAGACTAGAAACTAAAACTGAACTAGATGCAATAAACACCGTCATCAGCGCATGTAATATATAGCTGGAAGTGATACGAGATTACTCGTAGTTGGCGTATGAAACAAAATTCTGTCTGATAAGCCGGCTACGAGATTACTCGTAGTGACCTTGAAGATGGGAGTGATACGAGATTACTCGTAGTTGGCGTATGAAACAAAATTCTGTCTGATAAGCCGGCTACGAGATTACTCGTAGTGACCTTGAAGATGGGAGTGATACGAGATTACTCGTAGTTGGCGTATGAAACAAAATTCTGTCTGATACGCCGGCTACGAGATTACTCGTAGTGATCTTGAAGACGCGAAAAGCGCTTGGCGTGCGGGAACAAACTATGACTGAGTAGCGTGGCAGCGAACGTGTTAAGCATCACAATTCTGAATATATTTAAGGCGTAAAGGCTTACGAACACGTTTCAACTGAAGGTGGTGTGTTAGCTTAACTTATTCGGAGTTTGTAGAGGTTTACTTCCTCAGACCACACAAACCAACCAAAGACATCGCACTTCTTTCGTAGCCTTAGTTCTATCTCTCTCTCTCTCTCTCTCTCTCTCTCTCCAGAATAGAAGAGAAGGAACAAGCCGTTTTTTCTTCATTCGAATCAGATGTTTTAATGAGTTTAAAGTTCTGCGAATGTCTTTTAAAACTTCCCAGTAATAATTATACTTAAAACCAGAAAGATTAGTAAACAAGTTAGTTTCCATGGAAACCTGACGTTAGAGCACATTTTAAGATAATAAATTAAATCTTCACATCAAAATTTAAAAAGATAACTCACCTTCTTCCATGAGACTTTCTTAAAATATTCGTGTCTTCCTACTTCTCTTATATCCAGTCTAACAGTTTGCTCTTTTAAAGAGAAAACGTTAATTAAGAATGAACAGGCTTTGACGGAATTCGGTTTCCAATTAAAAAAAATCAGACGAAAAGCTAAACTGATGCTCTTCTGACTGCAAATCAAATTCTTTCACTATTTAATGCATTCAAATTAACTTTAATTTGAAAATCCTTCTCGTTGTTCATTTTACTTGTTACGAAACGCAGTCAGAATGGGGCGAATTGAATTCGCATTGAATGTCGGTTCATTTGCCTGCAGAATTTCAATAAGGAAATCAAGAAAAGTGTTGCACTTGAGAACGTAGATTCAAGTGTGGCTTCAAGTTATTGATTTTATTTCTCTATTACAAATACAGTATTAATGGAAAATTTGAGTTCATTTAATTATTTTTGTATGTTTTCACGTTTCCAAGTCTAATTTATGCTTCGTATGTTTTCCTGTTTTTCATTCTCTCTTTCACCAAGACTCTGTTTATTTACAGAATGGTTGCGCCTACTGTCATTTGATGATAACAATAATAATCTGCTTTCGAGGGAGAAAAACGCAGTTAACTAACAGGGATAAAGAATAATAGTGAAGAAGTACTCTTAAAGTGGGACTTATTAAGTTTATCCCGCAGTTTTATAATCCGTCCTCCTCCTTTTATTACCGTTCAGGTCTAAGTGGCCTGTTAAGGTAAAGTTGGCTGATTTTAACTTAAAAGGCCAATGAGAATCTTAATAGAAAAAAACGGTTGTTCTTTATAATTAAGAATTTGTTATGTTGTGTTCAAAGATCGATTTCAATAGTTTGGGGCCGGAGAGAAGATGCAAGTGATTGGAGGTATCCGGATAATTAGTCTTCTTGGGTTAAAAAAAATGGGAGCGAATGACTAACATCTAAAACACAGAAAACCTTGTATGAGGGCATTGCAACCTAAAGGAGAGTTAGTCCGTATCGTACTGAGTTGGAAAATGTTTGTTTTCGGAAACTTGTATTTATGTCTCCCGCAAAACAGACAGACCAACCTGAGAACACAGTATTCGCATACTCGTAATGCACTTGTTTCATTTTAGTGACCTTGAGAGGTTATACTAGAACGCCAAACAAAACCAGGCGAGTGAATGGTTACAAAAGTACTCATTCAAATATGTTAAATCCTTTTTTTTCTTTCTTTTTTTTTTTAATTCGACTGAAGTATTTTTTTTTTCTTTAAAAGGTTTATGTTTCTGTATACGTGTGGAAAAAGTGCAGTCATTTGTGATTATATATTCATGAGTGAGAACATTTCACAGACATTCATGTTAGAACTGCAAGGAAATGTATTAAAACTACAGTAAGAATTGCACCCTCAACAGAGGGCGATATCTGTTTCCTTTATGATCTGTACTTCTAACAAAAGCAGAAATAACGTGCAATTTTTATTCATGTAGGGATTTATCATTCTATCGACTTCGTTCTGCAAATAAAGGGGAATTTTTTTGCCTTTTCTATCGAAAGCAGCTTTTGTTTGACATGTTTGATTTAAAAGGAATTTCGTTGACCATGTAATGTCGCGTGTTCACTGTTTGTTTAGTAGTTGTCGAGAAGCGGGTAAGAAGTGTTTCAAGTAAGTCGGTAGATAGAAATCAAAATCTGAACTTATCTTTCATGAGATTCTAGAAGAAAGAATGAAACAATTCTTGGAACTTCCGTTAATACGTCATGCTGCAATTACTTACACCAGATAAAGTAAACCAACGAGAAATCTTCACCAATTTATTACGTACGCTTTTCTTCAAATGTCAAGATGAAAGAATTTCTTGTATTTCTTCAGTAAAACAAAACCGTAACTGAACGTTCCTCACTCCCCCTTGAAATAATGAAAATTTTATGGGGGAAAAAAAATTCAATCCTCGCAATCATCTGCAAAAGCTCAGAACGTTTGCTTACAAAATTCTCCAGGAAAGACTTCTTTTCTTTCAGAATGTCTTAAATTCTACTCTAATCCTGATTTTTCAATAAAACAATCAAGAAATTGATTTCGCCAACTAGTGGATGCTGATTTACAATATTTTTAGCCCATTCTCAATATGATTCATGGGCATCCATGGATCATCGTGCAGAGTTAGCATAACTCATTTAAAATCTTTTATATTTTAATCGAGTTGACGGTAAATTGCTGGTCTTGTCGGCAGTTATGGAGCAGTTTGCATAATAATAATAATAATAATAATAATGCGATTTGTAATTCAACTCCCTTTATGCACTTAAAACGTACATTTTTGACAATATCGCAAAGCCAATTCTTTAAGTTCCGGTGATTACCTAAAAGATGTATATTTTTTTACAGATATTATTAAAGAGAAGTACCATAATTTGATTCGCAGCTCATACGAGAGATTTCAAACAGGCTTCGATAAATAGAATTAAAGGAAAAGACTTACCAGTTGAAGCATTTTTTCAAAAGGGGTGAAACTGGGTCTTCTTAGCCAGATGGGGGATGATGACCGTTCCTCGCTCTATAACTAGGAATAAACCAGTAAAGCTGAGTAATTATATCTACAAGTAATCGCTTTTATTATTTTCAATTTTTAAAACTTATAGAAAATATTTTTGTACACCTCATGTTTAAGGTGTGTTTGCATTTTATGATTCAGGAATTGTTTTCATTATTTCTAGCTGTCTTTAACCGCAGATTAAAGGAAAGATGTGTTCATCATTCTTTTATGTATTCTGTGGCTAAAACGATTCACAGCAAACTAAATTTTAATCAAAACTTTCTGCTTACGAAAATTAATTTCCAGTGCAAAATAAAAACAAAATAATAATCGCCATTTAAGCAATGTAAGCAAAGAAGAAATTTATTTTAAAAATAATTAATTTCGAAATGGGAGAGATGGAATGAAAATGAGCTGTACAAGTAGAAAGTCAACCGCAAATGAGAAAGGCCTCTTACCAAGATAAATATGTCATCAATGAAAGAAAAAAAAACCTCCTGATGTTGTTTCGGCGGAAATAAAATTCACGAACAGACCGGTTGATGCGAGAGGTCGGAAAGAAAACTGAAGATTGATTGCAAGACTTGCAGTCAACAAAGGCATTAAACATCTTGATTAAGCGCACCCATAAATGGAAAAGACATAAAGAACTGCAGAACGGATTTATTAACTTGCAAACAAAAAGAAAAATCTTACAAAGTGAAAAGAGGTCACAAGAAGTCAATCACTCATCACCCTAGAGCCGCAGAGTCCGTTAACCAGTAACTAGTCTCGATATATTCATTCCTCAACTAAAGTAAGCCAAAAAATGCGATGCAGTATCACAAAATCGCTGCCTAGTAAGGACTTATCGTATAGCGGGATGATTGAACCCTTGCTTTATACGGTCGTTGGTTCATAAGCGGGGATTAATAGCGAGGCTAATTCAGTTCTGTGGGTACAAAGTATTTGGCGCAATGAGAATTACAGGCAGTTGAAAGAGATACAAATTAAAATATCTCTTTTATTGGCTGGTGTTACTTTGAACAAACAGCACTCTGTGAACTGTATTCAGTTGAGCAATTGAAAAACATTTTTTTCGATATTCGAAAAAATCCATGTCCAGAATGTAACGTTTTCTCATATTCTGGTTGCTTCAATTTTAGTTTCGATTATATGTGCTAAATGCTCAGTATTTGGTTTCATTTTGATGAGAGAGTGGATGACTTTCGTTTTACTTTTGTGTGATATCAACTATTTCTGTACAGAAAAAAAATGGCACCTCATATAGATGACATAACAACCTTTTAGCATATTTCTAGCATTATTATTATTATTTCACTCAATTTTTAAGCAACATAACAATGCGTTACAACAATAAAAAAAAGTGTTATACCTTTTTAGATCATTCAAATACTTGTTAACTGGTACACTTTATAAAACTGCTTTCAGTTTATAAATAAAGTTCTTCCCCTACTCTAAGTGAAAAACGTAATTTTAGTCTATGGATTATCTGGTTCTTCCTTTATTGATCTTTGTATCATCCTCCGACTAAAATGTACAGTTTTGAATTTCTCGCAGTACACTATAAAACGTGAAGTGCTGATCAAGCTATAACGCCAAAGAAAGGCGATCTTGCTAATGTGAAAACTAGAGAATCAGCCTACTATCAGAACGTGCAAATATATTTTTTAGAATCTTGGAAAGTAAAAGTTTAAATATTATTATGGCTTGCGCAAGTTGGTTTATGGATCAAGTGCAAATATTTTTCCAGAACGTTTGATAGTAATTAATGGAGGGAAATTATAGTTAATTATTAGAAACTATCGAATTCTTGATAAATATGATGGAATAATAAAAGAAATATGTAAAGAAAGTTAAAGATGTGCTATTGATAGCAAACAATGTCAGAATGATTTGAGATAAGGAGTGATGCGATAAGGTTGCTTGATACTTGGACTCCTTTTCAGCTAAATCCGGTTTAAAGAGTTGTAAGGAGAGGAACGAGATAAAACGTTATTATAATTGCAAGATCTCGACCATGCAAATCACTTAGTCTTACCATAATCAAAACAACGAAACCAGAAGCATTGTATGATATAAAACTGCTGAAAATTACACTTTAATATGAATGAAGCAAACACTTCTAACTGAACAAGGGCCAGAAAGAATTTGATTGAACTATACTGTAGAAGAAATTGAGAATTTTACTGGTACGGGAGCTAATGCTAATACTGAAACTGACAAAGATAACATAACGTAAGGATTTAATGCAAATGCTTCTTTCAGAGGATTAATTAATATATGGATATGGAAATGTAACGTGAGAAAGTGCAACATTCTTTTAGCTATCAAGAAAGCATAAAGTTCTGGGTATAACATACATTGGACACAATGCTAACATACAACCTATTATTAATGGGTGAATCCGATTATTCCATTCCAAAATTTTTTTTTTTTTTTTTTTTTTTTGGCTAGATGAGTGAAGCAAGAATGCTTTTTATAATCCCCGTTATCTATGGAAGAAAATGAATTCTTGGATGGGGTGTTATTGAGCGCTGTAAGTTCTGGTCATCGCGGGGTAACGGCAATAGCCGAGCTTCAGTTAAAACTTCATTGGCTACATCATTGCCATCTGTTACCCTCCGGATATCCTCTCCCAAAGTTTTCGCAGAACGTTACTGGTTTGATAGGTGAAGCATAAATGCTTTTCATATTCCCCTTTGTCTGAAGGGGAGTTCTTTGAGTGGAGAGTTATTGAGCGTTAAGCTCTACCAAGAAGGTCAGTGAGATTAGCTGTGTTCAGCTGAGCGTAGAATTGACTGGGTCTTTTGTATTTGTAGAATTCTGCTTCATTGTAGTCTGAAACTTGCTTGATCAGCGGGTTTGGATGATTGTTTGTCTTGGTGAAGAACTTTTCTGCAAGATCATGGAGGGGAGGTTCCCAAAGTTTTAAACTTAAAAATAATTATAATATGAACGCTGTCTGAATTAATGAAAGGAGTATTTGTAAATCTCAATAATTTTTTTTAATCTTTTTTTAATATTTCGAATAAATTTTAATTATCATATAAGGGTATTTTATTATTATATAGAAAAAATTACTTTATGCAGTCAGCATATTTTTCTCAAAACATACTTTTAAGCATTCTGCCTGGAATGCCATAACAGAGTGTTGATATTACAAGGCGACGGTTAAAAGTTTCCTCAACAGAGTGAACAGAAATAACACGAGAGAGAGTTAAGCACCTTCTGTTTTTGCAGCTGTGTAAAATTGTATGCTCCAATTCTAGGGCTTATTGAAGCGAAGTTTGTTTTCTTTTTTTTTTTAAGGAACATCACTGAAAGAAGCAAGAAAAAGCAAATGCACCACATTGAAATAAAATAAAAAATAGATACATTCATATTTTTACAAAAATATTTATTAAATATTTATAAATATTTAAAATATATAAATAATTTAAAAAAAAAAAAAAAATATATATATATATATATATATATATATATATATATATATATATATATATATATATATATTAAGAATACCATGAGAGCGAATTCGTAGAATTTACTCCCGCATAAAGATATTAACTTCTTAAGCCGGAGTGTTTTTTGGTAGTCTGTAGAACTTAAACATTTTTTACTCCCAAATGACGTAATGACGTAATCATTCGTGCATAATATTTTTTTAAAATTGATATGATGATATATCGCCTTTTTTTTTTTTTTTTTTTTTGCTTTGAACTGGAGTCCCGTAAATGCTTAAACTTACGGTCGAGTAATCTTCTAATGCACCCATCACAACAAAATGCGGTGGATACGCGATAGGAAGATCTCTAAGCAGTGGCGTAGCTAGAGCTTTTGCTGCCGGAGCGGTTCCTGAGTTTCCCACCCCTCTCAATACACACCCGAAAATACTATAAACGTTCAAAACCACGTATAGGGAAATAAATTAAAACACTATGTTTATGTTTATTTTAGTTGTAAGTATAGCTGTTAAAAACTAATTATTAATCAAGTAATAAAAATTACTAAGTTAACATAAATAAAAAAATCGTAGAAAAAAAATATTGTATCTCACGTGAAAAGTGCCGCCTGGGACGGACCACCCCCTTCGCCCCAGCTACGCCACTGCCTCTAACTATTCTCATTTAAATAAAATTTCAAATGAACAGAGTATTTGATAGGCATTTGGGTTACCATTCTGGTGATCGGTGGACTGAAACTAAGGATGGAAAAACTCAGACACTTTTTTGCGTTTTGAGATTTTTGGACGATCAACATTTACCAATTTGACTATTTTTTTATTTCCATTCTTTTTTCTATTACGATACGTTTTTTTTTGTGCGTGTGTGTGTGTGCGCGCGTGTGCGTGTGTGTGTGTGTGTGTGTGAAATACCCAATTCGTAAAATCCGCATTTATGAAGCATGTGTAAGATTGACATGTTTTCACTGTTCTATCAAAGTGAAATGGACAGTCAACAGTGCTGTTCAATACAAGAATAGTTCAGATCATCATTACGCAACGATAGCATTATTCACAAGTTTCACAACAGTCGCATGAAATTATTGAAGCTTGTTATGCTAATATAAAAACTCTCCAGTTTAAATTACAATTGCTTTGTCGGTAAACTTCGTAAAGTTGTCATGGATCGGAGAAAGTCATCAGTAAAGCGAATATAGTAAGCAAATCATGGAAAAAGAATCCCGAGATCATTTGAATTTGTACGGAAGTAGAGCCAAAGAACACGAAGTAAAGATTAGTTTTTCTACAGATCGATGGAGATCGATCTGTAGAAAAGGAAACGTGGTTGGAGTTGTTGTGAGGAGAGCCAACGTCTGTAATGTCTTTGGAGCAAGAGCTGGTTAAGAAAAGATCCATGGTATCAGGGGAGTGATGAGGATTATCTGGTATCGTGGTTGACAGATGAAGAGTTTGATCTACGAAGTCAAAGAAAGAGGCCAGTTTCATTATGAACATTGTAGACTTCAAGGAAAGTGTTACACCAAAATGCTATAATGTTATAATAAAATTGTTGTAAAACTAAGTATTTACGAAACAGTTAAAAAAAAAAAAAACTAAGCACAATTGAAGTGTTTTATTCCAGTCGCTATTTAATATCGAAGTGATTTCTTTATGGTAAAAAAAATGATGTCAACTTCCGTCAGCTTTCTCCCAAACTCTTTCAAACATCCACATAGTCTGACTTATTTTGTATCTGAACATTTGTTAATAGTAAACAACAAAAACTAATAAAAAAAAGGGAAGCACAACGCGAATGATGATGTTCACCCACTACTGTAAATGTGACAGCTCAACATAAGTAGGCTACAGTAGGATTCCTTGTGCAGGACACTATCTACAGTGTGTGTTAATATTTTTTCTTATATAAATATTACACGGCCGCAAGTTAGTGTTTCTCAATCGTGTTTTGCTAGCATAACAAACCTAAGATGGACGATTCTCTCCCCCCCCCTCCAACACACATATGTGTGTTGGAGAGGGGGGGGTCGCTTATTTGCTTTTGCCTTTTCTTCCAGAAAATAAAATTTGCATTAATTACCAAATGAAAAATTATGTTTTAAATAGAAAATATATATATATATATATATATATATATATTTTTTAAGTCGATGTTTATTAAAGGGATATCTCTAACTAGGGTTTGGGATAAAATTTATTCCACAAAATAATAATATTTATAAGACGCTATTATCATTTGCAAGTCCCCTAGAAGAAAAATCGAAAACTAATAGTAGCAAATATACCTGTCATTAATGCGGACACAATTTACGCTTCCACGGATATAAATTCGTCAAGGCACAAGACAGGAGGATTCTTCATCGTCGTTCTGATGGGGTAGGGATGATTACGCCTAAGTATTCGGAGACAACCACGACGTCAACAAGTAAAGCACTGCTGTAGAAAACTGATTGTTCATCTCATGTGAAGAATAGAGAAATTAGCCTTTCCGAATATGTGTTTAAAACAGGTAGAACAGGGAAGATTTACTTTAATAAGGAAGTTTTAATATATTTTAATTTCAGTTGTTCTCATCGAATTCTTCTTATTCAGGTAAAGCTGCCAAAATGCAATTACAGGATAATTAATAAAACAATCTTTACTTAAAAACGTTTATTATTGAAACACTCCTGAAGTGAAATATACAATATGAAGAAGGAAAAACAAATTCAGATTCTGATGCATACAATTCAGTTCGGGACGCACTCGTGAGAGATGAAGTCACTCCATTTATGGAAACCAAGTTTTCAGATCCGCGCAATCATAATTCAGGAGCATAAAGCACGTTGAATTTTGATGGTTTTTTCTGAATCTAAATCTCTCATTATTGCTCGGAAACGGTTCAGAACTCATTTTGCAGAACAAGTTCAGAACTCGATCAGCATGGTCACCGAGTGCGTGATGTAGCTTGGGTTCAAAGCAGCTGGAGAATCCTCCACATCTGAGCTCTACCTTCTCCTATTTCTCCCTTCTACGATATGAATTCTAATAAGGAACAAAATATTACACAATTTAATCAATATTAAAGCAACTTCTGGAAGTGGTGTTTAAATTCGCGATATGATTGTCAGTTGATGTGACATGAAATTCTGTTGCGATAAATTCACTTAATGCACTATGCGTAGTAAAACTCAGTGCTTCAGAAATGCTATTTGAACATTGTCTGCAGCAAATCAATACATCGTTTTGAACTTATCTTCTTCCCTTTTCAAAGGTGGCATACAAATGCATGAATAAAAGATGATCTCTCACCACTTTCATGACTCTTTTCATTTCTGGGAGCAATCATTTTCTGAAAGGAGAGAAAAAAAGTCAGAAACTGAATTAGAAAAATGCGACATAATTTAAACCATTATGTTATTTAAACTAATGACGCATATTTCATTAATATGCATCTTTAGTATTTACACAGTGCAAACGAACACCATCATTAATATGCATCATTAGTATTTTAATAAATTATGAAAGCGAACGTAATCAGTTCGCCAACGAACTTCTGTTTGCAGTCAAGATGGAAGAGAGGATTGAAAAATGCGTAAATAAATGAACGTTTTCTTTTCGTCTGTCACCATTTTCCCCTTCAAAGAAAAACACAGGGAATTTGAACTGCATCCTTTACGAAGAAGCGTTAGTTGTATGGATTCATCGTTCGCCTATACCTGGAATATTTTACTCATCTAAGCTATAACTTTTACCGAAAGCAGACTAGCAGTGGTGGCAAACTTGCGGCGCATTTATTTGTACTGCGTGACGAGTCAGCGGTAGCAACAACTCAAAAGGAAAAATCCGCTTGGGATTTTTTCTGTTGGGCCCATTAATGAACTCATTGTTTTGTTCGAAGATGAAAGTTTCGATGCATCTTTGATAAAACTGAAAGGAAATTTATTCCTAATATGGTCAATTCTAGTGCGTATTTTCGAATTTATCCCAGTGCAACAAACTCCTAATGTCGGCAAACAAATCTAAAATATGAAGACGTATTTATTCAAAAGATGAGATCAAGGCAAGTGGCTAAACCTTAATCCCACTGCAACCATCTTGCACGAGCAAACCGAACAACGAGAGATCGGAGAAAATTACTAAGCATGACAGCAGAAGAGAAAGAAATGAAAATATTTAACATGACAGAAACCTTATTCCAATAATATAAAAATGCATCTTAATTTATTTTGTTTTCCTTAGAAGTAAAAATGGACCTATATGTTTATACTGTTTTAAGAAAAAAACATTTTAAATATCTTATTTTTAAATTCATCAATGCACCTTTTTATCATAATATAATAATTGATTCATGACAAACGAAAACGAGATGGCTCACCCGAGCAAATAGAAATGATGAGCTGATAATCACTGCTGGTAATATTAGGCGATTTTACTCCATAAAAAAATTAACTTTTAGAACTCTTGAAATTTTACAAATGAATGATTATTCTGAAAACACATCGCCAATTAATTTTGGACACTTAGCATCGTTACTATCAAATTGATATGTGAGGGAATAATAATCTCAATAACCAGTTGATTATATGCGTGAATGTATCTAATAATGAGTAATCTCAGCCTGCAAAACGCATTCAACTCATTGAATCTACGGATCAGTGCCGAAAGCTTTACACACCTCGCCGACCCAGGCACACACGATCGCATCATGTGGATGGCTAATTGAATGCTGCCGTCACTATTGCGTCATGCCTGCTCCAATCATCATCGGACAGGTGCTCATTCGAGATAAGTGGTCAAATGAAGTATGGTAACTCATCCTCCTGCTTCTTGAACAATTCTATGACGATTATTCACAGCCGACATATCCGGCTGGGAATAACCTTGACCATACAGATGAACTCGACAACGAAGGAATCCCCTGAACGGGAAAAAAAAAAAAAATCTTCAAGCATACAAGTTGTCTCCATCCACAGTATTACTAGTTGATGGGTGTCTTCGGTTGTTGGAAAGTGTCGATACATTCGCCGCTGTTGCACGTTTGATACTTTACACCCGCACGTATGAAGGTGACGGTCACAGCGTACTTAGTTATTTGGATCCTGCTCTTGCAGTGTATCGGTAGAACTGCACATATTAGCGCATATATAAAGACGAATTTTTATAAAAATCCATATCCCATCTGAAATTTTTAATATCAATTTTTTTGTATTTTTATACCAAAAAATTATGATATTAAAAAAAAACTCCTTAGCCTACTCACGGTACTAATATACTATAAGCTTACAAACTTTCTCAAGTTGGAATCACATAAAAAATCACATATTTAGGATTGCTGTTAAAATTTGTAGAGTCAATTCAGTTTTAATTAAAATGATCATTTATAGTCTCAAAACTGAGAAAAACGACTGGAAATTATACAAAATTATAAGATACAAACGACATAAACGGAGTCTCTAATATAGATAAAACCACTATTGGACTTAATTGGTGTGATCACGAGTGATAGCTGCATTATATAACGTAGTGCATTGATTCTCAAACTGTGGGGAGCGACCCCCATGGCGGGGGGAATAACTTGAAAGAGGGACCCGGCATAACAAAAATTAAAACTGCCCTAAATCAGTTTTAAAAATAAAAAGAAATAAAAACACAGAAAGGAAAACTTTTGATGATACAGATTTTAATTATCATGGATTTCAAAATAACTAATAATTATTTTCTTCACTCGCACATAAAATGCGTGTGCCAGAGGCAGTGTTGATAGTTCGGCAGCGGCCGCATCCTCTTCCAAGCAGCACACTATACACGCACAGCTGAAAGCAGTGACTTAATGACATCTCATTGGCCCTTGTTGGGCCGGGAGGGGGCAGTTTGTCGCCAGAGTCAGTGGTGATGAGCGGTTATACCTGTTTGAGGTTGTGTTCTTATGCATTCAAAGTTTCAGTGCAATTGTTCTGATTTTTTTTACCTCTTAAAGTTTACTTGTTTATGAACAATTGATCATGAAGCGTTTCCTGAATAGTGATAGAAATGAAGATACCAGTGCTTCTTCAATTAGTGGTGGGAAAGAAGCTACTCGGAGTGTGAAAACAAGAAGGTATGATGAGAACTATTTATCACTCGGCTTTACGAAAACTGTAATTAATGATGAAGAAAGTCCGCAATGTGTAATCTGTTTAAGTATTTTAGCTGCAGATAGTATGAAACCAAAAAAATTAAAGAGACATCTTAAAACCAAACATCCTGAGTTTACAAATAAACCAAAAGATTTTTTGTTAGAAAGCTTAGTGGCTTGAAGTCCACCCAACAGAACTTTGCTAAAACTACAAATGTGACTTCCAAGGCCCTTTTAGCCTCTTATCAGGTTTCTCATAGCATTGCTAAATGTAAGAAACCATACACAATTGCAGAAACACTGATTTTACCAGCAGCGACTGACATGGTATCAACAATGTTGGGTGACGCTTCTGCTCAACAATTGAAAAATATCCCCCTCTCTAATGACACACTTTGTAGAAGAATTTCAGATATTTCTGGCGATTTACATCAGCAGTTAATTGAGAAGTTGCGTAACAACTGCTTTGCACTTCAAGTGGACGAAGCGACTGATATTCGTAAAGATGCTCATTTGATTGCGTACATTCGTTTTTGTTGATGAGTGTAATATACGAGAGAAATTGCTTTTCTGTGAGCCTATCTTGAAAACAACAACAGCTGAAAGTCTTTTTGACATGATTAATGCTTTCTTTAATGTAAATGATATATTGGGATAAGTGCACTGGTATATGTACAGATGGAGCTCGTTCAATGTCTGGAGTCCGTACTGGATTACAAGCAAAAATTGAAGCTGTTGCTCCCGAAGTAGTATGGACTCACTGCATGATACATCGGGAGGCTCTGACAGCTAAAGAACTCAGTCCATCTCTTCATGAAGTACTGCAGACGATTGTAAAAACCGTCAATGTTTTCAAGACAAATCCTCTGAAGTCTAGACTTTTTAAAATGCTGTGTGAGGGAATGGGTGCCGAACACACTGCTTTGATGCTCGATGGCTTTCAAGAGGCAAAGTATTAAAGAGAATGTTTGAGTTGAGACATGAGGTGCTTTGTTTTATAAATGGAGAAAACCACTCACTGGGAGACAGTTTCAGCAATAAGGATTTTTTATTGAAAATGGCTTACCTCACAGATATATTTGAGAAACTGAATATTCTCAAATATATCTGTGTACGTTCTTGGAATGGTAAAGTTAAGGCATTCATGAGAAATTTAGAGCTCTGGAGACACAGTATGGAAAGCGACACGCTAGACATGTTTCCTACTCTAATGTCAATGGCACAAGACACTGATAATCCAGTGCTTCTAATGGTGATAAAAAGCTGCCTACTTGATCATCTCATAATGTTGAAAGTTCATTTCGAAAAATACTTTTGTGATGATATTGATGAATTTTATTGGATTAAAAACCCATTGGAAAATGCACCTGGGCCATCATCTCTGAACGTAAATGAGCAAGACAACTCATCGATCTCACTAGTGATACTTCACTGAAAAGTAAATTTAAGGAATTGTCTTTGTCAGAGTTTTGGATACATACTGGCAAGGAATTCCTAACTTTGAGCCAAAAAGCATTAAAGATTCTTATTCCTTTCGCAACAACTTATTTATGCGAGAAAGGCTTTTCTGCTTTGACAGCTATGAAGTCAAAGTATCGTTCAAGACTAAATATTGCTAAAGAACTTAAAGTGGCCATTTATGATATTACACCACGTTTTGATATACTTTGTTCTCAAAAGCAGGCCCATCCATCACATCAGACTTTGACATTTAAATGTTTGATTATTTTTACAGAGAAAAATTAAATACTTATTAGTTAAATATTGTTTCATTTCAATAGATATTTTGGTTAATTGCAAGTGTTAAAACTAATTTTTATTATAGGCCTAATATTGTGATACTTTAATTATTTTGTGTCAAAACTGTTAAATAGTATGTAGAAAACACAAAATAAACTGAATAAAACGTCAAACTTATTATGACTTCTATTTTGATAAATAAAATCGGCGGGGGGAGGGGCTGACTGTGAACGTATAGTATAGGAAAATGCAAATACAAATTTAAATTAAATTAATCAAATTAAAAAAAGAAAAATACAAATTTAAATTGCATATATAGACATTTTTTACCTTACGTATACTATACGTTAACTTAACGTATGGTATACCCAAAGTAAAAAAAAAAAAAAAAAAATCTATAACTTTCTCCCATCCTGAGATTTTTATTTAATAAGGTCAAAGCACCTTGTGGAAACTTGTATAGGTAAAATTTATAAGTTCTGCATTACTTCAACCTTGGCATCTCAGGGTCTGGCTCCCACTGACGAGACATCAATAAAGCTCGAAACCGGTCTGGGTAGTGACCCTTCCCTTAATGCATAGCATCATATATGTCCGCAAGGAGTTGTGCTTTGCATTATGGGAGATACTAAGGAAAGTGATCAGAGCAGAGCTTATTCCACCTTTACCACGAGTTGCCTCAGACCTGAAAATATTTCAGGAGCAAACTTGACTTACTCGCTTGTTTGCTTACTTAAAAAAAAAAAAAAGATTAAATTGCATATTTTAGCTTATTTCTGTAAATTTACGGTTGAAACCTCAGGAGATGCAGTAAAACCACACTAAGGTAACATTTTCATAGGCGAGGAAATGTGTTAAGGGTCTGCGTTAATCAGGGAAGAACTGCATGAACAAGGCTCACGTAAATTCATTAATTTTTATACAATAATATAAGACGATACATTTTCTGAATAAAAGCGGATTCATTTACTAAATACCCCTGCCATTTTATAACGTTCTTCTTGTCATTATCTTGTCTTTATTCTTAATTTCCTCTCATCGCTAGTTTGACGTCTTTAAAAGACGTAAAAAGAAGAGAATCCTCCAGAGGAGTCTTCCTGCTTTGTGTGTCCGCAGCCATCCTTTAAAATATCATAAATATTCATACTCGAAGAAAACTTTGACAGCACTCCACAATATCTTTGAATACATAATATGTTTACATGTCTCCTCTAAACGCACGTGCACTTCAAGGACACGTTTATAATTTAAGAGATAAAATTTATCGTTGGTTGCAGTAACAATATTCAGCATACATAAACAAACAGTTGTTTGCTCCGCTAATATCTTTCTTCCCATCCATTCCCCCATCGCACACTTGAAGAACAGATCATTTACTCCAGGGATATGATGTAGTTTACGGAGCATGATACTGTTATTAAGGTGCGAATTGCTTTATTCTGTATTGGATCCCCCTGGTAATAAGGAAATCGGGCTTTATCACAAACTCTACACACTGAAATAAGCAACAATAAAGCTTTACGCTAATTATTAACGTTTGGCGTGTTTTGACATAAAGATCCTCGTGCTGTGTCAGATTTCTATGCTTGCCAGTTTATTGTATATTTCATTGCAACGTCTGTCTTGTATTAAATTAAGCCATCAGAGGGCACCAGCAGCAAGAAATGTTGATAATGTGAAAAATAACGATTTCGCATAACTGTTATTACGTTTACAACTTTTTTTTAAATTTATGGATTGTTTATATGTTTATTAAACAACCATTTTCTTCTGTTATCTTATTTTTTATTTCCTGTTAACTGGGAAGTTACCAGCAATTTTTTTTTTCAATAATAAAACTGGCATTTTCACTTTCTGGTTTTCAAGAGGAAAACTAGAGGGGAAAGAAGTGCACAGCTGACTTGACATCAAAAGAATCAAATTGAGCTCAAAGAGTGAAGTCATCTTCTTACTATTATTAAAATGTAAGAAACTAAATCTTGTAACAATCTTCACTATTTAATTAGGACATGTTATGAAATTTTTAATCACCTGCTTGGACACTCGCTTGCAATCGTTAATGCAATAACACTAAATCGCGTTCCTGACGTTGAGGTATGTCGGGCTAATACATAACCAAAGACGGCATCTAAGAGATAACATTCCGTATTTGGAAAGCAAATATGTGTGTCGTTTAGCAAAAACAAACACACTCAGTCAGCATTAATTTTCGAACACCCCATCCACAGAAAGGTAGAGAAATGCGAGGCGTTTATCACAAGGGGGAGCTTTATAAGCAAAACTTTGAATATTGATTTTACTGACAGTGGAATGGAGGAAGCAGCAGAAGGAGGTGTTCGATGGAAAGTAATATCAGACAGATAACAGCTTCTGTTCTGCTGACGTATTTATTACTCACGTTACACTTTGGCAAACGACAAACATTCGGAAAACTTCTCCGACACCAGATAAAAGTCTAAATGACAAAGAATGGCTTGCGCTCGCAAATGATCGCGTGAAAAGAAATGCGAAATGCTCGCTATATCAGATACTAAAATGGAATAAAGCAGCTTTACAGTTAATGCCGTGTAGAAACAATACTCGAAATGACCAACAATTCGACAACAACAACAGCAAGAAATGACCCAATCGGCTTTAGCTTCCCAACCCCTGAGATCGTTAAGAACTTGTTACCGCTGCCAAAGCAGCATGGATATAAGACCAAGGATTCTTTATTGATCTGTATGCGGCCTGTAAACATCTGTTCCTGTTTATAGTACTTGAAAACAAATTTACTGCGAAAACAACAGTTTCACAATGTTACAGGGTTGTCACTTCAACAGCTTCGTAGTACTTGTTCGGATTAGTTATAATAATGTTGAGGCAATTAAGCTCGCGAGACTAATATATCATCTCTGTTAACTGAGTGTGTGCTTCTTCTGATGTATCTGTTTTGTGCATGTATGAGAGGAAACCATATGTTTTATTTTATTTATTTAAACTCTTTCACTTTCCTATGAGAACAACTCATTTGAAATGTCCTTATAAATTTCCTTGCAAGTTTTGAGACGTAATTAGTAGTTTGATGAACTCCCCTAACAGTCGAAATGGTTTACTTTGGTTCCGCACGAATTCAAACACAATCTCCGAAGTCTTTGTTTCTTATTGTTTCAAGAACCTCCAATGGCCGAAGGGCTATTTCGAATCTCTTGGTTCTCCTCAGATCACAGGTAGAAACCCAATACACTTGGGGGGGGGGGGGTCATGTCGTAAGGTTATGTAGTTAAGCTGTCGATTGGTAGTCCAAATCGTGTTATTAACATTTAGAAAAATTTGTTTAAATAACGTTAAAATTATCAAATTTTAAACGGCAAGGTCTTTTTTGCGAATGAAACTGCAGTATCAAATTCTGTTGATTTTCCGGTCGATAGGATTCGTGACTCAAACGTTCCTTAGTTGATTTCCAGAGTAGCGTAATCGTAGGGCAACCCTTAATCTACCTAAGAAATTAATGTGCATACGTTAGTATGCTTTGGTGGATGGGAAGCATTAACATTTTTAAACAAATACAAAACCCCTCGTTTGCTAAAGTTCTTTTCAACGGTAAAACTTTAGATTTACAAAAGTAACAGCTGCTGACCTCACTTTACGCGATTAAAATGACTGCTAGATTTTGGTAACAGATGCATCACATGATGCGTCTTTGAACACGGTACCTGATATTTGTATGCTTCTACTAATAATCTACTTCTTTAAACTGTACTTTTGTCATAGAGAGCAGGAATAAATTTGAGGTCAGACAGTACAAGTAAGTTGTACACCCTAGGAATTAGCCGAGGGTGTTTATAAAAATAAGCTCCTATAAAAGGGGGCTTACTCTGGGTAATGAAAATTCATCGCCACCTGAGTTCGAGAGTTACTCTTTGGTTTTTCATACTTAACCGAAATGCTAAGACAGTGTCTTAGAATGTTTGGTATTCCACTAATTACAACATTAAAATTAATAATCGCAAAACCCCAAAAGAGTAAGTAATTAATTTATCAAGCTAATACGCACTGAATGCAAATTCGGGCTATTGAAACGTTCTCAAAGTTCTCTGTATTTCGATAACTTCAGTGAGTGCATTCGTTTCTAATGCAGGCGGCATTTTGTATCCGCTATAATTAACGGTATCTTCTATGAAGAGTCTAACAGACGTCCGTGTTATCAGTAGCACCACAGTCGTGTCTTTATTTACTAGTTCCGATTGATGGTTGCCGGAGTGCTGAACTACGGCATAAATAAATTGCGCTGCAGCTGTAAATGTACAGTGGCTCCATTCGTTTTCCGTCCGAACGAATGTGACTGTTCACGTGCGTTTTACTTCAGGCAGAACAATACGCAAACATCATTATGCTGTTTATCTCTCATTCTGTATACGTTGTTCGTACAAGCGAGTGTATTTGATCTTTGTTACGTCATTCTGATGAAGGAAGTACATTGTTGTTCCCTACAACGGGGAGAACACGGTTATGTCTGCGTATAAAGCTAAGGACAGAGACATTTATTGCTGAACAAAATTATTTAATTTGTATCCTGTTAAACTAAAAATAAAAGGATAAAACTGGGATCTTGGAAAATGAATCTAAACTTTAAGAATTATGTCGATAGCGATGCAAGAATGAAAAAAAAAAAAAAAAAACTGCCTATTTATTTAATACCTGCTCGGTTGTAATGGTTGCTTTCCCACTTGTTTTGTGGGAGGGGTTAATAATAACCTCCAGTACTTACAAGCGTCTAATATCCGCGACCTGCCTGGATTGGTTTTCATAATCGTAATTTTAGAATAAGGTGGTGGTCAGTCCTGGTTTTGCCTAAATGCGATACCCTTTGGATGGTATGGAAACTAAAGCCACTGCTGGGATCACATGAAATGGAAGATTGGTATTTAACCTGCAAGTCTGATTCTCTGTCAGTTCAAAGAGGAACTATTTTGTTTTCTGAATATTCGTCTTAATTTTGTTTTCTCTGAGCCCGATCCCACGAAATTCCTAAATGGTTTTGCAAAACATGTTTTACCCAGTCTTATGAAGAGAGTATAATCCATTCATTGGAACTCTGCCCAGAACAATGCCACTTTTGAGTCCCGTAATACAAAAACATCACGCAATGTGCAAGTGGAAAGGCATGCGGGTTGGGGGGGGGGAGTAAAGAAAAGTTCCCGGCTGCGCCAGAGAACAGAGGTTATAATTAGCATACAGTTATTCCAGTACACGCAGAGAGAGAGAGAGAGAGAGAGAGAGAGAGAGAGAGAGAGAGAGAGAGACCAACCATTTATATCGTATAAAGGCCCGAAGCCTCCTGAGCTCAGTTGGTTTACGCGAGCTTTGTGAATGGAAAGACCTGGATTCGAATCCCGTCTTTCACTTGAGGAATCTTTGTGGTTTTTTTTCCAATAAAATGGCGAGTTAGCTGGTCTCATTCGAAGAAGAAGGGCTTTTCCCCCTGAAACTGTGGTTTTTCGTCCATTAAAACAGGCAAACCTGCCAGAAGAACACACGCAATATAATGACAGGTCACCTCGGGAATAAGAATTAACCAACCTTCGATTCCTGTCAGTGTCGTGAGGAAGTTTTATCTGGTCTCTATTCGACTAAAGGTGAGTTAACTGGTCTGATAAGGAAGTAGGGTTTTTTTGCACCCGGAAACTCGAGTTTTTCGTCCCTCTGAACAACAGACCAGCCCTTGAACACACACGGACTACATTCATGAATATTGCCCTTAGGGGATGCAGCAGAGGAGTGACGAGCTGGCTGAATTAATTCGTCATAAATCCCTCATTAGGGGACTCAACCCATCCTAAAGAACGGATGAGAAGGATAGGATTGACATTACCTAAAAAAAGAACCAGGTCCTTTTTAGTGCCCTTTCATTAGTGTTTTTTTTTCTTTTTTTTTTTTTTATTTTTATTCATATTAGACATTTATTTCTGTTCCTTTGCAAACTGCATATTTGGTGCAAACATCTTCGCATTAATTTGAAAATTTCAAGGCCACGAACTCGACATTCCACCAACTAAGGAAGTTCCGGCCGACCTTGCAGCTGATATTCAAGAAACCCAAATCTGATTACATTGGTAAAAGAATAAAAATGACTTTTATAAATCACAAGATATAAATTCAAGAAAAAGGTGGGTGGAAGGTCTGTATAACAAGCTTTATATACCTCTATAAAGCGATCATCCCAGTCTTATCCTGCTACTCCACCGAGGCATCGAGTCAATCGCGTATTTTCTGCACGTAAATGCAACCAGCCTGCCTTGAGTCAGAGCTGTGATTACTCGAACATGCGCTGCTGTTGCTCGGAACAAGTTCACCCTCTGAACGGAAAAATGCAAATACATCATCGTTACATTTGAGAATGGAAGCAACTAACTGGAAACTTCGTGTCTGGTGGAAATGGAATCGTTTCTTACCGACATTTAAATCACTTAACAGACCTTGCGATTGTCCGGTGAAATTTGAAGGACGACTCGGTGCTACGGAGTAATCAGTGATGTAATCTTTCAGAATTCAATTATCGACTGAACCGCAAAACGATAAAAGCATGCAGGTGCATTTCAGAGTAGCTATCCCAGGAAACTCAAGGAACAGAAAGGGCTGTAGCAACGTAGGTCGTCGTCTATTGACGGATTTAAGCAGTGTAGTGAAATCGATAGAGAGACTGGAACGGAAGAAAGGAAGAATTAATTCTTCTTTTAACTTGTGGATTACTTCGGCAAACGAAACCCACTTTTCATCTTATTCATTTATTCAAGGTTAAAAAAGAAGAAAGGAGGGACATTTTAGAAGAGCTGAAGATTTAGAGTTTGTTGAATATTTTGAGGAAACAATTATGAGGTGAGGTTAGTTTTGAAATTGAACAGGGAATAGCTGCGTGACGAGTGTTGCACGTGTTCTAACAGGTTTTGAGTGCGATAGTAAGTTATTTCAGTGTTGTCGATCATTGAAATCGTCCGAAAAAAGCGTGTTCCACAGAAATACAACATCAGTGTGTGTGTGAGAGAGAGAGAGAGAGAGAGAGAGAGAGAGAGATCATTGATTAGCCACCCTATTGGTTTTGTGTTTGTTAGCCGAAAAGATAAAATCCTATTTTCGAACTAAAGCAAATTCTTTCGAAAGCGAGAACAAACATGAATCACTTTAATCTTTTGCAGGGTTGTTTGAAATCAACTGAAAGTTCCCAACAATCATGGACTCGATATATAAATATATATAATCACATACATATAATCACATACATATAGATGATAGAGAGAGTTTAAAAATCTTAAAAAGCTAATTAGCCAATATCTTCGGATATAACGCAACATTTTATTATAGTGCACATTGGAGATAATACGTCTGCAAAGAAGTCGAACCAACTTCCATTTGGTTGGAAAGACGAGGTTTTCCAATCTCCTATGAACGCAATGAATTTTTATAAGAATTTTTCAACTGAAAGTGAATTAGTCGTTCAGATATGAAGTGCTAGAATTTTCCCTCCTAAAACTTTTTTTCATCCAGTAAACTACGAAACCTGCCAAGAGAATTGCATAAAACCACAGACATAATGTACTATTTTAACGGACTCGATTCTTTCTACTGTATTTCTAAGCAACTCTGTTTCCCCCCTTCCTGTCACTGATGTACCTTTTAAGGATTTTTTTAAATATTAGGCTGTGAAGACGCAGAAGAGTTTCCATATTTTACACGTCACTTCTTTATTTCTGCTCTTTTGAATCAAAGAATAGTAAATTATTCAATTTAAGCAGACTAGCATAGCAATAGAGAATATTGTCTGTTAAGTGAAATTTTTCTCAGTAAAATTCTACTTTCACTCTTGTATGAGTCTGGTTAGCTCCCTCTCAGTTGAAAATTTCTAAAAATGTCCCTTTCCTCGTGTGAAAATATTCTCGTGTCTGGTTGTTGATATAAACCAGGAATTTTAGAAATAAATCGTATCCAGAACACACAACTATAAAAAAAAGAAACTATGATGCAAGGCATTTATATTCTCTCCCCCCTACACACACACACACACACACACACACACACACACACACACACACACACACACACACACACACACACACACACAAAATTAATGTCAGATTAAAAAATCCTGATGTATATTTAGGATTTAAGCCCCAGTAAGGGTTTAAAATTTTTAATGGCGGACAGTTAATAATGGGCTAAAAGAGAAAGAATAAAGGAAATATTAATGCCGAGTCGTAAATCGTTAAAATTTACACACCGTCTACACTTTCTAAAGTTCATTCACCTTTCAATCATATAACTCATGTTAGGTGGATGAAGAACAGCAGATTTTTGTCTCTCTTTTCCAGATTGGAAAATTAACGGAGTATTTTAGTAGAAAGGTTACGATTCGTTTACTTGATGGATGAATATACACACTTCATGAATTTCGAGAAAAAAAAACAGTGAATTTTCAAAACCCTGATTCTTGCAAGCAGAGAACTGCTGATTTAGGGAAAACATTTTTCAAATTCAAAAAGTCGAAATACACTCATGCAAAGAGAAAACGATATTTCTGTCAAGGTGGTGGCAATTTATCCGATTGCTAACTTCGCAACAAGAAAATATCGGCTCGAATTGTCAGGAAACCTGGAAAAATACTGTCAGCTGTAGCTGTACGACTCTTTTTCCGTAACAGCCGCTATACCTCTGTTTCCTTTTTTTTTTTATTGCTACGAGACATTGAAACAAGTGATATTTTAGGTTCGACCGTGGTTCTGAATGCTGACACGGTGACTTTCTCTCGCATCTAACAACGGCCTATATGTCTTCTCCGGAGGATGATCGTACCGTGGCCGTATTCAGGAGAATATCAGTCTTCAGTTATCTTTAACAGAAAGCGTAGCCTTGAGAGTGATTAATGGGCGCTTTCTTTTCCACCGACAGGCTGTCCACGTGGAACATCGTTCTTATCCTTGCTCAGAGTCGACTCTTTTATTGATGCAAACTATAAATTATGTATCACACATAGAATGGTACACGGGATATTAAAAAGAGAAATAGATTTATGTCGTTCTCCTAGTAATTCAGGTAAATGCAGTACAATATCTGACAAAAACAATATAGGTGATAAATTTCATACTCTCTCCAATATGGCAAATTCCTTTAGCTTCTCTGTCAGGTGACACATCCATCGGCCCACCTCTTTCTTGTGATGAATTCCAAATGGATGGTTCCCATTTAGCTGATATCATATGTTTGATAGGAAATTGCATACGTTTTTGAATAAGAATCTTTTCAGCTCCAACAAATATTGACACCCTTCCATTTCTCAAAGGAAACAAACAAAAGGAGTTGAATACGTAAGTTTCTGTGGTTTGGCAGTGGTACAGAAAGCTTCCGGTGTTCAAACCGCATATTTTTAGACAAATAACGAGTTTAATAAAATAAACAAAGAACCCTATAAGTTTCGTAAGCCGTCAGACGTACATCGTCAGGGATAATAGCAAACGTTATACACGAAAAATACTAGGAACAATTAACTACACATATTAGATCTTATCATAACCTCACAATTGGTACATACAAGTAAGTAACTACACCAAGTTTCGTCTGCTTCTTATTACAAATCTGGCTAACGCGGGCATAGGATATGACACGCGCTAAGCTACAGAATGTGACAGCAACAACTAGCATTGTTCCAACACGTATACAGCAATTAAATTAAATTTCTGAGAGTGATACCTTTCATCCACTGTAAAGTGGATGAAAAGTATCACTGAGTGTGATAACTTCTTTTTTAATGTAGGGCAATATTCTAGGCGACTGGAAATGACACAGGAAAATGATCATTTTAAATTCCCATAAAAAGATTCTGAATATGTGATTCAACATAAGGCCAAACGCATGCAGGTTAGTCATTTATATCTCTTTCAGAAACGTAATAACTTTACAGAAATTTTACAATGATATGCGGTGTCGTGAGCAAAATGTTTTAAATGACACTAAAACATTTTGGCGCCCTTTCCTTCAAGATGCTACGATTTAAGAGTACTGTTCTCCATTTGAGGTTCATGAATTAAAAATCCCAGTAAAATTCTTACACTTTCCAGAAGAGGGGTGACCCCTTGTTCACAGTTTCAATCGAACAACTTTCTCATAGATGGTTTATTTTATTTTTTTTATTGAGTCTTTCCCATAAATACTTCCACTATTTCTGCACTTTTCTATAAGCCTATAATATCTCAGTTTAATGTCAAACCCATCGGACTTTTCTTTTTTATGAATTTCATCGCCTGGTATATGCGACTACGAACCCTGCTGAAGCAGGATAAAAAAAAGAAGATTATTTTTTATTTATAGATTTCCAACCTTTCATCAATAACACATAAAAAAGTATATGTGAAAAAATGCATTTTTGCTCCTGTCTGAGTTTCTTATTTCAGATCATTGGATGCACAAAAGAACAATATGGACAAATTCATTACGAATTATTACATGTAGATAATCAGTGAAAATTAATACATTAAAAAAATTAAATTCGCCGGTGTTCTATTAAATTTGGTCCTCGTAATATAAACCATAAAAATAAACATTTACGGATGGTTTGAAAAAAAAAAAGCAATTAAGTTTTTCGTCGAATAATTAAGATAAGCATGCAATTGTTCGAGGAAAAAAAACAGAAAAAAAATGAAAGCATATTCATATAAATTATCAAGGAGTAATTAATTAGGTTTTTCTATGGAACTCTGTTGCTAAGGTAATGACTTCATATTCATCTTTTCTACACTGCACAAATAAATGCTTAATTAACTGTTAGCATAAGAAACTGAACCGAAAAAAAATGAGGATGCTGCTTGGGTGTTTGTTTAGCTTATGTGACTTGTTTATATTATCAGAGAAGAATAATAACAGATTGTTATACATGAATTCGGAAACACCTAGATTGTTCCGTTTTTTTGAGACTGCGGTGGAATGGAGTTGTCATGGTAACAAGTTTAATAAGATGTCTCTTAACTCTCTCGAGAATCAAACTTGTATCGTTATTCTCAACCTTATTAAAATGGAAATGATTTTTGTCTTATGTGGAACCAACAGTTCTCTCTCTCTCTGTGTACGGAAACTAAAGATGGCATGCTGATAAAGAGAAAGCGTGAGACCGACGCACCTGCATGTGGGATTAGGCTTCCAAGCAATGTTTACAATACTAGAGTTGTTTGACAGTTGCAGAAAAAACACTCGAAATTCCAAGCATGTTTTCGTGAAAGTCAGCAGCAAATTTTAGGATTTTACTCATTATAATTTTACCATAATTATTATTCATTTTTTGTGGGCGCAAGGAAAGCAAGGAGGGAGTGGAAAGCAATGGCATTTACCTTAAAAGAACTTAAACATTTGGACTTTTGTTTCTATAAAAACAAATAGTTGTTGTTGTTGTCGTCGCAAGTTTTAATACCTAAGATTTTCAAATATGTTCGCACGTCACAAAGAATCGCCACTGTGATATTACTTAAATTGGAAAAAAAAGTCCATGGAAATTCATAGACTCAATGCGTATGCTATTTCGGTATTTACATCATCAGAGTGATTAAGATGGATTAGCACAAATAAAAATAGCAACTAGAAATCAGTTCAGATTATTCTGTATTGGGGAAACTTAAACCCTATGTGATGGTGATTAAGTAGCGCAAGAGGCGACACATTTATCTTTAGTAAATTATGTTCGTCCCGTGTATTAACTATCACACCTTTGATTGTTAATACACGGGATTAAGACTTTGCCTTAATTACGTGTATTGTGTATTCTTGAAATTATTCTTGAAATTATGGAGTTTTTAATGCCCGATTATTTCTAACAATTTATGCACTACGCAAGCAATTTTTTGAATTGGATTTTTAAACTGTTGCTAAACTATCGGATTTGCATTGTTCGTGAATTATGCAAGTCCGACATATTCAAGATGGTATACCAATGATGTGTATTGGTGGGATCTTTCTTGTATAATCATATAATCTTCCAAACTGTCTTTAATGGCAGAATAATATACAAAAATACGGTAAAGAGCTCGACACATTCGCAGCTGGCATCTACCCAATAACAGAATTTTTCATATTATATCTCGCATACAAGCTTTACACCCCCCCCCCCCTTCTCTTAAGTGACAATCGGCATATCCATTCCTCAAGTCCTCTCTTTCCATTCCGTTTCTCAGCTGATGGGCACTCTAAAAAGACAATTCGAACTTTTAAGACTCCATCCGGAGTACCATTTATTTTCAATTTACTTGCGCCAGTCCGTCCAAGTCGGTCATCATTTCAAGCTTAACACCGACTTAAAATCGGAGCAGAAGGAACGGAAATATTTCAAGTGATTCTAAGAAAATAATTTGATGTTGCCGAGTCGAAAGAATTCACAGTGTGGTTTTGTGCAATCGTTTCTTAGCTCCCTTTTTACATGAGGGGAGTACAGACCATTTCTCCCCTTCCTAACAAGCTTGGTACACTTCTGTATTTCTTAAGCAACTATCAAGACTAACATATCTGGCACATGCGCAGTTGCCGAAGAAGTGATTTTATGAGACTTGCGGCAAACGACATTATCGGAAGTATTTTGACAGTAGGAATGCAGAACTAGAGATCTCGTCCATAGATTGAGACACAGGATACCGACAGAGACATCTTTGCAGCTTGATGGCGTTAATTTTATGTGTTTATCACTAATTCGAAAATATATTTTACGCTAACCACTCTCCAGCCAAAAGGCTGCGGGTTCGAATCCCGCCGTGGGCATGGATGTTTGTCTTTGTCTATGGAAATATTAGTGGCGGTGATTGGCGTTGGTGTAGTTGCGGGTGGGTTGGTGGATTGAGTGGTTGAGACAGAGTTTGTAGAGCAGTTGCCCTCCCTCGAGAGTTTTCAGACTCCCTGGAGGTGTCAAATAATAGTATTAATAATATTTCTGGAATATTACACATTTTTAATGCAAATCTGCCCCCCCCAAGAAAGACTGGACGAAAAAACCTGAAAAAACATTTAGTACCATGAGTGGGCTAACGGTAGTAGTGCATACAAGAGAATGAAATTCCGATACTATTCTCCAGATATTTACATTGTGTCGCTACCCTCTATAATTATGGTCGAGACACAATGTTGCCGGGTTTTGTCGCTGCTTCTAGGCATTGCCTTAATTACTCAGTGGGTTAATTACGACAGCCCCGGTCGCATTATAAAAGGAACTTAACTACGAATTTGCCAATGGCACTAAAAGCCTAGCTACTCCTCTATCTTCGTTCATTTCAGTGAACTTAATTCAATTCTTAGCTAGGATCCAAAATCAGGTCACTATAACAAAAAAAAAAGTAACACTAGAACACAATGTTACAGTGATTCTATAAACATCACCATAATAAAAGATGAGATAGAGCTCTAGTGATTCCAATTTACAAAAAAAGGACAAAAAACAGATTACAATAACTATCGTGCCATCAGCCTCCTGAATACAGGTTATAAAATCTATGCAAAGATATTAACAAGCAAGTTAATATCCTATATAGAATCACAGCTGGGAGAAGAACAGAACGGATTTCGTCAACTAAGACATTGTATAGACTCGGCTTTTATTTTAAAAAATAATTATAGAAAAGCATAGAGGATACAATATTGATACACACATAGCTTTCATTGATTATATAAAAGCATTTGACACAATTTTGATAAATAAACTATGGGAAATTCTAAAGGAATATCACATTCCAAACCAACCATACAATGATCTATTGAACATATACCACAATAATGAAATAGCAATAAAGCAAAAGATACCATATCTACTTGGAAACCAATAAATAGAGGAATCTGTCAAGGCTGTCCTTTATCACCCTTATTATTTAACATATATATATATATGGACAATATTATCAAAAAATGGAGAGACGTAAATACATGTGGCTTCCAAATTAATCGGCATACAAAAATAGACAGGCTTCTCTTTGCTGATGATCAGATCATCTTTGGAAAGACTGAAGACGAACTGCAGAAATCAATCTATAATTTAAATAATATTATACAATATGGCCTGGAAATGTCAACGGAGAAAACTAAAGTCATGGATTTTTGTGGAGATAACACTGTCAGAAGTAAAATAGTAATAAATAATAAATAATTGAGCAAGTTAATAATTTCAAATACCTAGGCTGTAAACTATCTTACATAAATGAAACAGATATTGATTTTAAGATGACAAACACTGGAGTAATGAGCAGAACCTTTAAACCTAATTACGTACAAAAACACACAAGACTTGGAGTCTACAAAACAACAGCCAAACGAACACTATTATATGGAAGTGAGATATGGACCTTTGGAGAAAGATATAAACAGGGAATATTGGCATCAGAAATGAAATTCCTTAGAAAAACAGAAAAACTCACCCTATTAGATAAAAAAAAAGTAGTGAAAAAATTAAAAATCTTAAAATTAATTCCATAACAGACTCAGTGATTAAATATAGGAAAAACTGATTAGACCATATAGCAAGAATGCAGCGAGAGAAAGATTGCCAAAAAAAATCTTAACATATAAGCCTAGAGGGACAAGAAGATAGGAAGAAGAAGAAAGACTAAAAGCCTAGCTACGCCTCTTCCTTCAGTCATTTCAATGAACTTAATTCAATTCTTAGGTAGGATCCAAAATCAGGTCACTATAACAAACAAACAAAAAAAAAAAAAAACCTAACACTAGAACACTGTGTTATAGTGACTCTATGAAAATCACCATAACACAATCAGGTCGCTATAACAACGGCGGTGCAAAGAGATGTTTTTGAACTTCCACTTTAATATTCTATTATTCTAGAAGGAAGGGTGACATGATTGAGATTTACAAACCTTTGAAAAGGTTATACAGGATATTAGTGTATGAAAGTTTTCACTTTTCTCATATTCTAAGGGCATCCTTAGAATATGAGAATTGAATACCGTCAAGAATGGGGTGAGGGCTAGATTTTTCTCTCATAGGATAGTTTGTGGTTGGAATGGATTGCATTGGATGTGGTGAGTGCAAGCATTGTGAATGAATTCAAGAACAGGTATGACAGCTGAAATTTGTGTTTTTTTCATCTCCCAAATTTAACAGGACAGTACATTGCACGAATGTTTGTTTAAAATCAGTTCATAATTTTATTTTGAACGGTACTATAGGTTTACATATTTCAAACTCTGAATAGCAGTAAATGGATATGATATTTTTTGACAATACAAAAAAAAAGTTAAATGTTAAGTAAACAAACAAACAACGTCAAGAAAATTCCATGAATCGTCGTGAAGAGTCAAGAGGAATTAGTGTGTTTACATACCTTGTGTAACAAAAGAAATTAAACTCGTTATCTATGCTTGAGCTCGCCTGTCCGCTCTGAAAAACGCTGAAACCGTCTTCCTCATCGTTCACCACATTTAGGAGAGTGACGAGGGATTCTTCAGTTTAGTGTTCAAGAAGGTGAAATTGGGATTTGACTGCATTTTCTTCCAAACCTTTCTTTGAGACCGCTTTCAAAATTTCCAAAATGCGTCACTTCATTCCATGAACAGAATGTATCGTCTTCACGTATTTGCGCAAGTGTCGACAAATACTATCCCTTAGGGTCGCCATCATTGGACAAGATTTTCTAATTCGAACGAACTTTTCCAGTACTGAAACAATAAAGAATTGATCCAAAATCTCTAGCTAGAGAGAGAAGCCCTCGCCACTTTCATAATATCAATTCTAGTCGATTTGCTTCGCTAATTCAACTCTTATTAACTTATTTTAAAATGTGTTAAAGAGAATTAACTTATTTTAATTGAATTCTTCCTCTCAAACCCCCAAGTAAGCAACATTCTGTAAAAAAAAACATGCGGTGCAGAAGTAAATTTTATATATTTATTTATTTTAATAAAAGTACCAAATTTAATTAAAATCCGATCAGTCGCGTTATCATTGTGCTTATAGATGGATGAATAATTAAAGCGAATATAATAGATGAGTGAGAGATAGATATAAATTATTAACTTATTATGCAGTGGAAGGAATGACATTCACTATATGTAAATTCAACATCCACTATATATAAATACATTTAGAACGTACATTACAAATGTGCGTTCTTAAATCGTAATTAAATGGATAACAATGAAACTGAAACACGCATGCTTGGTTATATAATATCAGAATGCAACAACGCATCAAAATCCGCTATTTGCGATTTATTACCAGTGTGGGAGGAATATTTTCAGCTGAGTATGCGTACAATTCCTTGGGGTACTCTTATTTCGATAATAAAAATTCCGAGTAAACAGTTTTATGTAACACTGTGAGAAATTATCGAAAGTGAAATCATATAAATTCTCCTGAAATAAAATTTAAAAATAGCTTTTCTTACAGGTAACATTTGATTCCCATACGCACTCTTAGTACAATAATCGATCGAGCAAATGAAGTGCAAAATATGAGAATGCATTCTCTTCAGGACGATTTGCAATCGCTTGTTGTAGGTTACTCTTCTGGGGGTCTTAAGAAACTAAGCAGTAATCTTTTAGGAAACTACTGAAGGACGTAGAATATTTTTCATTTGAAACTAAACCTGAAAACCCCATTTTGCTGATCTTTTCCGCAGAAATTTTCTCACCCGCTGTAGGAAATAAAGGGAGCTTCTGTTCCCATCGATCCTTTTACGGCGTCATTCACATAACTGCCTTCCAGAAGGGATGGTCGGCATTTTGTTTTGTCAAACCGTTATGCATTCTTTGTGTAACAGATGGACGATATGACCAAGAGCAAAGAGCCTTTGCTGTACTTCGGGCGCAATGAATTTCTTTCGTATCTCCAACATTAGGAGCACTTCGGTTGGTCGGGAAATCTTCCACCGACTTCTTCTCACATGGAAGGATGGGGGTGGGGAATGAGAGGCTGCTCTGACTTGTTCAGCCGTCTGTGACAGTGAAAGGAATAGACAGGCCCAGCAGTTTACTTAATCATAAATCCCTGAAATCCCAGTGTTTCTAATACGATTAGGCAAAGTAAGTTGGACTATGAAATTTCTCCACACACCACAAAGATCTTTCCTCCCCCACTCCATCTTCTGAATACTAAGGGTATATGTGATAAACCATCTAGCGGAAACAAGTGGCAATAATCGAATATTGGATAGTTTAGGAAACTTGAGACTAAGATTGTGGTTTTCCTCTGAAATTAATAGAATAAAACTGAATAGATTACATAAACTGTTCACCATTAATATTAATATCGTGCCATTGGATTTAACGGAAACTGCTAAATTTATTAACATATAAATTTAGCAGTTGCATAGGAGATGCATAGTAGATGATACCGGCTTCCTTCTGTTGTAAGTATCCGAAGGTTAATAATCCTGAGATAGGTTTAGTAGCTGGTGCAGACACTCAAATATATTTAGATAAGGTAGGTGCAAGTAATGCAGAAACGTGTGAGTAAGCTGCTGCCTTTTGGGGATGTTAACAGAGCACACGAAGGTAACGAGTCGCACAGCCATCTTTCAGTCAACACACGTCCAGCGGCAATTATCGAACTCGTTAGTGTTTGTTCCACATAATGAGGGGGAATAACGCAGCGCCATCTGAAAGCTCATAATACGAACTTCATTCATATTTTGCGGCTTACTATTATTAATATGACTTTTTTATGTGTTTAGATTCTTTGCGTAGAGAATAGGTAATACAGAAGAGGTAATAAGAATTATTTCTATTTATATCTCCGTCGGTTTCTTTATTTATTTCCACTTCTTATCTACAAAACACAGTCACAAGCAGAAATCTAAAAACTGCAATTTTTCTTTTCTCTTCCTTATTTCAACAAGTTTTGTAAATCGTTTCCTGATAGCGAAACAGTAAAAATCGTTCGAAAGTTAAAATCGATTCTTTCACTCATGCTTAGTGAGGCGATTAAAGTTCGCCCGTAGAAACAAATTCCCTGCAGATGGTAGTTTGCAATGAAGAGGTTTCCAATTCGATCCACTAAAGCTATGCAGAACATTCATCAATGTCCCATTTAGCATTAGTCACGTTAACGACCAAGAAATTTCAACGTCTTCCGGTTTCCTTCTTTATTTTCGAGAAGCCACTATTAAGGGAATCTGCAAACTTTTCAGGCGAACATCTTTATAACTAATGATCATAGCTATTTTGTAATTAAATGATAATTTAATATCCTTCAAGATAATCGCAAGCTATCTACACATCCGTTACTTGACATCAAACAGCAAAGAAATCACTTCAAGGTAAGACAAGGCTGAATAATATCTTGTTTTGAATAAACTAACGAAGAGAGAACTTTATACAGCTCATTCATAAACTGTGTAACACTCTGAGAGATTAACGTCTTCCGTAATAGAAGGCTTGTTATAAATCACGCTTTTTTGATACACGAGAAGAGGATTTAAAAACCCGAAGAGGATGTATGCGTCTCAAGGACAGAAATATTTCTCCAAAGTTCAGCAACTGGATCTTTCTTGCTGCACTGTTAGGTTTAGTCGGTCACCATAAAATTCTGAAAGGTTCCGTATTTGAATAGAGGAAAACTGCGTAATATTTTGAACTCCTATACTTTACTTTTGACACTAGAATATGGAAAGAATTATAGACTTTTATAGATATTTATATGTGTGGGGGGGAGTGATGTATATATTTTTATTTTCTCCGTCCACATTCCGAGTGGTTAAAACTCTTCCGAATAAAAAGAAAACACAAACCAAATTCCAAGTCTAACTTGCACACAGGTTCGTATTATCTCAGGAAATTTTACATGTAAGTTAACCTCTTAAATTCACCTGTTTAGCTATTAAACTCATTAAGAGATTGAGTCTTCATACACTTCATAACCAAAATAAAAATCTTTAATTTACAAACAAACAAACAAAAAAAAAAAACACGAATAAATACAACACCAAATCAACTACTTAACTACTCAAGCGCCAATGTATTCTTTAGATTTCTACTAAAAAAATTACTTGAATGTTCACAACCTTCTTTCTGTCATATAAACCAATAGTTGCTATCCTTTCGAGACAAACTCCCGGAATCTTAGTCTGTTGTCTCCTGTACAAGTTTTATTCTTTCTTGGGTTCACGCAGGAGAAAGACTAACACACAAAAAAGTATACTATATATATCATAGAAACATCACAACACTTCGTCCATCCAAAAGAATAATCATGCTTTTATAATTAATTTTAACAAATTTATTTCACACGTAGGTAAGAAATAAATTTATTTCTTACCAGAAAGACAAGCGCAATATCTTAAAAAACGTCTTGCTCGCGACTTACAAAAATGAACAAACGTTTAACAAAATAATACCCTATTCTTAATTTCTAAGTTTAAATAATTTATATATTTAAAACTTGTGGAATATTTGAATTTTAATAATGATATCCTACAGATCATACGTATCAAATATAAATGTACACTGCTTGCCCTACAAGACAGAGATATGATGGAAATGTTTACCGACTTTTCGTGAGGATAGGAAGCTGAATTTGTGCACAGAGTTGGCATTTGACGTACAATCAATCAGAAAAATTCAAAACTTTGGACTTTCTTGAGCTAAAGTAGCGCATTTATTTATTTTATATTAATTTTAATTTTCATGGCTTCAATGATATCAGCAGCGATTGTTGCTATGCAAATATAGCACGATGAAAACATCGCGTTACATTTATGTCAAAATTGTTCCCAAGTTGAGGTCAAGTTAAAATCATTTTCTTTGCTTAATAAGTGGCAGAATTATGGTTACTCGCTCGCAGACAAAGACGTCGCTGATTCGAATCTCAACCTGAATTCTCACGGATGTTTCCGAATGTGTTTGTGAGAGATGACTTTAATCAACCCGGGTGGAGACCACTGTCCGCTTATGTGGGCCTGAAGAGTCCTGATAAAGTTCCATGATTGGTCTCTAGGGTAACTTTTAAACTATAAATAATAAGAAAAACTATTAGCCATCCACGTTACTAATGTACAAAAGGTTCGTAACCTTTCGTGGATTGGAGTCGCATAAAAATAAATGAGATATTAAAGCTTAAGCTTATTAACACAGCATCTGATATTACTAAACGCCTGCACCATCATATAAAAATGCGTTTTGCTACTCCTAACTTGCTTATACATGATTATGAAGTTTCGACCTCTTGCTTCATATATTCATAGGGGAACTAATAATTATAAGTGTGAGGAACAAACTTTAAAAGCTGCATCGTGTTTATTTGCATTGCACTCCCATGTTCTATCCTGAATGGATGAAAATGCGCAGTCTTGAAGATCAGCTACCAGACAAAAAAATCAAGCGTATTTTATCTTTCTTTCTCATCTTCATTATCAGATAATGAAGGGGTTTCTTTGTTCCTAATTCTCTTTCGTTTTCCTGTCTACTTCAATTCTTCTTCCTTATCCTCTTCTTTATCTTTCATTCATTATTATTCATTATTACACAAAATATTATCAATTCTTAGAAATTTTAATAAGGCCATTTTTTTTCTTAATTTTTAGTACACAATTTGAACAAATTCATTTTACCCTAAAGCAAATACATATTCTATTAAATACTTGCCAGTCTACTTAAATATCTCTCATATGGAAGATTTTCTCGAAGATTTTCTCCCGAAAACTTCTAGCCATAAAATAGATAAACAAGCCAATGAGCACCTCAAATTACACTAAATATTAGTGATTTCTCTGACCGTAGCCCCTCTGGCATTAAATCATCAGCAAATAACTAAAAAGAACTAGTGCGGTTTGTTATAGCTTGCTTCCTAAATTATCCTAAAAGGCAAAAGTCGAAATTTAATAACTTTTGCAGTTAAAGATGCTTTTGAAATACTCACTGAACTTTGCAGTTTCCCAAGTTCAGCAGAACGGAAATGACCGAAGGCGAAAAGTCTTCCAACAAGTAATAAGTAAGTGTATCCGAGAAGGATTACAACAGCAATCGTGCCGTCGACATAAACATCTTGGTGTTATTCTATTCGAAAAGAGAATTGTCAACAGTGAATTAACTTTACTTATTTTCAATCAGGCACTTAATCAATATGCAGGGAAAAGGTAGAAGCGGAAACATTGCTGGATATCATCCGCATTTCGTATTTTTCTTGCATTTAACTCGGTGAGTGATAAGGAGACCGTCGGAACTTATTAAATCTCCTCTTCCATCTCTCCTTAACACTCCAGTTATGCTGATTGATCTGATCTGATTTTTCTTTTGCATCAAAAAAGACGTCGCTAGTTTGTGGCAACTCCGGTGATTGACGTTAATGTATTCGAAAGGCGACTCGCCATGCTTGCGCTCTGATAACGCTGAGTGTTGCTGAACCGCAACAGAGAAAGGGCGGACGGAAAGACTCGTTCTGTATGGGAAGTGATTTATGGAAATGCACGCAGGGAGCCTTTTCACTTAAATCTTCAATCACTGACTGCAACTTCAGATATTTAATCCTTCTAGCCATATTTAAAGAGTTTTGGTTAAACGCAAAGATTGGCAGATGGGGAAAAATGAATACCAAGTGTGGAGATGTGATAGCTGTACGCTTGATATTCCCCCAGGAATCATCAATCCAGCATTATATCGGATTACTTACTTCTTGGGGCTATTTCTCGACTTCCGTATTTGCCAAAAATGGTTTATGAACTCATGACAATATAAATTAAAGGAGATTTGCATTCATGAGGATGTGCCGAATACATGAGAGAACAATCGCCAATGTAAATACTCAGGAAATGTCATGTAATTAATTAAAATGGCTTATACCACAAAGGTAAGCAAAAAAAGAAAAGTTGCTTCTTTCTTATCACTTTTTCAAAGTGAGAGCCAAAATCTAAAGCCAGCAATGATACCCTATCATACCGAAGAGCACTGATTTACATTTTGTTTATATAATTCGTTTATATAATCTACATTATATTAAATACATCTAATAGAATCCACACATTTCTTAAATTTTGACATCAACAGAAACTTAACAAAGTAGCATAAATTGCTAGTTTTCTTCGCTCGAGAAGGCTATAGCAGTAGAATAAAAATAATTCTGATAAAATGATTTGTTAGTGCAGAATTGTAGTTTTAATTCCTGTTCTGAATTCCATGTGAGTTTGCAGACATAATGAAATTCCTCTCGCTCGTATGTCGTGTGCATCAGCAAAAAGAATATCGCACACTTTGCTGTGCAATTCGGGCAAAAGTTTTTCTGGCTGTTTGCCAGGGTCAGTGCACTGTGTGTGCTTTTGTGTGTGTGTGAGGGAGGAGGATGAACTCTAATGGACATCGTCTTCTGGCATCATAAGAAAATCGTTTCCCCCCCGAACTGCAAACAAAACAAGAACACGACAAAGAGTTCATGTACTCCCCTCGTAGAGGAGCTCGCGACTTCGTACAACTTGTCAGCTGCTAATCCTGAAAAACAACAAAACAGCTTAAAACTTTGCCCTAGCGACAACACACCGACCGACAAGGTTTAGCAGTCGGCCTCCATTTTTTATGTAGCGCAGTCTGACCAGCAGTTTCTCCAAGATTGTGTTCATTTGCAGTTGAATCATTCATCAGTTATATGATGAATGATTCAACTGGAGAGAAGATTTTAATTATGTATCAATAGAAATATTTCGTGTATTTTCTGTTAAAGGTATGCCTTGATACAAGATAATAAATTTTAATGTGCTTTGAAGGAATGTTCATGAATATTGATCTTAACAAAATTCTTTGAAATATTTTTCATTTCAAGGTTACGTAAACTATGATTTTTTTTACTTTTCAGTTTGGCGAACATATTTAATTTATTTGGTAATAATATCATCTGAAGACAAGTTTGGGTTCATTTCTATGAAAATTACAGCATATAGGTTTTAAAAAATTCACTGTTTATTCTATATATAAAATAACTAAGCAGGTCTATTTGCAAAACAATCTTACAAATTACTGTTTATTCTACATATGCTTAAGGAAGTGGCTTTCTACAAGCTTTAAAAATATATTTGCTGTTTATTCTGCATTTGGATTGTTAGTGAAACAAAGGCTGTTGCTTTTCCAGTACCCAGAGTAAACAATAATAAGCCACGACATCTAAATAAACTGTTTTATGTTATTGACTTTAACATTCTGAAGGACTAGGGAGGAATGATTCAAATACGAAACGAAGATTTGCATCGTTATCGTGTAAGAATGTTACACGCTGTTATCTAAAAGCGTGCATGAATGACATTCACGTGGTATTTTGGACTTAGAAAGCAGTAATTTAAAAGCGACATTGTCTTGGAGCTGTCGCTTGGTCAGCTTGGGTTAAATGAGTCAACGCTGCATCTATGACGGAAGAAACTCAGTAAATTTACTTCATAAAACGTAAAATGTCTCTTCGGGCAAATCTGCCACACATCCGAGTTGAGCGGAGTAACTATTTTCCGAATGCCAGCGGGCTGGGAATTCGGGGGAGCGTAAAGAGCTCGGTGCAGCGTAACACAGAAACGGTTTGTTTTTTTCTGTCTGCAGAAAACAAATAACTGTGTTGTCGCTGGAGAAAAGTTTTGTTAAGAAATCTCCGTGGTTTTGATTTTCTGCCGCATGAACTTTTAAGAGTTTCCGACAAACGTTAGTTGTTAATGAAAACGTTGACTACACTGCTACGATCCACACGAATCTTTTTGTTTGTTTGTTTCTTTTCAGTAACGGTTCAAATGAAGATTTAAGACAAAATTCAGTGGCTGTTGTTATTGAAAAGCTGAGTACAATTCATCGGGAGTGTTTTGATGTGCATCACCTCAAGTCTTCCAAAATTTCATCATCAGTACTTTGCTCATATGTTTCTTTTATAATAAATATATTATTTCGTATAATATTTAAACAAGCCCATCACTGATATTATTATCTTAGCTAACAACATCTCGTACTTAAACAGTAAAAGTCTTTTGTCCAGCAAGTGCTAAAAAGTAAAATTACCTTTAAACCTTTGGTAAACATGATAATTTCGTGAAAGTTGTTAGTATTAGGAAATACAGCTAAAATGATGTCCACTTTTTCATTAAACTGAGATGTATGGCAATTGAAATTGTGTTCGTCTTGCAGGCTCCGATTCGGTTATTATTGCCTGTCATCTAATGTAGTGCTATCCGAAGAGATCAGAAACTGCAGTAATTTATTAAAACTTAAATTTTGTGTTTGTTATGCATGTATTGCAGTCTTTCAGAATTTAACAGCGTTAGATTACTATCTGTTATGGTAGTATTTCTGGACAAGTTGTTGAAATTAAGATAATTAAAGAAACAGTGCGTAGGCCCACAAGAAGAGTTTTCTTTTGAGTCTCTCTCTCTCTCTCTCTCTCTCTCTGTGTGTGTGTGTGTGTGTGTGTGTTTATTTCGAAATCTTAAGCAGATGAATTCTGCTTATTCAGCCGTTGTTATTCATTTTTCGATGTTAACCTTTCAAGTCACTGTATACCGCCGTTGTTGTATGAAATGTTATGTCGCAATAGAAAGGCCTTCTACCATAAAATCGCCATAATTTAGGAGATGCGCCCATGTTTTTTAATGTTGACAACGTTAACGAAGCTTGGTAGCTGATGCACATTTAATACTTGGCAGGCTGATGATTAAATAACCAGTAAATCTAATTTCTACAGCATAAATGGAATGTTTTCAAGCCACGTAAGTCTACAATAACTTCCAAGCGAACTGCTAATATGTTTTATAGACCACATCATTTGCATAATTTAATTGCAATGTGAGAAGAACGGATATTCAGTTCTCTCCCGTCTCATCTAAGCAGAAGTTTGCACTTAGAGAGGAGGAAAGCCAGCAATTGATTTCTTATTCTTACGTCTTTCACGGAATAACAACCGCCTGCTTGCCTTTCTTACGTAACGCTCACTGCTGACGGTTTGTGGCAGAGTGTAATTAGGCTAGAGAAGCTCTAATGGTTGTCTTAGTGAAACACGCTCTGAAGAGGTAGAAAGCGATGTCCCGAGAGGACACGGAAAGACGAAGGTTGACATTAGGAAAGATGGTCCAAGCAGCGAATAAAAACAAAGGCGTGTTTGCCGAGTGTAGAAAGTACCGACATTGTTGTGTGGAAGTGTTTTCCGCCAGACATGTTTGCACACGCGACTTCCAGGACACACTTGAAGGCAAACAGAAAAGCAGCGGAGGAAATCCCTCGGTTACAATCGGGTTGTAATTGGGAGTCAAAAATTAACGAAAGTGAACGGCGAGTAAATTGAACTCCTGTTTTAAGCCTTGGGACAGCAGCGAGCAAGCACACCTTGGGAACCGATCACCTGTTTGAAAATATGTTTCGCACTTTATCAAAGTACTCTTAATTGCATACGCGATGACATTATGGGTATGTCGTCGCATACTTACCCCTTTTCTGCACAGCTAAAATTATTTAGTGGTAGACTGTCTTGATACTCATAGTTGCCTTTAGTAATGTACAAACAATATCCTTCGTGCATAAAAGTTAACCAGCTAACTGCTTTAAAAAACTGCCGTAATTTATCACATTTACAGAAGTGATTATCGGATGTTATTGAACTAGAAAGAAGGCGTATTCACTGTAGTGTTATCTAACTCTATCCTTGGGAAAAAAATCCAGTCAAAAAATATTATATGATTAAAAATAAAAGTGGACAGCGTCAGCACGGTATTCATTTTATCTTTGAAGCTTGCACGCCTTCAGTTTCAAAAGGTGAAGAAAAAAAAATCCAATACACATTATCTCTACGCATGATAGCAAACACATAATTGTCTAATTCAGCGTTCTCTTCTGTAAGTTTGGCCATTAAAGGACAGCTTCTGTTCATCACTGCGGAACTGTTAGGATGATAACTTTTTGGTCAAGTTGCTCACATACGGTGATAAAATTAATGACATTTTCTCCAATGAAAGAAAACTTAAAGGAGGAAAAAAAACAATACGGTTTACATTCCCTAAAATACGAGAGTTTAAAAAATCGAACTTTCGCAATAGAAGATTGAATTAGAGTTTAATAAACGTTTATCAACTTAACTACGTCTTTCTCTAATGGACTTTAATTAAGTATGATTTTTCTTTAAATTACTTAAATTTTTTTGCCTTTCAAGAGTTTAAGCTCAAGAGAAAATTCAGAGTGTTTGAGGATCCTAAAAGAAAATGACGCTTCTAAACTATAATTGACCAGGAATATTTAATGATTGTAAAACTGTGCTAACAACGAAGAGTCTTTCAGTAATGATGGATTTCCTGGTTGATAATAGAATTTATTTTTACTGGTGAAGAAAATGAATAAGTATTTGTTTTCAGTGTACGATGTTGATTAAAATATATGAAGTATGTTTAAAAAAAAACAAAAAGGCCGTTTAAGTATGAATTAAGTATTCGCTATTCTAACAGGCTAGTGAATCTTAATTCAAACACTAATTGAACTCATATAAGAGACTTTCAAGGAAGCTTATCCGATCGAATGCAGATGATAACAATTATAGTGAGGGTGGAAAGGAAATTTATAGAATTTTAAAATTCCATAAATTGTGTGTGAATGAATAAGATCAGTCATCAATTTAACTTCAACATTATACGCGAGACCTGGGCTAGCGAAACCATGGAATAAAGCGAATGCTGTTTTGAAATACTTCCCAAGTGCTGCCACATTGAACCGACATCACGGCATATTGATGAACGGCGCAAAAACCTAACTCTTAAATAATTAACTAGAAGTTTTCTTGTGTTTGGAAAGTTTACACAATTGCTAAAGAGCATGTTTTGTTATTCATTAATACATCCCGAAAAATCACTTGAAAGCAGCTCTGGAGTTTTCAGTTAGAAACTTTGCAACTGAAAACTATATGGTAGCTTATTGTTTTCAAAATGAATCAAGTCAATCATTAACAAAGTGTATTTCCCAAATAATTTTTATTGATTTTGATAGGCGTAGTATGAGATATGAAGAAAATATAGCTAGGATACAAGGAATATTTAAAAATCTGAATCACGTTTTTGGTAGATTCCGTGTAAATTTTTGCAACATCGAAGAACTCATCAGTGAGCCTTTTTGCCATAATGAGCAGAAAGAAAGAGCTTCTGTAATAAGATGTACATGTGAGTTCTTGGATTATTATTTACAGATGAGATTTAGTGCAGAACTAGTAAACAAGTTTAGTACTTCTTTTGATATTTAGTGGCATATACGTTTAATACATGCACTACTTTAGCGACAGGTCAAGCACTAAATTATTAAAAGTAACACTAGCCCACTTAATGTGTTCAGTACTGAGCCACAAGAAAGTAAACCGTTATGAAAGAGTTCAGGCTAACATCAGTTGCCCTTCCACCACTGTTAAAATGCCTTCCATAAATTCCATTGGTCTTGGGTTGAATATTATTAAAGAAGACCGAAATGATTGTTTGAATCAAAATGTGTCAAGTACCATGAATTAAACCATAACGGGAAGTCATAAAGAACACAACCACAAACTTTGAAAAAGAACAAGGACACTTCAGAAATGATAAAACCCTTCTAGTTATTAGTGTAACATTATTTCCCCTCATTTTATTTTTCCAGTCAGGATATCTAAATTTATATAAAACGCTCAAGTAAATTCTAAGTTTTTAATAACTAAACTTAAAACAGTTTGTGAGACGTGCAGAACCACTTACATACAAGCGTCTAATTTGTTATGAAAGATTAACTTAAGTAATTTGTTAAGGACTTTTCTTATTAGATAACAAAAATTTATTACTGAGAAATCATAGAGAACAGCGTTAAAAATAAATTCCATGATTTTTAACATTAATCTTCGTCTCCATTATTTACACAGCCGATGATGTAGCCTTCTTCACATTCAGAACTTGCTTTCCTAATTCAACCCTAAAATTAAAAGGAAAAAAACATTTAAGTTATACAGAAGCATACTTCCGTTCAATTGAAATTATTTCTACTAAATATGTTCTGATTTAGAGAAAAACTATTACTAAACAAAATGTAAAATGGAACTTCCTGCTGATGATTAAGTAAAGGTTGGTTTACAGTCGAAGACTGCAGTCAGCTTTAGTTGCCGAGGACTAATGTACATGCGATGCTAAATTTGTGTGTGTGTGTCAGTCCGAATCATGAAATACCTGAAGTGTGTAGAGAGAAGAAAGGAATTTGTTTATGTGTTTCTTAAAGAGATGAAGGTTGTAATGATTGGAAAATACTATTCCAAATAGCAAATGTACGTGCATTAAAGGAGAATGATAAGTTTGATTAGTACGTTTAGAACTGAATTCTATATCGGTTTTGGCCAGCAACTGCTCGTGTTCACACGATTAGACGAAAATGTTGGAATAGAAGAGGCCAGGTCATCGGAGCAGCATCTTTGGAAGAACAACTGGAGGGAGTAACTGAGAGAGAGGAGGAGAAGATCTATTTAGCCAATATCCCTCTGTTGAATACTATCAGGCATTCTGAGGGAGGTTTTAGGTACAGTACATCAAAACAAAAAAAGACACCAACTTTCTGGAGGTTGAAAAGGCTATTAAGATGGAATATTTATCTGCTCAAGAAACGAAAACTGGTATAGATTGGCAAACACTCTTCCTTCCCTTTACGTAAATGACCTTCCGTAAACCTAAACTCGAGATAGCGCGACTGAGTTATAGGGTGGAATGATGGGGAGAGTAGAAAGAAGAAATATAGAAGTATCTCTATTCTTAAGTGCTATCGGAAATAGATTTCTTTGTATTCCCCCCCCCCAACTCTTGAGTGGGTCTATAGTTGGATTAATAAAAAGAGTATGAAGATTGCAAAGAAACTTGGTGGTTAATCGAATCCTCATGGCGTGGTTTGTTTTCCAGTTCATGTGTTCCCGTAGCAATCTGTGTGGTTCCGTGAATATTCGTTGAAAACCATTCAACGAATGGCAGTTCATGAAAAACGTATACAAAGCAGTTTCTTTTCAGAATTCATCGAAACAGGTCCTTTCTTGAGAAATGCTATTTTCGCAAGAAACGTATATTCTATGGAGATTAAATTTCTTGCAGATTACAATGTTCCCTGTGTCGACAATTATTTTTTTCTGTTTTACAATATTATTCTGTAAGGTGTACGTACGACTTGATAAACGAGGTTGACGATTCATCCATCAGTATTTCGGTTTCGGAATGTCAGTGGACTTCCTGCGATGAGCTACAGACTCTATGGAGATATCAACAATAATAATTTGATGTTTATCGTTACTATGGAACAAAACATTTCAATACTCTTAGAAATTAATATCTCATTAACTAGACCGGGAAATAAGAACTAGACTATCATAGCCATAGTTCATAAAAAAAAAAAGTTCACTTTCCGACATTCACGAGTTGCATCGTGAATGCCGGAAGTGTATTCCCGTAAGCTCGCTTGTGAACTTACCATATATATATATATATATCATCACCCAATTTCAGAAAAAAGTGTACGCAGCCGCTTGTTAAAATGGACTTCGTGAACAGCAACCGCATGCGCCAAGCCCACGTAATGGGTTTCTAATTGTTGTTCACACACACACTACAGAGGAATTCAACTGCTGAAAATAAAGTCACGCGATAAATTGAGGCGATCACAATGATTTCATTTTCCATCGGACCGATCTATCTCTTAGCAATATACTGAGTGATTTCAAAGATATGAGGATTACTTCAACACCTCTTTAAGACACAGACCAGAGACAAACGAAGGATTGAACTTTCGTTTGAGTCGAAAAGATCGTGTGAAATATTTCTTTTGCAGAACTAAGTAAAAGCCCCCCCCCCCATTTTCTTATGAAACGAACTCATTAAAATGGTCCATCTTTTGATGTTAGCTGTCTTAAGGACTTCATACGCTGTCTAGGCCACGCCTTAATATGATGTAAGCATTCATTTTGCCACACTCAGGCTAGTTGCTAGTTAACCCTTTAATTAGAAGTCTGTCAACTCGTGCGACTCCTATTAATAACTATCGATCAACGAGCAACATATTTACCGTTGTAGTTTCTTATAGCATCGGAAATGATTAAAGATCTCATTTCCTCCCAAACCTGGTATAATCTTCAGCCTCCTTTCGGTTAACCAGCTTCATTTTAGACGTTGACATGTTACCAATTTTATGCATGCCGATATCGCGTTTGTATACAAACAAGGAACTAAAAGGCTTAATTATACGGCTATCTGATCGATCTCCTCCTTCGTTCAGCCCTCTCTAAAGTCATAAATCATTTTCACGTGTTGCCACTCGGAGTCTCGACAATTAATTTTACTCCTTTTCATCAACGTATCCCGTCTGATCTCTTGCCCCCTGAACTGCATCAAAGGATTTCGTTTTAAGATTTAATCGCGTAATAACATTCAGATTGTTACATTTCACTCGGGATACGTAATCTAGACTAAAGGGGAACAATCTGATCCCTTTTCTTATAATGCTATCGTAATAAAAGTTAATGCATAACATACATTGAGAGAGTGCCGCAATGTGCCGTACATTTGGTATAAATATGAGTTTTGAAGGTAAAAAATCCCTTATATCTTAATTTTTAAGTGAGTTTTGCACAATGCGTATCACCTATTAGATGATTTGCTTTATCCTGCTCTGGCTGAACGAATGTCTGAAACTCTGCACAGTCGTGAAGATGCTTCAGGAGCAACTTTGTATTTTATTATGTTTATTTTATTATTTATTATTTATGTATTTCTTAGACAACAATGACATTGTTGCTTAACAATTATTATTAGTTGCTTACTAAACACATTGTTCACTGTATAAACAATGTGTTTGGTAAGCAACTAATAATGTAATAAAACATTCATCATTATTTCGAATGCATCGGTACTCGATTCTTGCTATTTCTCCTTTATCAAAATGAAAATAGATTTATCTTCATTTCAACGTCTTTTTTCTTTTGGGTTAGTCTCAATATGGTTCTGCTTTGCTGCGCGTGACAGTCGATTTCTTATAATTGGACGAAATATACTTCGGACATGAGAAATATACAGTAGAACCTTTAAAGGCAAAACTCACGAGGAAAACGAGAACGCATTCTGTTCACTGCGGCTTGTTTCTTTGTGAACGGCCCAGGGGTGTCTTGCCAAAGAACTGGGGAAAAGCTTTTTGCATCGCTCGTTGTATCCGTGAAGCTAACATACACGCCGCTCTCGAGTTCCTAGCTGTTTTAAGTATTTGAGGGAAATGACGACAGCAAAAATGTTTTTTTGTGTGCGCGTTATGCAATTTGTCTCTTCCATTGCCGCCAATGGTTATTTACAAAAGTGAGCCCCTGAAACGGCATGAAGGCGGTATGTTGAGTGCCTTCTGAGACAGTTTGGCGTCTTTTAGCGTCATGACTTCCTTCTTATATCAGCTTGTACACATAACAGTGTTGCTATGGCCGGAAGGATTGGAGCTAAATTTGTTTTTTGAATCTTCATGCAGGCAACGCCCTCTCGTTGGAAGTTTTGGAGTAAATTTCCTTCTGGAAAGATATTAAGGAATGTCTAAACACATTCAGACTTGGCTTCTTCTGCAAAGAATTCTGAATGTGCTTAGACACCCTTTCGTTATTTGTCTTTAAGGAAATTTGGCTGCTATTTTGATTTATTTATTTAGACAAAAAGGCAAATCAGTAACAGCTAATTTAAATAAGAGAATATTTATATTCCTTTATATAAATTCTCGGTATTGTGGGAGAAATTCGAACCCTTCTTTTTTTATAGACATCGTTGATATTGCGTATGCAACGAAGGCTGTTCTACACTCTGTACTGGCTTCAAAATATTACTGGAACCTCAAATGTTCAGAGACTTCCTGCAGTGAAAATCTGATAATTAAATTAGCGATAATCCCGTTTCCCGTTTTGTCAAAAGTAGTTGAATATTTTCCAATAGGAAACCGCTCACAGTTGGTTTGAACCCAGCTCTTTTGTTGACTTTGTTGACGTTTGACATCAAACGAGCAGGGTTCTATGCAGTCTCAGTATTGTATATGATTGAGTGATGATATCAAGAGATCGTTATGCGCAACAATACTGCTTTCGATAAGAAAGTAGTTATTATGTATAAGGAGATTTTTTTTGTTAGAAAAGAAAAAAAATTGAAAATTGAAAAAGATCAACACGGAAGACTCTGCTTTGCTTATCAATAAGCCTATGAAATTCAAACTGATGCAATTAGTTCAATGGATGAAGGTGAGCTGTCCACTGTCATTCATCCGGAGATTGAAGGGTTTCTCTCACAAAAACTTGTGGATTTTCTCCTGCAAAACAGTTTCTTCGAAAGCCACAAGACACGTGAAATGAAATACGTGATTATGCGCTCACTATATTTGATGACGTCTGAGCTTTTGTCCCGTTAGCCAGATGCAGATTCGTCAACAGTCATTCTCCTCTTCTAAAGCCATCGCATCGTGTGTGTTCTCTGCAACTCAAAGCATGCATCTCAAAAGAAGAGACTTTAACTGAAATGTTTCTCTTTCTTGTATTATGCAGGTATGCACCCCTTGATTTACCTTCGGCACATTATCCTTGATGTTTTAGGAATGCTTTTTATATACACCAGCATTCAATCTGCCCTTTTTCCATTGCTGTGTAAGAGAAAGAGGAATTAGGTTTATTTTCTCATTTCGAGATGTATTTTTGAAAGAAATCGCATTTAGAATTATACTGAATTGTTTCTTTTGTTGCACAGCAGCGGAAAAATAACTAAAACCAAATGCTTTTGCTGGGTTTGGTTTACTTTGTAAAGCTGAAGTTGGTCCAAGTTGTATATTAGTTTCAATACTTATGCAAAAATGCTCCTTACCTGTTAAATAATTTGCTTTACTGACTTTTTTTCGACTTTTATTGCTGCACAGAATTCTAACCGCAGTTGTTGGAACAAACTTTTTATATGCGCACTGGCGGTTCCGGGTTCATTCTTCAAAACATGTCCAAACCAGCTTAGTTGGCTCTTTATAAGTGCTTCAATTATTGTTTCTTTAAAGTTCAGTTCTTCTCTGACTTATAACAAATAACAAATATCATATTTGTTATTTGTTTGATGCAGCTTGGTCAGAATATCTTCTAATTTTTCTTGGCTGTATGCCGTCAGCATACTTTAAATGTGTTCTATTTCTTCCATTTACAGTTATGCCTTCGCACATCTGTAGTCCTTCGTCTACTAGTTCTTTTAGGTGCAGGTTGAATAAATCTGATGACAGCCTCATAACTCCTTTTTAATTGCTATTTGATTTGTTTCTATGTTTTTATATTTCAATACAGCTTGTGGTTCTTTCTGAATAGTAATTCTTGATAAAATTTAATAGGTATTTGTCGAACCCTCTGTTTTCTAGAATTTTAATGACGTTTGCTTCTTTTTATTGAGTCAAAAGCTCGTTTCAAGTCAATAAAACAGCAGTAGAGTTTTATGTTTTTGTCTCTCATAAGATCTGCTAATCTGTTTAATATGAAAATTGCATCTATTGTGCTTCTCCTATTTCTAAATCCAATTTGTTCTTCTTCAATTTGTTCTTCATATATAACTCTGTTTTGGAGGATGCTGATAAATATTTTATAGAAGTTGCTTAGAAGGATAAGTTTACAATTAGTGCAAGACCTGACATCTCCTTTTTTTGTGGATGGGTATGATCTGACCCGTTCTCCATTCTGTTTGTAAATTTTCTCCCTTTAGTATTTTGTTAAACAGTTTCCTTAGGTCATTTATCATGATTTCCTCCCCTTTTTTTCGGAAGTTCCTTTTGAATAACATCTATGCCTGGTGCTTTTTCATTTGTTTGATTGCTCTGAGTATTTCTTCATTTAGGATGTGTTTTGTGTCAGAAGTTTCTTCTGGGTTGAAGGCATCTCGATCTATATTTTCTTCAGCCGCTGTTTCTTTAAAATGATTAGTCCATATTTCTTTTATTGTTTCGCTGCTACTTGTAGTTCCATTCTTTTATAATATTGAAACTGGGCTGGGTATGTTCTAGTTATCTCTAACTATTTCATAAATGGTCTTGTTATGTTTTTGTATGCTTCTTCACACATTCCTGCTTTTCCTTCTAGACATGTGATTTTTGCTAGTCTGCATTCTTTGTCTATTTCTTTTTCAAATTTCCGCATAATATTCTATTTTCTTCATTATCTTCTTTTGACAGGTTAGTTTACATATTCGTTTTCTCTCCCATAAGTCCAAAATCTCTGGTGTATCCAATCTTCTTTTGCTCTTGTCTGGTAGCCCAAGTGTTTTGTTGCTGTTTCTTTAATAATTTCTTTATCTTTTTTCCAAAACTCTGAAACTGTATCTAAAGCAAGATTATTTAATTTTTCTTTCAATGTTCTCAGATAGTTAGATCTTATCAAGCTATCTTTGAGTTTTGAGATGTCTATCTTCTTTTGTTTTGGGGAATTTATTCTCTTTCTTTTTAAACAGATTTTAGCTTGGCTGATAGCAGTTCCTGGTCTGTATCCATTTCAATCTTTTTTAATGTTTTGTCATTTTGGAAGGAATGTTTCCATTTCTTATTAACGATTATATATTCTATACAGTTTTTGATTTCATTGCTTGGTGATGTATTTGTGTTGTAGTATATGGTAGAATAGCGTATTTGTGATTAACAGTTGATTTATTTTGCAAACCTTAATCAAGTCCTCTCCTCTCTCATTCATCTCTCCATGACCAAATTTTCTCATTACTTCTGCTTTATCTTCAGAGTACCGAAGGTACTCTGAAGATAAAGCAGAATAATTATCATGGATATCTCTTATACTTGTCAAGGAATTGACTACATTCCTCCTCTTCAATTTAGAATTTAAGGAAGGTATTTTCACCCGAAATATTCTGAAATCATATCAGGTTTAAAAAGGTTGGGAATGTCAGCTGAAAATTCAGAAGATTGAATTTTTATATTACTGAAAAACATTAATGACTAGAATTTTCGCTACAAAAAAAGATTTAAATGGAACACTACCCTTTCAAGACGTTCTTCTCAAACAAAAACATCTCTTCAGCAAGAAATGTCTATTAAGATGAGGTTTCCTCTCTGATAAATCGCTACAACCCAAAAAGCACTGAAAAAAAATATCCACTATTTCTCTTCAAATTCTATCATGCCAGAGGATTCCATCCCATATATTAAAGGTTTTCTGGGATTGTGTCTTGTGACTTTATGAAACTTAGCTACTTACAAACTATCAACCAGATCAGACTAATTTTAACTTCTCTTAAATTCCCCATTTGTTGCTACCGGGCATCTGTCACATTCTGTGTTACTGCAGCTTATCCGGTTGGACAAACAGACAGTTCCGTTTCTTAAACGTATTTATAGATGCCAACGCGATATCCGATTGACTAAAAGCTATAACTCCCACCTTGCGGAACATGGAGATAACAACACTGGCTACAAGCTTCTTTAGAATAATGTAAATTCGCAACACCGACTATAAATTTCAATACCTTTCCAAAGAACGTACCGAAGTTCTCTTCGTTATACCAACTTTACCTTCAGTCATGAAATATCTATATAAAAAATTTGGGAAATATTTTCAGTAACTGTACTTCTAACCTAGCAACCTCGCGTCTGAATTTAAGATAACTATGCTAATAAATAGTTCGTAATATCGTGCTTGCCAGATGGTTTGTAATAGGGCATTTTTTTGGGGGGGGGGGGGACTGAGTCCATGACTCTTTATTCCTTCATCTGATTGAAGAAAATGTGTAGGCCGGGTGTTATCTAATCTCTCTATAAGCTTTTTTATGTAACGTTTTTTTATTATAGTTTCAAATAACTATTTGAAACTCAGGGGCTACCCTGAGGATCGAGTCTTCAAAATTCGAGTCATCAGAATTCAAGGAAACCGGCCTACCAGTCCGGAACTCCGGGGATTGGGCGCCGTAGGCGCAGCCCCCCCCTAGTTGAGCTATAAGCTCTGGTTACGGCAATAGCCGAGACTCAGTTAAAACTTCATTGCCTACAGCATTGCCATCCGTTACCATGAATCGCACCTAATCTAAGTCCTATCACGGCAGTGTTCCTTATAGCCCTTATAAGGACTGGCTTAAAGGGGCGAAGCAAGAATGCTTTTCATTTTCCCCGTTATCTGTAGAGGACAGTGTAGGGATAAGGTGTTATTGAGCTATTAAAGCTCTGATCATGGCAGGAGGGTAACAGCAATAGCCGAGTCTCAGAATTTCATTGGCTACCGCATTGCCATCCATTACCCTCCCAGGGTTTCATCCATCCATCCGTATAGTCCTAATAAGGACTGGCTTAAAGAGGCGAAGCAAGAATGCTTTTTATCTTCCCCGTTATCTGTAGAGGACAGTGTAGGGATAAGGTGTTATTAGGCTATTAAAGCTCTGATCATGGCAGGAGGGTAACAGCAATAACCGAGCCTCAGTTAAAATTTCATTGTCTAGAGCATTGCCATCAATTACCCTACAAGGATATTAATCATCGCATCTCATGGTCGATTCCATCCAACCTCCATAACAGTATATTTTAATTAAAATATCTCTACTAGAGTTAGGTGTCGTTTTCTTTATTTTACTTTCTTAATAAATAGCTAAAATGACTCAAGATTTTAAGTGAATTCACTTATAGTATATTACTTACAAACAAATTTTTATAAAATAAGAAGAAAATATGCATGGTAAAAATTAGTTCTGAAAATAGAACAGATCTGAGGACAAAGTATAATTTGTTAGGAGTTTCAGATTTCTTTTCTTCAACGGGGCTGCATAATGAGGAGAGGGATGCAAACTAAGCGATCATTACAAGCCTATGTGAATTGCTTTGAGATCTTTAGCACAGATTTCTAGTGGGCATTTAATTCAAAATGTTCTAAGCTTCTTCATCTCTTCCGTCCTGAAGACGGACTGTGTCCCAAATGAATATAAACCTTCCACCGTTCTCTGTCCAAAATAAGCTCTTTCATATGCCAAGATTATAAAAGCTTGGCTTGTCTGTAATTATTATAGCAGGTTATGAGAGTAATTTGTTGATACAAAGTGATAATTTGTATTTTGAAATAAAATGACTTAATCCCGATTAAACCTCAAAACTTACACTTCTAACAGTTCTTTCTCACGCTAGCAGAACACCGATCTTGACCTTTGGTTAGAGAGACTTGGGTTCTTGAATATCACCAAGGACGCGAAAAAATTTATGAGAGCTTTTCGACCGAAAGTAAGTTAATCTCATGTGAAGTTTTTTCTTCGCATATAATCCCACATAAACAGACATATTAGCCGGAGGATGTATCGACAGATTATAGCATTAACATACTAGTATTAGATAGTTTACAAGAGAATAATCAACTGATTCTGATAAAATTTATCAGAATGATAGAAAAATAAAATGATAGGTTTACAGACGGCGGAACAAACAACCCACAGGATATTATAATTTTTTTTTTTTGGTTTCCGCATTTCATTGTAACTACGCAATTGTAACAATGCAACTACGGACCATATTATAAAAAACGACCTTTGCTTCGTTTAAGAATATGAAATAAAACATATTTATGTGAACTGTATTACATTTCAATTTGAGGTTGCTAGATATAATAATTACAGACAAGCCAAGCTTTTATAATCTTGGCATATGAAAGAGCTTATTTTGGACAGAGAACGGTGGAAGGTTTATATTCATTTGGGACACAGTCCGTCTTCAGGACGGAAGAGATGAAGAAGCTTAGAACATTTTGAATTAAATTAGAAACATCGATTACGGATTAGAATATTAAACAGTGCATATTCAACCATCTCAATCCTGAAAAATCTACATTTTTGATTGGCAAAGCAGGTACTGATTCAGTTTGATAGTCACTCCAAATAATTAAAACCCTTAGAGTTTGTCGTCGTAGTCTCATTTGCAACCTCTATTATGTTAGCATGAAAAAAAGAAGAAGAAAATGGTAACGTCTACAAGTTGGCAGGGAAAACAAAAGAAAACAAATCCTTCTTTTTTTCATATTACATGACAAAAATAAATGTCATTAATAATTGTGTGCTATCTCCACACACATTATGGAGCAAATTATTTATTACTTAGAATTACTGTTGAATAGCAGCAAATACTACGTAACTAACTCATCTAATGGTGAAGTGGAAACTCACGAGCAGGACTGACTTACACATAAATTAAAGTATAGTTAAAAGTACTTACTTGTTCACCGACTCCAGTTGAAGACCCCTGAAATTTCTCTTCCTGCACCCATCTTGACACCAGTTTACATCTTGATCTGTCGAAGTCTTAACGACAATCTGACGGTTGAAGATGCTGTGTAGTAGTCCGTCCATCACGTGGGATAACAGTTCACTTTCTGTTGTATGGTCGTTGACGAGGAAGCAAAGCAATAGGAGAAGATCAAATCTTGCTTCGCCTGCCCTTTCAGGATACCGATAAGAGAACCACAATTCCGAAAATGGTATCGGTGTATTGTTTGCACAATTCGGACTCAAAGAGATTGATAAATCTGAAAAAAAAAAAAAAAAAAAAAAAAAAAAAAAAAAAAAACAGGCCGGCCTCAGAACATGGAGCGTTTGATTATGATTCCAAAGAGAATGTCCACGTCTTATCTGTGGGGGGAGGGGGGGAGTGAAGAATGACGACAAAGTGGCAGCAGGTGACTGGAGAGCACCGCTTAAATTAATTGATCAAACTTCTATCCCCCTCTCTTGTTACTACCGCTGCGGAGGAAACAAGCCCATGCTTATATTATCCTTCCTCCTTCCCATGCTTGATAAAAACTCGCCCTGCCATGCATCTTTTAGAAAAGCAATTGCACTCTCTGTCCCAAGAAGGCATCAAAGTCAGGCGTGTGAGGGAATCTTTCTGTAAACTTTTCGCTGGGAATACGAAGAGAGCCACAGAAACTCACAGTCAGGAGCAAAAAAATTGATGTTGCGTATATTCCGCACGTGCACTCGCTTACCAACTACCTAGCGCACCACTGACGCGAGCGCTCTCTTTCGCTCACTCCGCGCCTCACTCTCTCTCTCTCTCTCTCTCTCTCGGCAGTCCGCTTGCAATGCCAAGTGCTGTCTCCTCCGATCCTCTACTCTCGATCCAGCGGAGATGTGAAGGTTGGGCTACTCTTGAATCAATACACAAATCTCACACGCGATTTTCACAGTCTCAATTCCTCCTGTTGTTCCGTTTCGAAACAGTGTGGGAGTTGAGGGAAAAAGTAGATTCAGAAAGATGCTGACGACACACTGTCGGATGGTGTTCAAAAACCAAGGAGTTTTGTTCACGTTAATAATTGAAATGCGAGAAGACGCTTCGCTCTTTCTCTCGCTTATCTTGCCCTACGTGATTATGTGAGCACCTGTCTTTGGCTGGAAAATCTTGTATAATAAAAAATGTAGTTATGACGGCGCTCCGAATTCAGATTAATAGGTTCATTAATGCTATATAAGTGGGGGAGTGCCACATTATTTTATGTTGAATAGATAAAAAAGAATTGAGCCTGCTCGCCGGCGATATGATGTTGTAAAGTTCTCTGATAAAAATCCATTAAGACTGATCGGGTGAAACTTGAGCCATGAAAATGTTATTCTTACGCGAATAGCAATTCATTCAACTGGTTTATCTTTGAAAAAAAACATTTTAATTACATTTCGGTTTATTTTTCCATTTCTTCTTCAAGATGCATCAGCTTCTCTTCTGTTTAATCCCACGCTTAATAGTCCAGTCAGAAAAATTAGCATTACATTTAAGAACACAATCGTAATTTATTAATCAGTTATTATTTTAATTGATTAACAATGCTGTTTATGAAAATCAGTAGTTAGAATAGTTTCAGTTGTTGAATTGCTTTGCTCCCTCTCCTCTGTCAATCAGTACTTGAACGTCCACCCTTTTCCTTGGGAACGACACTGTCATCATCATCATTGACTATCTGAATGATGCTAACGTTTCACTGGAAGAAGTTGTTCATCATCATTACTAGGACAGCCCTTGATTTGTTTGAGGGAAGTTTTAGATGTTCGTGACAAATTATAAAATGCTAGCTGATGATTAAAAACTACACTACTATTCTACCTGATATGAGCTAGATTTTGCTATTAACAGTCATGGCATACTAGGGGAAACATATTTCCAACAAGATTGAAGTTACATTAAAGGAGTAATTTAAGAATCTTGCAGTGTATTTAACGAATTGTTAATTTGTTCTTTAACTGACTCACGCAATCGTTTTCATTGTTGCCAGAGCAACGTTTAGGCCGTTTTAGGCTAAACTGAGTTCATTCGTCAGTATTAGGTGTTGCTGTTTAACTTCCAGGATGAATTGGAATTTTCCAGAAAATTTAGCCTAGAATCAAGTTTCTCTAGAAAACTTTTATGGATTGTCGAATGATTAGCCAACCAGCAATGTTACTATATTATAGCCTTACAACTTTTCATAGGTGAGATTCTTATAAAATAAATCCTTTGCTAAACTGAATTTGTATTTTGTTCTTCACTGAATTTCCCTGTTAGAAGCTGAATTTCCATATCTTTATTGGTGCTATATCTTAGCAAGTGAGATTTCCTCCCATTGGTGCAAGGTTTGATTGCTTTTACCTCCGTCTGATAGGTTTATTTCAATAATTAAATTTACGAGAAAATACTATCTTGTGGAGGGCTAGGATCAGTAACTTGCACAATCAAATAATTAAACTGGATGGAACACTTCACCCCTATAAACGATTTGGCAAATTAAACAAAAATTGAATACGAAGCTCCTCCTACTGCAAAGACCACATTAAGCAGGGGAATAAATGCACCAGTAAAGGTGCATTTATCTTAAATTGTAAAAAGACAGTACTCATACTTCACCATTTACAACATGCCCATGCTAGTATGAAAAATAGTAGGGTTAAGCAAATGGCTAAAGTTGCATTGAAATTTCGTTCGCCTTCAGAGCACCACCAGCTAAGCTACTTAATATTTGATGAACCTCAAATATTTTTGTTGTATTAGCATTACAATAAAGAGAGCAAGAGAAATGTATTATATACTGATTGGAAAGAAGTTTGTGCACAAGGAACAAACAGCCATATCCGCCCACCTTAATAAGATGTAGGACCCTTTCGCTGTGATGAATTGCAGTAATCCTACCTGGTATACTTTTCACAAGCGTACGATAGCAATCAATGGGAATTTTGGACCATTTTTCCTGTAGGCATGTAATGAAGTCCTGGACTGTAGGGGTGGATGTCCCTTGACCTCACTCGACGCTCCAGTTCATCCCAAGGATGTTCAATAGGTTGAGGTCAGCGCTCTGCAGGTCAGTCAGGTTCAGTAACATTCCTGTCCACAAACCATGCAGTTACAGCAGCAGCAGAATTATGATACTGTGCATTGTCTTGCTGAAATAGACAATGGTCAGTTCCATAGTCACGTCGCAAAGTAGGAAGCATTGCATCGTCTAGAATGTTCAGATATTCTCGGAGTTCAGTGTTCGTGGCACTACAAAAGAAGTCTGAGGCAATACCAGGAAAAACAGGATCATACGATCACACCGCCACTTCCAATTTATACCGGGTATAAACACGTGATCATTACATGCAACAATGCACCTTGCTCATGGGGGGATGTCCATTGACTTCTTTCCAAGTAATGCATATATAATAGGGGAAAATATTATTCGAGGTACGAAACGGTTCTAAAGTACACTGCTTGGAAAGAAGTCAACAGACATCTGGTGAATGTCTCTTCCGAGAATGCGTAACCCCAACTACGAAATTCGGAGGTCCTAGTTTGGCCTCGCCTTCTGTTTGTAGTGAGTAGTAGTAGGGGGGTCACTAGTCACAAGATCAAGATCAAGATAAGATAAGGAATCGTGACGTGTTTGGTTGATGACATCATTGGTCTGGAATGTTTGGAATTTCCCTGTGGGCATATGTGTCAATGGCTTCAGTTGTTGTGTTTAGGTTCGCGTACGTATGGAATTATGAGTGATGGTAGAGATAAGGAATCGTGTCGTGATTGGTAGACACTTCTGACCAGATGAAGATCAAGATAAGATAAGGAATCATGATGTGAATGTTTGTTGTTATGAGATGTAGATAAGTGACGTCATTTGTTAGTTGTTAATAAATGACGTTGTTTTGAATGGAAAAGGGAGAAAGGGAGATATATTAGAGATAAGGAATCCTGCCGTGATTGGTGGACACTTCTGACCAGATCAAGATCAAGATAAGATAAGGAATCGTGACGTGAATGTTTGTTGTTATTGAGTTTGGAATGATAATTTAATTTAATTATATGCTATGTCACTCAAACATACAGTTTTTTTTAACTCATGATGGCGACAGTCTTTCGAGGTTTTCTGAATAATTTTATTATATGCTATGTAACTCAAACATAGTTTTTTTTTCTTCTATAGATGGGTGTACTAATTTTCCAATACATTTTGGGGTATTTCTTTACTGTTAAAGGGTGAGAATTCTTGGAGTATGTCATGATGACGGGTGTGATTAGGTTTTCTGAATAAATTAATAATAATGGTGTCCTTAATCACACACACACACACACACACATTAGACATGAAAAGTCGCTAATGTATCCATGTTGATACTTTAATATGTATCCTATGATTATTCTTACGAAAAAAAAACTATTCAGTATTAGAATTACGCTTACCAAAAAAACATACGAACATTGATTATTGTATTACAATTATCAATTGTTATGTTCAAATTAAAAAAAAAAAAAAAAAAAAAAAAAACTTACATTTCTTTCCAGAATGGAAACATCTTGGTACTATCTAGGTTTTCTGAATATTCCAAATTGTTGATTAACATATATTCACAGAACACAAACACAAGTCTGAAAAGATAGTTCACATTTTCATTATAGGTTGCTGTGGCTAACATATATTTACACCACAAAACATAGGAATTGAAAGATATTTCTGTAAATAACCAGAAAAGCTAGTGGACTACTTAATTTACATTAGTATCCGATTGGTTCTCTTGTATTAAATCTTTCCCACTCTTGCACAAGCTTGGTGGGAAAGTCTATGCGCCGTTTTGTTTAGGGTAAGTGTTATTTCCGGTTTCGAATTCCGATTGCTGTTAGAGTATGGAATTCTGACAAGTGAAATTATTTTTTTTTTCCAAATTGATTGGTTATTTTCTGTATTTTACTTTTAAAGGTCATATTCTAATAGAATAACTGAGCAAAATTAATTCTGAATATTCTAAATTGTTGAGTATTAACATATATTCACAGAACACAAATACAAGTCTGAAAATGCCATTCACTTTTTCATTATAGGTTACTGTGGCTAACATATATTCACACCACAAAACACACAAAACATAGGAGTTGAAAGATATTTCTGCAAATAACCAGAAACGCTAGTTGACTACTTAATTTAGATTACTATCCGATTCTTTCCCTTTGTTGCCCAAGGTTGGTGGGAAAGTCTATGCGCCGTTTTGTTTAGGGTAAGTGTAATTTCCTGTTTTGAATTCCGAGTGCTGTTAGGGTATGGCATTCTGACAAGTGAAATGATTTTTTTTTCAAATTGAATGGTTATTTTCTGTATTTTACTTTTAAAATTCAGTTTAATTACATATTCTAACAGAATAACTGAGCAAAATTAATTCTGAATATTCTAAATTGTTGATTATTAACATAATATTCACAGAACACAAACACAAGTCTGAAAAGACAGTTCACATTTTCATTATAGGTTACTGTGGCTAACATATATTCACACCATAAAACATAGGAGTTGAAAGATATTTCTGTAAATAACCAGAAAAGCTAGTGGACTACTTAATTTACATTACTATCCAATTGGTTCTCTTGTATTAAGTCTTTCCCACGCTTGCCGAAGCTTGGTGGGAAAGTTTATGTGGCGTTTTGTTTAGGGTAAGTGTTATTTCTGGTTTCGAATTCCGATTGCTGTTAGAGTATGGAATTCAGGCAAGTGAAATTTTTTTTTTCCAAATTGAATGGTTATTTTCTGTATTTTACTTTTAAAATTCAGTTTAATTACATATTCTAACAGAATAACTGAGCAAAATTAATGAATAAATAAAATGTGAATTTATTTTCCAACACTGTAGATTTCTCAGTAAGTCTTATCTTAAAGATATCTCTCTTATCCGGTCGTTTATTTGCTGGTTATTTACAGAAATATCTTTCAACTCCTATGTTTTGTGGTGTGAATATATGTTAGCCACAGTAACCTGTAATGAAAATGTGAACTGTCTTTTCTGACTTGTGTTTGTGTTCTGTGAATATATGTTAATCAACCATTTGGAATATTCAGAAAACCTAGATAGTACCAAGATGTTCCCATTCTGGAAAGAAATGTAAGTGTTTTTGTTTGTTTTTTTAACTTGAACATAACAATTGATGATTGTAATACAATAATCAATGTTCGTATGTTTTTTGGTAAGCGTAATTCTAATACTGAATAGTTTTTTTTTCGTTAGAATAATCATAGGATACATATTAAAGTATCAATATGGATACATTAGCGACTTTTCATGTCTAATGTGTGTGTGTGTGTGTGTGATTAAGGACACCATTATTATTAATTTATTCAGAAAACCTAATCACACCCGTCATCATGACATACTCCAAGAATTCCCACCCTTTAACAGTAAAGAAATGCCCCAAAATGTATTGGAAAATTAGTACACCCATCTATAGAAGAAAAAAAAAAAACTATGTTTGAGTTACATAGCATATAATTAAATTATTCAGAAAACCTCGAAAGACTGTCGCCATCATGAGTTAAAAAAAACTGTATGTTTGAGTGACATAGCATATAATTAAATTAAATTATCATTCCAAACTCAATAACAACAAACATTCACGTCACGATTCCTTATCTTATCTTGATCTTGATCTGGTCAGAAGTGTCCACCAATCACGGCAGCATTCCTTATCTCTAATATATCTCCCTTTTCCATTCAAAACAACAACGTCACTTATTTACAACTAATTTCGAAGAAACCTTACAATACCAGATTATCAATAATTTCTAAAAACAGATCCTTAAGATCTTTTACTTTCTTACAGAGTTTATTTCAAACTAGTTCTTAAGAACCATCCGTTTCTTAAGCGTTTTTGACTCAGTGAGATCCTTAAGAAAGATATACTTCTTGAGAATTTTGCTTCCAGAATAAATCCTGGAAGCAAAACTTAAGTACTGTGTGTGTGTGTGCGTGCGCGCGCACGCTTTCGCGCTAAACGTAAATTGACATTTGACAATTGATAGACAGTAAAATAGGAATTTAAAAAAATAAAAAATAATAAACGAAATACCCCTGAAAAAAAAAAAAAAACATTTGCTGAAGCTTTCTTTCCGTTTCTACTTATGTGACAAACGCACTTTACACTGTCTGAAACATTTTCTTCCAAGCAAATTAAGGCTAAAAATATTCCTGTTTTAGAAGTGCAGAGAGAGAGAGAGAGATAGGGAGAGAGAATAAATAAATTCTTTGACCGAGGATACACATTCATATACACATCGCATATACACATGCTGACCACATTCAGAATTACTGCCCTTAGGGAATGCAGCAGGGAGTGACGAACTGGTTGCATTAATTAGCTGTAAGACTCCTTGATAGGATGGGGACTCAACCTATCATAGGATAAGACGGACGAGTAGATATGATGATGAATAATCAGGTCCATCGTTTTTTGTATACATAGGAAATACTGTAAGATGTTTTCATCTACACACATGCGCAAAAGCCTATGATTGTAGACATTGAACAGTTGGGAAGTGAATTGTTAAGAAATTATTATGGTTTATAACGTTTGACTCTTTCCTATTTAAACAGTGCATAGCTGAAGAAATATCTGTTGCCCTTATATATTCGGGACAATCACAGAAAGAAGTTTTGCTGTATAATTTTCATATATTAAATAAAAGATTTCGTAGCAAAACAAAATAAGTATGGCGAGAATGAAACCTCACAACAGGCCCGATTCTTCTATCGGAAGGAACACGATTTTGGTTGTTCGAATAAAGGAATCGCAACGAATATACTGATGCCCGTTATCCCCCATTATTCCCTATTCCCTCCCTCCGAAAGAGTGAGAAAATGGATATTAAGTGTCGGAACAAGTTGCTTAATGAAAGAATCACAGAACCCCATATGCTGAGGGATCTAGCCAAAAGGGTGTTTTTTTTGGGGGGGGAATTGAATATCGAAGCTTCAATAATATTTAGTTCAGATTTACAAATACGCATTGTACGCTGTTATAATCACTCTTCTTTTCTCAGATCCCTATAAAAGTACTTCCTGTTTTCTTTTAGTTAGTAAACTGCACCTCTGGAAGGAGATTTTAGAAATTTTTGTCAGCAAGACGAAACGGAGCTGTCCAAAACAAAACAGGACTATCCCACTTAATCCCTTGCTGTCGTTGATGGGCAGCTTATAGTGAAGTAAGCCATGTTCTGCTTCGTCATCTGCACCAGTTACAGGAAAGCCACCAATGCCTCATAAATCATTCCAGAAATGATACGTCGGAGAAGCGATGGAATATTTTTGAGATATTATTTTCATTAAGATAGTTATAAACTTTTGTTAAGATTTTGTTTGATTGTCGCTCATTTCCACTATTGTTACGATCAGATGAGATGGACAATACGTGCCGTTTTGTGGGTCAAATGAAGTCTTTAGGTGAAGTGAAATGTACGTAATACATTCAGAAAGATTCACTTTGACATACGTATAAGATTTTTCAATTTTAACATGAACATTGGGCGATAAGTAAGTGTGTAGGAAGTTTAAAATGAACTTCGTACTTCAAATATTCAAACGAAAAAGTACTTTTTAAAAAATGCTTTGCAATTGTTCTTGAAGCAGTTCTTTTGGTTAGTTTGCAGGAACGAGAGGCGTTTCAGAACTTTTCTTCCGCTGCAGTGCCCTAATGGGTTGTTAACTAATATAAGTGCATTTACACCTAAAGTAAATTTAAATCAAAAGATATTTCTATTGATTTAAAGAGTATTGATTCAAGAGATTTACATTTTGGGAAACTCTTCAATGTGCCGGTAATCTTGCACTAACGTCTTAAGCTGTTTCGAAAATACACTTGCTTCTTAAAAGAAATTTAATGGAAGAATAACGGAGCAGATGATTTGAGTTTGGTGATTTACTGAAAACTAAAGGTCATTGCTTGCCACTAGCAAGTTACAAGACGTGAAGGGTATGATGTAAGGAAGAAATAGCAAGTGACATTTTTTGTAGACATTTGCTCGCGGATAAAACGGTCCAACTGTTCATTGAATAAAACTGTCAGGTTGCTGAGTGTCTGGACCGGTTCTGAGATGCACTGGGTGTTACTTCACTTTTCACTAGGCGCGTCTGTGAAGGAGCGTTGATGGTTGCCAAGAGAGGGCTTTCGATGTTGTCTTTATAGAAGCTGTAATCTTTCTTCATTGCTGAAATCAGCCCAAAGAAGTTCCTTTCCTATATACGATACAAGTATTTGTTGTTTCTCATACAACCAGAGAGCAAGGCACGTGTTATATTGGCCTATATGTATGAATAAGCAAAAATAAAGAAATCTTCATAATTAAATAGAAATGAAAAGGCACAGATTTCATTTTAAACCGCAATTTATCAGACATTTCCCCGTTTGTAAAAAGAGCATTGACAATACCTATTGTACGAATATCAGTATCAGTAAAGATGGTGAAAAGGATGATAGAGAAAAATGTGGATGATGGAGAGTAATCTTTTATTTCGAATGACCAAGAGAAGGGGAAAAATCAAGAGATGCATGGAATGATAGAAGGAACAGATAAAACCTGTCCTATTCAAGTTGTCTTACAAGGCTAGAATAAGACAGAGGTAGTTGTAAAATTATATAAAAAATTGAACTGAAAAATTAGTTGTTGTTTTTTTTCGAAATAAAATACTCAGTTTCATTCTTGTGCAAAATGGAGAGAGAGAAAAAAAGATAGGAGTGAAACTGCAGTTCCTTTAATATCTGCATTAGTTTGCAAAATTTAGAAAGAACCTACCCTGCCAGAGAATTTTCTTTTTGATTTCTTCATTCATAGTTAGACTGATCTTAAAATACGAGGTGCAACTCCAAAGTTCCTAAACTGGTAAAACGACTTACCGCCACTAGGTGTTGTATGTTAGTTCTGTTGAATACTTCCATTGTTGCATGCACAGCATTAGTAAAAGGTGTTTATTGCTTTTCTGCGTGTGTTTTTTGAATTTCCAATGAGCGATGTAAATGAGTGAAACATTTTATTTTTACCCCCAAGCTGCTTTATTAGGTGGAATCATCACTTACAAATGAGTTGCTATAAATCAGTTATGTAATACTGATGGTTCGAGAGTACTTTCTACCAATTACTCTGAGTCTACAGCAAAACATGAAAAGAAAGAAATTATTTGGAGACACCCCCATTGCTATTCTAGTCTGTAATGCCACGAAAACAGGCTGCTTATTTGCATTTCTTATATTATAAAAATGAGTGATCAAAACTGAGAAAATAATAAAAATTAAAAATAAAATGAACAAGACGAAATTCTAACTGAAGTCACACAAATAAAGTTTGCATTATTATAAATGTGGTGTAGCAAGCAACTACAGGAAAAGACAATATTTCTAAGAGTTCGTAAAAGACGAAATCTTAACGGTCTTAGGAAGGGATAGATTTGATTGCCAAGCAACCCGTCACGTGTTTGACAAGTTTAGGTTCATTACAACTTAAGGTTGTCACAAGTGTAAACGGTGCAGTAGTTTTGTTGTTTGAAGAAAGTGTGTTTTCCGTGTGTTTGATAAGAAGCGTTTGCCAGTTAATCTCGGAAAGGAATGAATTTAAGATAGACTAGTTTATAATTCAACAGTGAATGAACGTACTAGAACCCATAGATATCTGTCGTGAAGATATCTATGGGTCCCCCCCCCCCCTCCCGCCAAAAAATAAATAAATAAATCTGTTTTATGTGACTATAATTGAATATCAACGCCTCCTAAGAAGCAAGTGTGGTCGGTGAATATTTGTGGTAGGTGATTGTATATAAGGAGTATTTTAATTATTATATCACTTACATGTGCAGAATAGAACTTTTAAAAGATAAAATACCAAATATCCCCCACCCCCTACATTTCAGGGAAAGAAAACGTACCATAACTAAACTGTACAATGAAATATGTGACGAGAACAGAATGGGATAACAGAAATTTTACGACAAGGCTGCTTTTGGCTACTTTTCTTAATATGATTATAACGATTAATCACAAAGTAATTTTTTCTTGAGGAATATTTGACACTTTTACCCTTAGTGAAATAAATAAAAAATAATAAAATAAAAAAAAATCGCCTAATTAGCTTATCTCTCAAAAACTATGCAATAATCACGTACTTGGTAGTCAACAATGGAAATTTGGACTGGTCTACTCTACTCAAGGGTGGGCAGGCAGTTAAACAGAATAAACTAATCAATATTCAGAAGACCATCAAAAATTACGATAAACAAAAAAAAAAAAAAAAAAGGGAAAAAAAGGGGCTGAATGTGCGCTGTTTTTACTGTAGGGCGAGGGTAGAAATATGTGCTAACTCCATCTTTTTGCATTTGGAATATAACGGGTAGCGAACAACTGTTTTTATACCGCATGTGATAAGGGAGCCGGCAAATCACTTATCGATGCAAGAGAGCCCATCATGTTCTTAGTTGCAGTAGGATAGCGAATATGGAAGTTTCCTTTATTTGTTGCAGCGCACGTTCCTTTAAAACCAGACCTGAAGACGGGCTCCAATAATTTGCAGTATTTTATCCACAGCTGTCATCCTTTTGGCGACAGATGCCGAGAAAGACCAGTCAAATCTTAAGAAGATAAGGAGCTTATGGTAGGTTTATTATTATTTTCCCCTTTTAAACCTACTTTTCTTGCAACATTATTGAAGGAAGAGAGAATAATAATAATAATAGTATTCAGTGTATTTGCAATTCCTGCTCACATAATCTGCCGTTATGACAGGAACAATAAATCCAGTCATAAGTTATAAAGTAGCAAAATAAATGTGTACACCAGGAAGGTAATGCAAATCACCTCAACAAATGAGTAATTAAGACAAACTTAATTACATCGGAAATTTTCATTATGAAGTACCAGATGGACTGAATTCATGTCTGAGTTCCACTGATTAATTTGTGGGATTTTACGTTGCAAAACTGGAGTTATTCAGATGCTAGAATTAAATGTTACCATAAACAGCATTTGATAAATAATACTTTGTGTGATTGATTTTTTTTTTTTTCTTAAATTTTATAAGTTGATAGTATTTCGACTGTTAATATCCCTATTAGTACTGTATTTCATAGTGGCGCTACCTGGCGTTGACTATTTTCATACATTATAGCTATGATTCATTGTTGCAATTTATTGTTATCGAGAAGATTTGGAAGCATTGTTGAAAGAACAAGGCTCCTTTTACATTAAGCATTTCTTACTGATATATATGGGAAGAGGAAACTCCATTTTTACGTTTTTCTTACATAGACGAGCGTCCCAAATATTCTCTGGCCACATTCGAATGAACCATTTGTACTTAAAACACGAAACTATTAAACTTCATGTAGATACATTTCAGAATATTATCAGTATTACTACTTCTGCTGTCACCGTGAATTTCCTATCAGAAATGAAACAAATGCGTTGGCTTGCAAGGCCACAAGGGAAAGGCAGTGGTTAACATTGCCTCGGGTTGATTCCATCAGCACTACGTAAATAAATCATTAAATCACTCAAGGAACAAGTGGGGTGGGCAAACTTCGTGTCGCCTCGGGACATTCTACCAGCATCAAGGTAGTAGGGAGGCAGTACGTCCGCATCTAAAGCTATTCGCTGTTCCGGAAAACCCAATCGATAAATATTGGAAAACTGAATAATTATTAAATAGATTCCCTCTTCTAGACGGAGAATTTGTATTTTTATTAGCATCTTATTGCAAGTCCAAGTTGCCAATGTAATTACCAAGAAGTGTGTCTTGCTTTTGAAAGAAATTTATCATTTGACAGCAGAACCTCGATGAGAATAAAAGGCCGATGGATTATACTATGGGCGGACGCGAAGAGCACTGTTACGGTGCTTCATACATCAAATTTATTTCATTTTTGACAGAAAATCATTCACAGTGTTACGTAAGGTGACCCAAAATCCAGTTTGAAACTTTTTATTGAGTTATGCGGAGAAATAAGAATAATCACAACTTCTGCTGTTACGTAGATTGCTTAATAATAGACATTCTGTGACTCGATAGACAGTTCCCTTCCCATTGTTACAATGTTTGTGGTATTTTCTTTCAAACCCTGTCACGTATATAGTATAACGCTAGTATGTCTGCTCATCAAACTCTTTTTCAACAATACAAAATATTTTGTCTTTTGATGAGCACGTTGAATAAGCATCAGCCAATGACGTAAAGCCTAGCAAAAAATAACCTATTTTGACACACATAAATATGTATTGATTTCCGTTCATTATCCTGAATGACGTAATATTAATATAGTTTCCAATAATGTACTGATGTTGAAAAGTTTCTCTAATGCCTCTTTTTCTTTAGATGATTTTTAAATATATATATAAGATAAGCCGGAATTTGAAACGTTTTTATGTCACATTTTTTGTCTTACCAGCCCGGAACTCGGGGGTTGGGCGCCGTAGGCGCAAGGGAGAGGAGCCCCCACCCAGTGTGTGTGTGTGTGTGTATATATATGTATATAATGTATTCCTTCAGTTGTCGAACGTAGCAATAGCCTTTACGGCAACTAATTATTGCTAACAGTACTACTCTGATGTACTTGTGAATCTTTTGTTTATGGTAATACAGCGTTTCCCAAATTTTTCCTACGACGGAACACCTTGGTTAGAGTCGAGTATCATCGGCCTCTTATTCAATGTAAAGCTAAACGCACTATCGCCGAAGCAGGCATTTGCAAAAATGCGACAGCGCACACTACAGGCGTATCGGGCCGGGCCGTAGTGCATCGCACTGACCTTGGTTGTGACCGCACGTTTCCTAGAATAGATACCTCTGTACTTCACTCGCGCTCGGGAGGTGTCGACAACCGCGGCCGGCTGAGTCAAGGCCAGCGCGCGCTGGCCTTAATAGCACAATCCATACGCTAAGTGAGGAGCGACTGATTTTCAAACGTGTTTGAACTTGTCGCAGCATTTAAAACCATTCCAGGCTCATATTGATTTCGAAAATTTTTCACGGAACACTTATTCACTTTCCACGGAACACAGTTTGGGAAACTCTGTAGTAATGCATTATATAGTGGATATAGTGTCTGGTCAGACGACCTTGCAGTCACGTGATTGATAACCTGTGGATAAAACTGGGAGAAAATTCTTCTCACGTTTTTAGACGGTCTATCTTACAAAACGAGTAAGGGTTTATTTGATTTGTTTTGATTGTGATCCCGCAAGTATAAAATAATGTTTTGGGTTGCACAGATTTTTAATGAAATTTATATTTGGGATCCTTACAACAATAGATGCTTCAATTATTGCTTGTATCGAGTTGTTTGTAAAACAGAAACGTTTTGAAAGAATGAAAATTAAATACTCCATTTTAGTACAATAAACTTTAATGCATTTTGCTTTTAAAATCTCTCTTGGTAAAGTTTGGCACAGGTTGACAATAAGTGAGCCATCTTCAGAACATAAATGACAAACAGCTCCATGTTGTTACTATAGTCATGGAACGCCATCAGGAAGAATGGTGTTGCGTAACTGGACATTTTATTATTGTCTGCAGTAATTTCCATACTCGCGTTTGTATTATGAACGCATTGAATAGGTCGTGGAGTGAGTGGACATGGTTATTTTCAAATATGCCTTTCGGTTATAAGTGACTTAGTTATCGATGTGTGGAGGTCTGAAGTGACTTTGGAGGAAGTTCAATGTTTAGTCCCGGAAAGTTTCCGCAGTCGTCTTATCCATAGCTCTAATCATATATTTATGATTTAAGAACTGATAAGCTTACAATTTTTCACAAAAGTATTTCTTTTAAATACCTGCACTAGTGACGCATGTGAAAGATTTTCCTTTCTCTTTATTGCGGCTGTCAAATTATTTCAGTGCCTTCAGTTAAAAAAAACAAAACAAAAAAAAACAACGGAAAATGAATTTTGAGATTTAGATGAACTTACTTGCACTCCAAATCTAATTAAGGAAATAATGAGTGGCAAAGAAAAGCAGAATGAATTTTTCAAAAAAAAAAAAAATCGTCAGGTGAATTTTAAGAACTGTTATTTAGAAAGGTTTAAGTTTCTTCAACAGTAAAAGTCTCACATGAGAGAGAGAGAGAGAGAGAGAGAGAGAGAGAGAGAGAGGAGCATGTCTTAATGGAGTCTTCATTTCTTGGATATCAAAAGGTGAGAATTGTTATTGCATTGTGACAAATAATTTTTAGAAGTTTTTGTGCTCTGATCAGGCGATCAAAGAACTCCATTTTGTCAGATGAAACGTTTATCTTCCCTTTTCAGTTGGCTTTAATCAGTCGAATGTTGGTTTCGATACGAATTCTTCTTTTTACGCGGAAGCAGGTATAAAATATGTCTCAAAACACTGACAGAAAACAACAAGATAATGACAAAACTAAGGCGAAAATAAGAAAATTTTAATGTAATAATATTTTCTTATTTCTTCTTTGCAAAAAATTATAGTTTCATTGTTTTAGCATTTGTATTCTTTTTAAATTCCGAAATTTGCAGCTATACATTAGAATAAAGGCTGCGTTTACATAATATTCTAATTCCCTGCAAGACTACGACCTCTTTTTTTGTCCGGTGTGACTCTTCCTAAACCAGCATATGCATTTTCTTATATTCACATCTTACGCATCAGAAAAATAAAAATGCTATTTACTTTTCAGTTCCAAAAAAGCACGTGTTTAATATTCCAGGAAGGGAACTAATATCTTTCCTCTTCCCCCCATTCCAAAGGATTTATTTTACGTCGAGAAAGGGGAGAGGGAGGATAAGTGGCTTTCTTAAGTGTGTATGGTATTTATGTTTAAAAAAAAATGAAATAAAATTTAAACGACTGACTGGTGCGGCACAAGAAAATCAGAAATGTGAAGGCACTGCACGTACATACATATATAACGGATATTTTCAAAGAAAATATACGTATGTTCTCTGTAAAATATGGAATTTCAATAAAGAGAGTTGTTTATGTACCGCTACTGCACTATTTCCTATAACAGTTGCTTCAAAAAAATGTTTCAATGCATTTTTTTCACACATTAGCAACTTATTTTAGTGGTTTTTTTTAACTACTACTAACATTAAAAAAGACATGAAAAATGTTTCTGTTATGTATACTGTTCATTGAGATGGTTAAGCTGTTTTTTTTTACATAGTTTCATACTGTTTTTTATAAAACTTATATTTTCCCCCAAAAAATAATGGTTAAATTTATATTTTTATTTAAAATCTAGTAAAACGTAATTTTATATTTTAGGAAAATTGTTTTAAATTATGGAAATATTAAAGAATTTTTAATCTTTTCATGTTCTCGTAATATTAATATTTATACAGCAATCCCTCGATTAATGCGCCCCGATTAGTGCGTCATTTTTTTTTTCTACCCAAATACGATTAGTGCGCCTATACACATCTTAAAAATAAGTGTTACAGATTTTAAAAATTTTCTATCTATACATTGTTATGGCTAACTATTTTAAAAAATCACTCACCAGAATGAAATAATTTAATTACTATTATTACGATTTAAAAAAATTTTACAAAGTTATTTTTAATGGCATACTACACTACTTCCCTGTATATTATGTTCCAAATTTTTACCGCCAAAATTTGTCGTCTGCTATAGTACCCCCACAGATTCGAGACTCTTTGGACACTTCTGCGCATGTCACAAAAAAGGAGAATCCATTCCGATAATAGGGTAATCAATCCGTCTTCTAAGATGAGTTGTTTATTATTACACGTCGGAAAATTAACTTCTCTTTTATGATCATTGTCGTTTTTTAAAGTGGGAACTATTTTGCTTGTATAACAGTTAGAAAATTTTATCTATAAAGCACGTGAATTCGCGTGTTGGCAATCAATTCGTACGTCCTTCAATGTTAACGTCCAAGAGTTAATTAATCTCATTCTGAAGAATTGAGTGATTCCGACCTGATAAATTTAGATGCACAGCGGGAAGATCGCGAAGAATATGAAGAAAATTTAACCACTGATAGTCAGCCAAAAGATATTTCACAGAAACAATTTGAAAATATTTTTCGTACAATCGAAGTTTTTAAGCATCAATGCTTAGAGGCTGACCCTGATGAAGAGCGAAGCAGTAAAATTTGCAGAAGAGTAGAAGAGGCAATAGGGCCATACGGTCGGTTGTGTGAAAAAAAGAAACAGAATGCCCGCCAAACTACGTTAACTCAATTCTTTGTTAAGAAGTAGAAAAATAAAATGTATATTCTGAATATGTTTTATTGTCTTTCAGCTTCGTAGTTTTCCTTTAACTAGACCCTGAGACATACCTTAATTCTTTTATAAAAAAAACTTAAGGGTCAAAAAAGAAATGTGAGGAACGAATTATACATTTTCCCAGAGGTTATTATATTCGATTAGTGCGTTTTCGATTAATGCGCCTGTTTCAAAGAACGTAGGCTACTAATCGAGGGATTACTGTATAATCAGCTGGTTAGGCGTTGCCTTGATTGGTGATATCTAAGTTATGGATGAAATCGCGTGATTTACCTATTTCTTGACACTCCCCATGAAAGAGCTGCTTTAAAAGTCAACAGTTTGCTTCATATATAATGTTTAATGAAAACTACCTGACAATCACCATGTAGTTGAAAATAAGAGCAACTTTTGAATCAAAAGTTTTAATTTTTTTAATTTTTTGCTACTTAAATTTCAAAATGGGGAAATGAACAACGAAACTTATTTGTGCCTATGTTCTCCTAAGGAAGAAGTGGAGTTTTTAGAGACAGAGCAAGCAGCTGACATAAAGAAAAATGGTGGAAGAAGTGGTACTTGGATATGTAAACAGAAGAGTAGCAAGTGAATCCCATCAAGCACAGAGAAATGTTCTGGGAAAATTTGGAGGAAAGGGCAAAGATAATAATAATAATGGTAAGTATCTGCTGGATTTTTGTTCAGGATATTAACTAGTCATTACGAACATGTAATGCATGTATACATAAAGATGTTGGGAGAAGACCCAAGAAATAATAAAAGCATCATCCCATCAGCATGACTGCAGTAGAGCTCTCATGGTCCCATCTATGAAAAAGGGAATAAAACTGAATGTGAGAATTAGAGGAATTTCGCTACTGAGTGTTCCAGGTAAGATTTATGCAAGTATATTTGAAAAGAGATTGAGAAAGATTGAGGAATAGAAACTTGGAGAAGAACAAGCTGGGTTCAGGCTAAATAGAGGTTGTCAAGATCAGGTTTTCACTTTAAGACAAATAGTTAAAAAAATCGTGAGAATAAGGATCTGTAGTTCAGTTTTGTAGATCTGGAAAAGGAACACGGCAGGTGCCCAGAGAAAAGTTTCGAAAACACTGCAATTATATGGGGTAAATGGAACATTATACAAAGCAATCCATAGTTATATATTTAAGTTCTAAATCGATAGTTAGAATTGTAGGAAATACAGGAAGATGATTTGATTTATTCCAGTTGAATAAATTTATATGGAATAAAAGAGAAATTCTCCAAAACGCCAACATAGCAGTCTTGTAAAGCCTTGATCAAAGACTAGAGACCACATATATCAGGGTCCTGAGATAAATTAGGGAAATTAATGGCAGAATCATCTTAAAAATGAAGACACTACGAAGGAACTTCACATTGTTAGCACAGCATGACGCCCTTTGGAGAAAATTATTGAGAAGGGATTATTAATAATGTAATCTTATTCATGTAATGCTTCCATAGTAACCTCAACACCCCTTGAGGATACATATCAGGGAACTGATGAACTTTCTTCCATCAGGGGTCTACGAATACAAGCAGAAATAGAGAGAGATGCCCCTTCATTAAGTCTCTCCGTCAGCGTGTACCCAAGCACAGGTGCGCTTGCTTTTAAGTGCTACATTCTACACCTCTTTCGAGGCAAAGTGAAAACAGCAGTTCCTGACTCTCGTAACGTCCTTTTGTGATCCGCTGAGTTGACGCCCGTGTATTTCTCACAAAGAGTGTTTGTTTTCGTGAGGTTGTCATAGACGACAGGTTTCAGTCATTACAAACCTCTTGCCCTAAACGACGGGCGGCAGGTGTTGAGAGAAGAACAAGATTCTAAAACAAACAGAATTGAACGTGTGAAGCCGTAATCTCTCTCTCTCTCTCTCTCTCTCTCTCTCTCTCGATGCATGTTAACACCCAGATCTCGATCCATTTGGGGACGTCTGTTCTACGGATGGCTAATAATTGTACATCAATATGAAGCGAAACCTTTGCTTAGCCGTGTATGGAGCGAGACAGCAGACAAATTCCACAAAAGGTTCCGTTAAAAATGTCCGGGTCGTTTCTCGATTTATCGACCTCTCCCTTCAAATACCGTTTCCCTAGTTCACGATTCCTGAAAATAAAAAAAAAAAATAAAAAACACTTAATATTTGAACTGTGGCTGATTGCAACTTAGTGTGCAAGACCATCTCATGCCTTGTTTAGTTAGCTGCTCATTAAGTGAGTGGTTTACGATAATTAATTGATTGTACATCATCTTTAAAGAATATTCTGCCACTTTTGAAAATCTCACGACGTAGATGCTCTAATTTGGCGAATCCTTCGTAGTTAAGTCGGTATCGAGGATCTCCTTTTTTTATTTTTTTCCCAAACAAAGTTCATCCTCGATACCGACTGAACTACGAAAGATTCAGTCGGTATCGAGTGATGACTGAGCGAAGTCATCACTGAAGTGGAGAGATCCCGTACGGCACGTAAAGGAATGAAATGTATTCACAGCAGGGAGGTTAATCTCCCCCCCCAGGAAACCAACCAAAACCTTGAACTATCTCAGCAAGCAAGCTGTGTAAATGTCTAACGTAACCCATCTAGGACACAAAGAATCTTTTAATTCCTAGCGAGTAAACTGGTCTAATCGGAGGTGGAAATCCACCCCCCCTCTTCCGGGTGGTTTTCATCCCATGAAACATATCCGAGAGAAGAACACACCCTTAACTGGGTCATAATTACATTTGCGTCGTAGCCTTGTGTGCTTCGCCTGTAATTGCGAACAACCAAGGCCTCAATTTGGAAAAGCTCCGCATATGTTGTCTTTGTAAAGCACTTCTAAGTCTTGTGCTGATTGCAGGTGGATATCTTCTGTGAACATTTTTTGACAATGGCATGATGTGGTTCGTTTTGACCACGATGCAAGCAAACTTACTCACTATTACTTAATTCAAATAGCACGTGAAATGCATCGCATACGTAATATAACCGAATATACAAAATGGATTGTTGCAACATGCCATAATTAACACTGTAGTTATGAGTACGACATTCGTAATTGGTTCCTTCAACTCCACGTTAAAGCAGAGAGCGTGCAGTACTGTTTTCTGTTATGAGTGTGATTTAAACACAAGAGAAACTCTGATATTGTGTTATCTCCAAAATTCCACTTGAGAGACAACTTCTGAGCGAAGTCATCACTGAAGTGGAGAGATCCCATACGGCACGTAAGGGAATGAAATGTATTCACAGCAGGGAGATTAATCCCCCCACCTCCGGAAACCAACTAACACCTTGAACTATCTCAGCAAGCAAGCTGTGTAAATGTCTAACGCAACTCATAAACTGGGTGACATATTTACGTGGGGGGGGGGGTGATGGCCCGATATTATTGTTCAACAGTAACGCGTCCTCCTGTAATCAATTTCTTCTTCAACTGTAACTAAATGTTTCAAGATGAACGATCTGCACATTCGCCGTAATGCTAAGCAAGATGATCTTTATTTCCTAAGGAGAACACACCGGAGAGTCGGCTTGTCGGTGCGTTCCACAACACCAAGACGTTCGTCAGTAGCTTTTAGTGGAAGCCTTTTGTAGTATCAGAGCAAAAAAAAAAAGTGGTTGACTAAACAAAATGGCAACTTTAATCTGCCTTATTAATTTTCCTTCCTCTCCTCTTGCTCTATTCGTAAGAGTTCAACTGATTTTTTTTTCCGTCTAATATATCGAAATCCCATTTTTGTTACACGCCCTCCGACTCCAGTATTCTGGATATTGAAATAAAAACTGTTAATAATACCTCTTCATTTTTTACAATTCTTTATATAATGTTTTTTTAAATTTTATTAAGCATAGTTTTTTTTCGTACTGTTATAAAAAAATATTAGGTCACTCAGCAATATTAAAAAAGATTTCTTTTATGAAGATTATTTAAAACATTGTTTTAATTTTATTTAGTGTTTTTTTTTTTCGCGATATCGTGTCTTCTCAACCATGCAGAAAGATTTGCTTTTTTGTTAGCAATTTCCTTTATGTATTACTAAAAAAAAGTACGTTGTGACTAATTTTGAGAATATCTTCTTCAATCATTTTAGTATCATTGTTGCTTCCCCATTATTTCAGTGGACATTTTTTTTTTTTTTTAAGAACGATCGTTTATTGCATTTTTCCAACAGGTTTCCAATTATCGACACCATCATTGTCCGAGCGGGTCAATTAGTAGAAAAGATACATTTCCTCAGCCAACTACGTCTCCCAAGCGTACCACTTTAGACAATTTCATACGAGGTCACATGAAAGGGATGTTGACTTTGGGAAAAGCGCTACAATCGACATAATCAAACAATAATTGAGATGACGTTATTAAGACCCCGCCGAAATGTGTATCCAAATAGAAAGCAGACGATTGGAATAACGTGTCTTCTCAAGAATGTTAAATGATTTGTTGGCAATTTTATGTAAACATTGTTTAAATTTAATTGTTTAATTATTATAAGGTTTGAAATACTAGTAAAACAGTCTGTAACTTTAATTCTGAAATACATATTTAAGGTCCGCGCGGTTAGCCTAGTGGCTTTGCGCTTCGCAACCATATGCCCGAGGAAGGATTGTCCTGGGTTCGATTCTCGTCGACGACGTGAGGAGCTTAAGGATCTTCCTCGGCCATATCCAAATTAGCCGGTCTTAGGCGTAGACAGCAGGGTTTTTTCCGCCAGTTTATCTGAGGTTTTTCATTGCGCAAAACAGGCAAACCGGCCCCGTAAACACACGCTTTGAGAGAGATGGGATACTACCGGGAATAAGGAGCAACCAACCTATTCTGCGGGACTATTGGTTACGGAAGCTTACGCGGTAAAATGTGTAGGCCTGCGCCAAAGCGTAACATACGATGACGATTTTGACATATTTAACTTGATATTAACTTTTTTTATTGTTTAAAATCACTGAAAGAACGAAGCCTCGATGTTTGGCAGATTCTTCCTTCACTACATTCGTAACTCAATTTTTGCAGAGTCAAATGTTCAAAAAAACAAACAAACAACAAAAAAAGACATAATGCAATATGAAGATCCAAATAAACAACTAATTCGATTTGCAAAGTTCCAAACAAGCTGGGGAATACCTCTAGTTTTTTCTGTAAGATTCTCTTTCAAATATGAGAAGTAATTTCCAGCGATAATGACATTAATGTATCTTAAACAGCTACGGGAAATGTCAAAAGTTTTTTTGTTAATTCCCGTGACGATCTATACGACTAACATTGCCTAAGCTATTCAACGGTACTATTCTTGATTCACTGCGAGTTATCCATTTAATCATTAGTTGTATTTATTTAGTGCTTTCATCCGACACTGAGTGCATGAGACTGCCTTTGAGATAGATGCAAACATCCTACGCAAATTTTGATGTGAGATTGGTTTCTTGGGTAATTCATACGAAGAGGTAATTTTTGATAGTGGAGGGAGTGTAAATAACTAATGGATGCTATCGGCAACCGCTGCGTGATGTAAATATTTGCAGTTGATAATTACAGGCGAAGGCAGCGATGCGAGAGTGAATCGCATTCATTACTCGTATCTCAATTCTTTCTGCGTCAAATGCTTAAAAATTCTGAGAGATAATGCAACAGGGAGATCTAAATAAAGAATTAATTCTCAATTTATATTTCATAGCATATACCGCCATCAATGGGAGTGTGTATCAGTAAACACAAAGAAACACCACCGAAAAAAGAGTGGCAGAATCGCTTGGAAATTGCGTTCTAGAAGACGATTTATAACTTCCGGAAAGTATCCGTAGTGCACATATTTCCTCCACCTGACTGAACAATCGATGGATCCTGAGTTTCTGTAGTATACAGACAGGAATCACATCGTATAATAAATAAAATCGTTTAATTTTAAATACGTCGTCCAACATGGCAAACATTACACTTACATTTTCGTTCAAATAAATTATTATACTTAGAAATGTATTAATATTCGAAATTATGAGGTATTGCCGTCTTGCTTCCATTTTTGGTTTCCAGAGCAAAGTTTCTGCATTTATCCCATTCATGGTGACAATGTACTTTAGGTTTGCATATAATAATGAGAGTTTACTGTTCTCTGTGTAGAAACGATGGAAGAGTGCAATGAGCAATAATAAAGCCAACAATCGCGCTAAGATAGCTGTCTTACTCTGCCATCGGAAAAAGTACTCGTTTTTTGCGTGTGGTGTGAATAGGAAGAATGCAGAGAGTTTAAACAACTCGCCTTTCCAGCATCGGAATAGAGGGGAGGCAACAATGTATAGAAGAGCGTCACAAATTGCCAACAGAACACGCGACTTGGGAATGACTTTGGTGACTGTGATTGGAAATTCATTCTTTAATAAACTCTGAGATATCTGACAAATATTGTTGAAGAGGGATAGATACATGTCCAAACTAATAATTACATCTGAGTTCTTATTCTTTTGCTTTATGCAGCACAGTTTTCTTTGTGCTTTTGATTGAATTAGTAGTAAGACATTGCACTATTTCATCATTAAAACACATTTATTCGTTTTAATAAAACCGAGAACTATTTTGTCACGTTCAAGTCCATTTCTATTTAACTTTATTACAGAATTTGTTATCCGCCTTTGTTTCTTGCAATGCTTTAAAATGCACTTCTTTGGAATGAGTTTTAAATCCAATCCTCTACAACAGTGATCGCGTATGTCCTTTATGACTGTTGTTAAAAAACAAAACGCGATTCTCATGTTATTGAGAGCATTTTATTGTTCAAGGGAAGACGAACTCCCTTCAAATGGACAGAATGGTGAGATGTCATCTTCTCTCTCCAAGTCTTTTGAATGAACACTTCACCCACAGTATGGACATCACGAACAGACTTATTTAGTTTAGGTATTTGATCTAAAATAGAAAAACCGTCTCAACTGAGATCGCAGCAATACCTGCGAAAAGATGTTAAAACCTGAATTGAATGTGTATGAATTACAAGGAAGTAACAGGTGGCCTACTCTAACAATGTGGTTATCGTGATGTTAGCGCCCTAAAACTAGTAAAGAGACACTTCTACTTCTGCATTTAGGAGGAAAATGATTAAAATAATAATAAAAAAGCTTAATTAAATGTACTGTTTTCTATCTCGTGATTGCTTTTATTCTTGACAGCAGACTACTTCCGTGTAAATTTTGAAGTACAGTTTAAGAAGTCCATTTAAGAGAATCTACTTCACCCAGACATGAATGACGTCCTTTTGAAGAAGACTGTAATTATAATCGACGAGGTCGTTTATCATCACCGGGTGCAGACGAAGTGCTCAAGTATCGATATAGGATGTCGTTAGTTTAATAGCGTCTGTCTGCCACCTTCTTCATTTTCTGCAGTGTCTGGTAGACCGGCGAAGCCATTATTAACCTACTGGCTGATTCTCTTAGTGTATGTGTGTCGCTACTCAAGCTTTTGCGAAAAATAAATATTCATTTCGATGGGGGAGGGGGTTCATTGTCAGTCGTGTGTAATAAACATCTCAAGGTTTAAGATAACTTCTGATTTGGGAAGTATGCTCTTTTAGATGGGAGGTCGTTTGAGTTAATCCTTTTTCGGTATGAACGTGAAAGCAGCTATTGCTTTCGTTATAGATTGTGTACACTGCTTGAAAAAAGTATCGGGAATCTAAATCAATTATAAAGCAACTCTACAACCTTTTAAATTCTTTGTCGTATACTTGCCGATAGAGGGCATCATATGATTAAATATTTTCTTAAATCAGCACAGTCAGATAAAATTTCATGTCAGGAAGAAATTCGTGAAATGACTTTATTTAATGGCATTTGTTCCCATAATTGCGCATGTTCAAAGTACTCCTTCAGAGAAACAGAAATGGTAATTGTTCTTTTTTTGTTCACTTCCCTCTAAGCTCCTGCTTGCAGGAATCTTGTTGTCTCTTGTCAAATAAATTAGGAGATATAAAAGTTGGTTTCCATGCACAAAGCAATCAGTGTGAGAATTTCCCACTGATTACACAATTGATTCACATGGTTAGCCTAGTGGCGTTGCGCTTCGCAACCATATGCCTGGGGAAGGAGTGTCCTAGGTTCGATTCCCGTCGCCGACGTGAAAAGCTTAAGGATCTTCTTCGCCATAGCCAAGTTAGCCGGTCTTGGGCGTGGCAGCAGGGTTCCCCCCCCCCCTCAGATAAACTGGGGTTTTTCATCCCGCAAGGTAGGCAAACCGCCCCGTAAACAAACGGCTCTACAGCCATAAATACTTAATTCACCATGAGGGGGCTCAACTCGCCCCAATAGGGAGGGGAGAGAAAAGGGGAGGGAACTCCATACGAATAAATAAATAAACCACCTACATATTCATCATATTGCAACTAGCAGCTTCATCTCTGAATTCTTGCAACCTGCAGATGAATAATGAAATTCGGATCTTTTAGGTGAAAAGATCTAGTTTCTAATCCCGTCTACATACAAGCAACCTTAATTATAACTTCTCAAGCTAAGATAAGTTAGTCATACGAAGGCAGAAGGCTCTTTTCATGCAGAAAAGTGGCCGTACCTGCAGCAGAACGCAGTTAACAGACAGTAACATTTCATTGTAATGCTAATCGACCCAATCCTTTTTGTTTTCTTCTACCATATCCAGACTATCCTCGAGGTTGAGCAAAGAATGCGCCGTCAGTCAATAGATATCACGTGACTAGAGCTCCCGGCTAGTCCGCTATATATTTTTAACCGTGTGTTGTTCTAGTGTTGGTATGCCTCTTTTGAGAGATTAAAAGCACCCTTTCATCTCCGTTTTTCACGTCATCGACGGAAGCTGAATCGCGTCGATGGCAAATTGACTGAGCCGTTAAATTAAAAATTCTCATGGAGTTAAGATAATAATAATAGTTTAACGATTTTACCATTTTTGCTGGAGAAACGTCTATTAAAAACATCAAGCAGCACCTGCTGTTCTTGGATCGGATTATTGGAAAAAATTCATATTAAAGAAGCCGGTTTCATCTTCAATAATAATAATAAAAAAGTGAGTTATAGTTCTTGTACATGGGGTATTTCTTTGAGACCTTCATTTCTTCCAACATGTTGCGTGCAGACCCTCAGACTATAATTTATAAGAAATAACAGTAGCGGACTGTAAAGAAAGATATTTTCGGGTGGTTAGTTCCAGTCGGAGCGAACAAGATGTGCCTCATGGATATGAACTCCGAGCTGTGTATGCGTTTTGTGTTGAATGGTTACTTGATAGGGGCAGTTTATGATCTCCACAGTAGACGCTTTGTCTCTTCTGTTAACAATCGGAAGGCGAAGTACTCAGTGTTGGCAAAATGCCAAAAAACGATTCTTCGTTGACTCGTTCCGAAATGTCCAAAGTATTTATTAATTCGATAATATTGTTTAAAAATGTGCTTTTTATATTAAAAATATGAATATCTTTGTTTTTCCTTTTGTTAATCGCCATGAATTCCTCTACTCTATAAAGGATTATTGCGCCACTATTTTGACAGCCTAAATGGTAGATGGTTTTCCCCCGATGGTGTGATCGCACTATTTTTCCTGTAAGCTAATAATAAAAAGAATATTTGGTCTTCAGAGCAAAATTCTCGATATATTTGAACACTTGATTCGCCTATGGAATATATGAATGTATAATACATTTTCTACGATTGCAAGCAAACAAACAAGAAAGGGAAAAAACGTTGAATGGGGAATTAGTGTGACTGATTCTCCTTTAAGCATGAATTACGGGATTCAATAATATAAACGTCACGGTGAACTCTCAATAATGAGCTTATTTTCCCTGATCTCATTTGAAGATAAAATCCAAAAAAGTTAATTATTTCAATTTTTATTTAAAATTACTGTAAATTTGATATTTTAAAATGATTAAATTTTTAATAATTTGATTCAATTATTAAAATTTAATTATTTTACATTAATAAATCAAAGGTCATCACCGATAGCCGAGTTCATGGTTACTAATGATTTTGAAGATTTCGGGGAGAGAATACGCACGAAAAAGAATTGCGGCCATCTTGATCCTATACCCTATGCGTGTACGTGTATGAAATGGTGAGAGCTCAAACCATTTTTTTTTCCCGGATATACAACAGGAGTTTACCGCGAGAAAACGTCCTGGTTGCCAACGAGAAAAATGAAGGAAACAAGTTCATCTGGCCGGCCTCTAGAACGAAATCAAAACTTCGGTTGAAACACTATAGCAGTGTTTCAACTGAAGGTTTCTCATTATGGAACTCAAATATTATATTAAAACGCTAAGATTAGAATATTTAAATGAAATAATATTTTGACCCATTTCGTGCAGTGAGAAGTTGACTACTTTGCCCCCATGTGCAAATATTACCAGTTAATATACAATCCAATGGGTGTATTGCACGAATTGAAAAAATGTTGCCTCATGCTTTATTGGCGCTTAGTCATTACAGGTTTCCTAAGAATGAATGCGATTGGTATTTAAACAGATTACACAGAGTAATGATTGATGCATAATTCTTAAGAATGAAGCACATGGTTCATGCATTTTCTTCCACAAAATGAAATGCTAGTAAATACGGTGAGACAAGAATATCCAGGGACGAAGGCAGATAACGGAATTTCCTGAGTCAGTAATACCAATGTCTTCCTTTATTGATGGTTCCATTGGAGACGTCAATAAATTGTGACACAATAGCGTGACAAATTACACGCAGAGATCGTATGACGTTGGTGAAAGTGAGAACGCTCCGTACTCTATTTAGTGTCGGAATGTCCTTTCTTTCGGAATTGTCTCACTTTTACTCAGGTTTTTGCCGAGGTGTCCTGGCCGACAATGAAAGTCGTGTGTTTCGGCATGTTATTTCCTTGACACAAGACGGAGGTGACGTTATGTGCAGCTCAAAGATATTTAGGTCGTTCACGAATTTCTCATATTGACTCTAAGGGAATTTTTAAGAATTATTATGGAGTTACTAAATAGAAAAACATCGGAACTCTCCTGAAAATGACAAATGTATGATAACGTTGGAAGGAATAATGAGAAAAATTGAAATTCATAGTTGTATGAATAGTAAATGTGTTATTAATAATATTGACCAGCAAAAAGACTGCAAGATTGTGACGTATGCTTGATGCTCATTACAAGAGAGAAGCAACAATGAGATGTGAAGTTAATTGTTATGAAATTAAATAAACTCGTGTTTCTTTTCATGGCAATATATTAAAGTGTTCTGATTTAATATAATCACTCTGAATGCTCAAATGTTTCCAAGAAATTTTTACAGTCTTTAAGACTGAATTATAAATTTAATAGACAGCTACGATGTACGTATTCCAATTCCTAATTCACTATTCAAAAGTGAATAAACTGCAGGGAGTCATTATTTTATTTAACACATTTCATAAAATCATACAGCTAAGTCTCACAAGCAGTCATGATTGTATTCGAATTGCTTGGTACGCCATCGCATTACTAAGTGTATGAATCCTATAAGTTAGGGTACGAATTACAAAATTGTTGATATTGGCAACAAATCATTCGTATGAAAACGAAAAAAATGAAGATGAAACAATGGAGGTACATCATAACTTCAATTGTTATAATTTCATGTCTCAGGTCTTAGACGGGGGGGGATCAGTTTTCTGCTTGAAGTACAGTATTTTTGTTTCTATTATTAAGGACGCTAACATAGATTTCGTACAAATTTTCCTTTTATAGTAACTATTTATGGCTAATAGATTATCTTCGCAGTGTATCTTAACTTCAAAAGACACTGCATATAAGAGCAACATATCTATTTTTTTTGGGGGGGGGGGGGAGGATAAGAAGAGCGAAGGATAGGTGCTGTAGAGCCTAATATTTGTATTGCATTTTATGTTATTAGAATATAATAATACAATACTCATTATTCGTGGATTTCAGGGGATTGCTACTATCCTAAGCCCTCCCTTCCTCGCTACGCGTGATAGTACGTGGCATAATCTCTTTACATTTAGGAACAACACAGGTTCGCATAATTGTCTTAAAATTATGTTGCTCTGAGATTGTCTAAATATGTGAGCTAAGATTGTAAAAAAACTTTTTTTTTAGTCACATTATAAGCATGGAACTACCTTTACGCAGTGTGACCGTTTTATCCAAAATTCAGTTAGTCGCTCTCAGAGGGGAAAAAAGAATGGTTTCCCGCTGAAATGTTTTTTTAAAAATTTTCCAAAGTGTCTTTGTATATAATTAATTTCATACATCGAGCGTTATCAAGTTTTAAACCACCATATCATGCAAATGAAGTTAAAAATGCGCATGTGGTTTAAGAAAATGATTTACAGTGATGAGATTAATAGTTTGCCGTTTACATTTTGTGAGATGGTGATGTTTGATTTCTGGCCACGTGTCCAGCCAAACGCTAATTACGCGAGAGCAACAATGAGATTGCAGATAGTTAATCATTCTGATTGATGTCACACGAGTCTGTTCTAGAAATCCTGCCTGGCCCATGCGTGCAAAACATTATAAAATGCAGTTAAGAATTTAATTAAAACTATGGGTGTAAACTAACTTTATATTTTTATTCGCTTTTATGTGCTAATTTACCTTAGGGCGGTAAGCCTAACCGTGATTTTCATGATTAGCAACACGCTATTTGCCAGTTCACTTTCTTCGCCACCAACCGTAATTCACATGTATTTTTTCTTTTTCTATTTAAAAAAATAAAAATTAAATGTTCATTTATAATACCAATTACACGTAAATGGCATTACTGAAATGTTGGTTTATTGCGGTATTTATTTGTTTTCGGATTCAGCAGTCGGAACGATTCAGGTATGTCTGACAGGCCATTCCATTGTGGCCTATCTATTGCACAGGATGAATAGGTCATTCTGAATAACCTATATAAGGAAATTAATAAGGAAGTTTATTATTTCTTATTTTTGTTTCGCTTGTCGTATTTTTAAATCCATTACTAGCGGTGTCTATGAAATTTTAAGTAAGTAAGAAAAAACTCGTAGATTTTTATAAACCTCTTTTGTTATTATAAAGAACGCAACTTAATAAGTTTTTATAAAATGCCAGCATAAAAAACTTTAAAAACATTTCCCACGAAGTGAGTGTAAAATTGTGAATATTCTGTGTAGGAATGAAATGCCTAATAATAATTATTATTATTATTTTACTTTGCAACTGGTGATAACGAAGACAGAAGTGTAAAAAGAGGCGGCATTCTTGCCTTATAGAATTGTTACGCAGAAGGAAAGTGGAACGCAGAGTATTTATTTCACAATCTCATACAGTTTCCCTGAATTGAATAACGAAAACCAACGCATACCAGAAAAGTTCAGATTTTTTTCATTCCATTAATAGCTTCGATGGCATTGTATTAGTCGCTTGCAAACCTACATTTATGGTATTGTTACTTCCCTAATGTGCTGCATAAATGAGAATAATGAAAATCATAGCGGATTGCTTAGAACCCAGATGGCGAACCTATGGCACGTCCGAGAATTTTGCTAGCACATCAACGATTTACAGGTGATTATAAATTATTCGATACGATTATAAATTATTCAACCTATTTTAACTGTTACAATACGTACAAGTTAAATTTTGTTTTACACCAGAGAACAGCTATGAAGACGTGCAGCTGATTGGTGTCGTATTAACAAAAGATCGCGCGATCCAAAGATAAAGGCAACCGACAATTTTTGAGTTGAAATGCTAATTCTCTTCAACCGCATTCCATAACATCTGAAACTGTCATAATAATATTCACTTATTTCTTAGTTTTAACACTTTCACGAAGGGGTGTCGTTCAGTAGCGCACTCGGGATTTAATCTTGGGGGGGGGGGGGGGATTTGAGAATACACACTACTCATCGCATACGACCAATGACTGAGCATCTGCAATGATCGCTAATTCATAAGTAGTATAGAAATAGAAGACATGACACAACATAAATAAAAAAAAATGATTTTTAATTAGAAAAAAGATTTTTGGAAAATTTTCTAGTGTTTTTTTTTTCTTTGGGTGGGAAGAGGGCCCCGTCTCCACCCTTCTGGGTGCGTCACTGGTGTCGCTTTTTTTCCGATGGAACTTCGCATTACCAGCGGGCTCACCTCGCACAAAGTTTTAACCCTTGGTTGAATTTTATTTCTGCTTGTTTGAGCTGACAGGGGAACTCACACACTCATTATATGCCATGTTTCAATTGGTGGTAGGATTTTATTTGAAGTTAGCCTTTGTGATGTGTCATGATGACATCGATAATTTCAAATGCAATAAAACAAACACTTATTTCATGTAATTAAAAAATTGGACAATAGTTTTTTTTTTTAGTTAGATACTGTTTCCTGTATAACATATGATTTTGCTTGAGTCTATACAGCATAGTTTCTGCGAGAGGGGACATGTGATTCATTAGTTAGCGCTGTTTTTATTCAAGCTGTCTCTAATTGCGCTGTTTGTGGAGAAATATAGTACACAGACTGCAAAAGCCTCTGTACCTTATTCAGGGATGCATTAAAACTACACTTGGTTTTTCTTGCATCTGCAGTATAATGGCTGTTGGGGAGGGCTTGTAGTTAACCGCGGGGAGCGAGTTACTATCGCCTCGATGTGAACATTTTTAAACTTTTTACGTGTGCGTGGTATATGAAAAACTTTTAATGTATTTTTTTTCGTAAAGTAAAATCAGGAGTGCGAGCTATACGCGAGGGCAAGTTATATTCGAGTAAATATGGTAAGCGTTTCGCTGACAAGCTGCCATCCTTCTGCTGCTTCCCCAGCTCAGCTGACTTCTATGGTGAGTTACAAAGCATAAATATTTTTCTCAACACCGTTCTTTTTTTTTTTTTTTCAAATCAACATCATTTAAATTAATTTAATAATACAATAATCAATTTTACACTAATATTATAACTTTTTGGTGATCAGAATCGAATATGTCAATGAAAATTAGCACAAATTAATTTAATGATGTTGGCCCGAGGAAACTACAATATGCTACAAGATTTCATTAGTCCACTGATTGATAACTAATTTAAACGTACTTTTATATTTGTTTAATTAAGTGAAATTAATTTTCTATTAATTTTTCCTCCATTAAAAACTGCCCGGCACGTCAGCAAATCGACTTGTGAATTTACGGCACACGTACATAAAAAGGTTCGCCACCACTGGCCTTAGGATTACAGCTGACAAGGAAATCAGGAAGGTCTGTTCGATTCTATTCAATTTTGAATAGAATACGTTAGTTAAAAAGCGAACTGAACTCTAACGCGTTTCTCTATTTCCATGTTTATTAAAAAATAAAATAAAAATTAACACACCGCAGATGAAAATGGCACCATATGGCCAACCAAATGACTAGGAGGTTGACCAGAAGACAGAACAGCCCTCTACCACCTGTCCCAAGTAGAAAGAAAAAAATGGGAATTATCAATAAAATTAACTATGAGTCAGGAAACACTGTTTCATGACTCATCGCTATCATTTGTTTCTTTATTGCGTGCTTACTTGTTTGCCAAGTCATTTTTAATTCATCAGTAATGAATTTAACGATGGTCAAAATTACAGGATAAACGCAACTCGTATTATGATGAGTTTGTGAGTTTGACCAAAACGTAGTCTAATAATGACGAGTCTTATTAATGACAGATTAGAATGTCATATCTCCACGTGTCCCGAGGGCACAGACGTCTGACTACGCCAGTTTACAGGCCGAAGTTAACCCTATGAGAATGGCCAGTCCTCAGCAGCATCGAACGATTGAACCCTTCCCACCACTAGCCACGCTCAGTTTTGCTTAACTTTTTGCGTGAGCCATTAGTAGCAGAGATTGTACTAATCGACCAACCTTTGCTGGCGACAGATTAGAATAGGCGTGAAAAACTACTAGCGCGAAAGCTGGGGTTCCGTATTATTCAACTCACAGTCGACTACGTGTAAGAGGCTTTCGGAACTGAGGGTGAGTCATTTGACCTCATACAGGAATGTCTGAGTTTTCCTCCAGCAAATCAAGAAACCGACCAGGAAAAGACGCAATTTAGCTGCAAAAATACAACGCTTCATAGGCTTAGTTGCCTATGAGGTTTCGGAGCAGTTCGTCCAATCAAAATCTCGTTCATTCCTTCGATTTCGTCCATTACTTTTCTCGTCCAGTAGGACATTTCGTTCAATGCTATTTATCCAATTCTTCATATTAGTCTAAGTAACTTTTGATAATTAATAATAGTCAGTTGACACAAAAGAGAAGGGTGCAAGTCATGATTCACCCTCACACATTAGGTTAGGTTAGTTAGTTGATGGTCCAACGATGTCAGTTGACATCGATGGGACAAACTGAGATTGGACGAAATGTCCGACCGAACGAGTTGAGATTGGACAAACTTATAAAAGGACAAAAAATCTTGGACCATCTGCCCTCAAACCGCCTATGAGGCTGTAATACCAACTAAACCTAATTCACTTCCTGGGGTGAATTACATTAAAAAAAAACAACAACTTAAAATAGTAAAATCTTGTTATCTTTAAGGTTTTTAAATCTTCTCATGGGCTGTAACTGATTATTGATAAAACGTTGCCCCTTCCATTAAATATTTGTCGAAACTTCTTTTGTTTTGTTGATTAATCCGTAACTGGGCGAAGTAAGAAACCAAATTCTTAAGATTTTAGGAAAAAAAGAACAACACACTGTTTTTTTTACAGTAAAAGCGACGCTATTGGAAAACAGCGAAACACGATTACGAAATACGATACATACAAAAGTGTAATACTTAAGTACACACGGAAATCTCCATTTGGATATCTCTAAGAATTCAACAATCGAAATCCAATTAGTGATATGTTGAGATTTTGTATGCAATGATCCATTAAAAAAAAAGACTCGAGCAGACATAAGAAAATGAATTAATTCCTGAAAGAATGTATCCAATTAAATGTCTTATGTAAAAGGAGCGAATAAGATGGTCGATCTCGCATGAAAACAAAATAGAAAAGCTGAGAACAAACGAAACTACTGATTACAGCCGAATTCATTTACATATTTTACCCAAAGTTTTAATCAGTCTTTTGTGCTTTGAAAAATTGCTTTTGAATATCCAAGTGTCGGAATTGATTTTAAGATTAAAAAAAAAAAGTCATTAAAAAGAATGTATGTTGGGAAGCACCAATCCCCAGCATAGTTCAGAAAACGTTTTGGGTTTACACCGTCGAAATGAAACAACTTAAGAAGTAAACATCTTCACGTAGCAATTACTTCTGTGAATATTATAGGGGAACATGAAAGGGGCACGCATTAAAATAGGATTCGTTGTCCACTTTGATCAGAAAACATGAAGAATTATAGGTTCCCTGAAAGTATTGTTGTTAACAAAGCATTTAATTGATGAAAAAAAAAAGTTTGACCCAAAAACATTTGCGTGAAATAATGATCTTATTGAAAGAAAGAAAAGGAAACTACTTTATTAATAAATCATCAGATTAATCGGAGTCTTGCACAGAAATAATACGATCATTTCTCAAGTTTCTTTTATGTTCTATTCATTTATTATACAATTTAATCGGGATTCTTTTGTTATTTGCTATCCACTTGGCAGCCATTTTTACTAGAATAATAGGTAAACCATAAAAGCTTTGTTCCTCAATATCTACTAACATCTTCTCATTGTGATGTTACAATGTTCCTGCAGCAACAATATCAAAATCGCCATTTTCCCCATCCGTCGAAGGGGATTGAGATACCATAAATAATAGTTTCACAATCCAGTCTATTAGAAGCTAAGTTAGTTAAATTTCTGTAAGAGATTAGCTCACTCTTACTCTTTGTTTCATATCCATTTCCCAACTCTTCCATTTCGGAAATTTTGAGGATATCTATTTTCTCCTCATCCTGGAGATTATTACAAAATTAGCAAAAGCTTATCAATAATTAACGTTCATATAATATTAATCTATATTCAGTAGTACCATACTTTAGGTAATTCTCAAACCGCAGGCCACGATATGTAATAATACTAGAATTCATTAATTTGAACATGCTGTCCGAGACACTTTACAAAACACAATCGAAGAGAACGTATGGTGGCGCTACTGGCCTGGCCGGAAATGACATTTCCCCGTCTCTAGAGCGTTGTTTTGCGTGAAAGAGCCAAGTGTTGTCTTTTCGGTGATGTTCGAGAAGGGGGAGGAGAGATTGATATGTTCGTGGCCCCCGAATGTATCCCTGGGAGAAGGAAGCGCGTGGAGAGGGAGGGAAGAGTGGGAAGAGAAGAGCGCTGTGTTCGTTCCGCACAGAGGGTTTCTCCGGCCGTGTGAGGAGGAGGGGATGCTTTTTGTATCCCTTAGTCTGGGGTAGTTTCCCTATCAATGGTAGGTGGGTCTATTTGTGTTAAGTGGTGTTGGTGCATTTCTGTGCTAAGCTGAGAGTTTGTGCTGTGGAAGGAGATGGGGGGGGGGATGTAGGTCTTCCTCTGGTCGGTTCTTCATGTTGTGGTCGGATTTTGAGGGGAATGTTCTTTTATTTTGTGTTTCTTGGAGGGAACGGAGGTTATCTATTGTTCTGTGGGATTGCTTAAGGGTTGAATGGTTTTTATTTTCCACTATGCATTCTTGGAGGGAGGGTAAAGTAATTTTGTTCGTACATATAATTATATTTTTGTTTATTTATTTTAGTGTTCGCTTAGATTGCTTTGATGCTTTCGATAAACAAATCCCATTCTTGGGTTTTGTATTTCTTGGAGTAGATGGGGGTAGTTAATTCAGATTCCCTTTGGTTTCCGAGGATTTAAAGAATTTTCTGTATGTATAAAAGAATATTAGTAAAAGTGTAATTGAATAATGTTGATGCTCAGATGCCCTGCTGTCTGATTTCTTGAGGATTTAATGATTTTTCTATTGTAGCATTCATTACTGGACTTAAAGAAGATGTGACACAGTGAGAAATATAGAATTGAGTTCAAGTTAGCCACAGGAAGAAAAAACACGAAAGTACGCACCACAGGAAACGCAACATCGGCAAATAAATATTTTCTACTCCTTCACAGGAAGACAAGAGAATTAATGCTCAAGGAAATGAAACTATTAACGTCTCCACACAAACAGTACATCTAAAATAAACCACCCAGCAAAAGTGCAGAAACTGTCAACCAACTAGAGAGAAACGAAATTTCCACATGTACTCTCAAAATTAAAACGATAAAACTTTAAAAAATATATAACTTAATCAAATCACCACCAACAAACAACAGACTTCATTCCACGCGGGGATCGTTTCTGATTTTCCCTGCACAACTACGAAAGCTAAGTTAGCTAAATAGAGCAAAAAGAAATATTAAAATGCACTCTCAGAACGAAAATAAAAAACAATCACTTCGAGAGACTTGGAGAAAACGATTGTCTCCCCTAAACAAGTAGGGAAAGAATATTCCTATCACAATCTATTTGAACTCTGTTGTAGAGAAACGCATCTTTTCTACATGAATATATGATATTTTTTAAAGAACCATATGTTCTGGATTTAGCATGTTAATCCAGTAGAGGAGGTAACAGAGAGATTGCCGAGAAGAAAAAGAAATAAGAGCCGAAAGTTTGCATATTTATTGTCATTTGAACTCGCACTTGAAGGAGAACTGGTATCGTTAAAAAAAAAAAAAAAAAAAAAAAGACGAACATTTTCTTAATATTTTTTTTCTTTGCCAACATCGTCGGAATTTCATACGGTGAGGGATTATTCGCTGCTAGCAGCAGCTAGGATGGGACTGTCCTGTCACTACACTTAAAGTAGTGTGAGAGATTTAAAGAGCTAGTCAGCGAGGAAAATATCTTTTCCTTTTTCCCTGCAGAGGTGGAAAGTGCAGGGTGCTTAAAGACGAGAAGACCGGAAACAAGCTATGTTTGGGATTTGACTTCCAGAGTCAAATGCTAGTGTCCATGATCATCAAAATTGAAGTAAAATGTGTCAAAATAGACGGATTCCCAATGTAATATATAAACAACAACGATGACATCTCAATTCTAACGTTTTCGAAGTGAAGAAAAGTCTCCTACATTAAGAAGCGCATATCACTAAAAGAGTCAAAGTAGTATTCGGGGGAATAGCATTCGCTATGAAGACGCCCATCCCCAACTTCATTCACATCGACATGTCGCCCGTCATGATCAACTACCTAGGCGTCCAGAAACAGTGTTTACGGGGCATATTGAAAACGGCTGTCGAATATTTAAATGCTTCAACAGCTTGGGCTCGGACCACATCTCAACCCACCGGGAGGACCCTTGCAGAAAATGTGAAGGCACGGATCATCGTACACAACCTGTTCACTAAGACCTTTCGTAGAGTGGGTTGGTACACCAGAAGAACTGCTACCCATCCAAACTCGATCCTCCCCCACACACACCCACCCTGCAGTAGACACCGAACAATTTCCCCAGGTGAAGCAAAAAACCAAAGGAATTCCACCTGACCTTGATGGGCACAAAATGGCCGTGTGAGAGCATTCTTTGTTCGCAGCGCAAATGGTTAACGAGCAGCCATAGGAAGAAGCAAGGGGGAATCACCGTCAAGACGAGGATAGCTTAGAAGAAGGAGAAATAAGAGGAGTTCCCGTAACACCTAGTATGCAAACAAAAAGAAAAGAAGAGTGGAGGAAAAAATTGATGATTAGTGAAATCAACGAAAAAGAAATTCAGCAAAAAAATGCAAATTAGGGGAGCAGAACTTTTCACATGACGAAGACTCGTCCGACCTCGCAGAAGTGTAAAGGGTTTGGAAGAGGCGTCCGTGCAAACACTCACTCGGAAGACTGGGTCATCACCAAAATCAGAGCACACAAGAGATCAGTTCACTTTTTATTTCTATAAGACGGAAGGTGAGGCGAGCAGAAGCTTCCCAATAATGAATGCCAGCCATAAATTCAAAGATAAGAGCAGCGTCTACGCGAAACTTGAAAAGATCTGCAGGAGACCGATTACGTGGCTTCCTGAACATTGAAGCATTGATATGACTAGGCAAGGACCTTTCCACTTGCTAACAGACCAGGCAACTTCCTTTCAGTATCGTCACCTTAATTAAACATGAGAGCGTTTTGTAACCCCAGAAAACAAGCTATATGGGAGTGGATGCAGGACCATGAAACGAATGACATGTTTCAGCAAGAAACTTTATTTCCGAAAGCATCAAGAATCTCTAGAGCAGATACTCGCTCATGTCATTTTGGAACTTCAGAAGGCGAAATCACGTAGTAAGAATTTTGATTCCCCACCCCGTCCTCGGAATTTTCGTAACTTCCATTAGGACGTGGCAGGAAGAGTACTATACATCGACTGGGGAAACCAGGGCACCACTATCAGGCTCGTTGATGTGTATGCCTGAGCACACAAGACGGGGAAGCTTGGCTTTTTCAGAACCCTCTAGCCTTACCTCGGCAGTCCTTACGATATGATAGCCAGAGCCAGAACTGCATTCAATACTCGCAAGTCGACAAGTTCGGGGACAATCCCAATACAAGTAGAGCAGGATACTCCCAACTAGTGCAATGCCTTAGCAGATTTCGACTGATCGACGTTTGGGGGCTCAAACATCCGAACGCCTGCGCCTACATTTCTATGGCCGGAAACATCGGTAAGAGAACTAACACGATTTACGCATCTCAATATCTGCTCGACAAAGTTATACAAATCAAACATCTAGACGAAAGCGTAACCGATGACAAGCTACATTTTGAGACTTCAGCCGGTAACCCGCTTCGAAATGGGTCCGGGACCTTGAAAACCTACACCCGACTTTTCGGAAATCCTCTCCGACAAATTGCACGTCCTCTGTGAGGACTGGAAAGAGATGGCCAGGAGCTGGAACAATTGGCCTCGGTTCAAAATCGAATAAACACTGACATACAGAAACATTCAGTAAAAAAACGAAGCTAAAAGGGACTATATAAGAAGAGGAGCCGTTTTGAGGCCAACCAGGGCAACGGAATAAGCTGCGCCAATATCATAAAAAGCAATAACATGGATATTGAAAGGGAGCGGACGGAGAACATTCAAGAAAAGCAAGCAAACACACAATATGCCAAAGGTTAACGGATACTCCAACAGTAGCCTTTTACAGAAATTGGTCAAGAGAAGAGAAGAAAGACGATCGCCAAGATCCATGCTAACTGGGAAGACCACGTGACAACACGGAAAATGACAACAGCCTTTCAAAACCAATATAAAATCCTATTTGCGGCAACAGTCGTACAAACACAACAGCCAGCTGCAAGCGTGGGAAACAGACTATCTCCGCCCTCAGTGCAGACAGAATTTTATAGGCCTAAAACACTCGAAGAAGTAGAGGGCGCCTTCAAGAGATGCCGAAACAGAAAGTCTCCAGGAGCCAACGGCCTTGGCAAACAACTCTACAGTGAAGCCTGGAAATTCATGTTATCATCCTGAAGAAGTGTACAACACTTTCCTCACCACAGGAATAATACCTCATGATTTCGCTTCTAGTCACATAGCTTTCATTCCCAAGCCTAACAAAAGTCTGGCGAACAATATCTATGCAATCTGGATTATAAAATCTTATTCAGAATAATCAACAATAGAATCAAAACGGATATACGGAATTCCAAGCTGTTAGCTGCGCAGTTGAACCTTTCCCTACTTCAAAGTATGATCAAGCTTAGTGAACAGTAAGAATCAGACAATGGCTATCCTCTTGGTGTTAGCCGAAGCTTTGGAAAGCGTTTAGCCCTCCAACCTGTTTTCCATCTTATAGCAGCTTTGAGTAGGAGGGAAACTCAATGCCGTCATCAAGAACTTTTGCCTGATAATCAATCAGGCAAAAGTTCTTGCCTGGTTTTCTGTCGGACCTGTTCAGAAAAGGAAAGGCGTGAAACAAGGCTGTCCACTGAGTCCCTTGCGGTGAGCTACTCCTAGCCTATGTGTATGGAACTCTAAGAGATAACGACTCCGTTTTCATAATCCAAGCCATCTTAGAACGGTTCTCCACAATCAGCAGATTTAGCGTCAACCAGCTAAGACTTAGCTGCAAACCTACTTGGATTAGAAGGTTCAAGGGATTCCTACCCCGGAACCTCACCAACAGTAGAACCTTTCTAGACCGATTCAGAACCTGTCTATTTCCAAAAGCAGAACTACAAGACAAAATTTCAGGAATTTTCAAAGATTGTAGCATTGCCTAGCTAAACCCAACACCAAGAGCACTCGTGCTCCAAACAACAGTCTTTCCCGTCCTTTAGTATTCCTCTAAACTGCAACAACTTAACTCTTGACGAAATCCAAACATCACGCAGCAAGCAAAAAATAGGTAAAACCGCATGGAATGATGAAACATAGTCGAAGATATACTCCACGGTGGCGACCAACTACAGAATATTTTCCTCAATATAGGCAATAACGTTCTCAGGACAAGGGAAATATCTCTCCACTGGAAAGAAAGTAAATTATGCGGATACCAAAAAAAAAAAAAAGGAAACCTAAATAAACCGAGAAACTTCCGTGAAATAACTATTGCCTATAGTTCACATTTTACAATATAATGAGTCTTAATCGCATAGAACCTCATATTTCCCCATTATTAAGGAAAAATCAAGCAGGATTCCTAATAAAAACAGAAACACATTCACAGTATAAGAAGATTATTGGAAGGTTCCAAAGACAAGAACCTCTTCACAAAGGCATTTGATTCCATTAGTAGAATTAACATGTCTGGTAATTTTTATCATTATGGTATTCCCAACAAAATCATTGACGCAATTGCAGCACCTTATCAAGATTTTCACGCCCCGGTTCTATTCAATAAAAATTAACAGAAAATTTTGCTATAATAACAGAAGTTATACAAGGAGACACCTTGGCTTCCTTCCTCTTTAAAAATAATCCTAGACTACATTTTAGGATGGTTGAGGATGGATTCGGCGCAACGCTAACAACCAACGATAAACAACTCTGTCTCAGTGACATTAGATATGGAGACGATACAGTATTGATAGATTCATCTTCATCAAAGGCGCACAACACTTTGATAATTTATGCCAAGCTGCAAGAATATTTGAAATGACAATTAACTGAAATAAAATATTCAGAAATAAAGTACAAGGTTCCATAATTTCAGAACACAACCAACTTTTAGAAAAAGTAGAAGACTTCCAATACTTAGGCTCAAATATAAATAATACTAAGAAAATATAAAGCTCTCGATCAACAGAGGAATCTAAGAAAAATATGGAAATCACACCTCATCACCTTGGAAACAAAAATTAGTCTTTATAAAGCAACCTCCCAAGCGATCTTCTTGTATCGTGGAGAAACATGGGATGGTTCCACCCAAAAAGCAACAAGAACCATTAATAACTCGGTTACTCCTGGAAGGATCATATTCGTAATTCCACTATTTTAGAAGAGGAAATCTAAAAACCCTTGATTGAAACCCAACGCTAATGCAGACGTCAACTTAATTGGCTTGGACATCAACTGAGACATCGTCCTTCGCCATACTTTGACATCTTAGTTTTATACCCCTCCTAAAATGGACAACGACGGATAGCACGACCAACTAAACAATTGTGGCAGTATATTAACCTCTTAGTATCAACGCAGGTACTCTTTCTCCACTAGAAATAACTCAACTGGCTCAAAACAGAAATATGCCCGGAAAGCTACATAATTATCTTTTTTCTTATTCATATTTATGTACTTCGTTTCCCTATTTTCAAATTATAATTTGTAAATAAGCCGTGATGAGATGATGATTTCCATCAGATAATCCTTGTTATGAAATAAACAATTTATATTAATCGTTTGGAATAATGCTTATCCCCATGTTGGCGAGACTTTGCATGTTGAAACATGTCGAAAAAGCTACGCAATTTGTCAAAATCTGATCCAATGAGAGAGTGCAACGTAATGCGTGGGGTGGTAAATTACAATCTATACAGGAAACGACGGAAGTGAAGTGACGTAGTTTATTACACGTTGCAACGTATGTGAAGTGACGTCATTAATTACTCTGCTCACTTTTAGAAATCTCCGAAACAGTTTTCTTATTCTGTTTTCCAAGAAAGTATAACTAAAGATGACACAAAGGCAAGACAAATAAATTCCCAAAGCATGCAGATATTTGGCTCTTGTTATTTCTGTTTGTTCTTGAAAATCTTTATTACCAGCCAGTCGCTGTATGAGGAGGTTTCTTGTGAAAGAAATATGCAGTTTCCTGTGTTGTATTAACATGTCAAATGCAGAATATACGGTTCTCTAAAAAAATATCGATATATTCATGTAGAACAGATGCGATTCTCTATGATAAGATTTCAAATAGAATGAAAAGGGGGTATAGTTCTCCTACTTGTCTAGTTGGGGGGGGGGGGGGGAATCATGTTCTCCCGGCCTTGCGCCGTAGTTGTCCAGGGAGAGTCGGAATGAATCCCAATGTGGAAAGGAGTATATTACTTGGTGGTGGTTTTATTAATTATTATTATTAAATATGCATTCTTTGCTGTTTTCATTTGTAGAGTAGCTTTGAAATTTTTCTTTTTTCTCTAATTGACTGACAGTTTTCGAAGTTCTGCGGGTGGTTTATTTTAGATGAATTATTTTTGTGAAGACGTTAATGGTTTATTTTCTCGAAATGTTACATCACCTCACCTCCCCGTGTGCAGGAGTATAAAAATGTATTTGCTGATTTCGTGTTTCTTGTAGTATGTACTTCTGTTTTATATATATATATATATATATATATATATACAGTGTGTATGTGTTTGTATATATACTTGTGTTGACTTGAACTTAATTCTGTTTTTCTAACTGTGTCACATCTTCAAGTCCAATAATGAATTTTACCAAAGAAAAATCATTAAATCCTCAAGAAATCAGACAGAAGCGCAAGTTAGCATCAAGTAAATAATTACAACTTATTATTCAATTTCCTCAATAAAGCAATGAGAATCCGAATTAACTATCCTCGTCCCCAATAAATACAAAACCCAAGAATGGCATTTGTTTATCCAAATCACGAAATCAATCACGTAACATTAAAATAAACAAAAATAGAAATGTATGTACGAACAAAATTACTTTACTCTCCCTCCAAGGATGCATAGTGGAAAATAAAAACCATTCAACCTCAAGCAAATCCTACAGAACAATAGATAACCTCCGTTCCCTCCAAGAAACACAAAATACAAGAACACGCCCCTCAAAATCCAACCACAGCATAAAGAACCGACCATAGGTAGACTTACAGCTCTGCTTAATTCTTCCAACCACACAAACTCTCGGCTCATCACAGAGGTAAACCACCTCACAAAAATGGACGTACCTGCCAGTGATAGGAAAATCACCACTTGAGGCTAAGAGATATAAAAAAGATCCCCTTCCCCTAACACGATTGGGAGAAACTCCCGCGACCAGCGCGTATTCGCGCCGGTCTTTCTTTCCTCTCCACGTTTCCCGTATCCCGCTCCAGGGAAAAATCCCAGCTCTCCACACACGACCGTGGAATCATCCATTGAGCACGTAGCACTCCTCCTCTTCTAAACGTAACGAAGAGACATCACCTGGTCTCCTGAAACAAAACAGCTGTAGACTATGGGGGCTGTATTGACCGGACATGTCCTGACGGTAGCGTCACCATATCTTACGAGTTTTTGTTTTTAATTGTAGATCTATTTATTTAAAAAGTCATTCTTTGCATGTGATTGGAGGTTTCTAGTTGATCACATGTTACTTCTTTATTGTGTGACTCTTTGTTTAATGCTGCCATTTATTCTGATCGTATGCTTTGTTACTTCATTTTGTCACACGTTCTGTTATTAATTGACTTATTATTGTTATTTTATCCCTTCATCTTTCGTCATTCTGACTCGCTAGTGCTTTATTCCTTCATTTGTTCTGTTATCATATGGATCATTAATTTATCTCTTCGTCTGTTATTCCATTACTGATTAGTAGTTTATTTCATCGTGTTCAGCTACTGAACGACTCATTATTGTTTTAGCCGCTCATTTCTTCTATCAATTGCATGAATCTTCAATATTTTATCCCTCATTCGAAGGCTCGTTATCACTTTTTCCCGGTATCCGGAGAGTTAATCGAAAAACAGTTTAGCGAAAGACAATTCATCGAACAACAATTCATCGAAAATCAGTTTATCAAACAACAATTCATCGAAAGACAATTCCCCGGAAAAGCAATTCACTGATGAGCAGTTCATCGAAACGCAATTCATCGAAAAACAACAATTCATCGAAAATGCAGTTCACCGAAAGATGAATTATAAGGCGTGTGGGGGCGAAGATGTGTGTGCAATAAATAGAATAGAGCGTGTGTGTGCAATAAGCGTGAATAGAGGGCATCAATGGCAATATCATATTAAAAACAACGATATGAGGAAAGAACTCAACATTGCTAGCATTGAACAATTTGTTAATCTCAATACATTAGGTTTTTTTATGTTATTTATTTATTTTTTTACTGTCAGCAGCTCTTATGTCTTATCAATAATAGAAGATATCTCAAAAATGCTAATATTTTGTTGTAAATCAACTTCTTATAACGCACAGAAGTATTCATTTTTACTCAGGAATTGATAAATGTTTACTACTTCTGTTTTGTCCGAAGACTACAATGAAAATGTCCATGTACCATTAAAGAAACTTTCACTTCAACAGATACTATAATGCAGAAGCCAGAAAACAGGTAGCTTTGTTTAACACTGAATACAGTAAAAAGACATTTATGTATTGCGATGGCAAATAAGTTTGTTCAGTTTATGCGTTAGTAAAAGTTTACGCCTTTACGAAATTTATCTTCACTGCATTTACTTTTCATATCGGTATCAATGCAATATCATTTCAATTTTCTAGCGAATAACATTTTCAGCGAATTTTTTCTGCAATCAATAGTTCGCGAGATGGATTTTTCCTCGCGATGAATTGTTCGGACACGAAATAGCCATATGTAAAAATCGGAAAAAGTAATCATTTGGGAAAATAACTCTTTTACTTAATTATTTATACACAAATATAAATATACGCAAAAGAAGAAATCCATCGGAATCAAATCGGGACTGCGCGGTGGCCACAAGCAGTGGGATACGCGCAGTCGCCATAATGTGGAGTTGCTCCATCATGTTGGAAAATGAGGCCCTGCGCACATTCTCAATCTGGGGAAACACAAATTTCTCTAGCATATTTAGGTATGCCACTCTCGTAGTCGTCTCCTCATGGAAAAAATAGCTCAACAATGCAATCATGCATGATCGCATTGTTGAGCCATTTTTTCGAACCAACTCGAAAATTCCAAATCAGAAAAATCAACTTTAAGAAACATCTCATCTCTGGAAAATGGAAGACTACAAAAAAACTTGGCGTGAATGTATAAAAAGTCCTCCATCCTAAACTTATTTTCTACAAAACTGCAGAAACCGAGAAGAGAAAAATTCTACAGCTCATTTAATGAAACTGCTGAAAAGGACTTCAGCATCCTACGTTTATCAAGAATTCGAAGAGCCTTTATCAGGGCGTTTAACTTGAAGGTGAGTTAGCCTGTCTCATAGGGGATGGAAGGTTTTTCCTCTCTGAAACTTGTTTTTTTTTCTTGCCGAAAAACAAGCGAACCGAATTGGAAAAACACGTAGGGATTTAAGGCCAGTTGCTTCTTCTTAATTCAAAACAACTCAACCCAATTCCAATTTCCTTTAGCACTGTGTTTTCTAACTGTGATCTGCCGACCACTGGCATCCTTCAGAAGTCGAATAAGACTTCCAACTGCTGCTCATCTAAATATAACACCAGATGAGTATGCTTCTAAAAGGTTTACAGGTTTGTTTTTTAAGACTCTTTATTCATCATTCCTTGTTTTATTATTTTCCCTTTCCTAGAGAATGTTTTAACCTTTTTTTTTTTTTTTTTTTAACAAACTGCACCGATCACATCCTTAAAACCCAGAAATATATCCACACATATACTCATTAGTATTCTTAGCCTATTCCTCCCCTTATTAACTGCAATTACTTGCTTTCGAGGTTATTCGGGAGATAAGTGCATGTGGCACTCCTGTCGTTGAGGAATAACAGAAACAGGAGTAAATAAGTGAAACATGATTGAAAAATCTTCAGGAATGAATTTTTTTCAAGTTTTCCAAAATTTTTACTCTGAATTCCTGTATATTTTATTATTATATTGTGAAAAATATTTACATCAAAGAATCAATTTATTATTATTATTAGTAGTAGTTGTAATATTAATGATTAATACTATTTTCCCTCATCCTCCTCAATATAATGATTGTTGGTATAGCAATGCTGCTTTACTAAGGAATAATTACAGAACAATATGGATTCTTATTGTCTTTCTTGTCCGATTTGCTTATTTCCAGGAGGAAAAGCCTAGTCATCTCAGTATTAGGCCTACTAACTTACGTTCAGTAAATTTATTTATTTATTACATTTATTAATGAAAAAGTTTTATTTGGATTCCGTATTTGAAACTTTTACAAAAAAATGTCGAACCATTCCAGTTTTCAGTTCAGCTATATTCGGGCGACAAAGAAAGATGTCGAAATTATGTATTACAATAACTCGCTGACTTAGCAGAAGTTTTCAGTACAAGACGCTGAATGCACGGTTCAGTTTTAGTTCGTAATGGATCACTTTTATCATGATATTTCCGTAAAGAAGTTCCTAAATGATATTAGCAATTTCGCTCTGGCTGGATGAAATTTTTAATTTCAATCGACTAGACTTATTGTGACAAAATTTGGTAGAACGAATTTCTTAGCCTATTCCTCCCCTTATTAACTGCAATTACATGTTTTCGAGGTTATTCGGGAGATAAGTGCATGTGGTACTCCTGTCTTCCCTACAGATAAATCGTTAACTGTACAATGAAGCAGGATGTACACTTACATTAAATGCTCTAAAATGCAAGAAAATAATTATTACGTTTCAGTGACCGCTTCCATATGTTGTCTGTATCATGAGTAACGTTCCGCATTGTTACTGAACATTTTCTAAACAATAGTTTGCAAGAAAAATGACTTTTCGATGAATTATGAAAGAATTCATCGAAATATTTTCGATGAATTGCCATTCGTTAAATTGTCGTTCGGCGAATTGCTTTTTCGATGAATTGCATTCGGTGAATTGTCTTTCGATTAACTGTTTTTCGATGAATTTGCCTGTAACCCTTTTTCCCCTTCATTAGTTTTTCACTGCATGATTATTTTCCTTATACCTCCATTTGGTCTGCTGTTGCCTGACTCCTTGGTTTATTGCTCTATTTGTTCAGTTTTTCATGACTCACTATATCTTATTCTTCATTTTTGCTTTATGTAATGATTCGTTATTCGTTTGTCTATTAACCAATTCTATTATTTCACAACTCGTTACATTATTCCTTCGATTTTTTGGTATTACATGAGGCATTATAAATTACTCATTGATTGGTTTCGCTATCGCATGACCCATTTTTCCTTATTCCCCATTTCCTGTTTTTTACGACTGAACAATACTTTAACCCTTGAAACCAAATCTTCAAATGACACAGTCATTTAAAGGAACAGTTTTAGTCTATTGAAAATTCTAATGCTGCATGACTCAATGATAACCTACGGATTCTTAATCTTATTATTTCATCAATAACAAATTTGACCTTCGTATTACATATACGAATATAATAATCGTTATTCTGCGAAATTCATTTCTAAACATGGTAATCTTTTAAAATCGATTTTCATTTCTATTGATATCCGAAATATCACGTCCGGTTTATAGATGCGGGATTATTGGAAATCCATTAGTCATTTGGCTATCATTTTGCATGATAACCGCTATTCATCTCATCCTGAATTGCACAATTCAACTGCTCACAGTTTAGCTGCAAAGAGATGAACGATATCGGTGTCCTTTTATCAGGGTAAGCTCTCATGCATGTCAATTACTATTCAGGTCGTTTGAAAGACATTTTATGCTGTCTATGATCACATGCCGCTGTCATTTAAAGGAACAGTTTGTCTATCCAGATTTCTAATTATACTGTCTAATGCAAAATGTATACAGAGATACAAGAAATAATAATGTAAGCATAAATATCAATCAAATGAGTTTATTTCATCAGCATAGTGTGACCAATGTCTATATCATCAGTTTCTTACGCAAAAAATATTGCAAAATTAATTGTTGCTTTTATCATTTTTTATTCTGTTATTACATAGGTCTTTATTGCTGCATTCATTGCTGCAAGTCTAGCAGATTAAGGAATTATTGAAATATTGATGGGTGCGAGCATGATGTTAAACAATGGTGTCACATAATTACACACCGAAAAATCTAAAAAAAATAATAAAAAAACTTATGAACGTAATCTCCTCATTAATATAAGATTAGGGTTCCGCAAAATTGGAGTTCACGGATGTTGAATGATGTATCGCGTGTGTGATTCGTAATTTCATTCTTCAATGGGCATTAGCGTGTATTTATGTGAGGAGTGGTGGCTGGTTTAACGGTTCTAAACATGACATTCGATTTACAGCATTCTTGTTGCATTGAGACACACTCATTGGTTGGAATGGAAGTTCTCAACTTCATTTGACTGAAAAATTAATCTTCAGATGTTCTTGGATATAAGAATAGAATGTTTGGATCATGGCTGAATATTTTCCCCCCCACCCCCCCCCCCCCCCACCCCCCCCCCCCCCCACCCCCCCCCCCCCCCACCCCCCCCCCCCCCCACCCCCCCCCCCCCCCACCCCCCCCCCCCCCCACCCCCCCCCCCCCCCACCCCCCCCCCCCCCCACCCCCCCCCCCCCCCACCCCCCCCCCCCCCCACCCCCCCCCCCCCCCACCCCCCCCCCCCCCCACCCCCCCCCCCCCCCACCCCCCCCCCCCCCCACCCCCCCCCCCCCCCACCCCCCCCCCCCCCCACCCCCCCCCCCCCCCACCCCCCCCCCCCCCCACCCCCCCCCCCCCCCACCCCCCCCCCCCCCCACCCCCCCCCCCCCCCACCCCCCCCCCCCCCCACCCCCCCCCCCCCCCACCCCCCCCCCCCCCCACCCCCCCCCCCCCCCACCCCCCCCCCCCCCCACCCCCCCCCCCCCCCACCCCCCCCCCCCCCCACCCCCCCCCCCCCCCACCCCCCCCCCCCCCCACCCCCCCCCCCAAAACTGCATTTTATTAAGAAGCGTGAATTGTATCGACTTACCGTCCAACTATACCTGGAATATGCTTCTAAAACCATCACACTTAACGAAAGCAAGCTAACAGTATTGGCAAACTCGTGGCCGCATTTATTTGTGCTGCGTGCGCATCGTCGGTAACAAACTCAAAAGGAAAAATACACTCGGGATGCGTCCGTTAATGGACGCTTCTGTTTTGTTTTGTTACAAAATTCCGATGCCCGTTTGATGGAACTGAAATGGAAATTTATTCCTAATGTGGTCGTCGTTTCTAATGCGCATTTTCCAATTTAACAAACTGCTGACAAACTCCTAATGTCGGTAAACAAATCGAAAACATGAAGACGCATTTAATCAAATGATCGGAGTAGATCAAGTGCTAAGCCTTACTCCCGCGGCGACCATCACGCACGAACAAACCAACAATGGAGCAACGAGAACAATAAGAGACAATTGCTGAATATGACAACAAAGATAAATGAAATGTTTAACGTGACCGAAGCCTCATTCCAATAATTTGAATATGCATTCTTAAACACAATTTTGTCCCTTAATTTATTTCATTCTCCTTAGAAATAACGGAGTTTATAGATTTATATAGAGTAATTAAAGTTTAAACACCTCGAAATATTAAAATTTTTTTTAAAAATTGAATACTTTTAAATATTTCATATCATAAGATTATAATTATTTACGGCAAAGACAAGGAATTCTCTTGTCTTTCCCAGAGATTTACCCAAGAAATGCATAAGTCAATCCAAGGTCTGACAAATAAAAATAAAAATTTCAACCATAGTCTTTATATAAAAGTTCAAAATGAAAAAATGCTATTAGAGACACAAGATATCATAAAAAGATGGAAAGAATATGGAAAAGAACTGTTTAACTCTGATCGCACAGACGCACCAGATTTTCAAAATATGGATGGCGAACCCAATTACATATGAAGAAAGAGAATATGCTCTAAGTCAAATGAAGACAGGTAAAACACCAGGCCCTGACCAAATCCCTATCGAATTGTTAAAGAAAGTAAATGAAAACACAATAACCTAAAAGTTATTCTTAATATCTATGATACAGGATACATCCCTAAGAAAATCCGTCTTTTTCACTGTCCCAAAATTCCAAGAACCTTTGAATGTACAGAATACAGACTAATAAGTTTAACAAGTCATTTTACAAAATTACTACTGAGAATAATCCTAGAAAGAATAAAAAGCACTTTGAGTGTCTTCTGTTTCTACTGACAATCAGGTTTTCAAAAAGACAAAGGTACAAGAGAAGGAATCTTCAATTTGAAAACATTATGTGAAAGAAGCCTTGACAACCGGAAAAGCATCTATCTTTGTTTTATTGATTACACCAAAGCATTTGATTCAATAGATCAAAAGAGATTATTACATATCCTACAGAATAATGGGTTAAAAGGAAAAGATCTACACATATATATACTAAATATATATATACACAAATATATACTGAAATCAAATGGCCTCAATAAGATATAAAATATTTATGATATAAGATAAAAATATTTCAGAACTGAGGGGTGTAAAAGTCGAGGGTAAGAACTTCAACAACTTTAGGTATGCAGTTGACTCAGTTCTTATATCTGAATCTGAAGATGATCTTCAAAAATTAGTCACAGAAATTTACAACAGAAGCTTAGACATGGGATTAATTATTAACCTAAAGAAAACAAAGTGCATGATTGTATCAAAAGAACCAATAAATAAGAAACTGAACACAACTGTTAACAAAAAGAAAATTGAACAGATTCAGTCTTTTATATATTTGGGACAAATGTTTACAGACAGAGGAAATTCCCTTAAAGAAATAAAAAAGAAGAATAGAGATAGCAAGAAAAGCCTTTATTGATATGAAAACTGTTCTAACATGTAGAGACATTAAGACAGACACAAGAAAATGATTAATAAAATGCTATATCTGGTCAAGCCTTCTCTACAACAGTGAAACTAGGATTCTAATTAAAGAAGCAGAGAAAAAATTAGACGCTTTCGAAATGTGGACCATCAGAAGAATGTTGAAAATACCATGGACAGAGAAAATGAAGATGTTTTAAAGAAAGCCAAAATGAAAAAGACATTAATGAAAATAATTAAAGAACGAAACCTTAAATATTTTGGACATCTATTAATATTAGAAGGGAAACTGGATGGAAAAAGAGGGAGAGGTAGACCCAGGAGAATGTGGTTTGAAGACATTAAGGTCTGGACTTGCTTTAATTACCATAAATGTTCCAGAGCAGCAAATGAAAGAAAAAAGTTCTGTGACATGGTTGCCACCCTCCATCTAAGAGATGACACTTGAAGAAGTAGTTCAGAATGTCACCTGTCATGATTGGGACATCAAATATAGTTAGCTACTTTGATCACTATCACAAACTGTTGGCAAAACAGTCACGTCCTTAACCTTTTGACGCTATGATCAAATTTAATACTCTTTGACCTCGAGTTTCTTCTTTCGCATGCTGCTTGAGAAAGCGAGCGTCCCACAGCTCAATAAATTCTCCTTCGTTGTTATCATGAGTTTTTTGTGCGATCCCCCCATTCAGTATTCGGGTAATTTAAGTCACCCATAATACTTACTTGGTTAGTAACCATGAGGATAATTTGGCTAAGCATTTCTTCATCCCCAGCAAATGAACTTTCAGATTTATGGCAACATCCCATTATATATTTCTTCTCGATAGCTTCCAGTTTACACTAAATAGTCTCAAAATCACTGATGCCACCGTTGTTGTCATGAGCTTTTATGCTAACTGGATTCAAATCATCTTTTCTGCCATTGATAAAAAAATAATATGCCCGATTCCAGTTACCATATGTGATTCAGAAAGCAAAGTTTCCCTGATGCCAACAATTTTAGGCCACAAAGTGTCGTATTCACCGGAGCAACAAACGTTTTTGTTTCTAATGCTCGTCATATTTGTGTATAGACAAAACAAGTTTCCTCTCCCCCCCCCCTTTTTTCTTATGCATCATATGATTGAACAGCATGAAAGTTGATCCAATAAAAACTGAAGTTGTTTTTCATAAGCAGACTCCTCACACTTCATAATTCATTATTCGATGAAGTGGTAATTCTATGCTTTGTAGTTTCAGTGAATTGAGACTTTTTGATAAATTGCTCTTTCGATTAACTGTTGTTCTATGAAATGTTTATTTGATTAGTTATTTTTTCAATTAATTTACCTTTCGGTAAATTATTGTTCAAGAAATTTTCTTTGGATGAATTGTTTTCGGCGAATTTTCTGTATACCATGTTATTAACATATTCGATTGTTGTACATCCGTTACAAATATAACGTTAGCATAATAATAATATTCATGTTGGCATTGAAATAAATTCAGAAACTATAATTATAATTATATTTGTAAAAGATCTTCAGAACATACTTGTCCTCAGTGCAGGCATTCCTCACTAACAAGATGTTCCTTCTGGCTGATCTGTGAATGCAAACCAACACATCGAGGTCACAACCAGCGTCCCCCCCCCCTCTTTCCTCAGAGTCGAAAACATCTACTCCTTCCCGCCCCCTACAATGGAGGATGAAATTTCAGTTGGTGTTAAAATCGAGAGATAAACTTTTGAAACACATTCAACTCTTTGCAGCATGGAATCTATGCAGTGCAGAACGCTTTGTTTCCGACACTGACCTGTGCAGACTCGATAACATCATTCGGATTAATGAATGCAGTAGACCCCTATCATCACTAGCTATTCCACTTCATCAGACAGGTGCTCAATCTTGCCGAAGTTATTTAACTGAACAGGCGAAACAAGTATGCGAAGTCATCCTCACGTTTCTGAAATTATTCTTTAATGCTTATCCCCAGCCGACTTGTTCGGCGGAGAATAACTTTAAAGCTTACAAACTGTCTCTGTTTCCAACCATACCTACCTACCTACGGTTGGAACTTTCCAATTACTGGACATTCTTAATACACCCTCCACTGTTCTGCTTGCTATGTCTGCATAATTACACCGACTCTCATGCTGTATTCAAGTCATTTTTATGTGATTCTCATTCAAGAAATGTTGTAAGCCTATAGTAAATTAATACCGTGAATGGGTTATGAAATTTTTTCCCGTTTTGTTTTAAATTTATATATATATATATATATTTCCATTTTTATTTATTTTTACATAATCCGGAAACCTTCTAGAGAGAGACCAAACATTCATCAAACCACTTCGGACTTCCAGTAATCTCACGTCGGGCGATGACATTCATCTCACATTTCAGCTGTCGGCCCATCATTATCTGCTGAACTACGCGTGCACATAACTGTCCCTCGGTATTTGCCTGCCTGCCTGCTTTGTACACATGACACTACCAAGGACGATGCAGTGGATTACTTGGGGATGTTAAGTTGTTTAGTAAACTGATCACGTGATGTATGCGAAGTAATTACGCGTAGAATCGAAGATATTTTAATATGAAAGCATGTCGATGCATTATCTTCGAAAAATAAGATATAAAATATCTTTTGAAACTGTGCCTAAAAATGCAGTCTGGGGATTACGGATTGGGGAAGTCATCATAAACAGCTGGTGCTTCGAGGAGGTCGAGTATTTTAATTCACTCCTTTTCTGTTTGGCTCCATTTAAGTAAAACTAACAAAACATCCTTAAGGGGTGCAAAACTAAAACAGAGTTTGTTCCTTTCATCAGAATCCAAACTTTATTCGATCCGTTAAACCTAAACCAAGCTCTCAGAAAAAACCGGATGTTTATCGCCTGTGATATTTTAATTTCAAGACCCCCCCACCACACACACACACACAATAGAACAACAGAGAACTCTATTGAGTGTATCAAAGATCATCCTTAAGACATAGAATACTAAAGAAATGACGCAACGCACTCTGACCAGATGTCGGTTTCAGCTAATCCGTACTGAAACAGTGACATCGAGTTCTGTGGAAAGATTCGGAAACCTTACACCGTTGTCACGACAGAACCAAGAGAAAAAAAATCGGGAAGCCAGTGGAGATGTTTTTAAATCCTTTACCTTGCCTTTATCTGTCCAAATGTTTCCTAACAATGATCAATCAAATACGCACACGTGAGCGCGCGAACATACACAGCAAGATCGGAATTCAACAAATACAGTATTAAGTTTGCTTCGTGATACTGTCTTGTAGTCCGTCGTAATTAGAATATATTGTAGCTGTATATAAAGCGGTTATTTAAAAGTGAAGACTAAATGGTGCAAATTATCTAAAGAATTAATAGAATTTCCTATACTGGATTGGTCGCATGATTATCCTACAGACACAAAGTAATTCTTAATCTGTACGCTTGTCTCAAAAATTTCTAAGCTTCTTTCTTACAGTGTGCTCAGCTTAAATTTAGCATATGCTTATGAAGATTATATTGAGAAAAGAAAAAAAAAGCTCACTAGAATTCAAAATAACGGATTAAGTTTAGTAAATCTGGTAAAAATCGCATGCGAGTCTAATTTCATATTGGAGTGATATTGTTTTACTAAAACAATAGGAGGCACCACACTATAAAGAAAAAAAATCGCTATTCTTCAAGTGTAAATGACGTATAAAGAACTGTAAGTTAATATTTTAACTTACAGTTTTAGGTTTTAAAATATAAAACCTAAAATCCTATATCTTGATTACGAGGAATTATTCTTCAACTATCGACCTTGAATTTTTTTTATTTCCGACGCAAGTAGAACTTAAAATCGAAAGCAAATATGTTCTGAAAAATAAATTCGGCAAAGGAAAATAATTTCAACATAATCTCAGATTCAATAGTTGGTGACATATATAATAGGACCCAACTATATGTGGAGGTTGGGGGGGGGGGGGTATTCCACCGAAATAGTCGGTCATAGTGTGCTTATACAGTTCCTTTAGAAACTGACCATTTAGGGTTACACCTATTATTACATGCTGCTAAATAGGTTAGTTATTTGTGGCATAGGTGGAGATTTTTTTTTTCGACTGAATAACCGTTCATGAGATTTCAGAAAAAAACATCCGAAATTCCTTGACGAAAACTGGCTTAAATTATATTTTTTTGGTTTTGCTAGAAAATATTTTGCTTACCGCATTTCCCAGAAATGAAAGCGAATCACCAACCAACTTCTGAAAGTTGCCACATAGCTTAATATGGGATTGTAGTCGACACCGGGGTGAAGATGGGTCAATGATGATCTCATTTCGCACGTAATAAAACTCTCCTGAAAGCCAAAATTTAGAACAGTCTTCAACAGAGCATAGAGGAGGATATTGAAGGTTTTCTTTTTCCCAATCTTTTGCACCCACTTCTTTTTCCGCTGCAGGTTTTTTCTCATTGGATTCTGTAGTTTCGTTGGCGGACAGCGAATCGATATGCTCACATGGAATCACAGTTAGAAACAAAGAAATCTAGCTATGTGGCAATTTTAAAAGTTTCCAAACTTAAAACAGGAAGGATACCATGCGAATAAAACGTAAGAGATTTACGGCGCTAATTATAAAATCAAAGACATACTGTATGTCTCGCATTTATCTCATCAGCCATTTTCAACATCAAAGTAATATTTGAACAGAATAACAGTTAAGAACATCAACATCACGTAGCAGCAACCGAACATAGCGAGGCACCGTGAGAACGAAGCTCGAGCTTAATTGTTAGGTTTGATTGAGTGTGCAAATTCTATAACATTCATAGAGATATGGAAAGGCCTCTGTGAATATTGTTGGAAAAATTAGGAAATATTTTAGGATTCCCGATAACATCCAATTTTTTTAGAAAATAATTCAGTTTAAAGGGAACTTGTATAATAGCAGTGAATCCGATGGAAACCATTCCTGCACTATCATTCATAAACATGTTCATTTATTAGCAGAGTAATAAATAATTTTAAATAAATTATAATTTTGCAGAGTAATCTACAAAATTATAATTTCCCTGAAAGTTTCTGAACTTAAATATCTATTATTAGTATCCTTGACATGAAAGCTTGTACTCGTCTATTCCCATGCAACAAAGGAGCACTTCCAGTAATTTGCATCTGCAGAATGATATGCATACTTGTATTCACGGCTACTCGCCTGCAACGAAAAAAAAAACGTACTTTTTGCTTACCTTCTTTAGTTCTGTGGTCCTTTAAAGGCCTGTATAGCCCACTCTCAGGTGCTAAAATCAGTTAGCATCGCAGAATTTATGATGATATATGCGGACTCCAAGCTCTTAAAGCGCTATCCGATTGACTACAGAACATTTTGAAACCCGATTGTTTCAAAATTGTGATTTGTTTCCACATTACTTACTGTTTTAGTCACCATTAACAATGGCTTATTTTAACAATGCATATTATTAATTTACAGGTTAAACCAACAATTACTCGTTCCTAAATGAATATACAAGAGTTTAAAAAATGCATACTTTTGCTATTATTTTGTCATGTCATTACGGAATTGAGTGGTTAATTGGCGAGGAATATGTTAAGGGTACGCCTTAATCAGAGAAGGGTTACATAGGCAAAGTTCATGTAAATTCGTACGTTTTTATACAATATGAGGCAATACATTATTCTAGAACAAAGACAGATTAATTGCCTAAACACCCCAGTCATTTACGATTAATACTTGAATAGTTAAACAATTTTGTTTTTTAAATCGCCTCATGTAATCTGCTCTCATAAGAACAGCACTATTTTCTTGTCATTATTTTGTATTTATTTTTATCCTTCTTCTCTCATCGCTGGTTTGACGTCCTCAAAAGAAATAAAAAGATGAAAATCTTCACGAGGAATATTCTTGCTTTGTGTGTCCACAGCGATGCTTTAAAATATCATAAATATTCACACTCAAGAAAACTTTGAAAGCGCTGCACGATATATCTTTGAATACATAATATATATTTACACGTCTCCTCTAAACGCGCGTGCACTTCAAGGACCGGTTTATAATTCAAAAGATAAAATTTATCGTTGGTTTCAATAATAAGATTCAGCATGCAATAAGCAGACAGGTGTTTGTTCCGCGAATATCTTTCTCTACCCCTCATCGTATACTTGAAGAATAGATTTGTTACCCCAGGGATACGATGTAGTTTACGGAGCGTGATGCTGCTATTAAGGTGCGAATTACTTTATTGCGTATTGAATCCCCTGGTAATAAGGAAGTGGGCTTCATCGCAAACAATGCACACTTGAGTGAGCAACAGTAAAGACGTGCGCCAATTATTAATTTTTCTCGTGTTTAGACACAAAGCACCTCGTGACACACAGTAATAACCGCGGATCTAATATTCGTGCTGCGTCAGATTTCTTTGTTGGCCAGCTTTATTGTATATTTCATTGAAATGTCTTTCTATGTATTATATTAAGCCATCAGAGGGCAGCTGCAACGAATGTTGACTCTCGCGATAAAGTTCAAAAATATCGCTCTTTCAAAATATCTATTATTAAATTATAGCGAATAACTAATTAAAATCCGTTGAAAAAAGCAAGGATTTTTTTTTTTTTTTCAATCAGTCATTTTCTTCTGTTATTTGATATTTATTTCCTGGTTAACTGGGAATGTGACTCACTAGGAAATAAAAATGAAGCCTTTTATTGAATAAGTAAAAACGTATTTCTGAGTTCTTGAGTCGCTCAGTCGACAAATAATGAATTACGTACTTACAAAAGTATATCGATGGGGGTGGAGGTGGACAGAAGGAGATCGACATCGGTCTTGAAGTTAAAGTACAATAAATCTGAACATAAACTTATGCAGTTGTTTTAATTTTTTTATTATTATTAACAAGTAGAAATTACATTTTCCCGCTTTAACTGTTGGAAATGCCTCATTGACAAAATTAGGCACTCAAATGTTTTTATTTTTGACACATAACCTTGTTGTACCCGTCAGCCACTAGACTATCGTGTGGCGCACAGCCCGACTATATCATGTTATGCTCTGTATGTTATGATGTTATAGTAAGTGAAACAAAATAATAGAGTGAAGTCTTTCTAGGACTACATTAATAACTTTCTGTGAAAATATGATATAATGATTTTTCTTTTTTATGACGTCATCACAGCGCAGTTGGAAATATGGCATGACATGTCCACTATCATTGGAAAAATTCTAAGGTTGGTAATGATGTCAGGAATCTATATATTCATCGAATTAGAGAGAGAGTTATGTTTTATTTTTGCTGCTGTTTTTTGGCTCATGCGGTGAAATCTTATTTTTCATGATGAACGGACTGGTCTCAGTTGGGTAAAAAGAATATTTAATCCTGAACATTTCTTACTTGATAATCAAAGGCTGCTTTATATAATTAGGAAATATTCCTTGAATAGAAGCAGAATGTCTTGAAATTTCAACTTCTTGCTTGCAATCGTTAATGCAATAACACTAAACTAGTTTCGGAAGTTGACGTATGTTCGGATAATATAGAACCTATAACAGTGCCTAAGAGTGTCGACATTGGAAAGAAACGTCTGAATATTGATTTTACTGACAGTGGAATGGAGGAAGCAGCAGCAGGGAGTGTTAGGTTGAAGTGATATCAAGCAGATAACGGCATCAATTCTGGTGACATATTTATTATTCACGTTATACTTTCGCTAACGACAAACGTTCCGAAAACTCCAACAGCACATGTAATGCATTAGATAAAAGTCTAAATGATAGAGAATGGATCGCGTGCACAGAAATGCGAAGTACTGACATATCAGATACTATAATAGAAATAAAGCAATCTTAACAAATACTGCGGTATAGGCGAACTCGCTAAAAGAATGGTGAACGGTGAAGACTCCATCGAGGAACGTTAGCAACGAGAAATGTCTCGATCTGTTTTTAACTTACCAACTAGTGAGATGGTTAAGAACTTATTACTGCAACCAAGGACTTTATTGACGTATACTCGTTCTGTAAATATTTGCTCGTGTTGTTCCTTAAAATAGATTTTGTTGCTAAAACAACACCGTTTTTGTAGGGTTGTCTAGCTTCACTGCGCTTGCTTGTCGAGACAACAGGTTACGAGGCTAGTGTATCATGTCTGTTGATTGAGTAAGTGCTTCTTCCGATTTATCTGTTTTGTGTGCGTGAAAAAGAGGATACTGAGGAGACAAACCCTCTCAGCTCATATGAAAACAACTAACTTATCTTCACTTGAAAGGTCCTTATAAATTTCGCTACTATTAAAAACTAATTGCAATGTTAAGTTATGTTAAGCTTTACTATATGGTCAACAATGGCACTCTGTGATTAAATCATTTGAAAAAAAATTTTCTTATCCAGATAATGATTTACAAGTAGATATTTGATTGATTAAAAGAAGTCTTGAAAAAAAGTAATTAGTAATCAATAATGTGGATGGAAATACAAGCATTCAAATATATATATATTGCTATCAACACAACAAGCTAGGTTAATTCTCCCCCGTCAAGACCCTGGTTTTATCCCTGTTTATTTTTTGTTTAAACATGAGGAGTAAATTAAATCGATACTCCATTTCAATAATAAAGAACCAATTTTTTCGAAGTCCTAAGGAAAGCATTGGTTTCTCCTCATCACAATCGCTTAGCAAAGATCCAACTTGCTGGCAGTGTGGACAACGTATACTGAATGAGAGATAAAGAAGATTAAACATCATAATGGTGTTTGTCCGCATTGTACTGCACTGTTAGTGATCTTAAAAGGCTTCAGCCAATTCTCGCATTCGTTCGGACGGGAAACGGAAGATTACTGCTGTTGGCAGCAGTGCTGTTTACTTTTGCCGTAGTTCAGCAATCGAAACAATGGCACGGCTGTACTTCTCATAACACGGCTGTTGGATTCTTCACAGAAGATAATTATCGTGGATTCGATTCATCCTCACTAGTGTGTTTCATTAACTCTTTGACTTTATTAGAATTAAAATAAATGTTGAAAAGTACAGTAGAATGCCAAGCATTCTAACACATTCTTGAATTTTCAGATAACTGTGAAATAAGCAAATACCCCAATGCGAACTTGCAGAAATTGTGGCTACATCTTTTTATTTTTTGATGAGAATCCCAGCCACGAAAGCTGTTAGCTCTGTAGTAGATTAATATTAGTGCTGTTGCGGCTTACCGAAGGACTAAATTCCATCGTTGGTTCTACAGAATTAAGAGGAGGAAATTCGCTCCTTGCACAAAATTTCATTGCCAGTTTAATGAAATAGCACATTCGTGGGGGGGGGGGGGTTGAATAACTATAGAGATTGGTTGCATCCATCGGTTGCGATTTACAATAGACGGTGTTGCAGCACTCTGTCGTGTCTGTACTGATTAAAGATATTTGGTACGCTGGAACAAAAGTGTAAACTTCATAAGCGACGTGTGCTGAAGTCCGATGTAACCTAAAGTCGACTTGTGTGTCTTATATAAGAATGTAAATGTTTTTCTTCTCTTTCTAAAAACATCCTCAGATACTTGCGAGTAGCTGAGGATGTAGAAGAGTGAAACTAGGAAGTGATCAAGTGTTGCATATTTCAAATACTTTTGGTAAATAATACTTTCAACGAGAGAAGATTTTTACTGTTAGAAATAACTTCAGAAAACGAGTATTTTATGAGAACATCAACTAAGAAAGTTGTGTCTGCCCAACATTAATATCGTGCGTGGTCTGGAATAAAACTTGCATGATCCGGAAACACTGTTTTAGAGATGAAATAGGGAAAAAAATTTCAGTCGCCTCGGGCCTCCAGTAAACGTAGTAATGGACACTGACCTGGTGACGAAATTCATCTCACACACACACACTTAGAGACATTCACCAAACATCCATGACCACAGTGGGTTGGAGACGCCAGCCAGTCATACATACCATAGTCAAATGTTCGTTGAATAATTTGGCTTATTGATTCAAGCAGGAGAGATAAAAGCAGTAATTAATGAAATTGAAGGCGGCACTTTGTGGTTCATGCGATTTTTTTCGAATATTTTTAAAGCGACAAATATTTAGAAAGTTTTTGGGGAAAAAAATGAATTTTGTTTATTTAACTCTTACAAGATAAGACACGTTCTCTGTTATATAAACATTCCATCTTATTAAAAGTTTTAAAATTTGCGATTAGAACTTTACATGCCATCTAACAGGTTCAATCATCGGTTGCAAGATGGCAGGAAGACCAGAAAGGCGTTTGTATTATTTTCTTCATGTTAAGGCATCACCGCGCAGACTATTCTCACTGAGTAGTGGCTGCACCAGTGACAATATTTAAGGGTCATTTATAATGGTGTCAAAAATGTGTTAATCCTGTATTAAAAATTGCACCGCAGTTTTTCTTTCTGGGATTTTGGTTAAGAAGCCTCGAGATTCTTGGTGCCAGGAATGTGAAACGGCGCTATTACAGTTTTCTCGCCTGAATTATTTTCAGAAATGGACCGTGTTGGCTGATTATACAGTGCGCGCCATTCAGACTTATCCAATAATGCTTACAGCATCCTCAGGCAAACGTAGATATTATATGGTTTATTGAGACTAATCCAACCTTTAATTTGATATAAATAGAGAAGAAGACTCTAAACGTATAGTTGTCCGACCTTGAAGATGGTTAAACCCCAATTACCACCTGAGTTTAATTAGAATTTCCTTTAATATTCTTCGTGTTAATTAACACGGATATTTTTGAATGCCCCCCTCCACCCCAACTGAAAATTCGATATCAAATTCTTTAATATAGGATTCCATAATATAGCGTCTATAACACTTTATTAGATATTATGCATTTGATGTTTTGAAATTGATACATTTATCATTGTTTGTAACCGATTCAATGAGTTTTTTTTTTTTTTTTTTTTTTTTTTTTGACTGTGGTCTGCATATATACCCAGATATAAGTAGAGTACGAACCTTTGAATGGTATCACAACTGCAGTCACTTTGGTAGTCATAGCAAGGGAAGAATGGTACGTAATCGGATAGTGTGCTTCTCTAGATTCAGAGGATAAATTTAGTTTTCTGAATTTTCACTTTAATTTTATTTTTAAACCATCTGCAGGTTAGTAAATCCGATTCCATATTGTGTGCTTTAAGCTCACAATATGGAATCATCCAGTGGCTTTAGCAGTAAACTCAAGTTACATCATCAGCATAGATGATTAGTTTCCCTTTCAAGTCTATTAAGCAGGTGTTGTTTATGTAAATCAGAAATAACCTTGAGGAACACAAGTATTGGTGAGTTGGTTTTCGCTGAAAGTGATGTTTATTTGAACTACTTGTTGCCTGTTTTCTAAATACGTCTGAATCCATAGATTACTTCCTCCAAATTCGTACAGCATGTCAATTCTCTTCACAATGCGACATGTTATAAATTCTCAAGTTAAAAATATTTTCTCGTGATATGAAGGAGAAATTTTGGATAGCATGTAGTAAACGATTGTATCATTCTCAGAGTTACTTCTCATACCTTCAGCTTTAGTACTTGTTCTGCTTCTGATTAACTGCAGTTCGTATTCCGAGATCTCCGATTAGGAATGCGGCTTTGATATTGTTTAGGACTTTGAGATAGACAGAGTGAAAGACCAAATTTCTATCGAAGAAAAAAGAAGGCAAAGACTGCAATTTAGCATGCACAATTATTAAAAGAATAATAAAAGCCTGATTTTTTTTTTAGCCAAGTAGTTAGAGAAGTTTCTAAAGTGGTCTAAAGCATAAGAAAATATAAATCTTTGGTCTCAGATGACTTGGTATTGCGCCACTTAAAAAAAACACAACTCTGCCGAGGGCTTCATTAGTGCCTTTTTATTCATCTTTTGATTATACATTTATTTTATTAAACATTTGTTTGCAAACGACATCCCTTTAAAAAAAAATAATAATAATTAAAAAAAAAAACTTCCTATTTTGATTTGAAAATTCTTAGGTCATGACCTCGATATTAATTAGAAAATCAAAGCAAAAGGTCGGTGCTGCTGTTGGTGGTCACTGAAATTTCAGTTCAATTATATTGGTGACAAATGAGAAGTGGCATCTACAAGTCACAAGACATAAATTCAATAAGGACGATCAGTAAGTGCGTGGGGGGGGATTTCATTATAAAATGCCTTCTCTCTATAAAGCGAGATCTCGTCTTTCCCTGCTATTCCACCGAGGCATCGAGTCAATCAGTGTATACTCTCTGCATATAAATACATCCAGCCTGACTTGATTCAGAGCTGTGGTTACACGGACGTGCGCCGCTGTTGCTCTAAACTAAGTTCGCTATCCGAACTGGTCAAGACTATACATCCTCGTTACATTGGAGAATGGAAGCAACTGAATGGAAACTGCATGTTTAATGGAAATAAAATCATTTCTTGCAGGCATAGAAATCATTTTACAGCGCTTGGAGGGTCCGGTGAAATTTGAAGGACGACTCGGTGCTACGGAGGTTTTTCTTCTCGGTGATGTAATCTTTCAGAATTCGATTATCGACTGAACGTCAGCTGCAACGACAGTTCGTTGTTCGGGATAGGCACGTGAGAGGTGGGATTTTAATGGTCGCAAACAGAGGAATGGTCTCAAGCGTAAGAGTTAAGCGAAACGATAGAGCTGTGTAAAAAATAAATAAGAATAAAATTAAAAAAATGACGGATAAAAGAGTAGACTTCAATTTTAGAGCAGCTATCCCAGGAAACCTGGGGAACAGAAAGAGCTGTCGCAACACAGTTTGTCGTTTAATGGCAGATTTAAATTGTGTTGAGAAATCATAGAGAAACTGGCTAAGGAAGGAAAAGAAAAATGGATTCTCCTTCTAACTTCTGGATTATTTTCGCAATCCGATAACCCCCTTTCTGTCTTATTTACTATGGATGAGACTTCAATTCACCATTACACACCAGAATCCAAAGAGCAGTCAAAACAGATGGACAGAAGCCGGTTGTTCAGCGCCAAAGAAAACAAAGTCGGTTCCATAAGCAGGAAATGGCATCGGTGTTTTGGGATACTAAAAGCATTTCGTATATTATTTATTTTGAACAGGGTAAAACAATAACCGGGGAATATTATTCCGATCTTTTAATCAGACTAGATGAAAAAATTCGTGAGAAAAGACCCGGTTTGCAGAAGAAAAAAAAATCATCTTTTCATCAGGACAATGCACCTGCCCACAAAAGTGTTCTGGCAATGGGAAAATCAAGAGAGAGCTGCACTATGAATTGTGGAAACGTCCACACTATTCCCCAGTTTTGGATCCCTCTGACTTCTATCTCTTCCCAAAACTAAAACTCTTCCTCGCTGGTCAGCGTTTTTCTTCGAATCAAGAAGTGATCGCAGCTGTAGAAGGGTATTTTGCAAACCTTACTGAGAACCCCTACAGGGATAGGTTAATGGAGCTAGAACATCGCTGGAATAAACGTATTCGTCTTAAAGGAGATTATGTTGAAAAATAAACATAATTTTGAAATTATAAGTTCGTATTTTCATTGTTAGACCAAGAACTTTTCAGACCACCCTGGTATATTTTTTTCCATTCCAAAAGTTAAAAGAATTTCTAGAATTTTAATTCATTTCTTTTCCTCCAGTTAAAGTAACCTTGAGTTGAACAAAAACTTGCGGTACCCATATGATTTATTTTTTTCATCCAATAAAAATGCCAAATTTCCTAAAAATCGATCAGGCACTGTTATGCACATACAGGAGGATTAATGAAAGTGAAATTAATAGAGGAGAGTGAAATAAACATAAAAAAAAAACTATCAGTTTAATGCAGAGGTTCGCAAAATTTTGCGTTTCACGGCGCCCTCTAGACGAAAAGAAATGCCTAACAATTCCGTTTATTAAGTAATTAATTCCGTACTACTTAAGAACTTAGTATTGGTCTGAAAAAAATGAATGAAATATAAAATAAATAAATAAATAAAATAATAAATAAACAATTAAACCGATAAACCATTGAATGTGTCAAACTGCTAAAACCTCATAGTTTGTATAAACATGCTACTTTTAACGATCCAAAATTTTAATTAAATTTATTCATTTAAATTAATCAATTTGCTGAAGTATAAAATCAGAAATGTGTGTGTGAAATAATTACATATGTAAATATAAATATGCATGTAAAATGTGTGAATATACAGATATTTAAATATGCATGAAACTGTGAAGCTTATCTCGAAATTAATCTATGTAGCAAGATCACAACAGTTTCAGGTACTGCATTCTGTGCTGAATATAAACAGGCATTCCTTTTTTATATGGGTAATAAAACATACAACAATAACACTGGAACAATCTTGATTGTTGCAAACCCTCTCGTGCGCATTATACAGGACTACATTTAATTTATCAGAAATACGGTTAATAAAAATCTGCTATTTGCCAATTATTACCAGTACAAGTGGAAGATTTTTCAACTAAGCATGTGCACAGTTCTGAGAAGTACTTTTATTTCGATAATAAATATTCCATATAAATTTTATGCAAAGGAAGGCTGAGACATTATCAAAGCGCAAAACAACATAAATTCCATGGAAATAAAAAAATCACTTTTTTAACCGGCAATAGTTGATCACTGTAACACAGATTATAATAATCGGTCGTGCAAATTATGAACTGCAAAATATAAGAACATATTCTCTTAATGGCAATTTGCAACCTCTTGTTGTGGATTACTCTTCTGGGGTCATAAGCAGAAATCTTTCACACGACTAGCAAACGGCGTACAGTATTTTTCTTTTGACACTAACTCCGCGAACTACCATTCTGCTGACCGTTTCTGCACCGATTTTCTTCCCTGCTGTAGGGAATAAAGGGCGCTTCCGTTGCCATATTGATCCTAATTTTATGGGGTCGTTTACACCCCCAAGGAGAAGTGGTTCGTGTCTTGTGTGTTAGACTGCTATATATTCTTTGTGTAGCAGATGGACGATATGACCACGAGCGGACAGCCTTTGCCGTAATTTTGAGCGCAAGGCATGGGGCAATAACGGATACAATATTTCTTTGGTATCTCCAGCATTAGTAACACTTCGGTTGGTCGGGCAATCTTCGCCTATTTCCGCTGACTTTTACTCGGATGGAAGGGAGGAGGAGAGATCAGAGGCTGTTCAGCCGACTGTGACATAGAAAGTAATAGACATCTCCATCAGCTTACGGAATCATAAATCCCTTAATTCTTTCGTGAGTATGAAGATTAAGGTGGAAAATAAAACGGAGATTTAGAACTGTTCGCTATACCAAATAGGAAGTCACGCTCATAGTAGCGAGATTAAGATGATTAAGAAGGACCAGGAAATTTCTCAATACATGAAACACACACACACACACACACACACACACACACACACACACAAGAGATATCCTTCCCTCCCTCCCCTCCTCACTATCGTCTAGCTATAAGCCGCGTACTAGGGGAACATGTGATGAGCCACCTAGCGGAAACAAGTGGCAATAATCGCTACAAAATCTACTTACTAGAGTAGAGGTCAGAAACTCGAGATAAATCTGGTGGTTTATCTTCAAACCCACTCCTGAACATGCGCTTTCATCACAACAACTCAGTTCCCACCCCCCACCCCCTAATTTGGCAATTTTGCGGTACTGTTATGTTGTTATGTATGGAATAGTTGATTTAGAGAAAATTGCAATATTTCGTAACCCGGATGTGGGTTTAGATGATACCGGCTTCTGCTGAAGTTATACGTGGCTTAGTAACCCGGATAAAGCACTAAATGCTGCTGCTGCATAACCAGATATTTTCAGATAGGTTTAGGGAAAGCAAATAAGAACGTGGGATCGTGAGAATAAGCTGTCCTTTAAGAGTACAAACAAAGCGCATAAACGTGTCGCACAACTGTCTTTACGTTCGATAATTGTCAAATGTCGTTAAAACACGCCCTACGACAATTACCGAACTCCTTAGTGTTTGTGCCATTAAATGAGTTGGAGCATCGTAGCTCCAACGGAATGTTAATACGAACTAAAATTTCCCGGATGTTGCGCTGCTCACTACTATTATTACGACCATTAAATTTACTTGATTCTTTCGTGGTCCCTAAGATAAAAATTCGGTTTTATTCATAAATTAACAGAAGTTTTTCTTCTAATTCTAAGAACTATCTATGCAAGTAGTTAGCCGGTCTCATGCTGTTGCGAGGGTATTTCTTCAGGAAAAGTTTTGTTCGATCTCTTGGGCTTGTAAGAAGGGAGACTTTCAGAAACTTCGCGAGTAAATATCTCGTGCGAGTTCCTTTTTTTTTTTGTTTTTGTTCTTATCTGCAAACCAGTCACGCGAAAATCTTAAAAAATTAAGAGGAACTCGTCCTTATTTCAGCCTAGTTTTGTAAAATGTTTCCCGATAACTAAAAAATCGAACGAAAGTTAAAAACGACTCTTTCGCCGAGGCTGAGTAACGCAATCAAGTTTTACGTGTAGAAAACAAATACCCTGCAGATGGTAATTCCGCAATGAAGAGGCCGTCCAATTCGATCCAGCACAGCCACACAGACCATTCATCAATGTCCCATTCAGAATTAGCATCTGCAGCTGTGCTCTCGTTAATGGTTAAGAATTTTTTAACGTATCTGCTTTCCTTCCTTATTTTCACGTTGGGAGGAAGAAAGTATCTGTCCTTCCCAAGTGGAGAATAAAGAAGGAAAACTGCAAAGTTTTCAGGCGAACGTCTGTGTAACTAATTGTCATGGCTGTTTGTAATGAAATGATAGTTTATTTTTTTGCAAGACGTTGTGCCATTCACACACCCGTTACTTGACATCATACATCAAAGAAATCTCTACTTCGAGATAGGTCAATCTCAAGAATCTCTAGTTTTAAATAAAGCAGTTAAGAATTAATTTTATTTCCCTCTCCCCCAGTAACAGCTCATTCATAAATCGTGTAACACTATCAAAGGATTACGTTCTTTGTAATAATAGGCCGGGATCCTGTTTCGTATCGACAGCTTCCTAAGGACAGACATTTCTATGAAGCCCAGCAGCAACTGGATCTCTTTGTCTTAGCACGATTCGACCTCAGCTATCACCATAAAATTTTGAATGGCCTTCCTATTCGAGTAGAGACAAGCCTGTATAATATTTTGAACTGAAGTTATTATTATTTATTATTATACATCGACATCTTCTTGTTACTCTCCTAACATATCATTAAGGCATAAAGTAATGGCTTGCAAATAAGTTCAGTGGTTTTTTTTTTTTTTTTTTTGCACTGGATGGAAAGAATTATTGATTTTTATGAAGATCAATATCATACATAGAAAAAATAAATGCACACTGCGCGCCTACCTACCTGACTGACTGACAGGAATATGATGAAAATGTTTACCGATTCCCCGTGTGGGTAGGAACCTGAATTTGCGCACGAAGTTTGCGTTTGATGTGCGACCGACGAGAAAAATTCAGAATTACGAACCCACTTTAGTTGAAGTAGCTCGTTTATTTATTTTAACTTTCCGAATTCGAGTTCTTTCTTTTTTCTCTTTAATTCAAAAATTCTAGGATATTGGAATGATCATCTTCCCGATGTGCTAATGTACAATATGGGTTTGCGAACTTTCGTGTGTGGCATTCGATGAATAATGAACGTTCAAGGGGAATTGTGTAAACTGTTTTCTGGTAATTGAAACTATTAACTAATAAAATAAAACCAATAATTCAGTATTCATCTTGGCCTGTTTTCAATCTTTCTTCCTTATTGTCTTATTAATGTTTCATTAATTGTATATTTAATATTTATTTCCAATTCTTTCTTGACCACATTCGGATGGATGGTTTGCCTTTTGGAATTTGTGACAGACATTTCTATGAAGCCCAGCAGCAACTTGATCTTTGTCTTAGCACGATTCGACGTCTGCTATCACGATAAAACTTTGAATGGCCCTCGTATTCGAGTGGAGACAAGCCTGTATAATATTTTGAACTGAATTTATTATTATTTATTATTATACATGGACATCTTCTTGTTACTCCCCTAACATATCATTAAACAGCCTTATTAAGCTAGAAATCCACAAGAAGAAGATGATGTGGAAAGAGTATCATGAGAATAGGAGTGGGAGGAGTTATGAAATATATAAAACTCAGGCTAGAAAGTAAAGAGTATTGTGAGAAAAGCTAAAACGGAGTATGAAAAGAAATTGGCGATACAAGCTAAAGACAATCCAAAAGAATTTTATCGTTATGCCGCAAGCAAAAGAAAGAATGAATGTGGAAGAATAACTTTATTGAATGCAGATGGTACACAAGTGTCGGAAGCTAAGGAGATTGTTCAGTTAATGAGTGCTCACTTTGCTAAGATATATCAACCAGGTGTATGTAGTATGGTGCATGGAGCTACTGCTACGTTGGATGAAGAGTTGAGATTCATGAAAGGTTGAAGAGCTTTTGCATAACCTGGATAAGAATTTGTCAATAGGGACAGATGGAATATCTGCCCGTTTATTAAAGGAATGTTCAGCTGAATTGGCTAGGCCTTTCACACATTTGTATAACTTGAGTCTCAGCTCAGGAATCGAAGGAATGTAATATAGTTCCATTGCACTAGGGTGTGCAAAAACTGATGTGTCTAACTACCGACCTATTCGTATATCTGATGTGTTAGTGAAGATTTTAGAAAAGTTGGTAAGAACTCGCATACGGAAATGGGTAGACAAGCATTCTATACTCTGCAGGGAACAGTATGGGTTTACTAAAGTAAGGTCATGTTTTAGCAATTTGCTCTATTTTATAACAATGCTACGGCCGAGTTGGATAAAGGAAATGGATATACTATGATAATGTTGGATTTTTCTAAGACATTTGATAGGATACCACACGATACGCTGTTGCGTAAACTGGAGAATATGGGATTGGAACATAATCTATTGACTTGGATCAGAGGATGGTTAACAAACAGATATCAAAAAGTGGTATATAGTGGGTGTGAATCTACCAAATTTAAGAAACCAGTGGTGTACCTCAGAGTTCAATCCTTGGGCCGTTATTGTTCAATCTATACATTAACTTCAAGCAGGGTCTATCATCAGATTCGCAATTGCTTGCTGATGATGCGAAGATAGGCAGGGCAATCAGGGATGCTACTGATATTCAGCAATTACAAAATGATTTAATTAGGCTGGAAATCTGGGCAAACGAAAATGGCTCTCAGTTGAATGTTATAAGTGTAAAGTCACTTTGGCGTGATTAGAGATCCAGCGGCATATTATATTAGCGGAGCTATGCTACAAGAAACTGAAGAGGCAAGGGATCTTGGTGCATTGGTGGATAAGAATTTAGTTCAAAGGTCACATAGCAAAAGTTGCAAATACAACTCAGAGGATAATTTCTATGCTCAAGAGAACCTTAACATGTAAGGATAAGGAAGTAATTTTGCCTCTTTATAAGGCTTTGATAAGACCACGCTTGGATTACTGTGCGCAGATTTAGTCTCCCGGGTTTCAAAGGGATAAAGAAGCTGTGGAAAGGGTGCAAAGGTTACAAAGATTATATCCGGATTATGGGATTTAGCTTATGAGGACAGATTGCGAGTATATGGATTACAGACTCTGGTTAACAGGAGAAAGAGGAGTGATATGATAGAGAACTATAAACTTTTGAATGAGTGTTATAGCATTTCAAATGATAAAATTTTTCGTTATATGGAAGGCGGGGAGAGAACAAGGGGGGGGGGGGGGAATCCCTGGAAGTTAAGGTTGTTCGCGGCCAAGAAAGGGGTTAGAGATAGGTTTTTCTCTCAGAGAGCAGTGAGTGAGTGGAATAATTTGCCCTTAGGGGGTAGTGGGTGCATCTAGTGTAAATGAATTTAAGGGAAGGTATGATACCTGGGTTGGGTAATTTACAGCCTCCATCGATGAGTCCTTCACTCCCTGGAGGTCTCAGATAATAATAATAAAGTAATGCGCTTGCAATGAATTCAGTTATTTTGGGCACAGAATGGAAAGAATTATTGATTTTTATGAAGATCACTATCATACATAGAAAAAAAAATGCATACTGCACGTCTAACTACCTACTCGTACTTGACTGAGTGACTGACAGAAATATGATGAAAATGTTTACCTACTCCCCGTATGGGTAGGAACCTGAATTTGCGCACGGAGTTTGCGTGTGATGTGCGACCGACGAGAAAAATTCAGAATCACGAACCCACTTTAGTTGAAGTAACTCGTTTATTTATTTTAACTTTTCGAATTCAAGTTCTGTATTTTTTCTCTTTAATTCAAAAATTCTAAGATATTGAAATGATCATCTTCCCGATGTGCTAATGTACAATATGGGTTTACGAACTTTCGTGTGTGGCATTCGATGAAAAATGAACATTCAACGGGAATTGTGTAAACTGTTTTCTGGTAATTGAAATTATTAACTAATAAAATAAAACCAATAACTCAGTATTCATCTTGGCCTGTTTTCAATCTTTCTTCCTTATTGTCTTATAAATGTTTCATTAATTGTATATTTAATATTTATTTCCAATTCTTTCTTGACTACATTCGGATGGATGGTTTGCCTTTTGGAATTTGTGATGCGCGGTAGATCCGATTCTTGAATAGTTTCTCACTTACGTACACACATCCTGACATCACGTAATAATCGTGACGTCAGTCACAGCTTGATTAGTATTCTATCAGATTAAAGCCAGTAAGGAACAAAAACTGAAATGAAGCCCTTCAGATTTTCCTCGATCTTTCTACTTTATCGGAAGTAGCAGTTACTGTAAGTTCGTCCCCACCCTCCCATTTAATCTGTTTTCGAATTCTGTGGACTTCTAATCGGATTTAGCATTTCAGACTCTCAACAGTATTACCGCGTGTGTTGGTTAATTATTTTATACCCAGCTTGAGAAGAGAAGAACTCAAAAATCTAATTTCGTATTCTTTTTCGTGTTTGACTTTCTCTTTAAGGAGGTAACTTTCGAAGCGAATTCTTAATTCCCTTAAAATTTAAAAACAAATTGTCTTAAGTGTTACATGTTTATGCTTTTTCAGTTTTTGCATCCGTGTCCACTGTTGACATTTATTAAAGTCGGAAAAGATTGAATTTTAATCTCTTTAAATCGCATTTCACTTTCTTTTCTTAAATTTTGTGGAGAAGGAAATTTCATTCCGGTGAAAGAAAACAAAAGTGAGGGAAGTTGGGTGTTTATCTAACACAGCCGGAAGCGACATTTTCGAACGTATTTCAAAAAGGTTCATTTTTGTTTTAGAATTCAAGGAAGTTAAAGGGGGTATTTTTCGGAATCGCTGAGTGCCCCTTATTTTCAGGATGAAGAACTTTTTAATGAAAAAGACTTTGGCATGTACAACAAATGGTTAACTTATTATTAATTATTATAAAATTACTTCTAATTTTTTTATTTTAATTTTTTTACTTGATCCACACCCCCAAAGAGTTTTCTGAACTTACAGTACATTCGTGCCGTGGGCGATCGAAGAATCTTTTCTACTTCTTTTTAGTAATTATATAATTCATCTCCCACCTAAAGACATTCACCAATATCTATGCCCAAGTCAGAATTCCGACACGCGACAGGTTGGACTCAAAGAATACGCTTAGCAGTCAGCCAGCTACTCGCTGAACCATACACTTTTCGCAACCTCTTCAGCATCGAAATAACAGAGAACGAATCGAACAAACCTCCAACAGGCAAATAAATAATAAAAGGTAGTCTATCAGCGAAGCATTTCCACAGTGATTGTGCTGGTCACCATTCTATATCTTGCTGCTATTAAACTAGGAATGATAATTGCCAAGAGTGTATTGTGCGACAACAGATACGATACCCCTCGACACGTCTGCGCATGTCAGAAGGAGAATCCATTACGATAATAGGGTAATCAATGCGTTTCGTGGGATGAGTGTTTAAAATTATCGTACGTCGGAAAATTAGCTTTATATGAAAATTCTAGTTTTAAAGTGGTAATTGTTTTGTTGTACAACAGTCAGAAAATTTTACGCATAAAGGACGAGATTTCGCGTGTTGGTAACGAATTCGTACATCGTCTTATTCCATTCTCACCTTCAATATGAATTGACTCTTCTTGCTACACTGCCACTGGAGGGTCTCGCATCTGTTGTCGGACAGTATGTAAAATATTCGGCCAATCGGCGACAGGCAGTGCGGAGACATTGTAGGATATCGTCAGCATTTCGTATTTTTCTCGTCTTTATGAACATTAATGTGAACGTTAGGATTTATTAAATGTTCTCCCCATCTCCTTAAAACCCCAATTATGCTGCTGGCTCTGATTTTTCTTCTGCATCAAAAGACATCGCTAATTTATGGCAACTCCAGTGATTGACCTTAATGTATTCGAAAGGCGACTCGCTATGCTTGCGCTCTGGTAACGCTGAGTGTTACTGAACCTCAACAGAGAAAGGACGGACGGAAAGACTCTTTCTCTACGAGAAGTGATTTATGGAAATGCACGCAGGGAGCCTTTTCACTTAAATCACTGACTGCAACTTCAAATATTTAATCCTTCGAGCCATATTTAAAGAGTTTTGGTTAAAAGCAGAGATTTGCAAATGGAGAGAAATAAATGCCAAGTGTGAGGTTGTAATAACTGCACGTTTAATATTTCCCAGCAATCATCAATTCAACATTAAATCGGATTACGTAGTCCTTCGACCTATTTGTTGACTCTGGATTCGCCAGAGGTTTATGAACTCGTGACGATATAAATCAAAGGAGAATTTCGCATTTGAGGATGTGCGGAATACACAACAGAACAATCGCTGCTGATATTTGTTTTTCTTCTTTTATATTGGGCCTCTGTACGAGAGATTGGTTGGTCAACCTATTGTATCTTAGTACCATGTAAGAAAAAATTCTCCAGAAATGCCATAATTAATTTAAATAGCTTATGCAACAAAGACAAGAGAAGAATTTTTTTTCAAGCGATGGCCAATATCAAAAGAGAACAATAACGCTTTATCATAGTGTGCGTTACTTAAAATACCTGCACCTTCTAGCAAAATAGAAATGATAAAAGAGAATCGCAAAGATATAGCATATACAGCTATAAAGAAACAAAAAAAAATCGAAGCCATTGATAAAATTAAAAAAAGTCATGTTAATGCTAAGGCTTGACGGAGTAAGACTACTAATTTACGTTTTAATTTATATAAACTTACATTTATATTACAGACGCGTCTATAAAATTCTTGTTAATATCAAAATTTAAGGAATGCTTGAATCTTATTAAGGTAGTTTTAATTGCTAGTTTCATTGACTGTAGCTCATGAAGGTATTGCTGTAGAATGAAAATAATTCTGATTAAATGGATTTTTTTAGTGTTGGTTTGTAGCAGGGATATTTGGTGTGCGACTAATCGAATTTCAGCTGGGTTTAGAGGCGCACCGAAATGCAGGTTTCTCCCACTTCGTGCGTTGTAAACATCAACAAGAAAAAAAAAAAGAACACCATACGGTTTGCTGCTCATTTTTGATAAAAATTTATGTGGCGGTTTGTCTCTCTCTCTTTTTCTTTCTCTCTCTCTCTGTGTGTGTGTGTGTGTGTGAGAGAGAGAGAGAAAACAGTCAATGGACATTTTGTTCTGGTATCATAACAAAACAGTTCACGCAGTCCCTTCATAGAAAAGTTCGTCACTTCACACAACTTGACAGCTGGTAATTCTCAAAAACGACAACACATCTCGACCAACAAGGTTTGGCAGACAGCTACGGTTCTGTGATGTGTAAAGTGATGTCTGACCAAACGTTTTTCCAAAATATTCATTTAGAGCTGAGTCATTCCTCAGCTATTCAACACGCATTTTCTTTCTTAACTTTTCAGACAGCAGCTTATCACTATCTTATTCTGTAAGTATCGGACACCGTGCATTTAACAGTTATAATCTGAACTGCACAGTAAAACAATGTTTTACAGAAAGCAGTTTGCTTAAACAAATCTTGCATTTAGGTCAAAAACATCCTGTTTATTTGACATGTTTTAAGCAAGTCTTTTTACAAAATAATCCTGCAATCGTTAAAAATGACTGTTATCCTGTATATGGCAGCTTAACTTTTTCTGCAAAACAGTCCTGCTGGCAAGGTTTAAAAAGTAAGTGCTATTTTCCTGCATGCAGGATGTTTGTTAAACAAAGGCTTCTCCTTTTCCTATACTGACGATAGAGAACAATAAGCTACCGGATCTAAAAATAAACTGATTTCTTTTATTGATCGCAGTATTTTGAAGAATGAGTGAGTGGCATTCGCTGGTGTTTTGCTTGTTTAATGTAGAAAACTGTAATTTAAAAGTTGCCTTATTTAAGATTAGTGGCTCTTTTAGCTTGGGTTAAAACAGTTAACACCGGAGATCTATAAGGAAGAAAGTCGGTAAACTTATTTCCTATAACGTGAAATGTCTCTTTGAGAAAACCTGCCACGCATCCGAGTTGAGTGGAGTAACTAACCTCAGAATGCCAGAGGGGCTGGGAAGTTAGGGGAGCGTAAAGAGCTCGGTGCAGCGTGACACAGAAGCTGATTGCCTTTTCCGTCTACACGAACAAATAACTTTTTGTTATCGCTCGAGAGAAATTTTATTAAGAGCTCACCGTGGTTTTGATTTTCTGTCGCATGCACTTTGAAGAGTATTTGACAGACGTGAATAAATTCTAAATATCATTAAAATTTCTAGACTGCATACAAAAAATTATTGTAATCGTTTAATCTCCGTTTATTTTTAATTTATTTTTTAAAATACTGTTTGGCTTTTTTCTCTTCATGTGAACTAAAAAAAAAAAAACACACCATTACCCAAACATTAGTAAACAAGATAACGTTAATTCGAAAAGAGGTTGTCATTTGTCAATAATCTTTTAGTGATGTGACCTCCGGAGCAAAAAAAAAAGTGTGTTTGAGGGACACCACCATATAATTAAATTATTCAGAAAAGCCTAATCAATGCCGCCATTACGACTCTACTCTAAGAGTTCCCACCTTTTAACAGGAAAGAAACACCCCAAAATGTATTGGAAAATTAGCACAGCCATCTATTGACAACCAAAGACAAAACATGATGACAATGACAGATGTGTGTCACCCTGGGAAAATTCCAAGATATCTTATCTCAAAAACATCGCCCACAATTCCATAGGCAAACCAAAACACCATGTGATATCACAGAGAGACATATGTTCCCCAGAAGTTTCCAAACACATAACGTCACGATTCGTATCTCAAAATATTACCCACAATAAAATACGCGAACCCAACACACCACGTGATGTCCCTGACAGAAGGAGACCCCAGCGAAATTCCAAACTATAATAACACACATCCACGTCACGATTCTTTATCCACTAATATATTTTCCTTTCCATTCAATACAATAACGTCACTTATTTACAACTAACAAATGATGTCACTTATTTACAACTAATAAATGGCGGATGTGTGTCACACATTATCTTCATCTGATAACAACAAACATTCACGTCACGATTCCTTATCTTGTCTTTATCTTGATCTGGTTAAAAGTGTCCCACCAATCACGACACGATTTCTTATCAACTAATATATCTCCCTTTTCCATTCAAAACAATAACGTCAGAAAACGTTGTAAATAACGTTATTTACAACTAACAAATGACGTCACTTATCTTCATCTGATAACAACAAACATTCACGTCACGATTCCTTATGTTATCTTGATCTGGTTAAAAGTGTCCCACCAATCACGACACGATTCCTTATCTCCCATCACCCATAATTCCATACGCGAACCAAAACACAAGAACTGAAGCTATTGATACATATACCCACAGGGAAATTCCAAACCCATGATGTCACACATACACACACAATGACGTCATCAGATGGACAACCAATCACGTCACGATTCCTTATTTTGATCTGGTTATTAGTGGCTACCCTACTACTTTTTACTTTCTGTTATTATACTTTGAATGTCAAGCTGAAAATGTTTAATTATAATTTCCATGCTTTAAGAGTATGAAGTTATGGAATTTGTTGGGGGGACACTATTACAGACTGAACAAAAAAAAAAAAAAAAAAATTCAGATCGTATTTTATATTATTAATGTATTTGTAATGCTCTCTTTCACAAATTTAAAATTACAATAAGGTGAAGTCCGCTATGAAAACGGTAGATATTCAATTTTTGTTTTCTCCCATCTCCTCTAAGCACGAACCTGTGCTTAGAGGAGAGAAAAGCCAGCAACTGATTTCTTACTCCTTTTATGTCTTTCACGGAATAACAACCGCCTGCCTTTCTACGTGCCCGCTTCTCTTAGGTAACTTTCACTGCTGACAGTTTCTGGCAGAGTGTAATTAGACTAAGGGAGCTCTAATGGCTGTCTTAGTAAAATACTCTGTGAAGAGATCGAAAGTGATGTGCCGAGAGAGGACACAGAAAGACGAAGGTTGACTTAAGGAAAGATGGTCCAAAGAGCGAGTAAAAACAAAGACATGTTTGCCGAGGGCAGAAAGTTCCAACTTCAGTTGTATGGAGTGTTTTCCACCAGACATATTTGCACGCTTTGACTTCAAGAACACACTTGGGGGCAAACAAAAAGGGGAAAGAAAATAAATCCATGGTTACACTGGGGTTGTAATTGGGCGGCAAACATTAACGAAAGTGAACAGAAAATTAACTTCGTATAACAGTGAGCAACCAAACTTTCAATTGTTTGCTATTTAGGGAAACAATTAAGTGATTGGAAATCTGTTAGCACTTCATAAAATACACTCAGCCTGAATCAAAAAACACCCACCCACCCACCCACACACACACACACACACACACACACACACACACACACACACACACACACACACACACACACACACACACACACACACACACACAAATTCAGAAATAGATAAAACCTGTAGTTATTATTATTATTCCTGATACCTCCAAGGAGTCCGAAGACTCATCGCGGGAGGACATCTTCAACTGTCTCTACACCTTACCTCTACTACGAATCAGCGCCATCTACCGCCCACCTCCAACACCACCACAACTAGTAATTTTTGTCTGTAAATTGCGTGTGTTCTGAAGGGCCGATTTGTATGTATGCGGGATGAAAAACCCGAGTTTCTGGGAGAAAAAACCCTGCTACCTCCGTATGAGATCGGCTAACTCACCATCGATTGAAATCGACCAGATAAAGATTCCTCATTATCTACATTATTATCATGATTATTCCATCGCCTACTTGCTCTTTTTCTGAAACTCTAAAATTACTTACTCCTACACTGTTTTGATGACGTAGGACGATTCACTCATTGATATGTTATCTAACTCAACACTGAAAAACGATCAAAGAATATCGTGTGATTAAACGTGGACGCCATTAGCGCACATTCGTTTTATCTTCAAAGCTTCCCACGCCTTAAGTTCCAAAGGGAAGGAAGAAAAAACGCCCAATACGCAACCGATCATCTCCACGCCTGATGTCCGTGATAGGGAAAACATAATTGTCGGTAGTGAACACATGAGTGTTCTCTTCTGTAAGGAATGTGGCTATTAAAGGCTGATAAGAACTTCTGTTCATCAGAGCGGAAAATTTTAGAGGATATATTTTCTGGTCAAGTTGCTTTTTCGTTACACAGCGATAAAACTAAATACATTTTGGAAGTTGAAAAGAAAAATGAGATAAAAACTTCAATATAGATTATATCTGAAATCTGAGCTTTAAAAAATTGTAATTTTTTGCAATAAGTTGAATTGGCTTTATACCAGTCTTTATCACCTTTATCACTTAAGGACCTATTTCTCTAATCGATTTTAAGTATGATGTGTCAGTATCGTCAATATCTTTTACCTCTCAAGTGTCTCTTAACACGTTCATTGCCAATCACGCGATATCGCGCTATGCGAGCATCACCAAACGATCGATCACGCGTTATCGCGTGGACGTCGTTAACTAAATAAAAAAAATAATAAAAAGTTGGCCACCACACGAAATTCCAATTTTCAGCTTGGCAATGAAAGTGTTAAATGCAGGGGGAAATAAAAATTAAAGAGTTTAATTCAGAGACTTCAAGAATATCCTAAAATAAAATCATGTTTCAAAGTGGGAATGATCGCCCATTTCAAAGATAATTTTACATTATGAGAGAATATTAAAGTTAGTGACGGATCTTGCTCCACCTTGGCATGGAGTTGCCCTGGTGTTGTACTACCCAAGTGATCATTTACACTTGGTTCCGCCGATAGTTTTTCGGCATCGCCCATTTCGTTCTTTACTAACTGTGCTAACAGTGACAAAGCGTTTAGTAATGATTCTCATGTGAGTGCCGATAGAGAATTTGTTTATATAGGTTAAGAATATGACAAAATGTTTGTTTTTAATGATGATTAAACTACACGTTAAGCTCCATGTTTGTTATTATCAGTACAGAAGTTATCTGAGCATAGTTAGGCCAATTGTAGTTGACTGATTACACCAGTTTGCTATCGAAACGACTTTTCTCGAGGTGTGACAATGCTAAGCTACCGATGTTAGTATTAACTTGTTTTTAGAACTTGGCAAATTGGTTACTTAAATATGATTTAGTGAAAATATAAATAGGATGAACATTGTGTGCTGATGCAGAATGGACTTAAACTTCGAATCCTGTAAGTCTTCTACTCTTTATTCACTCGCATCAGTGCGATTACCTGTTTGAACAGGAATGCATTTGTAATCAGTTTCTCATCTGTGAAGAACATCGAAGGTATTCTTAATGAAGCGGATGTTCAGTTGTGTTTACTCATTACGCAATTCTGTAGTCAAAAGTCATTATTTCATTGAAGACCAAAAGAAATGTTCGCAATTTCCCTTAATTGACTGATATAGAGGGTTTATGATTTTTTTAAAAATTAACACGTCTAAAATATATTAAGTTCTGATGGTAAATTAGGATTACAAATCAACCACGGTAAAACTGTATATTTAAAAATACATAAAAAAATCATGAAGAAGGTGAAAATGAGCAGTTTACCATCGTCTGCAGCAAAACATTGTAAACGGAGGTGCAGTTTCTAGCATACTGACGGAATTAACTTTGACGTATATTCGCGTCAGTGTTACAACTGTTGATGACAATGATCCAGTCCTAGAGTCTTCAGTCCTTCATCTGTTCTGATGGTAAGAAGAGGTTAAAGAACATTTGTCACCCACACATCTTCTCAGCTTGTACTAAGCGGAGTAAGTATTGATCATCAAATCATTCAGCTAACGCGCATAGGGAGTAAAGCCGTTTTAGCAAGTATTGGTGTATTTACAAATATCGAGGGTGATAGTTAAATAGCTGACAACGGTCATGTTAATATCGGCAACTAAGCAGAACCAATGTTATAGTCCTTATATGGACTGGCTTAAAGGGGCGAAGCAAGAATTCTTTTAATCTTCCCCGTTATCAATAAGGTGTTATTGAGCTATTAAAGCTCTGATCATGGTAGGAGGGTAACAGCAATAGCCAAGCCGCAGTTAGAACTTCATTGGCTACAGCATTGCCACCCATTACCCTCCAAGGATATTAATCACCGCATCTCACGGTCGATTCTTCACCCTTACTCCCCACCAATGTTATGTAGTCCATATAAGGACTGGCTTAAAGAGGCGAAGCAAGAATGCTTTTCATCTTTCCCGTTATCTGTAGAGGACAGTGTAGGGATAAGGTGTTATTGAGCTATTAATGTTCTGATCATGGCTGGACGGTAACAGCAATAGCCAAGCCTCAGAACTTCATTGGCTACAGCATTGCCATCCATTACCCTCCAAGGGTATTAATCACTGCATCTCACGGTCTATTTCACCTCCCTCACCAATGTTATATGACTGGCAATTGATATTTATGTCTTTAGGGGTGAAGCAAAATATTTTTCATAATCCCCGCTATGTGTTATGGTTACAGTGAGGGTAAAATTTACGAGCAGTTTGCTCGTCCTGAATGGGTATGGAAATTATGCATCGTTATAGGAGGCTAATATAGCTTTTGGTCTTCTATATTTGAATATGTCCGTTGGCTCGTATGCTGCAGCTTGTTGAACCAAATCGTTGGGATGTGGGGACGTCTTTAGGAAAAACTTGGATGCTAAGGATTGTAGAAAAGAGAGAATATAGGAATATTTGTATCTCTATGAAGTTGATTGTTTCTAACATACCACAGTGCGTTCAGAATCATTCTCAAGAACTTTTTCTGCACTCGCTGTATTTTGATAATGTTAGCATTTGGAGGTGTGGCTCCAGGCTGGAGAGGCATAGGTGATTATAGGACGAATCGTCATCTGGTATAGTTGCAATTTGATTCTGTTGCTGAGCTTGTATTTCTATTAATTAGCGGATAGATCTGAGCTATGGCTTTAGATACCTTTGTGCACGCAGACTTGGCGTGCTGATTGCAAGATAGCTTTTTGTCGAGAATCACCACCCAGGTAATTTGTTTCTGTCTGCCAGGGAATTTTAGTATTCAATAGTAACACATCTCCTACAGGAGACATTGGCCTTTTTTGAGAAAAGAACGGCTGAGCTTTCAGGGGGTTGACTTCCAATCTCCACTTGGAGAACCAACCCTCAAGCTTTAGAAGGTTTTCTTGAATCTTTCTGGTAATGAAATGGGGGTCTGAGAGATCTGGTTAGTATTGCCGTATCGTCCGCATACAGGGCCATAATGGAAGTCATCGGATTGTGTGGGATGTCTGACATGTATACAGAAAACAGCAATGGAGCCAGTAGAGATCCCGGCGGCACTTCAGCAAAGATATGGCGCTGGGACGATGTAGAACCGTCGATTTTAACTTGCATTGATCTATTCTAAAATTATGAATGGATTAGATGAACCATTTTAGTGCGGTACTGGCTGAGATAAGTTTGTGCAGGAGTCTAAAATGCTAGATTTTGTCAAATGCTTTGGATAGGTCTAGGAAAACAGCTCCTGTGCACTGGCGCCAGTTGTAACTGGTGGTGATGTATTCGACAATTCTGTGGATTTGCTGGAGAGCCGCAGGGATCTCTACTGGCTCCATTGCTGTTTTCTGTATCACATCAGCCAGTTTCCAGGTGGAAGGAAAATAGTTAAATCTTAAGATTGCATTATTATACTGGTCAGGTGCACTATAGCTTTTCGAGGCAGCAGCTTGATCACCCTGTATGAGATGCTGTCTGGTCCAGGAGCTTTATTGTTCTTAAGTTTTTTAATAATATCATAGAATTCAACAGGTGATGCGGGTGCAATATGGTCAGCACTGGTATACGGGAGGTTTAATGCATGCCTGACCTGTCTGTGGATTTTGTACAGATGATTGAAATATAAGTTGTTATAAGAAGGTTTGCATTGATCCTCAAGATTTTTTAGTATGGCTTCTGCCTTATCTATATCTGTGTGAACTAAGCTCTGGTTTGAGATTATGAGGGGGATCTGTTTTTATTTTTGATGTTTCTCAGTAACCCCCAGATAGAGTGATCAATAGGTGAGATAGAGGCTAACTTTTTATCCCAAACTTGGTTTCTATGAGGTTTAGGTGCATCTCTTACTGCGCCATTCAATCTATTAAGCACTGTCTTGTCCTGAGGAGCGCGAGTATTATGAAATCTCTTCCTAGCTCTACTCTTCTCTCTGATCAGGTCCATAATGTCCTCAGGCAAACCACCAGGCTTGTGAACAGGTTTCTGGAAGGTTGCAACCGTTATAGCGGACTTAATCTGTTGGGTGAAGCTAGTCACTGCAGATTTCACATCTTCTGGTGTGCATATGTGAGGGACGGGTCCAATTTGATCCCTAAGTGCTTTAGACAATCTCTTCCACGATATGCCTGAACGAGAGGGAGGAGACAGGCATTCTTGTTCTCCCAATTGTAGTAGAATTGGGTTGTGATCCGACGACAGCTCGTTTAGTGATATAAAGCTATATCCAGGATGTCAGCAGTGCCAGACGTACTGAGATGAGTTGGTTCAGTAGGTCCAGCCACAACAGCATAGTTTGATGCTGTGTAGCTAGAAAGGATGCGACCATTTTTATTGGTAGATTTACTGTTCCAAGCAGGATGTTTTGCATTGAAATCTCCGGCGATGACGACCGGTCCTTTTACTCCAAGGATGGCATCCAGATCTGAGGTCAATAATGTCTTTAATGGAGGGTTGTACGCAGAAAAAATTTTAAGGTTTCCAATTGAGTTTGTGAGGACATTAATTCCTGTGATTTCGAGGTTGGTGGTAGTAGGGTTGGTTATTAAATGATGATTGATATAGTTGTAGGGTGGCTGTACCTCCACCTCTATACCCAAGTCTGTCGTTTCTGTAAATCTGATACCCTCTGATTTTCAGGGTGTTAGCAGGCCTCAGGTGAGTTTCATTAATTAGCAATATATCTGGGTTGTATCTATTATTAAATTCCTGGATTTCTAACAGTTTATTTTTTATACCGTTGGCATTCCAAGCAATAATCCTAAGAGAGTTTGGAGCGACTTTTTTCCTATGCATCAGAGAGTGCAGATAATATGGATTGGGTTTACTGTAAGAATCTTTTTGTGACACTTAGGAATGGATTTGAGTTGCTGAAATCCTGCAGCATGTTTGCAAGAGAAGAGGTGATAATAGCTGACAGATTTGAATGTGGATTATTCAGGTTCTGGGTTTGTAGTATCTGTTTGGAGCGGACCACATCAGCATATGTTCTCGCTTGATGTTGAAGATTCGTTTTCTTAAGGGACTCAGTTAATGATGGGCGAGCACCTGTTGTCATGTTCTCACTCTTGGAGAATTGAGTAGTCTGAGCTTCAGGAACTCTCGCACTAGATGACGAGGTAGATTGATGATATACACCCTCTAAAATTAGCAGGGTGAGGACCCCCACAATTAGCGCACTTAGCCGGGGTGGATTTTGGCTTGGTGCAGGTGTTTGTGGGGGTGATTCTCGCCACATTTTAGGCATCTGAACTGAGCTTTGCATAGCTTCTGGGCATGGCCAAAATTTTGGCATTGGTGGCACTGCCCAGAAGATGCTTTCTTTCTCAATGGTTCTGGGGTGATTTTGAGTCCACAGATTGATTTTAAATTATAGATGTCTTTGTAAATGTTGTGAATCTCAACCAAGAGCAAAGGCATAGGTGTCTTATTTGATCTAAACATTCTAGTGACCTTTATGGGAGGTAGTTCCTGTAAATTAAGGTCGGTAACTATTTCATCCGTGTCAATATCTTCGGAGACTCCTCGTAGGACTACTTTCAGATTTTTTTTGGAGGCAAGTGAAAATGTGTGATATTGAGTTCCTCTTGCGTCCAATTCCTTTGTAAGATTTCTATAATCAGCCACCGTGGTGGGCTGAATTTTTATGCCTTCGTCTACATTTTTAGCGGATCTATAACTTATTTGTAAGTTAGCCATGATGGTTCTGAGTGTTGTCCATCTCTGCTTTTCTCTTAGGATAATCGGTGGCACCTTTTCATTGGGGGAAGCAGAGGGATCTGGAATGGGAACATCCTCGTCCATACCAACAACATTTGTTGGCTCAGCAGCAAGAGTTTTTCTCTTCTTACGAGCGTGGATTTCTCCTTGATCAGAAGGATTAGAGGTAGAGACAACTAGATTGAGTTTTTCCTCCATTTGAGAAGAATCTTCATTTTCCTCAACGTCGACTTCAAGTGAGGAATATAAATTTAAGTAGCCGGGCCAATCCCGTTTAAACCTTTTGAGAAGCTTTTTAATAAAAGTGCTAGCCTTTTATCGAGTGACTCGATAATGATGTCGGGATCGATCATGCTAGTTGGCCATGTCAGCTTTAACTTCTTTTGGAGTTTATCAGTAAGTACAAGAGCCGGCTCTTTATCGAGCAAATCGGTGAATACGTCTAGGTCAGGTACGCTCATACGCATTTTAACTGCGTATGAGCGTTAATAAAAAATCCCGCAGGTCTAAAGACCTGCCAGCAGAATTTTTTTTTAGAATATCCCGCAGCCGCGAAGGACTGCCAGCAATATCAAGCGTAGGCTAAAGAAAGCAATAGCAATTAAATTGCATCTAAACAAAGTCTTACCTTGATATTTCACAAAATGCAGAAAGCCATTGATCCTAACAACTCGCTGCTCGTACCCGCCCACCAATGTTATGTTATAACAATCCTATGTATAAAATTAAATTCACCAGAAGTGGACTCACAGTAGGTGACATAAACAAATAACTAAAGTATAGAGCTAGAATTTTCAATTAGTAAAATAAGATATTAATATTATTAAGGATATTATAGATCCAATTAAATTTTATAGCGAATATACTGCTAGCTGGATACGAGCATGAAAGTCATATTTGCGAATAACTTTCGATATCTTTCTCATAGATGTCCTGGATAAGAACATATCCACGCACATTATGAACAGGATTTTAAGTTTATTTACAAAAAAACAAAACAAAACAGTGATTGGTGTCACATAAAAACATTGGAAATATGTTAGCTGTAATATTGTGTTAGAAAGCAAGGGGGGACGCAGTATTTTATCTGTTTCATAGGGATTTTATCGTGTTGTTGTAAAGATTGGATTTGTAAGCTGCCGCAATAATATACATGCCAATGTTGGGACTGGAGGCCATTCTTTACACAGGATTAAATGGAAAAAGACAACTGTGCTGCAAGGGAAGTTGGTCTAAGAGACTATTTTTAGAATCAGCATCAGCTATGAAATAGTCATTGTAATTAAGGTTAGAGGAATTTCTCTGAGATCACAGTATACGTCGGTATATATTAAGACCAGCATGCTGTTGATTTAACTTTTTATTTTTTAACCAGTCTCTTGATAGGACAAGGTTTGTTTGTTTGTTTTTCGATTAAATTTGGTTGCAGAAAAGGATGTAATTTAATTGAGAGCTGCTCCTTACCATAGTTGCAATTTGGGATCTCAAGATCCTGATTTGAAATCCAGAAACAAAATAGTAATTTAAATTATTTGTTTGGTTCTGGTGTTTGTACAATATACAATACAGTATAAAACACTGAAGGACGAAGCAAATCGTGACATTTCTGAACACCAAAACAAGTATATAATTATAAATAACTGCTTTGTGTATTAGGGAAAAGAACTTTATGGCAGTTTTCCACTTTAGTTGCACACACTCACATTTCGCACATATATAACGATTTAAAATAAAGGCTTCTCAATTATGACAAACCTTGAAATTGTTTCTACTTGAAATGCGGATGGTATCATCTCATAGATGTTGACTATCCTTATTGACTAACAACTCGGAAATATTTCAGTACGTTCTAATTGAATAGTGTGAATATCAACATATATACAATCCCTTTTTTTAAAAAAAAAAAAAAAAAAGAAGTGTTGCAGAATTCTGGAGGGGTTTTGATAAAGTAGTATGTACTGAAATATTAAATCATTTTGCTATGAAAATCGAAAAATTGAACATGAAAGGTAAACTAATCAGTTAATAACAGCAATTATACTTTGTTATTATCAGCGAGTCCCAACTTCGTTTTAAAACTATGTACAAAACTTGAAGGAATACACACTTTTGTTGTTGCGAAAAATCTGAGAACAGAGGCAGAAATTGGTATCTGCTTACTTCAGATTTGAATTTATTTTTCTTTATATTATATTCGTTTTTATTATTTTTTGAAGAGCCATAATGTCCTGTTCAGTAGTCTGTAACCAAAGATATTCTCCTACTGTTTTACGATCAAACAATCAACTGTCATTGTTGCAGCGGGTATGCTAGACACTGTTCTACAGACTTTAGAGATGACAACATACTTGAAGATATTTGTGAAAGATTACTTTTTTATTCCTCGTTGGATTCTCCCAGTTAGAGTATCCTGATTTATATACAATAATTTCTGGTAAAGTCTAAATGGATTTTTTACTAACTAAACTGACCAGTTTTTATATAAGTGATTCCACACCTCTCACAAGCAGCTTATTTGTTATTCAAGATTTATTAATGAGCAATACAGGACAGCCGTAAAAATAAATTACATGATTAGTTACAGCTTTGTCGCCATTATTTACACATTTGATGATGTGAACTTTCATTCATCCACAGCCAGCTTTCTGAACTTAAACCTGAAATTAAAATGAAAAAAAAAAAAAAAAATGTTTAAATTAGACAAATCATATTTAATAAGCAACTCAAATAAAATGTCCATTGGATATAATCTAATTTAGAGAAAAACTATTTGCAAAGAAAATGTCATATTAAAATGGGGCTTACTGCTCTTGATAAAGCAAAGGATTGTTCACTATTTGTTAAAACTGTAATCATTTTTTTGTTGCTGAGGATAATGTACCTATGATTCAAAGTTTTTGTCTTTAGCTTGAAAGATGCCAATAAATTTCATAGCACTCAAACTTAAGATACAGTGTTTATACAATTTTAGGCTGAAATGTTATAGGACTTTCTTCTGACACCCATGAAAATATGGAGATCGGTTGTACATTTAACATCAAAACATGAGTCATCCCAGGTGTGGACAAGTGGTTAGAGAGTAGAAAGGAATCTTGATGTGTTTCTTAAAGAACCGTTCTAAAGTGCAGCAGTATATGAAATGAAGGAGAAGAATGAAAAGCCCAACAAACACGTTTTTTCTCGACTCTAAATGGGTGTTAATCAGCAGCTGCTCATGTTCAGACATGATAAGTAAAGAGAAATGGTAGTAGTCAATTCAGTGGAGCAGTACGTATGCTCAGGTCACTGTGACCCCCATGATATTGTCCAGAAAGAATTCTCCTCCTCCCTCCAGGTCAAACTGGCAATTTTTACTGTGAGATTTTGAAGAGGTGTGTGTGTGGGGGGGAGCATTCGGCGCAAAATGCCCAGACAAGTGGAAGAACAACGACTGTGCTTCCCACCATGACAACACGTCTCTACCTCATCTCATTTTTCCACAATTTCTGGTTTTCCGAAACACGACAGTCTTTTCTTATCTTACCCTTTTTTACCAGATCCCGCCCCCTGAGACTGTTCCTCTTCTCGAGGACAAAATTCCGGCTGAAATGCCGTCGTTTGATATGATTCAGAAGAATCAACAGAAATTAGCTTTTTTGCATTCCACCTCTATTTATACACAGAAATTTCCTAGAGGCTTCTCGCCCTCCCCCATCTTTGGACTCAAGAGTGGAAAGGTCTGGATACAATTTAGCTTCTGCTTCATTCTTCGGCATTATTGGGAAATCTGAGAAATAATACTAGATCATTCGGATCCATATTTTATGTGTTAGTAATCTCCGCAGATTTTGCTAACCCTGAGCTAGTAGGAAAACAAACTTTAATAGCATATTCTAGATATCTCAAGTTTCCCCAGGAAAGTGTCACATACGTTGTCTGTGACACTTTCCTGGGGAAAGGTGTCGTACAGTTTCACTTTTCCCGGCCAATTATTGTTAAGTAGTTTACCTAGTCTTATAAATTCTCTATATACCTCTTCGAATATTGTCTCATTTAGCTGTTTTTCCATGACTATCAATGTGAAGTATCTAAAGTTGAAGAGAGGAAAAAAAAAAAAAAAAAAAACGCTTACCGTGCAGTTGAAGCCTTACGGCACTGATGCAGGACTCTGAATGTTTTGGGTAGGAGAGCTGATATATAATGGCGTGGTATTCAGGACACTTTTACAACAAATATCACTTGCCGGTCATTCGGTCCGTCTCTTCATTCTAATCATCTAATCATCCCAATTATTATTCACAGACATTATTCGTGTTATTATCACTATTTTATGGATAAGCATCACCCTTTACGTAAAGTATAAAGACAGCTTGTCTTTATACTTCATATCTGACAACTTGTTTTCTCCCAAATGTCTTCTCCACGAATTTTCTTAGTCTCTTATCAAGTATGCTTCCATAAATCTAACCTGGAACCAAGGTCGGATTTAAGGTCGCTGTGTCTCATAAGCTATAAAGCTTAAGAGGACCACCCCTATACTGAGTAAAGTTTAGGCATAAAAGCTTGTGCATGCCCTCATACTGATGTGAGAATCGGCTGTAGTTTCTTTAGCTTAGGAATAAATCCTATTTTTCCCGAAACACTTAGTAGAAAAATTGGTCTGTAATTCGACTGTGTGATCAGGCCTTTTGAATTATGCAGTGCGGCCACTAAAAAACGTCTGAATCTCTATAATTGAATACTTCTGGTCGAAAACATCAACTCCAGCTACTGTATTACATACGTCAGATTTTCCTGTGTATTTGAGAATATTGTAAAATTCGTTGTGTATTTTAAATTATGTTATCTGTTAAATATCGGCTAGTTTTGTTATTTACTTATATGTTATGTTTTACCCCTTGTCTAATCTTAATCATTGGTAGTGCTTCAAACTTATGGCCGCTACTAATATATTGCTCGAGTGTGCGAAACTCTGATAACAAAGACAGTGCCTCAGGGTACAGCCAAATTCTTTTTTAGATTACTAGTGAAGAGGCAGTCGTTATGTGTATTACAATGTGCGATTTGTGACACGATAACCGAAGCACTTTCGTGTTTCGGTTACCATGGCAACTTATCCCATCCAGCATTTTCCGGATAAAGAAAGATTACTTCCTCATTCTTATTTTCCCTTTACTAGAGTCATTTACCGAAACGATGTGTGGGTGGTGCAACACCATCGCCACCCTACACCACCACTTTCTACTCCTTTAGGAGTTAAAACTTAAAGGCTTGTACTTCGTACGAAAAAATTCGTGTCTGTCCAGCGGTCAAACAGAATATTTGTTTATCCTCGCGTAATAGCGAAATTTAGGCTTTCTTGTAGAAACGTGACTGGCTGGAAAAGCTTCCGAACAAGCGAACTATCAGCGAGTGACGCATGCTATCGCGCTCGTATCTTGATATATTAAAGTGGAGATACAATGATCCGTAGTAGCAGCATTGGAGTCTTGTTAGTAACGTTGCTGAGGAGATGTGGATTCCTTCTTTGTATGTAATTAGCCGAAAGAACTAAACAATTGTTTGGTCATCACGAGAAATGGTTTTAGTCTTTTTGTTACCGATGTGTTTGTTTATATTGTGTTGGTTCAACTGAAAACGAATGTTCATTGTTGCATTCGATATCAGAACACGTGCACACTCTCACATATACACGTGCCGCGCGAGTTGTGTTCATGGATTTCCTTGTGAATCACAGAAATAATTGCGAAGCATAACATCGCTAACAGAGTTGTCTTGGCGTAGCTGCAACAGCAGACTCAATACTGAACTAATAATAGTGTACATCCTTTTATATATCAGCGGTGTCCATGTCATTGAAGCGAATCGTAATGCAACAGCTACCTGTTATAACATGTAGAGAGGGTATTTCTGAAAGATAAACCATTATTCAATCAAGACACTCGAAGTGGGCAATAAGTAGTTCATAACTAATGACACACTGGTTTCAGTAAAGTGATGGGATACAGAAATAAATCAAAAATTCTCTTATGGAATGGATAACACCCTGGTCGATGGGTTTTAGAATACGCTCGTAAACATGAGATTGTGTGTGAGAGAGAGAGAAAGAGAACTTGAGTAAACCTGTATGGCAGTTATGATCGATGTGCTGTTTGGCGTATCTCAACTAATGCATCGCCATATATTACATTTGGTGTGCCAAAGTGACGGTAATAATTGCAGTAAATAGTAAGAGATTGCTGGATATATTTAACATATTTCATTTTCGATTGACAGATGGTAATATTTCAAAGCTACGGATATCTTCGAAACTGCAACAGGGTCCGATTGTTCATGTTTAAATCATAACGTTATAAATACCAGTAGATTGTCAGCAGACAATACCGACGGCGCCATCGTCTCTTGCACATCTCTTTAAATCTATCAAATCTGTCCTTTTGGACCTCTCCTTAAGAGTTTCTGAAAATTAATAATACTAAATGGGAGGAATCTTTATCTGGACGATTTTAATAGAAGGTGAGTTAGCCGATCTCATACGGAGGTAGCAGGGTTTTTCATCCCGCATATAGACAAATCGGCCCTTCAGAACACACGCAATTTACAGACATAGAATACCAATTGTTGTGGTGGTGGAAATGGGCGGTAGATGGCGTTGATAGAGACGATTCATAGTAGAGGTTCGGTGTAGTGGTTGAGACAGCTGTAGGTGTCCTCCCGCGATGAGTCGTCGGACTCCTTGGAGGTGTCAGGAATAATAATAATAATAATAATAATAATAAACTTTCTCAATCAGTACATTTTTCTATTTATATTCCCGTATTATAAGAATTAAAAATTGCTCATATTATTTCACAGGAGGTCATCTGCATTACATTAACCCCCCCCTCCCCCTTCGATTCACTCTTATGTTCTTAAGCTTTTTATGCACGTTTCGTGTGACAACTTATTTTTTTTTAATTTTACGGAGCTCCTCAATTTTTTTAATCTTATAAAAGGAAACTTAGCAGAATTAGTTTTTGAAATGACTTGTGGAAAGAATCTAGTGGCTTACGGAGAAAGTAAACCATAAAATAAATTTTAATTCCTTAATACATATCGATCCATCGTGACTTCCATTTCGCCACTGTACTTATGAATTGTAGACGTATTTTTGTTTGGTTAATTTTTCCCACAACCAATGGTGCAATTGAAACCATAATTTAAGCGACCGAAGAATTCTGAATAGATATCTTAAATAATATAATTCATTAAATTCCGAACAGTAGGGTAATAAAATTATTGATTACAGTACAAGACGTTTTGACAAATTTCTGCATCCTAAAATCCAAATAAAATATATTAATAAGTAGAAAGGTTATTCTGTACCCTACCATACTTCCGATTCTTTGTCTCTGTATTGTCACCAATACCGTTTCGTAATTTACGTACGATCTCTTAATACTATACAAATAAATATAAACAACTGGATATATGCCGAAGTGAAATACGGCAACAAAAAGTAAGAATGAGAACGAGCTTTCTGTGAATGACCCGATAGGTTTGGAGATTAGATGAAGAGCAGATTAAATTGAAGAGAAGATGAAGTTCAAGCAGTACTATATCTCTAAAATGCATGAAATATCGCTGTTTTGTCGGCGTACTATCCACCGAAGAGCAATTTATCACGGCGAACATGGAGGATGCATTGAAAACCGAATAAAAACTGTATCGGTTGAATGGACGTTTTTAATCTCGGAAACTCTGGAGATTTTGTAAGGAGCCATGTTTCCTGCGCGATAGGAATAAATGAATTTAATACTGTAAATTGAATTTCCGTTCAGCTTGAGTCTCTCACGTTTTCTGTGTAGCTAATGCAAAAGCAGTGTCTTTCTTGTCAACTTTTTTCCTTTGAAAAAAACGTTTTTCGAAATATCAGTCAGATACTATAAAGGATATTGCATGTTGCGGTTTCCGTACGCAGTTATATTGCAGAAGAGTGGAGTTGCTTTATTTATTTCGCAACAGTGCAACGATATTGTTGTAGAATAAATGTCAGTAGGTTATAAATCAGTTGATTGTGACGATTCTAATTATCGAGGACATGACGAGTGCTTGCAAAATAGTAGCATGAAATTCGCCACTCTTTTAAGGTCATTCTGACATTTATTGATTCTGTTGTTATTTTTATAATCTTGGAATCATTAATGTGCTTATATTCTGTGCACTACTTATGTATTACTAGAGGTGCGACTGCAAATATAAGTGCTTTATAAGTAAAGGTTGATGGAACATACTGTAGATTGTATTCGAATGCACGACGTCGAAATAGCTTTGAGCATATTTAGTTCTTGACTACGTAAAATATTTGTCATCTGGCAGAGGGAACAACAACCAGTTGTTGCCAATCTAACAATGCACAATCCTCTTATGACGTCAAGTACTAAGAAAGGTTATTTTATACATGTGTATATTTTATATATAATATATTAATTATCTCAGAATATATATTATCCCATTTTCTTTGATCGAATGCTGCACATTCATGGAACACTGCGTTTACAATATGCATCCACATATTAATGTGAATCATCAAAATCAAAATGCACATGTTAATGTAATCCAATTCATTTTTACAGAGCTGCGTAATTATCTAAACATGTTACATGAATTCATTACCTTCTAATTATCTTTTCATGGTAATATTTTAAAACTATTTTCAGTCTTAATGCTAAAATTTCTTCACGCATTTATCATTACCATTAACTCGAAAAGAGTTTTCGCTCCAAAAACAATTCGTTCACTGCCAACTCCATTTGCACATGTAGTATATTTATAGTTTTAAGAGTTAATTGAAAACGTGGGTCTCTCTTTCTCTAGAAACTACTTCTCGGCGATCAAATGAATAGATTTAAACTATTCACCGTTCAAAAATTATAAGAAAACTTTAAGAGCAAAACTATAAAATAAAATTTGAATTTACAAAAGTTTGGCTTCAGTAAACTGCTTAGAGAAACCTAAAGTTTGTGCATTTTAACTTAGTTTGTTTTAAAATTATATTTAATAACAGACATTAAACCACAGTTTTCCAGATAAATTCTGTACAGTTTTCAGATACTTTCGTTTAGGAAACGTGACCAGAAAGTCAACACATTTTTTTCTCCAATACATCAAATCACGTGACCGTTCACAAAGAAACAAGCCGCTGTGAACAAAATGCTTCTTCGTGTGTTTTTGTTTAGAGAATTTCCGCTGTGAGTCCGTCTGAAGGGTATTTTGTACAACTCTAAGAAATAACTTATACTGCACATCAACACACAAACGAATGATGTGACTGACACATCAGAAAATTGATATAAAGATGAAGATAAATATCTTTTCCATTTTGGTAGAGGAGAAGTAGCAAGAATTGGGTACCGACACATTCAAAAATAATGATGAATGATTGTTAGCACTAAACATTGCTTCACATACACTGATTGTTGTCCAGCGAACAACTCGCGATGAGTCATCCATTGTTGTATAATGTGAATTTCTGAATAATGTTTATTGATCTGATAAACTAATATTTAGAACTGCTATAGAGGTAACTAACTTAACAATGAGTTTTTCTTAATTAAGCCTGGAAAACTAATACAGTTAATTAACTGGAAATCTAAGCGATTTTTAATGTTGTCTGACGAATCTCTACATATATATTGGCAAAAACGAATTAGTAAAATATGGAAAGATTCTTCAATCAAATAAACATTGCCTGTTTGACTTCTTCTTTCAAGGGCTTCTCTTTAACTAGATTAGATTTTATCTGGAGTGAGCCGTCAACATCACCATGGCTGTTATCTCTGCAACCAGGAACTGAATAGATAATAGATCATCCACAACCAATAGTCAGTAAGTGGCATACAGGATAGCGAAATAGCGGACTCAAGTAAAACATACCTCAGTAGAAAAAAACTTGAAAAAACAAAAGAATAATATTGTTGATAACAGCCAGATTTTTGTTTAATAGGATGTTCGTCTATGAGAGATGTGTGTTATAATTAATTATAACATATATCTGCATACGTATGTTATAATTAATTTTAAAACATCCTATTATTCGCCTTTGTCGCATGGAGATGGAATAGTTTTACACTCAGAAACTCTTTTTCCTCATCACCCACGGCAAAAACAGAGAAACTGGTCAGTGAGCTAACTCGACTCTTACAATTACAATGCACTGTACAATTCCATGTAATATCCTTACCGGAAATGACAGTTGCATAATCTTCTGACTTTTTTAACTTTCTATTTCATCAGGCTTCCTTGCCTCATCCTTAACATTAATCTGTTCTTTCAGATCAATTCAGCAATATTTCATTTGGTACAATGCGGAGGCCACATGGACACATATTTTGTTCATCTCTACTTCCACTTTTCTCATCCAGATGGCGCCAGCAAAAGAATATATCTAAAGACCGAACCTTCTTCCTTTCTTCTCTTCTTCAGACCCATACCAAGTTTTTTTCTCTTTCTTTTATTTTCGATAACAACTAAGATGCTCAGACAAGATCAGATTTCTCTCTCTCTCTCTCTCTCTCTCTCTCTCTTGGATGTTGACGAGAAGCTTCTGGTCAGCATCTGTTCTCATTCTAATTGCAAACTTACCCAATATATTACTTTCATTCCCTGTGTCTCTTTATGGTGTTTCCTCAAGGACAACCATCTCCATGTTTTTCAAAAATAACACAAAACGTTTGCTTTTCTCTTAACTGCTAACCATATACAATAGTGATAAGTTCTGCAACCAGTTCTCTGTTGGATCAATGTTAAAAAAAATCAAAGTATTAAAATTCCTAAGAGAGCCTCTCATTTTTTCTAAAAATGGCCGATAAATTATTCTATCATATTTCGACAACAACTAATGTTTATTGTGTGAAGAAATATGTACGTTGCACAAAGAATTAAACGCGTGCCGTGTTAGCAACGAATGTTAATGTCTTCACCGAAATCGGTAATTTCTTCAGTAATCACCAACTCATTATCTCTAAGTGTATTTTTCTTCTTCTTAAATCAGCACAAATATCGATATTTCAACTCCACGTAATCTCGGCAGTCATCAATTTTTTATTGAAGAATACGAAATCTTTATGGAAGCGAGTGTATATAAAGCTGTTCATCTCTAAAGAAATGAATTGCTTCTAAATTGAACTCTCGTTTTTATCTCTCCGGATTTCTTTATATTACTCCAAGTTATTACGTCATAATTTTGTGCATTACTGCATTCATCTCATTGGTCAATAAAATGTAGAGATGCGATGATCGCTTCCTGCCGAATAACTATCAAATATTTTAGAATATTTTAGAAACAAATATTTTAGAATATGGTACATCGTAATGGCTCTCTTATAAAAGATTCTTCATATGTGAACGATCAGCGATAAGATTTTATCACCTTGAAATGTAAAACTGGGAAATAAATTTGCACCACTGATAAGAAAGCCATTGATTCTTTTCTCTGAATTACCATAGAACAGCGTAGAGTCCATTATGCGTTGATTGTTTATGTGAGCGGTCTCTTATGCTATGTAATCGACTGAATAGATAATAAATTTCGAAAGTCAGCTTTCGGTCATCATTAATTTGGAATAAATCTGATTTCATTACTTTTTTTGACGTCTTTGCACTGCTAAAGATAGACTTAGAAATGAACTTCAATAACTCACTTAAGTTAGCGGTATCTTAATTTATTTGTCGAAAGAACACTTCCTGTTGTTCCATGTCGAATCATATTCTTCTTAATCTATTTTTGGCAGTCGATCACTGGCTTACGAAGGTCAGTTTAATGTCATTATACCTGCTCAGATGGACTCTAGCCGCACTACTTTTCGCTTGGAGTCATAAATAGCTTCCTTCTTCGCTGTTCTCATCCTGGATGGTTTATGGAAGTTCTTACGTGTTAGTTGAAGAACATGTGTTAGTTTGTGGTGTACTTCCTTCTACCTTTCTAGAGAACCATGTGCGGAAATATACGCAGACAGCAAGCATCACAGTTTTTCATTCAGCTTGCCAGCTAAGGATTTTCTAGCGTCTTTCATTCAGTTCAGGTTTTTCAATTTCCTTTCCCCTGTGTCTCTCTTCCCCCCCCATGTCATTTTCTTTCTCTCTTTTTGAGTTTATTTTTCTTTCAAACAAAGAAACACTGATAATTATGATTAGTTTATATATTAGTAATCCGCATATGATTACGCGCAAATGACAGTGGATTGTTGTCCACCTTCTTGTCTGAGTGCCAAGAAAAGCTAGGTCCTGGACACAAGAAAAAGGGATTTATGCCAGCCGAATGATCATTGGTAATTCTCGCTTTGTTACATTCCACGATTAAAACTTCGTAGTAATTGTACGTGCATCGTGAACTAGCGGTTCAAGTGAGAAAGCAGAAAATGTAGTGAAATCCTTAACTTTAAATTAACACATTTATCTAATAACAACAACTCTCCCATATTACCATTCATATGAGCGAAATTAGGCAGTTGTAAAATAAGGAATGAACTGTGAATGATCTGAATGATTTTGAACAGTGCACTCTTGCAATGATGTATGCCATTTATCATTAGAAAAGTTGGAATTGTTGGAATAGTTAAAAATAACTGGAACGTCATTGATAAACATTCATGTTTGTTGACAACTATTATTATTCATGACTTTCATATGAGCAGTCTTCTCTTAACTCAACTTTAAATAATGTGAAACAGAAACGTCATTTTCTTTAAAAAAATATTCCCGATATATTTCTGAGTTGGTATTGGGTATTCCCCCATCAGTTTTAAACCAATTATAGTTAGAATAAATCACTTGATTCTAGAGGATTTACACACCAATTATTAATAATAGATAGTAAAAAGGATGAATGCAATCAAAAGAAGAATTGTTGCGCAACTCATCTCTCCTGACCACCCTTTTCCTTCAACAGCAGGCAAAAACCTATAAACATAAGCAGCGGGTGCAACCTACACCTAGATATCAAGGTTGGATTAATGAAACATTCTTATATTTTTGCATACAAATAATAAAATCTTTTATTACTTTATAATTAAAATACTTGTCGCGAATTAATTTATTAAAAACCCATCTATATATGAAAATGGAGGGATAAAACGAATTTAGAAGTGATTTTAGAAGTGATACGCATTTGGCAAAAGCGAAATAAAATTTAAGATACGAGAGATAAATATGTTTGTATCTTCAAAACATGATCAAAACTGAAAATGTTCTCCCACGGTGCTTTCTCAATGTATATTATGAATTGACTTTTATTAAGACTATTGCGTGACTTTCTTTTAAACAGTTGAACTCTATTGCAAGTTGAGCGCAGGAATTTGCGATCTTGGCAGACTTGGGTCATGCGTAATGCTGTTCTAAAATTCGATTTTAAGCATCTACATTTGTTTCTGGAATTCGGTAGCGTAACTTTGTTTTGGTGTTTTTCTATGCAGGCATATCTGAATCAGATGACTCATTAACTTCGAGATCACCGTCGTATAGCTAATCGGTGCTCAGCTTTTATTTTCTTCCACTTGAAGATGGTTTAATAACGTTTTAAACCAATCGTATGGTTCCTGATGATTCCTGCTAATTTAATACAAGTACAAATCTGTCACATGAAAACATTCACATAGAATTAAAACTGTCCTGACCCTATTCTTCTCTCTTTTACTCCCATTATTCAAGAGAAAGAAAAATTCCTTCACTCGAATTAAGAGATATATTAATTCCTTTTGAATTAGTGGTGTTTCGAAAAATTTAATATAACACGTTTCTCTTTTTCCAATTTTCAGACTTTATGCATTAATATAGCAAATAACGGAGCTATTTTGTCAAATGTTTAGGCAAGGATAATGCCTGCTTTATTTTTTGTTGTTATGGGCCATCCAGTCGTTTTCGACTCTTGGTGATCCTGTGAACAAAGACTCTCCATCCCAGTCGGCCTCTTGTCTTTTCTTTCAATAATTGTACGTTCAAGTTGGTAAGTTATTTTATGCTATCCATCCAACTCTTTTGTGATCTTCCTCTTCTTCTCATTCCCTCAATCTCCCCCAACATAACTGCCTTTTCCAATGATTCATGAGCTCACATAATATGTTCAAAGTACATAATCACCTCCAAGGAGCATTCTGTCTTTATACTCTCTAAAACTTTCTTAATATCCTTAACCTTCAAAATATATACTGAAGTGGTTTGCCATTTTGAAATTGGGTTTATTAGGTCTAAATTGCCTAATTTTGCTTAAACCTTGCTGTTACTCCCGATGCACATTTAATTTGTTTCGGTAAGACAGTTCCCGGCTATATTTGGACGATCTGCAGTGTTGTTCCTAGTGCGATGTTGTTTTTCACTAAAGAATCCATGTCTTAATGGATATTTATTAGCCCTACGAATGTCTAATTCTTCGTGATCATTTCGTTTTTAGTTTCTGAAATTGAGAATACTCAATAAATGAAGATAGAATTACTTTTCAGCAGTAGGTGCATATCTGCTGCAGCAAAAAAAAAAAAAAAAAAAAAAAATGTATTTTAATGTTCTACTTTTGTAGTAAATTAAGTGGTAAGTACCGATTCGATTTTTAAAATGGCGGGTATGAGGTTAGCAAATATAAGACATAGTGGAACGATATTCCAAACATTTATGCTTTTCGCCAGTGGGAGTACACCAACTGTAGGTTTATTCCTGTAGTTCCAATAGTTTTATAATTAAGTTTAGGAAGCTGAGATGGAAGATATACAAAACAAAATAAATAATTTTGTTTGCACAAATAAAAATATCAGATTTAAAAACACGGCTTTCGATTACGGAGAGAGATTTAACTGGAAGAAGATTTCCTGTTACAATAATTCATTTGAGAAGTCTACAGTTTTAAAGTAGGGAAAGGACATTTAAATGTGAGTTTACAGTTAAAAGTAAACGGAGAAGAAATATTGTTATTTTATGCGATGTATCTCTTTACTTTTATTGGCGACCAGACAGCAAATTCTTGCAAAGTGACAACACGGAGCATGAGACAAACCGCAGTGTACTCGAGGGCTGCACCGGAATCTGAAAGGGATAAGGACTAGAAGGATTCATTTACCCTTTCCCAAGTAACACGACTCCATGCATTTTATGCAACGAAAAATGAAGATCAATAACGTTTTTAAAATTTAATGTTCCTGAAAGCCGCGAAAATCTAACACCAAAGAATTTATTTTTGGCTGTCATTGCTCACGAATAATTGTCAAAAAAAAAAAAAAAAAAATATATATATATATATATATATATATATATATATATATATATATATATATATATATATATATTCTGGCAGTTTCTGTAGTTCATTGGTTTTTATATGGTTTTTTTCGATATACGTCATTTCCGGTTAGCAATGAAGTATGTTTGTTTTAATAAATGGAATTTATTAAAACAGAAAAGATGCTTGTTTGCAATTAATTCTGCAATAAAAATTTTAAAAAAAATTAAGAGATTTATTGATAGTTGAATTGAATTACAGTTTTTTGGCATGCAACTAAAACAGTCTAATGATATCTTTTGAATGAAAGAATTCTTAATTTAAAATCTCATTGTTAGCATGCATCCCCTGTTCACTCGTTGCCAAGTGTCTTACATGCTCAAAGTATCTCTTTTGCTAGATAACCATAAATTTAATAATTCTTGGAGCATCAAAAAAATCCTTGCCTTATCAGCGATCAATCGTCTTCATTTACTTCCTGAACAAACTTAGTTAAATTGCCATACGGATTTGCAACAAGGGACTTCTTATTTTAATTATGTAAAATTTAACTCATTCATACTTCGAGTTGTTGTCAAATGCAAAAAAAAAAAAAAAAGACGTGTCATTGTTAGCTTTCATTTTCTAACACATTGGAGGTTGAATTAATTCTGTTGTTAAGCGAATACCACAGATAACATAAAAACAATATCTTTTAGTTAGCAATTAAAACACTCGAAGCGTCTCTTCTGGAATCCATTGTTTCCATGTAAACTCCTTTTTTCGTTGTTTCGTATTGTAACGTTTCAGGCTGTTAAAAATTGATATACGCGTATATAAACGAACACTATTCAGTAAGGGCAGTGACCAGCAATTACACTATCATCCATTATCATTAAAGGACGAACCCTTTACTCTCCACTTTTCTTTTTCTTCTTCGTTCTCCCCTCACCCGTTCCCTTTAATTCCACTTTGACATTCCAACTACATTAAACAACGATTAAAACCATATCAAAATATGTCGCCATTTTATTAATCCACTATTCTGGTTAATATAGAATATAGACCAACGTCATTTCGGTTAACCTGAAGCAGTCAGGTGACGTGTCAGGCTTCTATTTTTGTGTTTATCTTTTATAGTTTTACAATAACTGTGGACTTAGGCTCTCGTTCCCAGTCGAGTCTGCTACTGTGTGATAATATATGTATATATACATATATTTTTTACTTCTCTCTCTCATATCTATGGGCTTGTACATTTTAAATCATTCATGGTTGGAGAAATCTCACATCACCAAACCACTCAGAAATCGCCAAAAGGCTTCGCAAAAAGGAAAACAATTACAGCGCAATGCATTACAATTCTATAAGTAGATTCGCTATTTTATGCCTCAGAGACCCCTACTGGCGTGTGGATGAGTGATCAAGCAAATAATCTGTTGGAAAGCAACCCACATTCTTTCCTTTCAAGCAGTTATTCCGAAAAAGAGGAGGGGAAGGGGGGGAACTCAGAGCATCTTTCCCGTTGTTTTAATAAGAAAGCATTTTCTCTACGAGTTAAGAGAAGGCATTAAGAGTCAAAAAAAAAAGGTAATTTAGCGACCGCATTTTTATGGACAGATGAAAACTTTGAAATTAAGCATATAGGAAGAAAGCTTAATTGTTTCCGACAAGGAATTTTGTTTGTTTGTTTTTATTTAAAAAAAATCTTACATTAGTTTGCTGCGTATCAGATTCTGTATGCCCTGGAGGTCAGATAATATTGCGTTATCAATCAGTCAAATGCAGTTCAAGTTCTTACTTCTCCTTTGTATTGATTCCCAAAGTCGTTTTAGATTCCCTGGTTACTTTACAGCGTTTCATTAATAATACGTGTTATTTAATGCTATTAATAATAAAAAAAAAAGAACTCTCTACTGGACTGTTGAAAATCAATAAAAGTATTCAGGCGTGTTTTCGAGTGGGAAGAAATAATTTCCCCATTTTCCTAACTGAAATATGAGGAAGGAAAATTATAGCAAATGTCTGCAGTTTCTAAAGGATCTACTTGTAGATGATTGCAGTTCAATTTATTTTTCAATCGATCATTTTTTTATTCTGAGTCATCCGTTCTGAAAGAGAAATAAAAAAAAAAAAACGGCTAAGTCAATGCAGCGCAGTTAAAGGGTCGTTTAAGGACAGATGTTCGAAAGAGTGTCATAGAATAGAAGAAATCGTTCATTCCGATAATGACGCACGCTAAAGAAAATCTTTAAAATGGACTCTGTAGAACTTGTTCGATCCCGATTTCTTAGTAGCCATTTCATGCAGCAATGGACAATACTTGAAAGGTATCTTCATTGGCTATAAATACAACGAACGGATTTGGTAGAACAGTCAAGCTGTATAATCTTATGATAGGATTTTCAGAAATAGAAAACTATTCTTTGTTCTTTGAAATAAATAATAGAAGGTTCCGCCGCATCCCTTTAAGGCAAGCGTCCAAATGGACGCTTTTATAAACAATTTTTTCTTTTTTTGCTTATGTTGGACGGTTCTTGGACTGATCGTACAATTATTTGTAAATACATTTCAAGGTTGAATTTTCAGCGATGTTTTCTGATTCCTTTCTATGTTTCAAAGACTTCCTCAGTTATTTAATTATTTCTATCCGCTTGCGATTCGACATCCATTTTTTATATATTTCCAACTGCTTCCTCTGACTTCTTCTCTCTGTTCTTCTGAATATATAAATAAGATTATTTCTGAGGTAACTCGATAACATTTGCAAATTTTCGAACCTCGTTATCTGACTAGATTTTAGAACTCGTCTACTGATGACTGCATATTTTGGGATACTTACAAATGAAATTTTTCATTTCCAACAAAGTTGGTTGTAACATTTAAGTGAAACAATGTAATTACATTATATTAAAATGCATCAGCTTGAGTTAATACGCATGTTCTCTTTATTCCACGTCCACGATGCGCGAAACGGTTATTTCAAGGGTTGAAAAACAAGTGTGAAAAGCGTCTCCCCCGTTCTCCTTTCTGCAGTACTTTTTCCAGCAAATGATTCAAGCAGTAATAATTGTGAATATTTTTAAGATTTTCTCTGCAGCAGATCGTTAAAAATGTAATCTACTTTTCCTCTGTGTCAGCAGACCGAAAATTAGCCAACATATCTTGTCAGGATTTTTTATGCGACATTTTGAATTCACGTAGCTATGAGAATGAGAAATATATCTGACACCAGCTTATAGAAAGCGGAAGGGAACAGGTCTGTAAAAAGCACCTCAAGTTACGCGCACGCACGCACGCACGAGCTCCCCCTCTAGTACAATCAAGAGCCGGACGTGTCGTTTAGTTAGAAAATTTTGAAGAGGAATTCTGTCCAAATTGCATGGAACAGTCCCAAATCAGTTTGCATCACCTCTTGCTAAACACACAAACCAGCCGAAGTTAATACATACTCGGCTTATGTATTGTCTCAGTTAACTCTAAACAGCTAAATATTCTTTTACAATCCAGTAATACGTGGCAATCCTTCGTTTCATTAACTCCGGTTTATATATTGCTTATTTCTAATTGTTTTCCTGCTATAAGTCTCACTGTGATAATTTCTTAAATTATGTGAAAAATGATGAGCGCTAGTAGGCTTAAAGAACCTTTTCCAGATGCTCAATTTAGTCGTCTCCGATCTAGACAGAGTTACATATAAATAACAGATTTTGCTGTTTAATAATGACGACCTCGTATCCCTCGAACTTGAACCTGTATCTCGTATGTGTACACCTGGAGAAGACTTCCAACAAAATACTTGCTTCCTACCCCTCGTCCCAATTTCGTATGTTACAGGGAAGTAACAGAAATTTTCCTTGAAAAATAGACTGACTGGGCGGAAAATTTGACAGATGCTTTTGCTGATGTTGGTTTTCTTTGTAAAGACGGATTTATGTTAGTTCCAATAATCTTGGAAAAATGCTCACAATCTCTCAAACAGTTTAACAAAAGATCTGCTGCTTTTTGTTTACTGATTTTTTATTGTTGAGTTTTATTTATTTAGTTTTTTTTGGGCGGGGGGGGTATTGTTTTATTGTTTAACCGCGGTGTTGACAGTAACATTTTACATGTGCAATGGAGGGTTTAGCCTTGTGAGTAATTTTTAAAAAAAATTTATAAAAAGAAATTGATTCACATTTTTATTGATGTGACTATTAAAGCAATTATATTTTCTAAATGTAATCACAACAATTAGTCATTGTCATCCATGTTAAATATCAATACATCCGAACTTCTGGGACGTCTGTTTCCGTATGCTCCTTGCTTGAGAAACGTGCATCCGTCTTACCCTTCGTCTTTATCTAGAACAAAAATCTCACAGTTATACGTCTGTGTTCATGTAAATATAGGAAAAACACACACTTTCAAATGTATAAAATAACTGAAACCTGTTATGTAATCTAGCAGCAGGAATAAACTCTCGTTTTTTAACTTCCAACAAAAAATAAAAAAATAAAAGTAAAAACTTTCTGTTGAAAAGAACGAACACACCTAAAATTTAATACCCGGAAATCTAAGAGTTCTCTACATTCTTCTAGCCATGTGATTTACCGTTGGGTTTGTTTCTCACCTTCTCATGCCACATGCCGCGCGCGCGCGCGCGTGTGTGTCGTGTGAATGTTTCAGCGTGCGAAAGTAAAAGCGAAAATTTATTCAGTCCAATGAAAATCTGAGGTTGAGTTGAAAGCTGTAAAAAGAATTCTTAATTGTTTAGTTATCAAAACTGTGAGCTCACCAATCAGAACGAAGATTACGATCCAGTACTGTAGCAGTTTTGTTTTTCTGAAATCACCATAAATTGCATGAAAAGCTTTGAAAAATTCGTTTTGCACTGACTGAAATTAAATAATAAAAGCGTATGTGAAGTGTTCAACATTTTATTATAAAAATTACATCTTCCTAACTGCAAATGTTTCGTCTAATTGCCCAATAATATGACTAAAGGAAGTATAAAAGTCTATAACAGAATGGAAGACGGGTTATCAAAGATCTTTCAAACTACTAACTTATTGGTGCCTTAGAGATTAGGCTTGCATTACTTGAGTGTGAAACTATCGAAACCCCATTGCACTCCACACAGGGAGCACACCGACGCGATCGACACATGTAAGTACCGCATAAAGTAGATTCATGATGATCCCAAGAGGAAATTTACATAAACGTGGTAGAGTATATCGTGATGTGACTTCCTTTAGGATGAAAACGTAAGCTTCCCTGCCCTGTACGCATGATGCAAGGGCAAAGATATGCGCGTGTGTGTGTGTGTGTGCGTGCATTGGTAGTAATTCCAACAAACCCACCACAAAGAAAACAAACACAACAGTACTCGCATTTACTTTGTTTCCTCATGAGTTCAGCGAATTGTTGTTTTTTGTTCAAATTCCACGTAGAAAACTCAGAATTTTATAATGTTTCCCGACCCGAAAACCAGGAACATTACTAAATATTTCTAGTTTTATAGACGGAAGTTAAACTCAAGTTTTTTTCAACAAAAAAGTAAATGTCGTGGCAGCGCTATCGAATGGCTAAGTGGTTTGAGTAGAAGATTGTTCGTCTAACATCAGCTCGACAATGGGTGAGGAGGATTCCATTAGTTCAATGTTCATTCATTGACTTTGTCTTGATTTATTTTGCGCATGCTTTATGTAATGATAGTGGAAGCAAGTCCAAAGATTTAAAAAAAATGTATCAATTAGAGAGCAGTGTGCTATGGTTACTTTTTGTCATTTTGGTTGTAATTATGAAGTTATTAATAATATTGTGAGTGGTGGAAAAAATAACATTAGTTTTTTCCGGACGAAACAAAGTTAGAGATGCAATAACGATCTGTTTTTAGAAGTGAATTTTAACACACGTGAATTATCGGAATATAAGATCAACGAATATAACGATTCCAAAATGAAGCGCTTTTCTAAGTGCAAGGTGCTTCAGTTTGGAATGCACAAGTGCATCAACACCCTGTGGTCTTTACGCTATTCAGTTGAAGAGTTTGGTGGATAACAGGAGCAGAGGTAATATGATTGAGACATGCATGTTGCTCAGAGACAGCTAACGGATGTATCTTGGTGATTTGTTTTCTGTTAGCGGGGAGGAAACACCCGAATAACAAAAGTATAAAATATAAGTAACAAGTATAAAATAATTGCAGTTAGTAATATCCAGTTCCATCCTAGAAATATGAAAATATGCATTTGTGACCTAAGAGGAGAGAAACCCCAGATAAGCGCATTGTCAAAATTTGGTTTAGGAGTCTCAATTTTGGTTTAAATCGGAAAAGCTTGCAAAACGTTTCGAAAGAAAAAAAATTATGTTACAAATGACAACAAATGAACTTTCTCCAGGACGTAAAGAAAACACGATTCCGGGTATAATAGTTGCTCCTACTTTCATAGAAAACCTTAATATTGGACTAAATGGAGGACTTTCGGGGAGGCCTTCGTCCAGCAGTGGACAGAAAATGGCTGATGTGGTGATGATGATGATTGTGGTGAATGATATCACTATACAAGAACGCTATAATGAATCGCACCATTTTGTAATTGTCTCGAATTATTTCCGTATTTATTTTAGCACAAATATTACTTGATTTCTGCTGTGCTGCGTTCTCTGCCTGTGGAATCTAAAATCTCACATTTTCAAGGACCGAATTCCGTTTATGTTGTTAAACTCAACACCTGTTTATTTAAGATATTAATGTCGTTATTGGTGTTCTTAATGTAGAGCCTCCGTAGCTTATTTGGTTTCGATTATGCCGTTTCTAGTTGGAAACCCCTCGATCAGCATCTTGTCTAGGACACGAATAGTCTTTACCCGAAGAACCAATACTTTACTTTATTCTATTCCCCATTATTCCATACTGTTACGCTCCGGCAGTCTCATGCTCACGTGGCATGGTTTTAAATCCCGAAAACTCGGAGTTTTCTCATGGGCCAGAAAATACACGCAGGTGACAGACATAGGAGATACCGGGATTGGCCGGAACGGTATATTTCTCCCCCTCCCCTCCTTAAATAACGGCTGACAATCCTATTCTGTCAGATATGTTTTGAATACTCTCGTGGTAGGTCCTTCCGCAGGCGGGAAAGATGAAGATCATCAATATGAATACGAAATGTTTGCGTTTTTTCCTGATGACTTTCGTGTGATAAAAAATTTACATTTGTTCATTACGTGTACATTCAGTTTGTTATATTTATTACAGAGAAAATGTTCTCTTGGTATTAGGATTTAATTGATAATTAATATTTTATAATTTATATTTCAAATTTGTTGACATACGAGTTTAATGTCCTATTTGTTTGCAATTTTCAATTATAGAAGTATTATTAATATGTATCATAAAAATATTATCACTTGAAAGTACTCAACAGATACGCATTTTAAATTCCATTTAATTTTTTTTTATCTAAGAATGAGCACAAAATAAATAAGGAAACAAAGAGTTGTATGTTTCCTTATTTATTTATTTTTTATTATTTATTTATTTAATATATTTACTCTAACATATTGGGTGACACATACATTTAGATCAAAATTCACTTATATTTTCATTTAGACCTTTAATTTGGTCATTTATCAACAGTCAGAAGTATACGTTTATATCAGAAATATGTGATATTGTTGCTTGTGAATCCTTTCCACAAAAAGGTTGCAAGTATATCGTGCATTAATGTTAATGTTAACAGCGAAATATCAGCTGACATGTTCTTAACATAACCGTAGGAATATACTATAAGACATATTCTTAAGTTGAATGAACATAATTAATTTCAACGAAAAATTACGGTAATGTATGACAAAGAAAACAGTACCACCCGACTGAATTTCTTTGTATTTTAACTAAAATATATAAAGTACTCTATATGTTACGTTCAGTTAAAATGTGCAAAAGTACAATCACTAAAAGTGATAAAGTACAATCGCTATGAGTATACTCATCACAATCGAAATAGTCACATAAATTTCCCTTTGTTTGGTGCCTGAGTGAATGACGTAGTTAAAGGGATGCAATCACACCGGAAAAAGCTTTAATCTGTATGATATAACATAGTAGGTTGCCAAATAGAAGGAATTAACTCCGTATAAAATCAAAGAGTGAATGGAATTCCAGTTTGAAATGAAAATTGAAAAAAGAAAAAAGAACACGGTTTGATAGAAATTCCGTTAAAATATTGTTTCTATGATTTTTAAACATTAGTCCCCAACTTGCATTTTTAACAAAAATATTACACAAAGTACTCCATTTCGATTGTAATGAGTATACTCACAGTGATCAGTGATTTCAGTTTTGTATACTGAACGCAACATATAGTCACGTAAATTTCCCTCTACTCTATTTGTCGCCTCAGTGAATGACGTAGTAAAACGGTCCTCATTTAATTCTTCGGTTAACTTGTACGACATAACATGGTAAGTTGCCAAGTAGAAGGGATTAACCCTGTACGAAATCATAGGACGATCGGAATTCCAGTTAGAAGCAGCCAAGTTTATTTAACGTGAGGGGAAAGTCAATTCGATTTTACTATTCAAAAAATATTATTGTATTTAAAATAAAGAACAAAAATTAAGTAAATAAAACTTGAAAAAAAAAAAAAGAAAAACAGCACGGAGTGCTAGAAATTCGGTTACAATAATGTTTCTAATGTATATGTATTTTTTAACAATAGTCCCCAACAATGATGTGCTGAAGCTTCAATAGTTCAACAAATTTTATTTTTATTTTCCTGAGTAAAAAACTCAGATTTGCTAAACTCAGAGCTGAATTACGAGTACCTTCCAGTCCTGTTAGTTTGGAGTTACTATAAACAGTAACTCGGTTATTTTCATTATCTCTATCTTGTGTTTCCTTCTTCGTCTCCTGTGGATATCTGTCTTCATTCCTTTCACGCTCTGCGATATTTCACATCCCCAGTCGATAGTAATGAAATTTCGCTTTCAAGAGCTGTGCTGTGTTCCGTCTGTTTAAAGATCAACACCATTACCAGTTTGAGTTCTGCTTTGCATTTGTCACCTCTCACTTATCTCGTTTCTAAAGACGGTCTCTCTAAGATAAAAGTCGTTATAAGCTTTGTTTTTTCTTCTAGTTCGTTACTTATTCCAGGAGGTAGAGTAATGAGCATAACACTAATGCCAAGTACAATCGTTTCTAGCCCCAATTATGGGAGCTGGATTGTGGAAATGGATACCGTGTGGCCACCTTGATAACAAAAGATGCAATAAACGTTTTTTTTTTTTTTTCGGAAATTGGAGGTTATTTTTCACAGCTTTCTTGGATTTTTAAAAAAGTTGGCTCAATCTCAATTACCCGACGTTTGATTTCACTTGTTTTTACCCATTAAAATTGCTCGTTATTTCTTGCTATGGCTGAAGACAGATACTTATCACATGATTACAGCAACCGTGACATGGAATTTCATCTTCTTAATTTGATAACTGTAAGCGAGAACGTACCCTGGAGTATTTTACGCATAGCACTTAGTTATCTGATGTGACTATTGTTGTATTTGTTCTGAATTATTTCCTTGTATTATTGCGCTTCTCCCGTGTATTTTCTCTCGGGAGTATACACTTAAGGCCAATCTCTCGAGAACAAAATTTTAATACGTTTTCAACACCCTCAAAATGTACACTTCTAACAGCTCTTTCATACCGTTGGCAGAACATCGACCGACTGACATTGTTACTTTGGTTGGAAGGACTTGGATTCGAATATCGTCAAGGATGCGAGGAACATTTGAAAGAGCCTTTGGACCGAAGGCGAGTTAGTCAATCTCATACGAAGATTTTTCTGTGATAAAATCACAGAAAAAGTTGGTTGTTTCTGTAAACATGTTGCATCTTTTGAAGTATTTACGTTTTATCCATTTCTCTTTACTACTGCTCACTACTCATCCTTTATAAAACAGCAAGGTTAGAGACGGCAAAACAAGTCTGTGCATGTTATGACTTCTAACTGAGGCATTTCATCATCGTTATGCTGTCCACTGGATCGTTATCGTTGCCGTGCATTTTGAAATGAAAAAAAATAAAATTAAAAAACGACATTAGCTTTTTAAAGCGCTACAGTCGTTAATAATTGTGTGCGATCGCCCATCTAATTAATACGCAGGAATTGCTGTCGAACTCCTAGTAAGTGTCACGTAATAATAGTATATCAACAATTTATGCATCGAATGGTGAAGTGGAAACTCGAGAAGGACGTACATAAAAATAAAAGTACAATTCAGAGTTCTTACTTGTTCAGTGTTTCCAGTTGAAGTCTTATGAAGTGCCTCTTCCTGCACCATATTGACTCTGGTTTACATTTTTATCCGTCAAAATCTTTCTGAAAGCTTGGAGGTTGAAGCTGTGAGGCAGTCCGTCCATCGTGCTGAAAACCCACAAGATCTTGCTTCGTCTGCTTTTTTCAACTGTATGCACGAGTCACGAGCGAACCACAAATTCCGAAAATGACATGAGATTGTTGTTTACACACTTCGGCCTCAGAACGATCGATAAGTCTGGAAAAAATCAAGCAGGCCAACCTCTAAACATGGAGGCCTTGGTTCAGCTTCCAAGGAGAGTGTCCGAGTCTTATCGGTAAAGGGGCGGAACAATTCCATGTTTGATCATTCTTCCTCCTTAGCAAGCGTGGAAGTAAATCGTCAGTCACGTGTCACCCCTTTTAGAAAGGCAACTGTGCTCTCTCTCCCAAGAAGGCATCCGAGTCTGATTAGGAAGCACGAAGAGGGAAATAGGCCACACAGAAACTCGGAGGCAGCAGGCATAAACAAAATAATGGATGCAGCGTACATTCACGCACGTGCACTCGCTCGCCAGCTATTCGGAGTACAACAGATGCAAGCGTTCTCTTTCTGTCGTTCCCCGCTTCTCGTTCTCTCTTTATCGGCAGTTCGCTTGCGATGCCAAGTGCCGTCTCTCCTCTCCTGCTTTACTCTCGATCCGGAGGAGATGCAAAAGTTGGGCTGCTCTTGAATCGATACATAGAAGCCCACACGTGAATCCTACACACACTTCTCTGGTCTTAATTCCTCCTGTTGTTCTGTTTCACTGCTTCAAACAGAGTGCGAGTTGAGAAGAAAGCAAAGTTCGGAAAGTTCGTCCTAACGGCACACCCTCGGATATTATTCAAAAGTGAACGAATTTTGTCATTTGACATTTATGTCTTTAGGGGTGAAGCCAGATGCTTTTCATATTCCCCGCTATCTGTTGTGGTTACAGTGAGGGGAAATTTTATGAGCAGTTTGCTCGCCCTGAATGGGCATGGAGATTATGCATCGCTATCGGATGCTAATATAGCTTTTGGTCTTCTATATTTGTATATGTCCGTTGGCTCGTATGCTCCAGCTTGCTGAACCAAATCGTTGAGGTGTGTGGACATCTCTAGGATAAACTTGGATGATCATCATATTGTAGAAAAGAGAGAATATAGGGAATATTTGTGTCTCTGTGGAGTTGATTGTTTCTAATATACCACGAGGCGTTCAGATTCATTCTCAAGCACTTGTTCTGCACTCGCTGTATTTTGATAATGTTAGCATTAGAGGTGTGGCTCCAGGTCGGAGAGGCATAGGTGATTATAGGATGAATCGTCATCTGGTATAGTTGCAATTTGATTCTGTTGCTGAGCTTACTATTTCTATTAATTAGCGGATAGATCTGACCTATGGCTTTAGATGCCTTTGTGTACGCAGACTTGGTGTGCTGATTGAAAGATAGCTTTTTGTCGAGAATTACACCCAGGTAATTTGTTTCTGTCTGCAGGAAATTTTAGTATTGAATAGTAACACATCTCCTACAGGAGACATTGGCCTTTTTTTAGAAAAGAACGGCTGAGCTTTTCTTGGGGTTGACTTCCAATCTCCACTTAGAGAACCAACCCTCCAGCTTTAGAATGTTTTCTTGAAGCTTTCTGGTAATGAAGTGGAGTCTGAGAGATCTGGTTAGTATTGTCGTATGGTCTGCATATAGGGCCAAAATAGAAGTCATCGGATTGTGCGGGATGTCTAACATGTATATAGAGAACAGCAATGGAGCCAGTAGAGATCCCTGCGGCGCTTCAGCAAAGATGTGACGCTGGGAGGATGTAGAACCGTTGATTTTTACTTCCATTGATCTATTCTGAAGATATGGATGGATTAAATGAACCATTTTTAGTGAGGTACCGGCTGAGATGTTTGTGCAGGAGTCCAAAATACCAGATTTTGTCAAATGCTTTGGATAAGTCTAGGAAAACACGTCGAATACATCACCACCAGCCGGTTGTAGCTGGTGGTGATGTATTCGACAATTCTGTGGATTTGCTGGGTAGTACTATGGTGTTGCCGAAAACCAAACTTTCTTTAGGGTGGATGTTTAGGTCATTTACTGAGGTTTGGAGTCGCGAGAGGATGACCTTCTCTGCAACCTTACCCAGATTTGAGATGAGACTGATTGGACGATAATTTTGCGGTAGGTGTGGGTCTTGCCTGGCTTCTGTATAGGAATTACGTCAGCCAGTATACAGGTGGAAGGAAAATAGTGAAATCTTAAGATTGCATTTATTATACTGGTCAAGTGCACTACTGCTTTTCGGGGAGGAAGTTTAATCACCCGATTAGTAATGCTGTCTGGCCCAGGAGCTTTTTTTGTTCTTTAATTTTTTAATAATGTCATTTATCTCAGCAGGTGATGTTGGTGCAATATGGTCAGTGCTGGTGATAGGAAGTTTGAGTAATTGTCTGACCTTGCTGTGAATCTTATATATGTGGTCAAAGTCAAGGTTTCCATACGAAGGCCTGCATTGCTCCTCTAAGTTGTATGCTATAACTTCTGCTTTGTCTACATCTGTGTGAGCAAGCCCCTGGTCAAAGAATATTGGGGGGGGGGATCTGTCTTTGTTTTTGATATTTTTCAGTAGTCCCCAGATGGAGTGATCAGTAGGTGAAATGGAGGATAACTTTTGATCCCATATTTGATCTCTGTGTGAGCTTTGAGTGCATCTCTAACTGTCCCATTTAATCTGTTTAGATTTATTTTATCTTGTGGCACACGTGTTATGGAATCTTTTCCTAGCTCTGTTTTTGTCTCTAATCAAGTTCATGATGTCTTCAGGCAAACGATCTGGCTTGCGGGCAGATTTGTAGGAGGTAGCTACCTTTATAGCAGAATTGACTTGTTCTGTGAGATTTGTAACTGCAGTTTCTACTTCTTCTTTTGTGCATATGTGAGGAACAAGTCCAATATAATCCTTGAGTGCTGCTGAAAGTCTTTACCATGCAATGTAGGAGTGAGAAGGAGGAGACAGGTATTCTTGATTTCATAGCTGTAGTAGAATTGGATTGTGATCGGATGATAATTCATCCATAGATATGATGCTATATTGAAGTTTAATATCCTGAATGATAGCTATATCCAGGATGTCAGCAGTGCCGAACGTACTGAGATGAGTTGGTTTGGTGGGGCCTGCCACAACAGCGTTGCTTGATCCTAAGTAATTGGAAAGGATGCAACCATTCTTGTTTGTGGTTTTACAATTCCACGCAGGATGCTAGGAGGTCAGATCCCCATCAATAATGGTGGGCGCTCTGATGCATAAGTTGGCATTTAGATCAGAGTGAAGTAGAGATTTTGGGGAGGGTTGTAAGCTGAGTAGATTTTTAGTTTGCCAGTGGAGCTGTTTGACTACTTCCACTCCTGTGATCTCAAGGTTAGTGGTTGAAAGATTGCTCACAGAGTAGTGCTTAATGTAGTTTTTAATGAAGATGGCAGTGCCGCCGCCTTTGTAGATTATGTAATTTCTTTATAGGTGATAGCCCCTTATTGTAGGATTGTCTGAGGGTCTTAAATGAGTTTCACTGATTAAAATAACATCTGGTTTGATATCCATATGTGAAATCTCGGAGTTCCAGAATTTTGTTTTTGAGGCCATTTGCGTTCCAAGCAACTATCTGGAAAGATGCTGGAATGAGTTTGTTACTATTCATTTATGAGAGCTGTGAGGATGACCTGCGTTTCACGAAGAAATATTTTAGTGGAAGTTGCAGTAGGGTTTGACAGGCTGAAAATTTGTAGCATGTTTGCTAGTGAGGCCCTAATAACAGCTGTTAGGTTTTTAGGTGCTGTTGGTTGATTTTGTTCTGGAATTGGTCTAATTGTACGGGTCACATCGGCATAACTTCTTGTTTGCTTTTGGGTGTCTCTATTATTGGAGGTCTCCGATTGTGGCCGCTGAGTCTCCTGTTTTGATGTCTGGGCCTCTGGTATTCTTGTACTGTAGGATGAGAGCTGATTGACTGCATCCATCCGTCTGTTCTTTGGGTGCTGAGTACATCCTTTGTAGTTCGCAGGATGAGGGCCACTGCGGTTGGCACATTTGGCCGAGGTGGTCCTTGGCTTTTTGTAGATATTGGTTGGGTGGCTGTCTCCACATTTTAAACATCTATATTCCGCTCTGCATAGATTCTGGGCATGGCCAAACTTCTGGCGCCTGTGGCACTGCCTAGAAGATGATCTTTTGCGGAGTGGTTCCGGTGTGACGATGAGACCACAGACTGTTTTTAAGTTGTAGATATCCTTGTATATTTTATGAATCTCAATAAGGACTAATGGCATTGGAGTCTTGTCTGCTTTGTACATTCTGCTGACCTTGACTGGAGGCAGATCCTGAGAATTTAGGTCAGCAGCTATTTCTGCTGTGTCAATGTCTTCACCGACACCACGAAGGATCACTTTTAAGTTTTTTTTCGGAGCTGAGCGCAAAGGTATGATACTGCATGCCTCTGTCGTCCAGTTCTTTGGTCAACCTTCCATAGTCTGTCACTGTTGCTGGCTGGATCTTTATGCCTTCATCCATGTTTTTGGCCTTAATGAAGCCAATATGCAGATTGGACATTGTGGATCTTAAAGCTGCCCACTTATGCTTTTCTCTAAGGATGATCGGAGGCACCTTTTCTTTGGGAGAAATAGTGGCGTTCGAACCCTGAGAATCCTGTTCCGTTTCAGTATTGTCCTTGTGCGTTTCATCTGTTGTTCTTCGCGCTTTTTTCTTGCGCGCACTTCTGCAAAGTCTGAAGGAGTAGAAGGCACCGATTCTAAATGATCTTCCGTGACAACGTCTGAGACACATTCGGGGGGAAACGTGTCATACAATTTCCCTTTTCCCGGCCAATTATCACTCAGCAGCTTTCCTAGGCTGAGGAATTCCATGTATACTTCTTCGAATTTGGTCTCATTCAGAAGTTTTGCCATTTCAATAATTTAAAATGTGTTAAGACACAGATGGAGAAAAAGTAGAGATTTCTCGGGTGTCCCGAGCAGGTAAAGATAATCCTGTGGACTTTTGATGGTCCACTAGCAAAATCCAGGATCTACCAGCAATAAGATGTCACTAAAAGAAATAAAGGCGATACTAGCGGCAGTAGGCCTAGCGTATCGCCCTTGTAATTACAAATGACTTAACTGGATAAAGCACTATGGAAAATAAAGTGACAGTTTATGGTAGCAAGCAATTAACAACTATTACTAATGAATAAACATAAATAAATCGCTAAAAACATATCAATCAAATTCACAATTCATCATCAATAATACACGACATGAAACATTAACACACGAGCCGCCATCATACCCCTGTCACTGTTTCTGTCCGTGAACGAATTTTATTGAAGTGAGTAGTTTAAATACGGGAATAGCGACTTTAATTCACAATTGCTAACCATACCTGACCCAACACATTCGCGCGCACTTGAATTTTGCCAGAAAATCATTGTTAATGAAATGTGTAATAAGGGGCACTACGGAATCCAATTATTAGGTCCAATAATGTTATATAACGGAGGGCGGTGCTCACGTATATTACGTTAATGAGACCCAAAGAAAGTGCGCCTGAGTGTTAGAAATACGCTCTGTACACATCGTGTTAGAAATATGACTTGTATAGTTCCACTCGCCAATCTGGTAAACGTTTAGCCAATAAAATGTTATTTTTATGCGCATAATTGTTATCGAACTGGTTGTGACCTCGTAAAACGTTTAAACCCCCATTTAGGTTTCTTTATTCATTCCTTCAGATGCATCCACATTTCCAAGGTTTTAACCTCCTGATTAAAAGTTCAATTCAGAAAAACCAGCACTACAGTGAAGAAACCAATTGCAATTCCATAGTTATTATAAGGGACCGAACAATGTTCAGGACATGAAAATCAATAGATGCAATGTTTTCGTTTAGCTTCCCCTCATTAAAGCACTTCTCAGTCGGTACCTGATCACCATTCCTTTGGCTTTATTTTATAGAAGCGTAACTGTCATCATTTTCGCACATCATTTACAGAATGCAAAGTTTCTCGATCATAGCCAACTCACAATACAGAATTTGTATTTTGGTCTTCGCTAAAATGCCGCTCTGAATTTCCATATCTTTATCGGTGCTCTATCAGCAAAGGAGATTCCCTCCCATTCGTGCGAGGGTTGATTGTTTTTGCTACTCCGTCTAATAGGTTTAGTTCAATAATGAAATGTACGAAAAAAATCTCTCTCGGGGGGGGGAGTCAGTCAAGGTGCCAGAATCAATAACATGCAAGATAAATGATTCAACAGGATGGAAACTTCAGCGCTATAAGCGACTTGGCAAATTAAATAAACCAAAATTGAACACGAAGCTCCTCCCTACGGCAGAGACTACGTTAAGCAGGGAATAAATGCACCAGCTGTGTCAGCAAGGGACTCAGCGGAGTGTACATTAATCTTAGCCGTGATTTAGCAGTGAATGAAGATAGGGGAGTTGTTTGAAAGCCTCTTGTGAAACACTATTCCCTAATACTTAATACCCAAAGATTTATTGGCAACATCAAATGAGACGCATTACTTTGGAAGTGGAAGATTTAATTGGAAAAACAGACAGTGGTTATATACCTACCCATCTCCAACAACCCCTGCTTGCATGGAAAGGGCTTGGATAAGCCCTTTCCATGCAAGCAGGGGGTTGTTGGGGGGGGGGGCAAAGGATGAAAAGAATCTCTGAAAACTCGTGGTTGACCCATTTAAAATTAAAACAATCTGACGACACCACCTGTTAAGCTACTGCATATTAAGTAAGGAGATCAGGGGAAGTGTACTGTACTTAGGCGATGAAAAAAATAAATATTATTCCAAGTACGAAATAGTTCTAAACTGTATTGCACACGATCTTCATTATATGTTTACATATGTTAAAAATTCTTAAGAAGATTTTCAATAAAATTGATGATTTTTAAGAACCTTCTGATTTCCAAGAATTTGCATCAAAATAGATTCTTGAAAACGTTTGTTCTCGTTTTTAAAGATTTATGACAATTAAGAATTTCCAGCTTCTTAAGATTTTTTACCTTAAGAACTGTATTATAGGAACTGTGGAACCGCTTCTACACTTACATCATTAATAAAAAAAAATTCTGTTTCGAAGAGTTTAATAATTCTGATTTCCAACGAGCTCCTTAAACTCTTCAAGAAATGAAAATTTCTTTTATTGTTGAAGTGAGTCCAGAAGTGGATCCGCAGTTACCTAAGATTCCTCAATATTCTTAGGAAGTTTCCTGTTGTTAAAAACAAACCTTACAAACCTAGATTGTTAATAGTGTAATTTCTAAAAACGGATCCTTAAGAACTTTCAACGGATTAATTTCAACCTAGACTTTAAAACCATTTTCTTCTTAAGGTTTTTACTGAATGAGATTCGTAAGAAAGGTATGCTTCTAAATCCTTAAATTCGTTAAGAACTAGAAAGGTAAAGAAAAAACAAAACTATTCTGAATGTTGAAATGAATCCTCAGTTGTTCTCTGTATGAAATATGGGTGGGTGATTTAACTACAGGTGGACAGAGCGAAGAATTTCCGTCAAACTATGTTCTGATTTGAGCGATTGGGCCAATCATGTTCTTTTGACGGAACACTCCGTATGTGTATGTGCATGCGTGCATTGAGCAAAACGTAGATCAACATTTCGTAACTGACTGGCATTTTCACAAAATGCATCTTTGAAAAAAAAATAAAAAGCGAAAATATGTCTGTAAAAAAGCTATTTGCTGAAGCATACGTTCCATCTTCTACTTGAGTGCCAAGTGCATTTTGCAAGTTCTAATACACCTTCTTCCAAGCGAAATTAAGACTAAAATTATCCTTGTTTTAAAAATGCAGAGAGAGAGAGAGAGAGAGAGAGAGAGAATAAACAAATTCTTTGACCGAGGATGATAATGGAAATTTCGACAAACAACACAGCACACCATATCAGTTTAACGGTGTAATCTATTTAATTGAGCAAAGTGCTTGTTTAATTACAAAGGTAATACGTCGTTTAACTTCGTACTTGTCGTTCATAATGTAATTAGCAAAGTTTTTAGCAGACTGCCTTGAAGGTTGGTTAATGAACTTGGACAATCACTCAGTAAAGCTCTCCGATGGCGTATTACTTGCTACGTAAACTCCCTGCTCTGTCTCTTCAATGAATTGATCGGAGCTGCCCTATTGGAGACAGAAGGAAGCATCATTACAGTGTGATATTAGTTAATTATTTATAAGGACTCATTAATAGTCACAGATCCATCCATTTTTGTAGCACGCAGGTATGAACTACAGTAAAATGTGTTGATATATACGCATGCGTAAAAGCCTCTCAGTGCAGCATTGAACACTTAGAAGTGAATTGCTGAGAACTTTTTATGGTTCATAACGTATGGACCTTTCCTATTTGAAGAGTGTATAGCTAAAGAAATACCAGCGTCTCTTTCATATCAGTGATGATCACAGAAAGAATTTTTGCTGTGTATAAAACAATTTCTTGCCAACACAGAATAAGAAACAGGCGATTTAGTTTGGGGAAGAAACGGGATATTAAGTCTCACAGAACGAGCTACCTAATGAAAGAATCACACAACCCCATATGCTGAGGGATCTAGGCAGATTTTTTTTTTTGGGGGGGGGATCAAGTGTCGAAGCCCTAATAATGCTTAGACTAGATTTACAAACGCTCATTATACGCTGTTATAATCGCCCTTCTTTTCTCAGATCCCTCTAAAAGTACTTCCTGTTTTCTTTTAGTTATTAAACGGCACTTGGCGTACTCTGGAAGGAGATTTTAGAAGCTTTGTCAGCAAGGAAAAAAAACGAAATTTTCCAAAATACAACACAGTTCCTCCAACTTTAATCCTCCACCGTCTCGTTGATTGACACCTTATAGTGAGGTAAGCCATTTTCGCTTTGTCATCGGCACCAGTTACAGGAGACCAACCAAGTGCTTCATAAATCATCCACGAGCTGATACGCTGGAGGAGCGATAGAATTTGTATGAGATATTACTTGCAATAAGACCGTTATAAACTTTTGGATCATTAACCTTTGTTACTATTTTGGAAGATTGGCGATCATTTCTAATTTTTGTTGTTAATAATAGTTGCTAGTTAAGAGAAATTGAATGGAAGAGAAACGGAATAGAGGATTTGAGTTCGGTGATTTATTTATTGGAAACTGAAGGTCAATGCTTTCCAGGTGGAAGATACAAGGCGTGATATAATAACGAAATAGCAAGTGACAATTTTCTGTAAACATTGTGCGACGATAAACTTTCTGAAGGTTGACTGAATAAAACTGGCAGGTTGCTGAGTGTCTTGACCTCTCCTGAGATGTACATTACTGCACTTTTCGCTTTATCTCGTTTGTGAAGAGAGATGTTGGCAGGTTGTCGAGAGAGGGATTTGGAAGTAGTCTTAATAGCAGCTGCAGTCTTTCTTTTTTGCTGAAATCGGCGCAAAGTAGTTCCTTTTCTGTATCCTATACAGCAATAATTTGTTTAAAAGACAGCAACAGACATACCATATAGGTGTATTATGAATGAGTAAGCAAAAATAAACAAACAAATAAATCTTCCTAAATAAATAGTAATGAACAGACACACTGTGATCTTCCCACTGTTTTAGTATAAAAGGTATACGATTATTGATAAGGAGTACTTTCAAAACTCATTATTCTATTTATAGTAGTAAAAGTCAGCAATTATTTTCAAGCGTTTTGTTTGTTATATAATTTTTCTCCCTATTCTATATAGAATACATAATTGTGATTAATGAACCCGTTGTTGGTTTATTTATTTTTTGGTGTAGTTGTGGTTCATTGAAGTTGGTGGATTGTGGGTGGTCGAGATAGAGAGTTGTAGAGTAGATGTCCTCCCTCGATGAGTCTTTGGACTCCCTGGAGGTTTCAAGTAATAATAATAATAATAATAATAAATTAATTTTTGTTTTTTACACAACATCTGAGTCCCCTTTTATTTTTATAGTTTGTAAACAAAGGAAAACCTAAACGCAGTTCGCATGCATAATCAGGGGCCCTCATAAATTGTTTAGTATCTAAAGACACTATGGTATTTCGATACTCCTTTTTATTGTTATATAATAGTTCTACTTTATTTAATCTTATTTAATATTATTATATTTATAAATTTACGATACATTTAAAATTTCTTCTTAAAATAAAATGTCATAAACAGTATTAATATTAAAATATCATAATTATGTTGATCGTTGTCAAAAAAAACTATTGATCGTTACCGTATTTGGCTTTGTTACGGTGAACTGGACTTACATAGTACACTTGTAAATTTTCATCACGCAATTTCGTCATATCTGTGGGATACTACAAGACCACAGTCAGTAGGTTATAGTTAGAAATGCGTATTTGCTTTAGCATTTAACGTATATGTTAAGTATTTAAGTAAGTCAAGTATTCCATGCACAGTAGAGCATTGTTTCATGCGAAACTTTTCACGTTTAAGAGAAATGGTTAAATGTTTATGGAATCCGTTAGAAAAATATCAGCGTAGTTATAGAATAATGGCAAATATTCTGGAGAAAAAATTATATTTAGATATTGCAATATAGATCAATAGTGGGAAGTGAACGGGGTAGAAACACATTTTAGTCGACAAGAAAAAGCTAGAAATACTGATCTGAGAAGAACATTGAACAAGAAATATAAATGAGTGACAACTATTAATTATTAGAAGATTCTTCAAGCATGGTCTTTATTAGCATAAGATTTAAAGGCATATCCGATAAATGAAATTATTAGAATTAAGTATATTACATCATAATAAGAAAATGGATAGAGACAACATCTCAGAACATGTGTAAATGATAATTGTATAAAGCAAGCTGCTAGCATAAAACTGAAAGGTTGTGGGATTAAAAAGAACAGGAGACGAAAGAAAATGGAATACGGAAGATATGGAAATCGAGACGTAACAATCAGGAAGATAAAGGAGATGGGTCAGTTTGGCAGTTGAAACAGGGAATGAAGATGGATGAAGTTGTGGAAGATGATGGAAGGAAAGAGATGAGGGAGAAAATGATGAGGAAGAAAAAGTGTGGATAATGATGGAAGAGATGAGGGAGAAGCGTGTGGTTACGATTCGTTTATATCGAATGACCAAAAGAAGAAAATAAATCAAGTGATGCATGAGAGAAGCAACAGATACATAATACATTCAAAAAATGAGACATTTAAGCTGTCCTTCAAGTCCAGAATAGGACAGAGACAGCTGTAAATCTATAAACAAAACTTTGTTTATTAATAACAATAAAGAAATAATAAGGAAGATGTAAAAAAATCGGAACAGTGGCCATTTTGATGAAAAATTATGAAAAAAAAAACGTTGCGAATTAGAAGTCTAATTGTTCTTCTAAGCTGCCAGCAATGTTTCTTTTTGCCACCATATTATGAAAGAAACACATTCTAGATTTAAATTTCTGTTGATGTCAACTGCTTTAGCCGTTAGTCTCCTCATTATAGTTAGGGTTTTTTTTATACCTTATTCCTTATTATTCGCCTTAGAAATATTATAGTTGTACGGTGACGCGAAAAAAACTACTGGATGAAACACCATGAATCAATTAAAAATTCTAACTTAACTTGAATGAGAAAACTATGTAATTGTGCTTCTTATATATCAAAGTGTACGCGCGGTTAGCCTAGTGGCTTTGCGCTTCACAACCATATGCCTGGGGAATGTCCTAGGTTCGATTCCCATCGGTGACGTGAGGAGCTTTAGGATCTTCCTCAGCCATAACCAAGTCAGCCGGTCTTGGGCGCGGGCAGTAGGGATTTCCCCCAGTTGAGCTGGTGTTTTTTCATCCCGCAGGCAGGCAAACAGGCCCCCATGAACACACACGGACTACCGTCATGAATACCTCCAATAGGGATGCAGGAGAGAGGAGTGGCGTGCCGGTTGAATTATTTCGCCGTGACTCCTCATTAGGAGGAGACCCAACACGGCTGAATCAGATGGAAGATATACTCTTATATATATAAGAGTATTCTTTAGGAAGTCGGTCAGTTTCCGTAAAATACTTAAGAATATAATAATCTCATCTTAAGGTCATCCCTATTAGATTTGTTTCGTTATAACGTCACTTATTCCAAATAAATACTGGGATAAGTTATCACAATATTTAGTTTAGTGATCACTATTTCATTATAACCTCGTTGGTCAAGTCTTTTTTTATTTTTGCTTCGAAATGGCCAGCATCTTATGGTATGATGTTCCTAGATAGTTGATCGCGCACGCACACACACACACACACACACACACACATACATTCTTTGCCCTCGGTGTTTATCGCACCTTGACCATAGTGGCGATCAGACGACATATGAAAATCCTAAACTCGTAAGAACCGCCGATGCTATTATGGAATGCTACAAAAGAAAAAGTGTAACTAAGGACAGAAGTCGTGGCCTAAATGACTTTGAATGGAAGATGATAGCTGGAGACAGGCAGCATACGTTGACAACGGAAGCTGTGTGAGGATAACGTACATCAGTGTCTTGTTCACAACAAGACTGGAAAGATGAAGAGAAAATGACTTCATTTTTGGTCATATTTCTACAAATAGTTAATGGATACAAGAAGACTGGAAAGGATCGACAGCATTACAATGTCCAATAGATGCGCTACAGTTGATCAAATAACTTCTCAATACAAAAAGAAACTGAAATGGAATGTATCTGAGAGCACCGAGGGTTGGACACTGGGAGGTCTAACAGCAGACTACTACTACTAATGATATCCTGCCCGTCCAATGCAAACAAGGCGAGATTGATGAACTAACATTCTTGGATAATCTTGATGTGATGAACTGCAGTCCCTCTGATTTCATATATAATGAAAGACTGAAATATGGAGACAACAACACGAATCCATGGAACCTGGACTCGTCTTGCTTTGGTACTAAAATGCAAGACATGAAGTGATAGTCTGGTGTATGTTTTCGTGGCTTCCTCCCTGAGGTCTTCTTCAGCACATTGGTTGGAGAGTATAGAACAAGAGGTCATCACTGAAAGCCAAGTAAAAGCGCGGTTAGTAGATTTGTGAGGAGTAGATTTTTCGCTTGGAGAGCTGTGAATTAATGGGTTGCCAGTTGTGAGTGCTGCTCTATAGATTCGAGGAGAGATATGATAGATTGTGTGGATAGTTTGGGTTGCCCGCGATGAGTCTTCGGACTCGCAATGGTCCGTCAGGTGATTTAATGGGGTTTTCGTTTAAATTGATCATTCATTGTAAGCAAAAGTTATAAGTTGGAGAACTTCATTGGTGTTTATTTTCTATAGGAAAACGTTTTTTTAAAGTTTTTCTTCTGACAGAATACTCAGGTTCATTTTTTAGTGAAGCGTAATTAATTTACTGTAAATTCGCTAATAAACGCATATATTTTATCCTCTTCAAGAAATATTTTTAAAAAAATTTCACGAAAGACGAAATATTGAGTCTCAGGAAGGGTAGATTTGATTGGCAAGCAATCCATCACATGTTTGACAGGTTAAAGTTCTCACGAGTTTCTCCTGTTGCCAGACGTCTAAGTGGAATAGCTTTGTGTTGTTCAGAGAAAATGTGTTTTCGTTTGTTCAGTTTAATCAGAAGTGTTTTCCAGTTATTCTCCGAAAGGAAAAGGTTATTTGAATATTTGATACTTTTACGATTAGAGAAAAAGAAACAAATCATTGAGTTATTATTTTCTCTCTCTCTCAAAAAGTATGCGATAATCACGTACTTGATATTGTGGTAGTCAACAATGGAAATTTGGACTGGTCTACTCTAGTCAAGGGTGGGTAGACAGTTAAATACTGCAAACTAATCCTTATTCAAACCTCACAATAAGTATTTCTATTTGCATTTTTCTTTACTTTATTCTTTTTAAGCAGAATGTGCACTGTTTTCACTGCACAGCGAATGTAGGAATATTTACTGACTGCAACTTATTCATTTGTATTCAGAATATACGTGTACGAGCAAATATGTTTATATAGCATATGACAGGGTTGCCGGCAAATCACTTATCGATCCGAGAGTGCCAATTATCTTCTAGTTTCAATTGCAGTAAGCTTATTTACAGAGAGATATGGAAGTTCCTCCTTGTCAGTTGCTACCACACGCGTGTTCGTCTAAACCAGACCTGAATTTGGAAGTGGTAGTATCATCTTTTCTCAATGTACTATCCGCAGTAACCACCCTTCACCTAACTGAGAAAGACATGTCGAATCTTAAAGATAAGAAGCTTATAATCGTTTCTTCTGATTTTAAACTTGCCTTTCTTGCATCGCTATTGTAGGAGAGAAATTTCAGGATTTCTTCAAAATTTATGTTCTTCAGTCCACTGTAAAGAGGATATCGATTCGAAAGATACACACAGAGAGAGAGAGAGAGAGAGAGAGAGAGAGAGAGAGAGAGAGATGAATGCTAGAAGCTGAAATCCTAGTATTGGGTTTCATGCACAAAGGTAGGGAATCAGGTGACAGTCGAATATCGTTAGCATCCCCTTGTTCAGATAAAACGTATAAGTTGCAGCTGAACTGATAGGTTGCGTTTTCTGTTTCTTTGGCTTCAGGCCTGCATGCAGGAAGAGTTGATTGCTGAAAGAGAAAAAACGTATTACACATAAGAGATATTTAAGACGGGACAATGAATTATCTTATCAAATATGAAAAACGCCTTTTTATATTTGCATGAACTCTATTTGATGTTTCTAATCTAATATTTTAAACATTTTATCATGAGATCAAGATAATAGAGAATTTGTTAAGTAAGCTTCAAATAATAAAAAAAAAAAGTTTGTCTAAGAATTTACTCCTACAGTGTGTTAAAGAGTCGGATCAGTTTTTCTTCAACTACTCATCAAAGTTTAATTCAGACAAACTGACTTTGAAATACACATTTTTAATACCCTTTTCGATTAAGGTTATCTCGTAGGTGGTTATGTTTTGTAAGACAATGTTAACGTGTTTGTGATCCTGATCACTGATCAATCTGTCAAATTGAATTGTTTCTTAACATATTTGAAAAAAAATATATATATATATATATATATATATATATAATCTCATACGACATCCATGTAACGCAGGTTTTCACTTCCTCAAATTTAAAATTACCTTCTGCTATTGTTACTGCAATAAAGCTAATCACAAATAATTAAACTAATTAAACGTGTACACCAGGAAGGTAATGCAAATTACCTCTACAAATGAATAATTAAGAGAAAGTTAATTACATCGGAAATTTCCCTTAACATAGGCCAGATGGACTTCGTATCTGAATTCCACTAATTCAGTTGTGAGAAGTAATTGATGTCCAATTGTACGACATTGTTACAAAACTGAAATTACGCAGACGCTTCAGAGAGATAAATATTATCCGAAACAGCATTTGAAGGATAGTTATTTGCATGGTTGTGTTCATTATTTTAAGTTTATAGTATATAAAGTTTTTTAATATCATTATAAGTATTTCATAGTAGCGCTACCTACCGTTCGACTATTTTCATACGCTGTAGCTATGGTTCATTGTTGCAATTTATTGTTGGAAACATTGTTGAAAGAACAAGGTTGCATTTACATTAAAGTACTTCTCGTTGATATACAAAGAGGAAACTGTCATTTTGTTTTTCATTTAATGTCTAAATGGGAATGTGAACCGTGAGTTCAAGGATTGAAATGTTTCAAAGGTGTTATTATATTCATTATTATGCTTAACAATTGTTTCTTGCATAAACGAAAGGCCCAAATATTCTCTGGCCACATTCCAATGAATCACTTGTGACTGAAATACACAAACATGAAACTGTTTTTAGAGACCTTTCATAATTTTATGTATATAACTACTTCGGCTGAAATAATTTCATTTCCTATGAGAAACGAAAAAAATGCATTGGCAACCAAAGCTACAAGTGAAAAACAATGGTTGATATGGCCTCGGGTTAATTCCATCATTGCTACGTAAATAAATCACTAAAGCAATCAAGGAACAAGTGCAGTGGACAAGCATTGTATCGCCTCGGGACGTTATGTTAGAATCAAGGTGAAGGCCGTACGTCTCCATCTAAAACTATTCGCTGTTCTGGAAAAACCAATCGATAAATATTGGAAAACTGAATAATTATTAAATCAATTTCCTTTCTAAGACGGAGAATCCATTTGTACTTTTATTAGTGCCTTATTGCAAGTCCAAGTTGCCAATATAATTACAAAAAAGTGTGTCTTGCTTTTCCAAGAAATGTATTCATCATTTGACAGCACAAGTTAAAGCGAATAAAACGCTGATGAATGATACTAAGGGCGGACGTGAACAGCATCGCTGTGGGGTGAGCATACATCACATTTATTTCATTCTTTTACAGAAAATCATAAACTGTTTAGTGAGATGACCCAAATCTGGATTTTTTTATTGAGTTATGCGGAGAAACAAGAATAGTCGCCACTTCTGCAGTTCCTTCGATTGCGTAATAGTGACAATGATGTGACTCAGCTCAGGCAATTCCTCTCAGGCCCTCTCTCTCACACACACACGCCTTGTAATATTTGAGATATTTCCATTTAAATCTCGTGATGTGTGCTTTCGTCTTATTAGTGGTTATAACAATTCATAAACAATTAAAACAAGTAAACCATATTTAAAAAAAAAAAACTTTAACCAAAAAAATTATTGTTGTGGAGTATCTAAGTAAGTGATGGTGATTTTGCTTGTGTCATCACAAACTGATTAATATTAAAGGAAGTAAACGTGCCTTTGAAATAGAAAACAATATTATTAATGGAAAATAATAATAATAAAATATAAAACTAATATCGATGTTCAATATTACATTTCATTAATTATTATTTAATTTCTTTCTAGAAGTTCACAGTTTAATGTAATTGAAATGTTTGATTCCCTGCTATAGCTTGAATACTTTCTGGAAACTTGATTTTATTGGCAATTTTAGAAAATTGATTTTGAAACTGTCGCAGGTGCCTGACATACAGGGTTATAATCGCTCATATTAAGTGTAATCAGTTAACGCAAGCAACACCATTAATTCGTCAGTAATGGGTATAGTACGCTTTTAATGCTGTAGCATACATCAATACCTCTGTAACAATGGATGCTACGTAACAACAATGAGGTTCTCATCACCAAAGTATGCTTATACATTTCATGTTATGTTTTGCCCCCCCCCTCTGCATAAGTCACGTTCCACCAGTTTCGACATGAGTCAAAGTAGTTGAGAGTGCAAGCTGATATAAAGAAATTTTGAAAAAAATGGCAGGAAAGACAGATTAGTGTGTGTGTGTGTGTGTGTGTGTGTGTGTGTGTGTGTGTTATTGAGGTAGGGGGGAAAGAAAGAGACCTGACTTTCATGATTTGAGACAGGCCTACTCATTGCCATATGACACCTACTATCGCGAGCCATTCCAGCATTCAACATGGAGTCACGTTATGCATTCCAAATGGCCCGGTTTGGATTTAAGCAGGACATGATTGCACGTATGACGGAAGCATGCTGGGCCTCCAATGACATCTTAAAATCGATCAGTTACAAACGGTCTCTCTTCGATCCTTCTAAGTTATGCGTTCTCTTATATTCGCATCATAAAAATAAAGACGATACTTATTTTTTCAGTGAAAAAAAAAAGGATTTCGCATTCAAAAAAGGGAACTCATCGCCTTTCCTCCCCACGTTCCAAATGATTTATTTTACGTCAAGGAAGGGGGGTTAAGTAAACTATTGATGTTAAAAAAAATTTAAACGACGGACTAGTGAAATAGAAGTAAAGTTGGAGATATTCAGAAACCTCCGTAAAACTTCCTCTCCCTCTGGAAAAGCTCTTCCGGAATCTGAGGATAAATAATTACATCACGACAACTCGTAGTAAGCAACTTCACAGTAGCTAAAAATAGAATGGATCTTTTCAAAGAAAATATATGTTCCTACCCAATATGAATTTGCAATAGCAAAATTAAGGAAGATATGTTTATGTATTACAACTTCACTATTATTTACTATAACCTGCTTGCAATAAAGCTTTATTGGATTATTTTTAGAGATTAGCAACGTGTTTACATTAATTGTTTTGGGCTACATAACAGTAAAAAAAGCACACAAAGCATAATATGTTGATTGAGACTGTTTTACATACCCTTCTTATAAAGTTTGTATAGAGTATAAAAATATTTTTATTTGAAATAGTAATGCACTTATATTTTATTTTAAAATTTTGAAAAAACGTCTAAACATCTTTAAATAGTTCCTAAAATTCTGAAAATATGATTATACACCTTTTTGTCTTTTCATATCCTAATATTAATATATAAATTATTAAGTCTTGACGAGTTGTAGAATTTCGGTGAATTCGAATGTACAGTGAGGACAGGAATGTTGATGAATATAATGCGGTAGTGATGGTCGATTTAGAGTGAATGCGTGATGAGTAGTGATTTTTTCATGATTATTTTAACAGTAGCTATTGCAGAAAGCAAACACTTGTGAATTCAAAAAACCTTTACCAGGTGTGAGATTCGTTCAGCGAAAGATAAGGTTTCGCTATTAATTTTCAGTCTTAGTAACTGATCAACCCCCCCCCCCCCATCAAAACCTACTAGACGTAATTATGACCGAAATAGACACCGACGCTCTGATAGAAAACACTAGACGGTAAGCCTACTCAAAAAATTACTAACATATTCGAAGTGGAATGGCCGGGCTACCTGAACCTGTACTCCACAACTAGGGACGATATGAGGAAAGTGAAGATACTGCTAATACAGAGGAAAATCTGGATTTGGTGGTCTCCAATTCCCCCCCCCCCCCAGGAACAAGGAGAGATCCACCCGCGGAAAAAATGCAAAACACAGACGACAGAACCACCCACAGATGAAGGTATGGAGGAAGACGGACAAATGTCTTCCATTTGTCCGTTCTGTGGGGCCTGCCACCACTGCATAGTGGTGGCAGGCCCCACAGAACCAACACATCATAGTACGTATGACACAGCCGACATACTTGACATTGCTATTCTACAAAATATTAAGCTACAGTATAGCCTAGACTCTTTAAACGAGCTGACATCCGATCACAATCCAATCCTGCTCCAGCTGGGAAAGTCCTCCACTCCTTCATCTCATGGAAAAAACTGCCAGAAGTACTATCCGAACACATTGCACCTGTCCCTCATATCAGATCCATAAAAGAAATTGAAAATGCTGTCAAAAGCCTGACTCAGCAAATCAACACAGCCATAAAGGTTGTCACCTCTACCAAAACCACTCTTAAGCCAAACCGACTACCCGAAGACATCATGGATTTAATTAGGGACAAAAACAAAACAAAGCAAGGAAAAGGTACCACAACACCCGTGTACCTCATCACAAAAAGATCCTCAACAAACTGAACAATGAAGTTAGAGAAACACTTAAAGCTCACAGGAACGAAACATGGAAAGCCAAACTAGTCTCTGTATCACCAGGCGAACACTCCATCTGGAACACATTAAGAAGCCTCAGAAACAAAACAAAAACAAATCTCTTCCCCCAATCAAGTCAGACAGGGGCGTAATACACACGAAAAAGCTGAAGAGATAGCAAAGAACCTAGAAAAACAGTGTAGCCCTACATACGACAACTTGGAGATCAAGCATGTCTATAAAATCCACCTCCATGTCAGACATGCACTAAAACTCACCGACACCTGCATCAACAAACCTGCAAGCACCTCACCAGCGGAAATCTATGAAGTTCTAAAGAAGCTAAAGAATAAAAAAGCTCCACGCCCAGATGTCATAACAAATAGAATAATTAAACTGCTGCCCCGAAGAGCTGTCGTACTGTTGGATCCTACTTCTACTTAATCTGTACCTTGGATCCGACATGTTAGTTACTACGATGTTCTTAACCAAATAGAAGGTCGCTAGTTGATTTTTAATTCAAATATAGAGAAAATTTATATTTAAAGACTGTGCCACTCTATATCTGAATTAGTTCAAGAATTGAAGAAAAATCAACCTTCAACTATCTCTCCTTAAAATATATACTGGCCGAGTATATTTGACTTACTTAATTTACCCGCATTGGTTCGAATATTTTATGAATGGTGCAGTAAAAGAGATTCAGGCAAAATACAACTTTAGATAAACAAAAACAAACATTTAATTTTAAAATCACAAATTATACACTTAAGATCAAAATACTAAATAAGTTATTATAAATACTTCAGCCTTTCTGATAATAAAGTCATGCAAACTCAGACAATGGTAATTCTGTTATCTCTAATACAGTCTTCTCACAGTTCTTTAAGTTTCAAATACAATAAAAATTGCAGTAACACCTCTTCACAAACAAACACTTTTAAATTTACCCTTTAGCTAACTTCCTCAATAGTTACTGTTAGTATAAGGAAATTCTAGGATGAAACTGTCACACTTTTCTGTAAAGGAATAGTAATGCTTGGAATAATCTTACCGATAATCTTCTATCTTCATCAACTTATACATAAACACTTTTTATAACCGTAAACACTTTTAACAATAAACGGCACTCTTTTAAAATAATTCTTCTAAGCAATAACTGAATTAATCGTCAGTCACTATACACACAAACAAACGTTGTTGTATAGTGACTGACGATCACTCATGAAATAAAGCAATACAATAATTCCTTAACTTTAGGTTTTATATGCACAGTTGTTCATTCCTCCGGCATTCAATTAATTCTTTAGGCACTATAATTCCAAACACAATTTTACAGCCTGTACTATTCTCTAGTAACTTCGTACTTTGCTTCAAGGTTCCGAATGTTTTTGAAAGGTCGGCGCTGGAATTATATCTCAACTCAAGTATTGCTAGTCTATTTAGTAGTCACTCAGCTGTCTTCCGTAGCTATAATTGTTATTCTACAACTTATTAGCTAACCGCCTCTCGACTAGTAGAATTTATTTAGCTGCTCGAGTGACTTGCCGACTCGCTATTATCGCACTGTGATTTCCGAATGCCCGATTCCAACCTAATGCCAATCTCTCTCTAATAAATCTCTAATCTCCGAATTAACTAATAATTCCAGCGTTCGTCGCTTATATATCTGTTTTTCCCCCTAAATTGTTCTCGTGATGTAAAACTCTTTTCAATAAACCTTCTCCTCACGTTGTGTTCCAATTCTCGCGCTCGCTTACTTACATGCGTCTCCATGACAACAAAACAAAATATAATAAAATTGAGCTATTGCATAACGTTAAACTTCACAAACAGGAATAAATAAAGAATATTTATATTTCAATTAATGCGCAGTTAAATTATCAAATACAAGTTCTTATAATATTAACATAGTAATAACTAAAATAGCTTAATAATATTTAATACAGTCTTTTCATTATTAATACATATATCTTTGATTAAATAATTAAATATTAGACAAAATTAAGGTAGTTATATGAATATTAAATTTTAAAATAAGTTATATACATTAAATAATATTTACAAATGTAGCCATTGTGATGGAAGATCATGTTGGATTCTGAACCAAATAATAATTACTTTAATCTCTACATAATCAGAATCCAACAGTACATCTCGCCACCATAATCAACGCCATGTTCCTATTTAACTATTTCCCCAGCTACTGGAAAGTCGCAGATGTGGTCCCAGTGCATAAACCAGGTAAAGCTCCACATCTGCCTGAAAGCTATCGACCCATCAGCCTAATCTCAAACTTAGGCAAAATTGCCCAAAAAATCATCCTCTCCAAACTCCAAGCCTCGGTAAACGAGTTAAATATCCTTCCTAAGGAACAATTTGGCTTTAGACAACATCACAGTACTACTGAACAAATTCATAGGATAATTGAGTACATCACCACCGGCTACAATTGGCACCAGCACACTGGAGCAGTCTTCCTTGACATAGCGAAAGCTTTTGATAAGATATGGCACTTCGGATTACTACACAAACTCATTTCAGCAGGTATACCATCAAGAATCGTCCACCTAATTAAATCTTACCTCCAGGACAGACACATACAAGTAAAAAAAAAACGGAACAGTTTCAAGTCAGCGACGGATCTCTGCGGGAGTTCCCCAAGGTTCCCTGCTGACACCGATCTTATTCTTGATATATATGGCGGACATCCCACACAACCCAATGTCATCCATCTTAGCACTCTATGTGGATAACACAGCAGTACTTGCCAGATCTCTACAACCACATCTCGTTACTAAAAAACTGCAAGAAAACCTACTAAAACTAGAACAATGGTTCTCCAAATGGAGATTACAAGTGAATCCCCAAATGGGCATAGCGACACTTTCACCACAAGATTGGCAACTCCCAAGGGGGACCTTTATCTATTCAACACCAAAATCCCCTGGCAAACAGAAACAAAGTATCTTGGGGTAATTCTAGACAAAAGATTAACGTTCAACCCCCACATCAAAGCATCTAAAACCATCGCACAACTTTACCCTCTAATAAATAGAAAAAGCAATCTAAATATCAGAATCAAAGTACTCCTCTACCTGTTGACGATCCGCCCCATAGTGACATATGCATCTCCAGCCTGGTGCCACACATCCAACACCAACATCCTCAGGCTGCACAGAGTGCAGAATAAGTGTTTGCGCATGATCATGGATGCACCGTGGTTTGTGGGAAATGTCCAACTGCATAGCGATACAAACATCCCTTACATCTACTCCTTCCTACAAACTACAGCGGAAAAATTCTTCTCAAAGATCTCTACACACCCCAACGATCTAGTTAAACAGGCAGCAAACTAGATGAAACTGACCTCTTCAAATACAAGAGGCCAAAAGTCATTCAAAATACTAGCAACAACGATTAATTTCCGTGCCCTCCCCCCCCAGGGCGAGTTTACAGCTCATAAATCTTTCCTTCAATTCGTCCTCCCTATCAGACAACGGGGAATAAAAAGCATTTTGCTTCACCCTTATGGCCAGTGATGTTATGTTATGTTGTGATGGGTTGTATCCGAATTTTTTTTGCAAAATGAAATAATTAACTACTTATTTTCTACTATCCATTCTCAAGAAACATTCAAGCAGCTTATTTCCTTCAAGCTCCATTTCTGACATTAAACTTTTTTTCCATCAGAGTTCTGAGGAGCAAATAGAGAGAGAGAGAGAGAGAGAGAGAGAGAGAGAGAGAGAGAGATGCAAGTTTCATGAAACCCTTCCCTGCACCGTGTAAGAAGCACAGGTGTTCCTGCATTACGTGCTACACCTCCAGACGAGACGAAGCCGGATAACAGCAGTTGACGCTGTCGTACCGTTGCAAATGCAAGGGCGTCACCTCAGCGGATGACGGAGAGCAGCTGTGATGGCTGACAGGTTTCAATTATTACGAGCCATTTACCGCTTGGCCTACACGACTGGCGGAAGGTGTTGGATGGATAACAAGGACGAGACAAGCAGAATGGACGTGTAAAGCTGTCATAATTTCTTTCTTTCTCGGTGCATGCAAACACCCGGATGTGGATCTATTTAGAGACATCATTTGCAAGGCGAGCATTAATACGAAGATAAACTTTTGCTTAGCTCTGTGCAGAGCAAGACAGCAGACATCTTCCACATAAGGTTTTGCTGGAAATCTGCAATTCATCGTTCCGGAATCCATCGGCTTCTTTCTCCAAATATGGTTCCCTAATTCAGGGTTCCTAGAAATAAAAATTCTATTTCATTAAGTGACTGGTTTACGGCAGTTGTTTAATTGTACATCCTTTAAGAATATTCGACCACGTTGGAAAATCAAACACGTGCATGCTCTAATTTGGAGAAGCTTCCGTACTCCAGTTGGTATAGAGGATGTCCTTAAAGTTGGATAGAAGAACACGCGCAATCATGGGCGTCCTCAGAAGGGGGGGGGGAACGGGGACTTGACCCCCTTGGATCTACGTGTGAAAAAAAACCCCCAAAATTAAATGATTATTAAAAAGTTATTGATGTAATTATATTTCTTCAAGCTTTGCCCGGTTCCCCTGGAAAATTTTCTGCGGACGCCCATGCACGTAGTTAAGTCATAATTACACTGGCCTCATACCATTAATTGCTTCTCCTGTAATTACAACCTAACCGAGGGCAGGACCCTAGGAAAAATCCTGCGTACTGTTGTCACTGTAAAACACTTTTAAATCTTGTATGAAAGTCAAGTGGGGTATTTTCAGTCAACATTTTTGGACAGCTGTGTGGTGCGATCAATCTTGGTTTTTGTATTATTGCTAGCATTTTTCAGCATTATTTTATAAGCATTATCCGCCAGAAAGAAACTGTATTCGTATGCGAATTTGATGTTTTTAAAAATAATCGAAATTTTCCCATTCGCATGGATATCCAGGAGAGAGAGAGAGAGAAATTACTAATGTCTGCGATAGGGTTGAGACATAGGCAAACAAGCAGTGCTAAATTCTCAGCAAACGAAGCATCTGAAAAGATTTGGAATTCGGCTGCTGGGGGAATATCCGATTAATTCAGATATCTTGCGAAATGCATCACGCATTAAATTACACGTTGTAATGTAAACAAATACACAACATGGATTTGTCGCAACATGCTGTAATTAACACTGTAGTTAATTAACTGAGTTCGGCATTCGTAACTGGCTCTTGCAACGCCACGTGAAAGCAGAGAACGTCTAGCTGTGTGTTTTGTATTAGTTTGACGTTCAATGCAATAGAAATTGGTATTGCGTTGCCTCCAAAAGTGCATTACCGTGATTTGGTCGGTTAATTCGAACCGAAGTCATCACCGAAGTCGTACGCACTAAAGGGAATGAAAAGGGAGGTGACTGTCCCTGGAAACCATCTGCGTGGGTTATGCAACTAATGTTATCTCAGCAAGCAATCTGTGTAATTGACTACGCATAAACTTCGGGTGACTTCTATCCGCGCGTGCGCATGTGTAGCAGTTCAACATTAAGCGGTCTTTTCTTGTAGGCAATTTATTTTTCACCCTTGTTGCATGATGAACAGGTTACGAATTCACTGCAATGCGAAGCAATATCATTTTTCCTATTTCCTCCTGAGAACACTCCGTAGTCTTCTTAGCTCAGCACTGCACCAGCGAGATTTTGTCGGTAGCTTTAACAGATGCTGCAGATACTAGCAGAGCAAGTAAAATGTAGTTTACTATAGAAATTGGCAAATTCAATTTTCGTCTTTTTATTTTCCATCCCTTTCTTTGACTGTATTCGTAAGTATTCAACTGATTTTTTTTTTGTTCGAAATATCGGAAACTGTTGTCACACACGCACACACACCTAATTCCCAAGAGACTTTCAAGAACTCACTTGGACGAAACTAAACATCACTGAGGACATCGCGTCGCAAAATAGAGAAACAGAAAGAAAGAAAAAGCGCTCTGAGTAGTCACATGAATTAATTCTGCTGGTTGATGTAGTCTTGGTTGCCTGCTGAAACTTTTTATAGACGAGAGGATAGGAACGTTTGTTGCCGAACTACTTTAAAAAAATAAAGATCGCGCCAGAATAAAGGTATCGCGTTTTTCTTTCAGTGTAAAGAAAGAACTGTATTCCGTATGTAATAATAATACATCTGTTTAGTTTTACCGAAAGCAAAATACACTCCTGAATATTGAAATAAATGCTATTGAGAATTACAATACCGTTCATTTGTTTAAATTATTTATTTAATGTATAGTTTAAATTTTATCCAGTACAGTTTTTTTCGTACTGTTATAAGATATAACGTCACTCAACAATACTAAAGGTTTGTTCTTTGTTCGTGAACATTTAAAGCAGTTCTAACTTTATTTGGTGTTTTGTTTTCTTATTGTTAATGATATTACGTCATTCTCAACAATGCAGAAAGATTTGTTATTTGTTGGTAGTTTCATTTAAAACATTGTTTAAATTTAAGTAAATACGTTTTATAGTACAACTAGGAAAAGATACATTCTGGGCGACTGCTGTCACTGTTGGGAATATCTTCCATCAGTCTAGTATTAGTATCATTGTTGCTTCCCCATCTATTATCTCGATGGGGATACGTTCCTATTTTTTATTTTATTTTATTTTTTGAAAAATGTTCATGTATTAACCAGGTTTCCGATCATCTAAACTGCTATTGTTCCAAAGGTTGGATTAGTAGAATACTTGTTTTCCCTTGGTCATACGAAGAAATTTATACTTTATAATTTATACGAAGAAAGGAGTTTAAAATGCACGGGAATACAAATCACACATGCGATACTATTGGCAGTCGTGGTTTAATCGCTACGCAATGTAAATATTTGCTGTTGATAATTAGCGGTGAAATCAATGACGAGAGAGCTAATTACGTGTCATTCGTAACTCAGTTTTTGCAGAGTAAAATTATTACAAAAAAGCTTAAGGGATAATGCAATATAAAGATCTAAATAAACAACTAATTCGTATTTTATTCTGGTCCGTTGCATGTAAGACCCTCAGTGGGAGTTGCATCAGCATTAGAAGGCAAAGTAACATCACAGAAAAAAAAAAGTTGCGCCTTCTATAATTACGTTATAGAAGATTGTGCACACTGGATTTTGTTTTGAGGCAAGAACTTGGTTACCAATCAAATTTATGGCTTTAGCCGTTTGTTCTTTTGAATAACGGAAATACTTTTGAAAGAGCAGCAGTAAAAGCAGCTAATTTATTCAGGAATAAATGTTTTAAACTGACAATATTTAGAATCATTCATTCGCTAATTAAAGCCTGAAGTCCCATTTGTAAGAGAAGTCTCTCAATATCTATAATTACTGTCGTGCTAAAGAGAAAGGATTAATCAAAATCGCTAAAACTCAGAATTGTAACTGCGCAATCACACCGTTTAATGTCGATAATGTACTTGCTGTCTATTTGTGATTTGATACCGATTTTGTGATCTTTTGGCATTTTCCGATTCAGTGACTTATAATGTGAACTTTTGTGTACAGTTTGCAAAATAACCTGGCTTTGTATCATTTTGTGGTTAGGGAATTGGATATGTAGCATTATATCTTATAACGCTAAGAATAAACCGTAACTAAGTTACGGTTTATTACATGTCACATTGTCAATACTGTTGTTATATTTTCCCAAATTCGGTTGGTTGTAAGAGTATAACAACAATGTAGGAAAATATAAACGCCGAAACAACAATTAATCAGAAATGCTCGACACATGTATTATTACGTAGGTTCAGCTTATGAGCAACACTTAATCAACAGTTTCATATTGCAAGGGTACCACAGATCTGATTCAATAAGCTTTGCGAGTTGTGTTCTTATATTACTTGCTTAAAATTTAATAGCTTTTTTTTTTTAGTCGTTTTCATGTCCCCGTTTGTTTTAATAATCGAAAATAATAAACCTTATTTTTATAACCAAGCTTGAATAATTGAATTAGATTATAGTTTAATGCCATGATATAGAAGAAGAAATTTATCCCTGAATACCTGTCCATCCATTTCCACTAAACTGACGCTCTCCCTCCATAAGCCAGAATAACCAAGCCAAAGGATACTTTTTTTAGTATAAATAGCTCCAAAATACACTCTCCAATCGTTTGATTTATTTTATTTTGGATAACAGACTATTTCCCGCCCGTGGAAATGGAGAAATAAAGTTTAAGAAATCATTTAAGATAATCTACTATTCTCAGAGATGAATGCTGTCCCCTTGAAGAGGACTGTAATTATAATCTATAGAGTCTCTTATCATCACCGATTGAAGAGGAAGTGCTGAAGTATCGATATATAATGGCGTTAGTTAATCGCGTCTGTCTGTCTGCCACCTTCTTCATTTTCTGGAAGATCGGCGAAGCCATTTTTAACTTGCTGGCTTGATTCACTTGGTGTGTGTGTGTGTGTCGCTACCCGAGCTTTTGCGAAAATATATATTCGTTCATTTCCTTTGGGCAGGTGAGGGGGGGGGGATGTTTGATAGTTAGTCGTCTGTAATAAGATTCTCGAAGACGATAATATCTGATACAGAAGTCGGTAATGTTCGAGATGAAAGGTCGCTTGAGTTAATTTCTTCCAAACGGAGGTAAAGACGTTTAACTAGCAATTGTTAGTTACATACATGCCTTGAAAAAAAAACAGTGTTGGAAATCTGAATCAAAATTAAACCAAGGTTTGAATTCTGTTTCGTCAACTTGCCGGTAGAGGGCATCACACGATTATTTACGTCCTTAATGCACAGAATTCCTGATTCAGAGAAAATTTCGCATCTGGAAGAATTTTTGTGAAATGATTTTATTTAATGATGTTTGTTCCCGAACTGCATGTTCAGTACTGCTTCGGGGAAACATAAGAATTCCTGATTCATATTGTTCTTGTTCACTTCCTCTAAGCTCGTGCTCTAGGCAGGGAGCCATGTTGTAAATCTCTTAGCGAATAAATCGCATGATAGCAAATGTGTTTGCACTCACAAAGCAAGATGGGAATAGCACTTCTCATTGATGACACAATGAGGAACTTCAAGACTGCAGTTGGCATCGCTTTAAAAGAAAAAGAAAAGAAATAGAATCGTATTGCTTTGCTAAGAATAAATCATAAAGAACATCGTCGTCTAAAATTCTATACTTGCAAATAGCAGTTTCATCTATGAATTCATGCAACATGAAGGTGAATAAAGAAACACTGACCGTTCAGGTAGAAAGACCTGGGTTCCGTGCGGATACAATAAACCTTAATCAAGACTTTTCCGATGAGGTTAAATTAGTCATACGATGTGTTGGGTTTTCTCGTGCAGCAAAACAACAAACTTACCACAGAACACGATTAACAGACAATAATGCACTGGTGAGAGAGATTTGAATGCAATTCTTACAAACCCGATCCCTTTGGATCCCTTGCGCCACGAACATTCTCATGGTGGGAAAAGGAGTGGGCCGTCAATCAGCACGTACCGCATGGCGAGAGTTTCCAGCGTGTCTAAACCCTCTATCCAAAAAGTAACCGAACGTTTCGAAAATAGAAGAAACTAGTGGCGCTACCTATTGTATCTTTTCGTTGTCGAAAGCGGCAACCTTCATTAGTGCTGTATCAACTGTTTACGACATTTGTGTGATTAGAAGCCGAGTTATAGTGCCAAGGGTGACAGCGTGTTTTGACGAACGGTCGATCGTCACGATATTCATGCCTTACGCGAATTCTCGCTATCAATCGCTTCAAAACTTCGAAATAAAACTCACATTGACCGTTTGGCCAGGCGGGACGGATTCTTTGTGGATAATGCCGTTGAAATCGTAGAAAGAAATCAGCATTGTCTTTACTTTTGCCTTCTCCAAGCGACTTTTTTTCGGATGCCCCTCATCTGGTGGTCACTACTCAGCACTCTGGCGCTTTGTTTCGGGCTCATACTCAAAATACCACGTTTCGTCACCAGTGACGATCATTTCAAGGAAGTGTTTGAGTCTTTACGATAAGGTCCTTGCAGTGTTCAATTCGATACATGTTTTGGTCGTCGGTCAACTTGTGGGGAACAAACCGCGAATTCAATTTACGAAGTCCAAACTCTCGATCCAAATGTTGTACACAGTTGATTTTGGAATCCCTAATTCATCTTCGATCAATCTGAGGGACGATTTCAGGTTTTCTTTGATGAAATCACGCACTTTGTGGATGTTAACTTCCCTCAGTCCAGTTTTTGGACGGCCCGGCTTTTCGTCATTCTCAAGCGTCTCCGACCACTTTGAAATAGCTGAAACTACCCGTAAACTTGAGTACGAGATAAGCATTCATCACCGTATGCTTTTTGAAGCATTTGATGCGTTTCGGTAAAACTTTTACCAAGTTTAACAGAAAAGTCAATCGCAGCTCTCTGTTTGAAACTCATTTTCCGACCGTTCGTTAAAACACTGTCAGTCTTGGCACTATAACTAGGCTTGTAATGAAACAAATGTCATAAACAGTTGATACAACACTAATGAAGGTTGCCGCTTTCGATGACAATAACAAGATAAAACAGGTGGCGCCACTGGTTTCTTCTATTTTCGAAAAGTTCGGTTTCTTTTTGAACAGAGGGTGTAGTATATCAATTTCTCTTGTAGGTTTGCTGTTTTGCTGGTGGGAAAGTCCCAGTTTCGAAAGGAAAACTTCCTGTCACGTCCGTATTATGAGACAGACTAATTCATCTTCAGTGAAGGAAAAGACTTGAATGAGGTTTTTCAATCCGCCATCCACGGGATCTGAATCCCGTGGATGGCGAATCAACGAAGGCGTGAAAATTCCCACCAAGATTGTGTAGTAATAAACGTGTAGGAAGGTTTACGTGTTTGTCGTACATGTTGATTAATTTTAACGGTACAGATGAGAACGGTATAGAAGACTGATAAGAAAATAAACTGTTTATTAACTTATTGCTGATATTTCGCTGGTATTCTAACCAGCATCTTCAGAGCACAAAAACAGTTTGTCACAGTACACGAGAGAACAACAATCCGGTATAACAATGGGACTAGCAGTCAGACTAGTCCTGCTGTTACGGATTGTACTGTTACAAACTGTTTTTGTGCTCTGAAGATGCTGGTTAGAATACCAGAAATAAGTTAATAAATAGTTATTTTTTTTTATAAGTTTGTGCAGTAATAGTTTCATCTACAACATCAACTAGCAGAAATGAAATTCCTTAAAAAAACAGAAAAACTAACCCTATTAGATAAAAAAGAAATAGTGAAATAATTAAAAATCTTAAAAAAATTAATTCCATAACAGTGATTAAATATAGGAAAAACTGGGTAGACCATATAGCAAGAGTGCAGAGAGAGAAAGATTGCCCAAAAAGATCTTAACATATAAGCCTAGAAGAACAAGAAATAGGGGACGACCAAGAAGAAGATACGCTGAGTCCGGAACAGGCCACTTGGACTGGAACCTAGATAAGAAGAAGACGACAACATCAACCAAACAGTAACACGGGCTTCTCTTGAAGCAGAACATTAGGAAAATTTACGCTCTAAATGTCGATTTTATTCTCAACGAAGGAAAAGAAAATGAAATAAAAAAAAGTGAGTTGTGTTTCCTGCTCATGTTTCTTCGAGATCTTCATTTCTTCCAATATGTTGCAAGGAAATCATCCGACTGTATTTTAAACGAAGTAACAGCAGCAGACTATAAAGGAAAGACATTTTCGGGTAGTTGTTCCGTTCGGAGTAAACGAGGTGTTCCGCGTGGCCATGAACTTCAAGTGATGTACGAGTATGCATTTTGTGTTGAATGGACACCTCGTGGTTACAAATCCGAGTCCTTTTATCTTTTTCATTCTTTAATTTCTGAATCTTTCCCCTGTTTCCTTCGATAAATTACCATTGAATAAATGTTTATTGCGTCACTGCGTTGATAAGTTAAGTGGTGGAAGTTATTTTACCCCCGATGTGACTCCACTAATTTGCCTGAAAGCTATTAGTACAAAACAGTATTTGGTTTTCATAATGGAATTGCGATACATTTTTGCACTTGGCTAGTATAATGCCTACGGTATATATTACCGTATAATGCCTTTTTCAGCTAATCTTTAGTGAGTATGCTTAAAAAAAAAAAGAAAGAAAGAAAAAAGAAAAGAAAAGAAAACTTGAGTGAGGAACTTAATGATTAAGTTTCTAAATTCTCCATTTAAGATGCGTTAAGATACGTTAATGGGATCTCACAATGAAGTGCTACAAAGAATGAGTATTTTTTTTTGTGTCATTTATATATAAATAATATTAGTTATTTTAACCAGTTAATGTACGATCCAGTAGGTATTGCATGAATCGAAAAAAAAAATGTTCCGTCTACCAGTCTTTTGGTGCTGGCTATCAAACCATTTCCTAAGAATGCCGTTATCAATTAAACAGGTAATGGCAACAATGCAATGATTGTTGCATAATACTTGTGGATGAAGCGCATTGTTGTATGCATTTCCTTCTGTTAAATAAAAGCAAATAGGATGAGGCAAGAATATCTGGAGACGAAGGCCGTTAACGGAATTTCTTGATTCAGTCTTCCTTTATTGATGGCTCCATTCAAGATGTCAATAAAGTGCGCCACAATAGCCGTGACAAATGACACATGCAGTGATCGTCCGTGAAGGTGATGTCGTTACGGACTTACGCAGTGTCTCTTCCTTCGGAGTCTTCTCTCTTTTAATCAAGTGTTTAGAGGTGTTCTGGTCGGCGACGAAGGTCGTGTGCTTCGGCATGTTATTTCGTTCACTTCTGACGGAGGTGACGTAACAAGCAAGCAAGTCAAACTTACTTAGGTCCTTCACGAATTACTTCTAGCAACCTTAAGGAAATTATTAAGAACCAGTATGACAATACTAATGGAAGGAGATCAAAATTTGCAGAATCACGCAAAAATGTGATAATATTTGAGGAAGTAATGAAAAATAAAATGGAATTCATTGTTGTATTGTAAATAGTTGATATTGAATGGATGTATGATGATATTGAATATTTCAAATTTTTAATTTTACAAATTATCTTTTTTTTTTACCCCCCCCCCCCCCCACCCCCCCCCCCCCCCACCCCCCCCCCCCCCCACCCCCCCCCCCCCCCACCCCCCCCCCCCCCCACCCCCCCCCCCCCCCACCCCCCCCCCCCCCCACCCCCCCCCCCCCCCACCCCCCCCCCCCCCCACCCCCCCCCCCCCCCACCCCCCCCCCCCCCCACCCCCCCCCCCCCCCACCCCCCCCCCCCCCCACCCCCCCCCCCCCCCACCCCCCCCCCCCCCCACCCCCCCCCCCCCCCACCCCCCCCCCCCCCCACCCCCCCCCCCCCCCACCCCCCCCCCCCCCCACCCCCCCCCCCCCCCACCCCCCCCCCCCCCCACCCCCCCCCCCCCCCACCCCCCCCCCCCCCCACCCCCCCCCCCCCCCACCCCCCCCCCCCCCCACCCCCCCCCCCCCCCACCCCCCCCCCCCCCCACCCCCCCCCCCCCCCACCCCCCCCCCCCCCCACCCCCCCCCCCCCCCACCCCCCCCCCCCCCCACCACAAATCACTTTTAGTATGATAATAGTGAATATTGATAACACGCTGCTGCTTCTGTTAAAACGTAGTCATTGCTAAAGCTTCTTTGGTATGTTGATTCATCGGCAATTGAATGGAAGCAAAAAAAAACAAATATTCTTGAGGTCTCAGAAAGAGGAACAATACACAGCTTTTTAGTAGGCCAAAGAGAAACTATTGCACTTCGAAAGCAGCAAAATACAATTAAGAAATTAGGTACCTATAAAAGTATAAGACACTTAAACTAACCAGTGCTACGCTGAGATTTCTTGTTATGTAAGGATCCATTATTTCTTTAGAAGTTTCGCGTACACTTAAATAAATGACTCCTGAAAGAAAGATGTATTCTTACTATCTCTCTCTCTCTCTCTCTCTCTCCTCTCTCTCTCTCTCTCTCTCTCTCTCTCTCTCTCTCTCTCTCTCTCTTGCATGACAACAAAACAGAGAAACTCGGAAGAAACCAAACTTCTGATTAAAGCAGAACTCATTTGCATATTTTATGCAAAGTTTTAATCAGTTTTTCGTACTTTGAAAAATTGCTTTTGTATGTCTCGGTGGTATCGAATAGATTATTTTAAGAGGAAATAAAAGGCCGTTGACAAGAATATTTCTGGCAAACACTAATTCCAGCATAGTTCAGAAAACGTTGAGTTCACATCTCCAGAACGATAAATGAAACATTTTCTTGAATAAAATGTTTCTCCTATCAATTACTCCCATGAATATTAGAAGTACAATTGAAATGGGCAAGAATTAAAATAGGGTTGTCTTTTGATAAGAATATTTACAAGGATTAAATAGGGAGTGAGAAAATTTGCAGGTTTCCGGTAAGTTACGTATTGATGATAGATTAGCAAATATTTGTTAATCCATCATCAACACTTAACTCATCAATCAATCATCAATAATGTGCACCGATGTCTTGTTAAACAAAACCTCGATACACATTTAATTTTAAATAAAAAAAATGAATGCACATTTGTATAAAAGTAATTATCTTTTTTGGAAAAGAGAATGAAAAATAATGTATCTGTAAATCTGCAATTGGAATGATATACCGAAAAAAAAAGCGAACAGTAGATGCTGTTCGCTTTTTTTACATAAATTAATGTTCACATAAATTCTATTCGTTTGTTATTAAATCAGATGATACGGGGAATAAAATTGTTATCGCTATCCAATTCCCGCCAATTTCATCTTGAACAATAAATAAATCGCATAAGTATTGTTGCTTAATATCTATAAAAGATTTCCTCGTTGTGACGTAATAATGTTCGTTCAGCAACAATATCAATCCATCTTATCAATATTAAGAATTGCTTTTAGTATGATAATATTGAATACAGATTAATAATAACTGAAACTTAAACTGTAGTGCACCAGTTCTCTAATGATCAGAGAAGGTGTAACATCTTTGACAGTTATGAAAAAGGCTGTCAAACCTCAGCTCTACAGAAAGTTACAGAATTCATTAATTTGAACATGTTGTCCAAGATCAACGTTCTTGTTATAAATTTTCATGTATATACATAATATAAAACAATACTTTTTTAAAGAAAAAAACACTAATTGCAGTTGTGTTGTTAAACATTTTTGTATCAAATCACCGAGAAAAAAAATTTGAAGCACGAACATCTGACAGAGTGTGATGGAGAAAATATGTTAATTAAATGCACAAAAGAAATCAGATAACTCGAGTCACAGTGGGGTGAAAGCACTCATCCAGCAAGCTGTTTTATGTCTTATTGGCGGTTAAACTAAGTACGAGTGAATTTTTCAAGACGCGACACGTTGCCTCTTAGCAATTCTAATTTCCACTGCTGTGGGATGCGTGAAGTGTCATCCGGCTGTAATCCTTATACAGCCACAGCTATTTCAGAAAACCAATAATTAACTCTCCTCATCAAGGTCTTAATTGTCTTCATAATCCATAACTATGGATTTATATAAAGAAGAAAAGCGTTTTGTCGAAATATTAAAATATTTCCATGAAACTGTTAAATAAGTAGTTCGACTTAAGTGATTATTTCCTTAAATTCTAAGAGCAATTAACTCCCGATTATAAACAGCCATTCTTTATTTATGAAAAGCATGTGGTATGAGGTTTTATTTGAGCACACGTTATTTCTTCATTGCATGATCAGTTGCTTTATCTTCATTTGTTCAGTTATCGTATGGCTCATTGTTAATTTAGTCTGTTATCGTATGCGTTGTACTTCACTCTGTCACACGTTCAGTTACTAATTGGCTCATCGTTATTTTACCCCTTCAGTTTTCGTCATTCTGACTTGTTAGCGCTTTATTCCTTCATTTGTTCTGTTATCGTATGGATCATTGTTTTATTTATTCATCTGTTATTCAACTACTCATTAGCAGCTTATTTCATCGTGTTTAGGCTATTAAACGACTATTCGTCCCCTCATTTCTTCTGTTGTTGTTGCATAAATCATTATACTTTATCCCTTATTTTTGTATTATTGCATGGCTAGTTTCCCTATTGCACATTTGTTGCGTTATTGGTTGATTAGTTTCCTTATTCCTTCATCATGACTCTTTATACCTTAATTTTCGTTTTTATTCCTTCAGTTATCGAATGCGTCGTTTATATTGGCCTGTTCTGTTATTTCACACTCATTATTACTTTATCCATTCACTGGTTATGAAATACATGACTTATTGTACCTTATCCATATTTGCTGTTAATTTACGAGTTTATTAAGATTTTAGCGTTTCATTGTTGACCTGTCTATTCTTAATTTTATTATTTCATCAATTACAAATATCATCTTCATAATATAAAACGCCTAATACAACATGAAAGTACGGAATAAAATGTGTTTGTGCCGCAAAATAAATTTTTAAACAACCTGACCTTAAAACTGGTGACGTCAATTTCGTTTTCACTCTTTTTCCCCCCGTTTGTATCGATGATTATTATGCAAATTATCCATTTCTGGTTTATAGTCCCGTAATAATTGAAACTTCATCAGTCATTTGGCAGCATCGCATGACATCCACCATTCATCTCATCCCCGACCTGCACAATGCAAATACTCACAGTTCGGCTGCAAAGAGACTAACGGTATGTGCGGAGACCTTTGATCATTGCAAATTCTCATGCATATCAATTGCCATTCGAGTCTTTTGAGCGATATTGTAAGAAGTCTATGATCAAATGCCATTCTCATTTAAAAGAACAATTTCAGTCAATTCTGCGTTCTAATTATATACCATCCACTTCATGCAGAATGTATTTGACTCATCACCTATGCAACGTCAAAAAGAGAAACATCACTTTTTTTTCTTAACGTACACTGCAAATAGTTACAAATGTATTACTTAATATGCGATGAAGCAAAAGAAATTTGATTACTAATAATTACTGTTGCTAAAATAAAATGAATGCTAAAGTCAGAAAATTAATCTCAAATCAAATCGATCATCAGTTTTGAATTATTCATTATGAGCAATAATAAACTTTCCATTGTTGCGTTAGTGATTGTTATGGTAACAACGTGAAGCATACTTTGAGCTGTTCGATTTTGTAATGTTCCTTATAGCCTAAATCATTATTGTTCTAATATCGAAAAAGGATCTTTCAAATCTGGCGTTTTTATTTAAATATTTCATTCAGGAATAATATACTTCTTCCATCCTGTTAAAAGACGCATATAAAATCTAATTGGGGTTCTGAAATCCTCTCTTGGAAGTCTCAACTCTTCATAGGTCGTCATGTGATGACTGCATCGGTCCATTCATAAATTATTTGACAATTTCATAGAAGACTGTTTATTTGATAGCCCAAGGGAGTAAAACTGAGAAGCGAGGAAGTTGGACTGCAGAAGGAATGAGGATTTTTCGGAAATTAATTGCCCAATTCCTTTGGCAGAGAGCAACGTAATCTTGAAACTAACACATTGGAATGCGTGCTTCTAATTACTCGGCAAAGGGAGGCGAATGGTCACTGGTGACGAGAATACCTTTCAAGAGAAGAGTACATTCTCGTCAGGAATGATGTCATTTCATTTGTACTCCCTGATCACGAGGAAGATAATCTTTCTACTCAGTTACTTCACCTAAGAAATAACAAAACCTCTTGTGAAGGGGGGGGGGGTAGAAAAAAGTGAAAACCGAGTGTTTAATAACTTAAGCATCACATTTCTGAATATATTTAAGGCGTTAATGTTTACGAACACGTTTCAACTGAAGGTGGTGTGTTAGCTTTTCTCATTCGGAGTTTGTAGTTTTACTCCCTCAGTCCACACAAATCAACCAAAGATCGCACTCCTTTCTTTAATATTAGTTGGCTCTTCATGATAGTAAATTAAGAATATACAAATTGTTGCCACTGCATTCTCTCTCTCTCTCTCTCTCCAGAATAGCAGAGAAGGAACAAGCAGTTTTTTCTTCATTCAAATCAGATGTTTTAATCAGTTTAATTTTCTGCGAATATCTTTTAAAACTTCCCAGTAATAACCAGAAAGATTAGTAAACAAGTTAGTTTCCATGGAAACCTGACGTTAGAGCACATTTTAAGATAATAAATTAAATCTTCAAAAATACGAATTTAATCAAAATTTAAAAAAGATAACTCACCTTCTTCCATGAAGAAGGTGAGTTATCAATTTTATCTTAAGTGTGCTATCTTAGGTCAGTTATCTTAAATTATTTGTATCTTCTTACTTCTCTTATATCCAGTCTAAGAGTTTGATCTTTTAAAGAGAAAACGTTAATTAAGAATGAACAGGCTTTGACGGAATTCGGTTTCCAATTAAAAAAATCAGACGAAAAGCTAAACTGATGCTCTTCTAACTGCAAATCAGATTCTTTCACTAAATAATGCATTTTGTTCGACTTTTAACGTCCCCATTTAATTTGAAAATCCTTCTCGTTGTTCATTTTACTTGTTACGAAACGCAGTCAGAATGGGGCGAATTGAATTCGCGTCGAATGTCGGTTCAGTAACAGCGTTTGTCTGCAGAATCAATAAGGAAATTAAGAAAAGTGTTGCACTTGAGAACGTAGATTCGAGTGTGGCTACAAGTTATTGATTTTATTTCTCTATTCCAAACGTCTTAGTATGCGACATAAAAATAAAGTATTAATGGAAATTTTGTATTCATTTAATTATATTTTGTTTGTTTTCGCGTTTCCAAGTCTAAATTATGCTTCATATGTTTTCTTCTTTTTCATTCTCTCTTTCACCAAAACTCTGTTTATCTACAGAACGATTGCGCCTACTGTCATTTGATGATAATAATAATAATCTGCTTTCGAGGGAGGAAAAACGCAGTTAACTAACAGGGATAAAGAATAATAGTGAAGAAGTGTTATTAATGTTTATCACGCAGTTTTATAATCCGTCCTCCTCCTTTTGTTGACGTTCAAGTCTAAGTGGCCTGTTAAGGTAAAGTTAACTGATTTGAATTTAAAAGGCCAATGCGAATTTTGATAGAAAAAAAAACGGTTGTTCTTTATAATTAAGAATTTATGTTTTGTTCAAAGATCGATTTAAATAGTTTTGTGGCTGGAGAGAAGATACAAGTGATTGGAAGTATCCGGATAACCTTGTATGAGGGCATTCCGACCTAAAGGAGAGTTGACCAGTATCTTACGGAGTTGGTAAAAGTTTTCTGTCCCGGAAACTCGTATTTATGCCTCCCGCAAAACTGACAAACCAACCTGAGAACAGTATTGGCATACTCATAATGCACTCGTTTCATCTTAGTGATGAGCAGTTGTACTAGAACGCTCAACAAAACCATGCGAGTGAAGGGTTACGAAAGAATTCGTTCACAGATGTCAAATCATTTTTTTTTTCAAATTCTAGTGAAGTATTTTTTTTTTCACTTTAAAAGGTTTATGTTTCTGCATACGTTTGGAAAAGGTGCAGTCATTTGTGATTATATATTCATGAGTGAGAACATTTGAGAGCCATTCCTGTTAGAACTGCAAGGAAATGTATTAAAACTACAGTAAGAATTGCACGCTCAATAGAGGGCGATATCTGTTTCCTTTATGATCTGTGCTTCTAACAAAAGCAGAAATAACGTGCAGTTTTTAGTCAACTAGGGGTTTATTATTCTATCGCCTTCGTTCTGCAAATAACGGGGAAATATTTGTGTCGAAAGTAGCTTTTCTTTGACATGTTTGATTTAAAAGTAATTTCGTTGACCATGTAATGTCGCGTGTTCACTGTTTGTTTATTAGTTGTCGAGAAGTGGGTAAGAAGTGTTTCAAGTAAGTCGGTAGATAGAAATCAAAATCTGAACTTATCTTTCATGAGATTCTAGAAGAAAGAATGAAACAATTCTTGTAACTTCCGTTAATACGTCATGCCGTAATTACTTACCCACAGATAAAGTAAACCAACGAGAAATCTTCACCAATTTATTACGTGCACTTTTCTTCAAATGTCAAGATGAAGGAATTTCTTGTATTTCCTCAGTAATACTAATACGAAACCGTAATTGAACGTGTTCACTCCCTTTTTTTCCCCTAAAATAACGAAAAACTTGAGAAAAACAAAATCAATCCTCGCAATCAACTGCAAAGTCCCGAATAGTTTGCTTAATCGTTTGCTCTCCAGGGAATTTAAGACGTTCTACTTTCGTTCAGAACGTCTTAAATTCTACTCTAATCCTGATTTCTCAATATAACAACCAAGAAATTGATTTCGGTAACGAATACTAATTAACAATAATTGTTTTAGCCTATTCACAAGATGATTCATGGGCACTCATGAATCATCATTCATAGTTAGTATAACTCATTTAAAATCTTTTATATTTTAATTGAGCTGACGATAAACTGCTGGTCTTGTCAGCAGTTATGGATTTATTTTATCTTGTGGTGCACACGTGTTACGGAATCTTTTCCTAGCTCTGTTTTTGTCTCTGATCAAATTCATGATGTCTTCAGGCAAACGATCTGGCTTGCTGGCAGATTTGTAGGAGGTAGCTACCTTTACAGCAGAATTAATTTGTTGTGTGAGATTTGTAACTGCAGTTTCTACTTCTTCTTTTGTGCGTATGTGAGGAACAGGTCTATATTAATCCTTGACTGTTGCTGACAGTCCTTCCCATGCAATGTAGGAGTGAGAAGGAGGACACAGGTATTCTTGATTTCCCAGCTGTAGTAGAATTGGATTGTGATCGGATGATAGTTCATCCATAGATATGATGCTGTATTGAAGTTTAATATCCTGAAGGATAGCTATATCCAGGATGTCAGCAGTGCCGAACGTACTGAGATGAGTTGGTTCGGTGGGGCCCTGCCACAACAGCGTTGCTTGATCCTAAGTAATTGGAAAGGATGCAACCATTCTTGTTTGTGGTTTTACAATTGCACGCAGGATGTTAGGAATTCAGATCCCCATCAATAATGGTGGGCGCTCTGATGCATAAGATGGCATTTAGATCAGAGTGAAGTAGAGATTTTTGGGGTGGGTTGTAATCTGAGTAGATTTTCAGTTTGCCAGTGGAGCTGCTTGACTACTTCCACTCCTGTGATCTCAAGGTTAGTGGTTGAAAGATTGCTCACAGAGTAGTGCTTAATGTAGTTTTTAATGAAGATGGCAGTGCCGCCGCCTCTGTAGGGTAGTCTGTATCTTTATAGGTGATAGTCCCTTATTGTAGGATTGTCTGAGAGTTTTAAATGAGTTTCACTGATTACAATAACATCTGGTTGATACCTATATGTGAAATCTTGGAGTTCCAGATTTTTGTTTTTGAGGCCATTTGTGTTCCAAGCAACGATCTGGAGAGATGCTGGAATGAGTTTGTTACTATTCATTTATGATAGCTGTGAGGATGACCTGCGTTTCACGAAGAAATCTTTTAGTGTAGGTTTCAGTAGGGTGTGATAGGCTGAAATTTTGTAGCACGTTTACTAGTGAGGCCCTAATAACAGCTGTTAGGTTTTAGGTGCTGTTGGTTGATTTTGTTCTGGAATTGGTCGTCTAATTGTACGGGTCACATCGGCATAACTTCTTGTTTGCTTTTGGGTGTCTCTATTATTGGAGGTCTCCGACTGTGGCCGCTGAGTCTCCTGTTTTGATGTCTGGGTCTGTGGTATTCTTGTACTGTAGGAGGAGGGCTGATTGACTTCCTCGATCCGTCTATTCTTTGGGTGCTGAGTACATCCTTTGTAGTTCGCAGGATGAGGGCCACTGCAGTTGGCACATTTGGCCGAGGTGGTCCTCGGTTTTATGCAGGTATTGGTTGGGTGGCTGTCTCCACATTTTATACATCTATATTCCGCTCTGCATAGATTCTGTGCATGGCTAAACTTCTGGCACCTGTGGCACTGTCCAGAAGAAGACTTTTTACGGAGAGGTTCCGGTGTGACGATGAGACCACAGACTGCTTTTAAGTTGTAGATATCCTTCTATATTTTATGAATCTCAACAAGGACTAATGGCATGGGAGTCTTGTCTGCTTTGTACATTCTGCTGACCTTGACTGGAGGCAGATCCTGAGAATTTAGGTCAGCTGCTATTCTGCTGTGTCAGTGTCTGCACAGACACCACGAAGCACCAGTTTTAAGTTTTTTTCGGAGCTGAGCGCAAAGGTATGATACTGGATGCCTCTGTCGTCCAGTTCTTTGGTCGACCTTCTATAGTCTGTCACTGTTGCTGGCTGGATCTTTATGCCTTCATTCATGTTTTTGGCCTTAATGAAGCCAATATGTAGATTGAACATTGTGGATCTTAAAGCTGTCCACTTATGCTTTTCTCTAAGGATGATCGGAGGCACCTTTTCTTTGTGAGAAATAGCGGCGTCCGAACTCTGAGAATCCTGTTCCATTTCAGTATTGTCATTGTGCGGTTCATCTGTTGTTCTTCTCTTTTTGCGTGCGCGCACTTCTACAAAGTCTGAAGGAGTAGAAGGCACCGATTCTAAATGATCTTCAGCGACAACGTCTGAGACACATTCGGTGTGAAACGTGTCATACAAATTTCACTTTTCCCGGCCAATTATCACTCAGCAGCTTTTCTAGTCTGAGGAATTCCATGTATACTTCCTCGAATTTGGTCTCATTCGGAAGGTTTGCCATTTCAATAATTTAAAATGTGTTAAGACACAGATGGAGAAAGAGTAGAGATTTCTCAGGTGTCCCGAGCAGGTAAAGATAATCCTGTGGACTTTTGAGGGTCCACTAGCAAATCCCGTCGACACTCTTAGATATCTACCAGCAATAGAATGTCACTATAAGAAACAAAGGCAATACTAGCGGCAGTAGGCCTGGCGAATCGTCCTTGTAATTACAAATGATTTAACTGGATAAAGCACTATGGAAAATTAAGTGACAGTTTATGGTAGCAAGCAATTATCTACTATTACTAATGAATAAGCATAAATTAATCGCTAAAAACATATCAATCAATCAAATTCACAATTCATTATCAATAATACACGACACGAAACACTAACACACGAGCCGCCATCTTTGCACACTCCTTAATCCTTAGAAGGACTGGCTTAAAGGGGCGAAGCAAGAATGCTTTTCATTTTCCCCGTTATCTGTAGTGGACAGTGTAGGGATAAAGTGTTATTGAACTATAAAGCTCTGATCGTGGCAGGAGAGTAAGAGTAATAGCCGAGCCTCAGTTAGAACTTCATTGGCGATGTGTAAGTAAAGCCAACTCTAAAAATTCGGACGATCCCTAGGCCACTCAATCGTGGGCGAAAGACCGTCCATCTCAGCGGTGGCTCCACTCAGTGATGGCCTTCCACCCACACACCACCACCAAGCAGAACCGCTCATATTCCGATTCCGAAGGAAATCATTCACCGACCAAGCCCCTCAGCGGGCCGTGCCGGAGAACACTTTCTCCGGAGACTCAAATTGCTCCCTTAAGGCAAAAACCTTAAGAGAGCGAACTCAAAACTCTCGAATCTCTGCGCCCCAGGGGGTAACAGCAACAGCCGAACCTCAGTTAAACTTCATTGGCTACAGCATTGCCATCCATCACCCTCCAAGGGTATTGTTTCACACTCCTTGCAATTCATCTAACTCAAGACTAAACATTATCTAAATAAATAAAAGGTGTATTCGTAAATCTCGATAAAATAATTTTATTTTTAACTTTTTTAAATATTTTGAAGAAATTTTATTTGTCATATAAGATGTTTTTTTATTATTTAGAAAAAAATCACTATATAGGCCTATTTTCTCAAAACATGGTTTTAAACATTGCTTTAATATTGATTAAATTGTGTAATATTTTGTTCCTTATTGGAATTCATATCGTAGAAGGGAGAAATATGAGAAGGTAGAGCTCAGACGTGGAGGATTCTCCAGCTGCTTTGAACCTAAGCAACATCACTCTCCCGGTGACCATGCTAATCTCTGCAAAATGAGTTCTGAGCAATAATGACAAATTTAGATTCAGAAAAAATCATCAAAATTCAACATGCTTTATGCTCCTGAATTATGATTGCGCGAATCTAAAAACTTGGTTTCCATAAATGGAGTGCCTTTATCTCTCACGAGGGCGTCCCGAACTGAATTGTATACATCAGAATCTGAATTTTTTCTACTTCTTCTCTAGGAAACGCTATCGAGGAACACTAACTTGAAGCAGTGTAATATGTATATAAGAATAAATATTAACACACACACACACACACACACACACACACTCACTCACTCACTCACTCACTATAGTGAGTGAGTGTGTGTGTGTGTGTGTGTCCTTCACAAGGAATCCTACTGTAGCGTGCTTATGTGAGCATTCATATTTACAGTAGTGAGTAACATCATCATTTGCTTTGTGCTTTCCATTTTTTATTAGTTTTGTTGTTAATTATTAACAAATGTTCAGATAAACTAAGTGAAACTATATGGATGTTTTAAAGAGTTTGGGAGAAAGCTGACGGAAATTGACATCTTTTTTTTTGTCTTTTTTCACCATAAAGAAATAATTTCAGTATTAAATAGGGACTAGAATAAGATTCTTCGGTTTTGCTTAGGTTTCTTTTTTTTTACTTTTTCGTAAATACTCAATTTTACAACACATTTATTATAATGTTTAAGCAATTTGGTGTAACATTTAGGATGCACTTTCAATTAGTTTGCTAAGTTTCTGAAATAAAACGTGTTCAGTAATTTAACTCCATTTTATATTCTTAATTATGATTTAATTTTTTTTTAATTATTGCTTAAAATTTTTAGATACTTTTTTTTTCTGAAATCTTTTTCATAAAATTATTACTTTTTATTATTAATCTTAACGAAATATGTAAACTTTGAACTAATCTCGTGTTAAAGTTACTCTCAGTTAAATTATTATTATATGACAAATCCAAGGACTCATTGAGCAGGTTAGTGTGTGTGTGTGTGTGTGTTAATATTTATTTTTATATACATATTACACTGCTTCAAGTTAGTGTTCCTCAATAGCGTTTCCTAGAGAAGAAGAAGAAAAAATTCAGATTCTGATGCATAAAATTCAGTTCTGGACGCACTCGTGAGAGATGAAGTCACTCCATTTATGGAAACTAAGTTTTCACATCCGCGCAATCATAATTCAGGAGCATAAAGCACGTTGAATTTTGATGGGTTTTTTTTAATCTAAATCTGTCATTATTGCTCAGAAACGGTTCAGAACTCATTTTGCAGCGATTTGCATGGTCACCGGGAGAGTAATGTTGCTTGGGTTCAATGCAGCTGGAGAATCCTTCACATCTGAGCTCTACCTTCTCATATTTCTCCCTTCTACGATATGAATTCTAATAAGGAACAAAATATTACACAATTTAATCAATATTAAAGCAACTTCTGGAAGTGGTGTTTAAATTCGCGATATGATTGTCAGTTGATGTGACATGAAATTCTGTTGCGATAAATTCACTTAATGCACTATGCGTAGTAAAACTCAGTGCTATCAGAAATGCTATTTGAACATTGTCTGCAGCAAATCAATACATTGTACTTATTGGACTTACCTTCTCCCCGTTTCAGAGGTGGCATACAAATGCATGAATAAAAGATGATCTCTCACCACTTCCATGACTCTTTTCATTTCTGGGAGCAGTCATTTTCTGAAAGGAGAAAAAAAGTGAGAAACTGAATTATAACATAATTTAAACCATTATGTTATATTTACACAGTACAAACGAACGCCATCGGAATGTATTTTAATAAATTATGAAAGCGAACGTAATCAGTTTGCCAATGAACTTCTGTTTGCAGTCAAGATGGAAGAGAGGATTGAAAAATGCGTAAATAAATGAACTTTTTATTTTCGTCTGTCACATTTGTTTTTCATTTTCCCCTTCAAAGAAAAACACAGGGAATTTGAACCGCATCCTTTACGAAGAAGCGTCAGTTGTATCGATTCATCGTTCGCCTATACCTGGAATATTTTACTCATCTAAGCCATAACTTTTACCGAAAACAGACCAGCAGTGGTGGCAAACTTGCGGCGCATTTATTTGTACTACGTGACGAGTCAGCGGTAGCAACAACTCAAAAGGAAAAATCCGCTTGGGATTTTCCCTTTTGGGCCCATTAATGAACTCATTTGTTTTGTTCGAAGATGAAAGGAAAGTTTCGATGCATCTTTGATAAAACTGAAAGGAAATTTATTCCTAATATGACAATTTCTAATTGGTATTTTCGAATTTATCGCACTGCGACAAACTCCTAATGTCGGCAAACAAATCGAAAACATGAAGACGCATTTATTCAAAAGATGAGATCAAGGCAGGTGGCTAAGCCTTAATCCCACTGCATTGAATGTGGCACCAGAAGAGAAAGAGATGAAAATATTTACCATAACAGAATCCATATTCCAGTAGTATACGTTTATAAATTTTAAGAAAAAGCATTTTAAATTTCTTGAAATATTTTTAAAATTTTAAAGATCAATTCAGCTTTAAATATTTGGTATCATAATATAATAATAATTGATTCATGGCAAATCGAAACAAAATACTCCCGTGTGGTGGCCGGGATAAGAATAGCTCAACTGCAGCCCATGCATGTCGTATGAGGCGACTAAAATTGGTACCCAGGAGGAGGGTAATGTATGGCAATGTTGTAGCCAATGAAGTTCTAACTGAGGCTCGGCTATTGCTGTTATCCTCCTGCCATGATCAAAACTCAGCTCAATAATACCTTATCTTTACATTTTCCTCTACAGATAACGAGGAATATGAAAATCATTCTTGATTCGCCCATCTAGTAAAAAAAAAAAAAAAAAAAAAAAAAAAAAAAAAAAAAACGAAATAGCTCACCCGCTGGTAATATTAGACAATTTTACTCCATAAAAAAATTAACTTTTAGAACTCTTGAAATTTTGCAGATGAATTATTATTCTGAAAACACATTGCGAATTGATTTTGGACACTTGGCATCGTTACTTCTGTTGCATTCTCTTCTTCAAAATTTATTGCTATATGTAAACACGATATATTTACAAAGCGAACTATACAGGGTGTTCGGGATAAATTTTACATATTTATAATTAATTATATTTTTCCGTAAGTTACATGTATTAACACACACTTCTCTTCATTTAAAAGTTTGGACCCTTCTTCATTCATATACAAGATGTCAGAAAGGATGGATAGCTGGAACCCACCTGAATCATGGAAGAGAATAACTTGTATCATGATGATTCGTGCCCGCCATCAAAATAAGGATATTACGACTGCTGCCCAATGCTCCCTGAATACAGTAAAAACAATCAGGCATGAACTAGAGACTTGCAATGGTGACTACGAGGATGTAGCAAGAAGAAAGATCCCTAGCAGACGATCTGATTGCGTTCGTACAGCAGAATTCCTCGCAAATCTGCAGGAACAGGTGTTGAAGAACCCTGGCATTTGAATTCGGGCTTTGTTCGTGGAGTTGCTAACTGTAGTCAAGCCCTGGATAACAAGGGTAGCCAATGGTAGGCCGTATGTATGGCAGCAGGATTCGGCCCCTTGCCACACCTCTGGGAAAAGTCAAAAATGGTTGTCTGAAAATTTCTACGACTTCACCAGTCCAAATGTTTGGCCTCCAAACTCCCCAGACCTTAACCCCATGGATTATTTTGTATGGGGCGCAGTTGAAAAAGACACCAATCGCACTTCCAGTAATACAAAAGCCCAGTTAATGGATAAAATTAAAACAGTTTTTGCGGCCCTTCCCAGGGAGACTGTAGCATCAGCTTGTTCGAGGTTCCGAAGCAGAATTGAAGCTGTGATCGATGCTAATGGTGGTTATTTTGAGTAAATCTTGTTGATAGTATTGTAATTAACTCTGCCTGTAATGTTTTTTGTCAATTCATTAAATTTAATAGATACAAAGAAGATTTTCTTTTTCCTTACGAAACTGTCAAATTTATCCCGAACACCCTGTATAGCATAATAAATGTGTATTATTAATTTACAGGAGCTTTTTTTATAAAGAATTACTTGTTCCTAAATGAAAATACAAATTTAAATTTGTATATTTTAGCTTATTTCGGTAACATTTACAGTTGAAACCTCAGAAGATGCAGTCAAACCACACCAAAGTAACATTTTCATAGGCGAAGGATTGTGTTAATCAAGGAAGGACTGCATAAACGAGGCGAGTGTAGATTCGTTAGTTTTTATACAATAATATAAGACGTTAATTTTCTGAATAAAAGCGGATTCATTTACTAAATACCCCTGCTATTTTATAACGTTCTTCTTGTCATTATCTTGCTTTATTCTTAATTTCCTCTCATCGCTAGTTTGACGTCTTTAAAAGACGTAAAAAGAAGAGAATCCTCCAGAGGAGTCTTCCTGCTTTGTGTGTCTGCAGCCATCCTTTAAAATATCATAAATATTCATACTCGAAGAAGACTTTGACAGCACTCCAAAATATCTTTGAATACATAATGTGTTTACATGTCTCCTCTAAACGCGCGTGCACTTCAAGGACAGGTTTATAATTCAAAAGATAAAATTTATCATTGGTTGCAGTAATGATATTCAGCATGCATAAACAAACAGTTGTTTGCTCCGCTAATATCTTTCTTCCCATCCATTCCCCCATCGCACACTTGAAGAATAGATCATTTACTCCAGGGATATGATGTAGTTTACGGAGCATGATACTGTTATTAAGGTGCGAATTGCCTTTATTGTGTATTGGATCCCCCTGGTAATAAGGAAGTCGGGCTTTATCACAAACTCTACACACTGAAATAAGCAACAATAAGGCCTTACGCTAATTATTAACGTTTCACGTGATTTGACACAAAGCTCCTCGTGACACACAGTGATAACCATAGATCTAATATTCTTGCTGTGTCAGATTTCTTTGTTTGCCAGCTTTATTGCATATTTCATTGCAACGTTTATCTTGGTATTTAATTAAGCCATCAGAGGACATCAGGAGTACGGAATGTTGACGCCTTGGATAATATGAAAAATAACGATTTCACATAACTGTTATTACGTTTACAACTTTTTTTTTAATTTATGGATTGTTTACATTAAACAACCATTTTCTTCTGTTATCTTATTTTTTATTTCCTGTTAACTGAGAAGTTACCAGCAATTTTTTTTTTAATAATAAAACTGGCATTTTCAATTTCTGGTTTTCAAGAGGAAAACTAGAGGGGAAAGAAGTGCACAGCTGACTTGACATCAAAAGAATCAAATTGAACTCAAAGAATGCAGCTTCTTCTTACTATTATTATTATTATTAAAATGTAAGAAACTAAATCTTGTAACAATCTTCACTATTTAATTAGGACGTGTTATGTAATTTTAATCACCTGCTTGGACACTCGCTTGCAATCGTTAATGCAATAACACTAACTCGCTTTCCTGATTGAGGTATGTCGGGCTAATACATAACCAAAGACGGCATCTAAGAGATAACATTCCGTATTTGGAAAGCAAATATGTGTGTCGTTTAGCAAAAACAAACACACTCAGTCAGCATTAATTTTCGAACACCCCATTCACAGAAAGGCAGAAAAATGCGAGACGTTTGCCACAAGGGGGCGCTTTATAAGCAAAACTAACTTTGAATATCGATTTTACTGACAGTGGAATGGAGGAAGCAGCAGAAGGAGGTGTTAGATGGAAAGTAATATCAGACAGATAACGGCTTCTGTTCTGCTGACGTATTTATTACTCACGTTACACTTTGGCAAACGACAAACATTCGGAAAACTTCTCCGACACCAGATGATCATCAGATAAAAGTCTAAATGACAAAGAATGGATCGCGCTCGCAAATGATCGCGTGAAAAGAAATGCGAAATGCTCGCTATATCAGATATAAAATGGAATAAAGCAGCTTTACAGTTAATGCCGTGTAGAAACAACACTCGTTAAAAGAACGGTGATAGGCGGAGTCTCCATCGAGGAACATTAGCAGCAAGAAATGACCTAACCCCTGAGATCGTTAAGAACTTGTTACCGCTGCCAAAGCAGCATGGATATAAGACCAAGGATTCTTTATTGATCTGTATGTGGCCTGTAAATATCTGTTCCTGTTTATAGTACTTGAAAACAAACTTTTACTGTGACAACAACAGTTTCATAATGCTACAGGGTTGTCACTTCAACAGCTTCGTAGTACTTGTTCGGATTAGCTATAATAATGTTGAGGCAATTAAGCTCGCGAGACTAATATATCATCCCTGTTAACTGCGTGTGTGCTTCTTCTGATGTATCTGTTTTGTGCATGTATGAGAGGAAACCATATGTTTTATTTTATTTATTTAAACTCTTTCACTTTCCTATGAGAACAACTCATTTGAAATGTCCTTATAAATTTCCTTGCAAGTTTTGAGATGTAATTAATAATTTGATGAACTCCTGTAACAGTCGGAATGGTTTACTTTGGTTCCGCACGAATTCAAACAATCTCCGAAGTCTTTGTTTCTTATTGTTTCAAGAACCTCCGATGGCCGAAGGGCTATTTCGAATCTCTTGGTTCTCCTCAGATCACAGGTAGAAACCCAATACACTTGGGGGGGGGGGGTCATGTCGTAAGGTTATGTAGTTAAGCTGTCGATTGGTAGTCCAAATCGTGTTATTAACATTTAGAAAAATTTGTTTAAATAACGTTAAAATTATCAAATTTTAAACGGCAAGGTCTTCTTTGCGAATGAAACTGCAGTATCAAATTCTGTTGATTTTCCGGTCGACAGGATTCGTGACTCAAACGTTCCTTAGTTGATTTCCAGAGTAGCGTAATCGTAGGGCAACCCTTAATCTACCTAAGAAATTAATGTGCATACGTTAGTATGCTTTGGTGGGTGGGATGCATTAACATTTTTAAACAAATACAAAACCCCTCGTTTGCTAAAGTTCTTTTCAACGGTAAAACTTTAGATTTACAAAAGTAACAGCTGCTGACCTCACTTTACACGATTAAAATGACTGCTAGATTTTGGTAACAGATGCATCACATGATGCGTCTTTGAACACGGTACCTGATATTTGTATGCCTCTACTGATAATCTACTTCTTCAACTATGCTTTTGTCATAGAGAGCAGGAATAAATTTGAGGTCAGACAGTACAAGTAAGTTGTACACCCTAGGAATTAGCCGAGAGTGTTTATAAAAATAAGCTCCTTTTAAAAGGGGGGGGGGGCTTACTCTAGGTAATGAAAATTCATCGCCACCTGAGTTCGAGAGTTACTTTTTGGTTTTTCATACTTAACCGAAATGCTAAGACCGTGTCTTAGAATGTTTGGTATTCCACTAATGACAACATTAAAATTAATAATCGCAAAACCCCAAAAGAGTAAGGAATTAATTTATCAAGCTAATACCCACTGAATGCAAATTCAGGCTATTCAAACGTTCTCAAAGTTCTCTGTATTTCGATAACTTCAGTGAGTGCATTCGTTTCTAATGCAGGCGGCATTTTGTATCCGCTATAATTAACGGTATCTTCTATGAAGAGTCTAACAGACGCCCGTGTTATCAGTAGCACCACAGCCGTGTCTTTATTTACTTGTTCCGATTGATGGTCGTCGGAGTGCTGAACTACGGCATAAATAAATTGCGCTGCAGCTGTAAATGTACAGTGGCTCCATTCGTTTTCCGTCCGAACGAATGTGACTGTTCACGTGCGTTTTACTTCAGGCAGAACAATACGCAAACATCATTATGCTGTTTATCTCTCATTCTGTATACGTTGTTCGTACAAGCGAGTGTATTTGATCTTTGTTACGTCATTCTGATGAAGGAAGTACATTGTTGTTCCCTACAACGGGGAGAACACGGTTATGTCTGCGTATAAAGCTAAGGACAGAGACATTTATTGCTGAACAAAATTATTTAATTTGTATCCTGTTAAACTAAAAATAAAAGGATAAAACTGGGATCTTGGAAAATGAATCTAAACTTTAAGAATTATGTCGATAGCGATGCAAGAATGAAAAAAAAAAAAAAAACTGCCTATTTATTTAATACCTGCTCGGTTGTAATGGTTGCTTTCCCACTTGTTTTGTGGGAGGGGTTAATAATAACCTCCAGTACTTACAAGCGTCTAATATCCGCGACCTGCCTGGATTGGTTTTCATAATCGTAATTTTAGAATAAGGTGGTGTCAGTCCTGGTTTTGCCTAAATGCGATACCCTTTGGATGGTATGGAAACTAAAGCCACTGCTGGGATCACATGAAATGGAAGAATGGTATTTAACCTGCGAGTCTGATTCTCTGTCAGTTCAAAGAGAAACTATTTTGTTTTCTGAATATTCGTCTTAATTTTGTTTTCTCTGAGCCCGATCCCACGAAATTCCTAAATGGTTTTGCAAAACATGTTTTACCCAGTCTTATGAAGAGAGTATAATCCATTCATTGGAACTCTGCCCAGAACAATGCCACTTTTGAGTCCCGTAATACAAAAACATCACGCAATGTGCAAGTTCCCCCCCCACCCCCCCCCCCCCCCACCCCCCCCCCCCCCCACCCCCCCCCCCCCCCACCCCCCCCCCCCCCCACCCCCCCCCCCCCCCACCCCCCCCCCCCCCCACCCCCCCCCCCCCCCACCCCCCCCCCCCCCCACCCCCCCCCCCCCCCACCCCCCCCCCCCCCCACCCCCCCCCCCCCCCACCCCCCCCCCCCCCCACCCCCCCCCCCCCCCACCCCCCCCCCCCCCCACCCCCCCCCCCCCCCACCCCCCCCCCCCCCCACCCCCCCCCCCCCCCACCCCCCCCCCCCCCCACCCCCCCCCCCCCCCACCCCCCCCCCCCCCCACCCCCCCCCCCCCCCACCCCCCCCCCCCCCCACCCCCCCCCCCCCCCACCCCCCCCCCCCCCCACCCCCCCCCCCCCCCACCCCCCCCCCCCCCCACCCCCCCCCCCCCCCACCCCCCCCCCCCCCCACCCCCCCCCCCCCCCACCCCCCCCCCCCCCCACCCCCCCCCCAAATCAGCGCACCCAAATTAGTAAAAAACTAGTCTCATATAAAAGTTAGCAAAAATTGTGTTGGACTGTGTTATTTAATTAAATTTAAATAAAAAATTAAATTCGCCGGTGTTCTATTCCATTTGGTTCCCGTAATATAAACCATAAAAATAAACAATTACGCATAGTTTGAAAAAAATAAGCAATTAAGTTTTTTGTTGAATAATTAAGAACAAGTACGCAAAAAAAAAAAAAAAACAGAAGAAATGAAAACATTTCATATAAATTATCAAGGAGTAATTGATTAGGTTTTCTACGGAACTCTGTTGCATGGTAAAATGACTTCATATTCATCTTTACGACACTGCGCAAATAAATGCATAATTAACTGTTAACATAAGAAACTGTACCGGGGGGGGGGAGAGAAAGATGCTGCTGCTTGGGTGTTTGTTTAGCTTATTTGACTTGTTTATATTATCAGAGAAGTTCAGAGAAGAAAAATAAACAGATTGTTATATATGACTTGGGAAAACACCTGTATTGTTCAGTTTTTCGTGAGTTTCAACTCCTAAGGTTTTATAACACCTAAGATTTTCAAATATGTTCGCACGTCACAAAGAATCGCCACTGTGATATTGCTTAAATTGGAAAAAAAAAAAAGTCCATGGAAATTCGTAGACTCAATGCGTATGCTATTTCGACTAATCCATCTTAATCATCAGAGTGATTAAGATGGATTAGCACAAATAAAAATAGCAACTAGAAATCAGTTCAGATTATTCTGTATTGTGAAAACTTAAACCCTATGATGGTGATTAAGTAGCGTAAGAGGCGACACATTTATCTTTAGTAAATTATGTTCGTCCCGTCCATTAACAATCAAAGGCGTGATATTTAAGCCTTAATCAGAGCGTATTCTTGAAATTATGGAGTTTTTAATGCCCAATTATTTCTAACAATTTATGCACTACACACGCAATTTTTTGAATTGGATTTTTAAACTGTTGCTAAACTATCGGATTTGCATTGTTCGTGAATTATGCAAGTCCGACATATTCAAGATGGTATACCAATGATGTGTATTGGTGGGATCTTTCTTGTATAATCAGATAATCTTCCAAATTGTGTTTAATGGCAGAATAATACACAGAAATAAGCTGGAAACATTCGCAGGTGGCGTCTACCCAATAGCAGCACCTTTCATCGTATCTCTCCCCCCCCCCCTTCTGTTAAGTGGCAATCAGCATATCCACTCCTCAAGAACGCTCTCTTTTCATTCCGTTTCTCAGCTGATGGGCACTCTAAAAAGACAATTCGAACTTGCAAGACTCCATCCGAAGTACCATTTATTTTCAATTTACTTGTCCGTCCAAGTCGGTCATCATTTCAAGCTTAACACCCACTTAAAATCGGAGAAGGAAGGGAAATATTTCAAGTGATTCTAAGAAAATAATTTGATGCTGCCGAGTCGAAAAAATTCACAGTGTGGTTTGGTGCAATCGTTTCCTAGCTCTCTTTACATGAGGGGAGTACAGACCATTTCCCTCCTTCCTAATAAAGCTTGGTGAAATTCTGTTTTTTTAAGCAACTGTCAAGATTAACAGACATCCAGGAGGACGTGTGTAGTTGCCGAAGAAGTGATTTATTGAGACTTGTGGCAAGTAAAATTATCGATGCAGAAGTAGAGATCTCGTCCATAGATTGAGACACAGGATACCGACAGAGACATCTTTGCAGCTTGATGTCTTAATTTTATGTGTTTATCACTAATGTGAAATATATTTCTGGATGAATCCACATTTTACTGCGACCCCCTCCCCCTACCAAGAAAGATGGATGAAAACCTAAAAAAAAAGTTAGTACAATGAGTGGACTCCCGGTAGTAGAGCATACTACGGAGGGTTTTGTCACTCTCCAAAGTCCCTGCTTCTAGGCATTGCCTTAATTATTTAGTGGATTAGTTACGACATACCCGGTCACATTATAAAAGGAACTTAGCTAAGAATTTGCCAAGGGCACTAAAAAGCCTATCTACGCCTCTTCCTTCAGCCATTTCAGTGAACTTAATTCGATTCTTAGGTAGGATCAAAATTCAGGTCACTATAACAACGGCGGTGTAAAGAGATGTTTCTGGACTTCCACTTTAATATTCTATTATTCTAGAATGATGATACGATTGAGACTTACGAACTTCTGAAAATGTTATACAGGATAATCGTATATGAAAATTTTTATTTTATTGAGGATGAGGAAGGAACGAGAGGGCATCCTTGGAATATGAGAATTGAATACCGTCAAGGATGGGGTGAGGGCTTTTTTCTCTCATAGAGTGGTTTCTGGTTGGAATGGATTAACATTGAATGTGGTGAGTGCAAGCATTGTGAATGATTTCAAGAACAGGTACTTCAGTTGAAATGTGTTCTTGCGTATTTTTTTTCTTCCCCCAAATTTAACAGCACGCAAAACATTGCATGAGAGGTTGTTTAAAATCATCAGTTCATAATTTTATTCTGAACAGTAGTTTTATAGGTTTATAGTCCGCACGGTTAGCCTAGTGGCTGTGCGCTTCGCAATCTGTGGTAGGAGTGTCCTAGGTTCGATTCCCGTCGGAGACTTGAGGAGCTGAAGGATCTTCCTTGGCGATAGCCAAATTAGCTGGTCTTGGGCGTGGACAGTAGGGTTTTCCCCCAGTTTATCCTGGGGTGTTTCATCCCGCAAAGCAAACAAACCGGCCTTGAAAACTCAAGGCCGGTTTTTTTGCTTTGCGGGATGAAAAACACTACAGGACATAGGATACACCGGGGCATAGGGCTGACCACTTATCCTGGAACGGTTTGAGGTCCGATGATTAATAAACCCTCGACACCGCAAGGTAAAAGAGTGCATAAAGAAAATGAAAGTACAGTTTTATATTTTTTAAACTCTGAACAGAAGTAAATGGATACTTTCTGACAATATTAAAAAAAAAGAAAGAAAGAAAGAAACAAGACAGAAAGATAGAGGGGGGAAAAGAACAGTTAAATAGTAAGTAAATAAACAAAATCAAGAAAGACCATGAATCGTCGTGACAGTCAAGAGGAATTAGTGGGTTTACATACCTTGTATAACAAAAGAAATTAAACGCAGAGTATATGCTTGAGCTTGTCTACCCGCTCTAAAAAATGCTGAAACTGTCTTCTCATTATTCATCTCAGTTTTGTATTCAAGAGGATTAAATTGGGATTTGACTACATTTGCTTCCAAACCTTTCTTTGAGACCGCTTTCAAAATTTTTCAAAAGCGTCATTTCATTCCTTGAAATGATGGGCTTCTTTTCTACCGAGAAAATAAGTTTATACCCGAAAAAGATATACCCGACTCGTAATATCCATTCCAGTCGGGTATATCTTTTTATTAAGTATATAAATCACGTGAAATTTTATTAATTATAACAAGCACGCGAAAGATGCACCAAGCGTGCTTGGTACATCTTTCGCGTGCTGTGACGTGCTAGCCATACCACACTACATGCTGCATTTATCAAAATGCAACAACGCATCAAATCCGCTATTTGCGATTTATTACCAGTGTGGGAGGAATATTTTCAGCTGAGTAAGCGTACAGTTCCTTGGGGTGCTCTTATTTCGATAATAAAAATTCCAAGTAAACAATTTTATGTAAAACTGAGAAATTATCGAAAGTGAAATCATATAAATTCTCCTGAAATAAAATTTAAAAATAGCTTTTCTTACAGGTAACATTTGATTCCCATACGCACTCTTAGTACAATAATCGATCGAGCAAATGAAGTGCAAAATATGAGAATGCATTCTCTTCAGGACGATTTGCAATCGTTTGTTGTAGCTATTCTGGGGTCTTAAGAAACTAAGCAGTAATCTTTTAGGAAACTACTGAAGGACGTAGAATATTTTTCATTTGAAACTAAACCTGAAACCCCCATTTTGCTGATCTTTTCCGCAGAAATTTTCTCACCCGCTGTAGGAAATAAAGGGAGCTTCTGTTCCCATCGATCCTTTTACGGCGTCATTCACAGAACTGCCTTCCAGAAGGGATGGTCGGCATTTTGTTTTGTCAAACCGTTATGCATTCTTTGTGTAACAGATGGACGATATGACCAAGAGCAAAGAGCCTTTGCTGTACTCGTAGCGCGATGAATTTCTTTCGTATCTCCAACATTAAGAGCACTTCTGTCGAGCGGAAATGGGTGAATTAACACATCTCCACCCATTTCCGCTGACTTCTATTCACGTGGAAAGCGGGGGGGGGGGGGATGAGAGGCTGCTCTGACTTGTTCAGCCGAATGTGACACAGAAAGGAAATCTCCAGCAACTTACTTAATCATAATAAATCCCTTAATTAATTAGTGAGTAGGAGGATTAAGGTGGTAACTAAAACGGGGATTTAGAACTATTCGCGAGACAAACCGGGGAATAAGTAAGTTGGACCATGAAATTTCTCCACACACACACACACACACACCACAAAGATCTCCCGCCCCTCATCGCCTGGATACTAAGGGAATATGTGATAAACCATCTAGCCGAAACAAGTGGCAATAATCGAATATTGGATAATTTAGGAAGCTCGAGACTAAGATTGTGGTTTTCATCTGAAATTAATATGATAAAGCTGAATAGAGCACATAAGTGAAAATAAATAAAGAAACCGATCTCCATCGGTTTCTTTATTTATTTCCACTTCTTATCTACAGACTACAGTCACAAGCAGAAATCTAAAAACTGCAATTTTCTTTTCTCTTCCTTATTTCAACGAGTTTTGTTAATCGTTTCCTGATAGCGAAACAGTAAAAATCGTTCGAAATTTAAAATCGATTCTTTCACTCATGCTTAGTGAGGCGATTAAAGTTCGCCCGTAGAAACAAATTCCCTGCAGATGGTAGTTTGCAATGAAGAGGTTTCCAATTCGATCCACTAAAGCTAAGCAGAACATTCATCAATGTCCCATTTAGCATTAGTCACGTTAACGACCAAGAAATTTCAACGTCTTCCGGTTTCCTTCTTTATTTTCGAGAAGCCACTATTAAGGGAATCTGCAAACTTTTCAGGCGAACATCTTTATAACTAATGATCATAGCTATTTTGTGATTAAATGATAATTTAATATCCTTCAAGATAATCGCACGCTATTCACACATCCGTTACTTGACATCAAACAGCAAAGAAATCACTTCAAGATAAGACAAGGCTGAATAATATCTTGTTTTGAATAAACTAGCGATGAGATAACTTTATACGGCTCATTCATAAACTGTGTAACACTCTGAGAGATTAACGTCTTCTGTAATAGAAGGCTTGTTATAAATCACGCTTTTTTGATACGCGAGAAGAGGATTTAAAAACCCGAAGAGGATGTATGCGTCTCAAGGACAGAAATATTTCTCCAAAGTTCAGCAACTGGGTCTTTCTTACTACACTGTTAGGCCTAGGCTGTCACCATAAAATTTTGACCGGTTCCGTATTTGAATAGAGGAAAACTGCGTAATATTTTGAACTCTGATACTTTACTTTTGACACTGGAATATGGAAAGAATTATAGATTTTATAGAGATTTATATGTATGTGTGTGTGGGGGGGGGGGAGGAGTGATGTATATATTTTTATTTTCTCCCTCCACATTCCGAGTGATTAAAACTGTTCAGAATAAAAAGAAAACACAAACCGAATTCCAAGTCTAACTCGCATTCCTATTATCTCAAGAAATCAAGCATATAAGTTAATCTCTTAAATTCACCTGTTTAATTATTAAACTCATTAAGAGCTTGAGTCTTCATACACTTCATAACCAAAATAAAGATCTTTAATTTAAAAAAAGACACGAATAAATACAACACCAAATCAACTACTTAACTGCGCAAGCGCCAACGTATTCTTCAGATTCCTACAAGAAAAATACTTGAATGTGCATAACTTTCTTTCAATCATAAAAACCAACAGTTGTTATCCTTTCTGGACAAATCCCTGGAACCTTAATCTGTTGTCTCCTGTACAAGTTTTATTCTTTCTTTGGTTCACGCAGAAGAAAGACTAACACACACAACAAAATGTGTACTCTATATATTATAGAAACATCACAACACTTCGTCCATCCAAAAGAATAATCATGCTTTCATAATTAATTTTAACAAATTTATTTCACACGTAGGTAAGACTTTCGTAGCCAAAGACAAACACAATATCTCGCGACTTACAAAAATGAACAAACGTTTAACTAACTCCTTTGCAAAATAATACCCTATTATTAACTTCTAACTTTAATTAATTTATATATTTAAAACTTGTGGAATATTTGAATTTTAATAATGATATCCTACAGATCTATATATCATACGTATCAAATATAAATGTACGCTGCTTTGTTTACTGACTTTCCGTGAGGTTAGGAAGCTGAATTTGCGCACAGAGTTGGCATTTGACATGCAATCAATGAGAAAAATTCGAAACTTCGGACCTTCTTGAGCTGAAATAGCGCATTTATTTATTTTATTTTATTTTATTTTTAATTTTCATGGCTTCAATGATATCAGCAGCGATTGTTGCTATGCAAATATAGCACGATGAAAACATCGCGTTACATTTATGTCAAAATTGTTCCCAGGGGTGTGGTCAAGTTAAAATCATTTTCTTCGCGTAATAAGTATCAGTGCTACAATTATGGTTACTACTCGCTCGCACAGAAAGACGTCGCTGGCTGGAATCTCAACCTGGATTCTCACGGATGTTTCCGAATATCTCCATCCGGAGACCGCTGCGGCGGTTATGTGGATCTGAAGAGGCTTTACAATGTTTCATCTTTGGTCTCTAGGATAAATTTATATAAATAATAGGAAAAACTATTAGCCATCCACGTTACTAATGTACAATAGGTTCGTAACCTTTCGTGGATTGGAGTCGCATAAAAATAAATGAGATTTTATGTTAAAGCTTATTAACACAGCATCTGATATTGCTATACGTCTGCACTATCATATAAAAATGCGTTTTGCCACTCCGAACTTGCTTATACCTAATTAAGACGTTACGACCTCTTGCTTCATATATTCATAGGGGAAATAATAATTATAAGTGTGAGGAACAAACTTTAAAAGCTGCATCGTCTTTATTTGCATTGCACTCTCGTGTTCTATCCTGAATAGATGGAAGTGTCGCATTGTTCCAACACATTTTGTTTCCATAGCAACAAACAAAAAACTCAGATCTTTTTTTCCAAGAAAATTTCAAATTGAAGCGTTTAATAATTTCGGCTTTCACGTACTTATAAGTGGCAAGAAATGTGCGGCCTTGAAGATTCATATAAGCAATTCATATACCAGACAAAAAACCCAAGCGTTTTTTTTTTTCTCCCATTCGGAATTCATGTTGTAAATTATTCCTTCCTTCTTATCTTCATTATCAGATAATGGAGTATTTCCTTTGTTGTGAATAATTCTTCATTTTCCTGTTTGCTTCATTATCTCATTCTCAATCCTTCTTTCTTATTCTCTTCTGCATTTCTCATTCATCGCACATTTAATATTCGACTCCGATTCTTCTTTGATGATACCCGAATGGTTTGCCTTTCGCCATTTCTCATGCGCGGTAGATCCGATTCTTAGAGTTTCCCACGACTCTCTACATACGAATAGTGATGTCAGTTACCGTTTTCTTAATATACAACCAAATTAAACCCATTGGGGAGCAAAAAACTAAAACCAAGCCCTTACGAATTCCCCTGAACTTTCTACTTTATCGGAAGGCCACAGTTACTACAATTACTCTCCTCTTTTAATCCGTCTTCTAGTTTACCATGTCAATCTATTAAGAGCCTACAGTTGTGCGCTTTCGTTATTTTGTACACAACTTAAGAAGTTAAGACGTTACAAAACTCCATGTATTCTTTTTCCCTTTGAGGAAATAACTTTCGTGCATTCTCTATTGTAATTTTATCCAAATCTGAAACGATTGAATTTTAATCTCTCTAAATCTAATTTCGCACAGTTATCTTAAAGTTTTCTTATACAACAGAAAGTGACATTTCGAAACATATTACTGTAGGCTCTTAATAGATTAACATGGTAAACTAGAAGACGGATTAAAAGAGGAGAGTAATTGTAGTAACTGTGGCCTTCCGATAAAGTAGAAAGTTCAGGGGAATTCGTAAGGGCTTGGTTTTAGTTTTTTTGCTCCCCAATGGGTTTAATTTGGTTGTATATTAAGAAAACGGTAACTTCGTTGTAGAGGTTCAAAGAAGTTATGGAACTATTGCAGAAAATGCTGACCACCTTTCTTTCAGAATGGAAAGAAATCATTGGGTAAAATGACGTTGGCGAATACGACAAATGGATAACTTTAACATTCCTAATTATTACGCACAATAGTTTCAGTTGTTTGATGTTACTTTTTTTCAACATTTTAGTGCACAATTTCTACAAATGCATTCTACCTTAAACCAAATAGTATGCTATTAAGTACCTTCCATCTGCCTAAATATCTTATATGGATGTTGCAGAGATTTTGTCCCAAACATTTCTTCCCATCAAATAAGCAAACCAGCCGATGAGCACACAAAATATGGATAATATTTTGTGGCCTTAGCATCGTTTGGCATTAACTTTAAATCATCAACAAATAACTAAAAAGAAATAGCCTAATTTGCTATAACTTGCTTCCTATATTATCTTAAAAGGCAGAAGCAGAAATTTAATAATAAGGCAGATTGAAATGACTGTTACTATATAAGATGCTTTTGAAATGCGCACTGAACTTTACTGTTTCCCCCAACTTCAGAAGTACGGAAGTAAAGAAATAACCGAAGACGAATAATCTTCAAACAGTCAAGTAATAAGTAAGTCTATCCGAGAAGGATTACAACGGCCATCGTGCCTTCGCCATGACCATCTTGGTGTTATATTAGAAAGGAGAGTTGTCAGCAATGAATATAACTATTTATTTTCAATCGGGCACTTAATCAATATGCAGGGAAACGGTAGAAGCGGAAACATTGCAGGATATCATCGGCATTTCATATTTTTCTTGCATTTAACTTGGTGAGTGATAAGGTGAACGTCAGAACTTATTAACTCTTGTCTTCCATCTCTCCTTAACACTCCAGTTATGCTGATGGATCTGTTTTTTTTTTTTTTTTCTGAATCAAAAGACGTCGCTAGTTTGTGGCAACTCCGGTGATTGACGTTAATGTATTCGACAGGCGACTAGCCCTGCTTGCGCTCTGATAACGCTGAGTGTTACTGAACCGCAACAGAGAAAGGGCGGACGGAAATACTCTTTCTGTGTGGGAAGTGATTTATGGAAATACACGGAGGAAGCACTTCAATCTTCAATTACTGACTGCAACTTCAGATATTTAATCCTTCGAGCCATATTTAAAGTGTTTTGGTTAAACACAAAGACTGGCAGATGGGGGAAAATGAATACCAAGTGTGAAGATGTGATAGCTGTACGCTTGATATTCCCCTAGGAATCATCAAGCCAGCATTATATCGGATTACTTACTTCTTCGCACTATTTGTCGACTCCTGGATTTGCCAAAGATGGTTTATGATCTCAAGAATATAAATTAAAGGAGAATTGCACTCATGAGGATGGGCGAGTAGTAGTGGCATCACTCTGAACCAGATCAAAATCAAGATAAGATAAGGAATCCTGATGTCATTTTGTGATAAGCTGATTGACGTCATTGTAATGGAGGCGTGCCGTGACGTCATGAGATTGGAATGTTTGGAATTTCCCTGGGGGAACATATATGTCAGTGACATCACTAGTGTATTTTTGTTTGCATATGGTTTTGTAGTGATGGTTAGAGATAAGATATCTTGGAATATCCCAGGGTGACACACATCCCTCATTGATGTCACTTTGTGTTTTCGCTTGTCTATAGTTGGCAATAAATAAATAAATTGTGTGTGAATTCACTGTGATAATGACGTCATTTGTTAGTTGTAAATAAGTGATGTTATTGTTTTGAATGGAAAAGGAAGATATTAGTGGATAAGGATCTGTGGCGTGATTGGTGGGATATTATGAACAAAACGGGTAGGGTGAATGTGGGGGAGCCACATCAGTGTCTTGGATGTGTATTGTTATGAGTTGTAGATAAGTAAATGGTTTGCGTATAGCCTTATGGGTGATGGATAGTGATAAGATAAATTTTGGAATGTTTGGAATTTCGTTACCACCCCTTCTTTCATGGATATCACGTGATGTGTTGGGTTCATGTATAATATTTTGGGTGATATTTAGAGATAAGTAATCGTGACGTTATGTGTTTGGAAACTTCTGGAGAACATATGTCTCTCTGTGATATCACATGGTGTTTTGGTTTACCTATGGAATTGTGGGCGATGTTTTTGAGATAAGGTATTTTGGAATTTTCCCAGGGTGACACATTCGTCATTGTCGTCATGTTTTGTCTTTCGTTGTCTATAGATGGCTGTACTAATTTGCCAATACATTTTGGGGTATTTCTTTCCTGTTAAAATGTGGGAATTCTTAGAGTAGAATCGTGATGGCGGCAGTGTTGAGGCTTTTCTGAAGAATTTAATTATATGCTGGTGTCCCACACACACACACACACACACACACACACACACACACACACACACACACACACACACACACACACACACACACACACACACACACACACGTTAGACATGAAAAGTTGCTGATGTATCCATGTTGATACTCTAATGATATGTACCCTATGATTATTCTTATGAAAAAAAAAAACTATTCAGTATTAGAATTACGCTTACCAAAAACATACGAGCAGAGATTATTGAAATTACATTTATCAATCGTTATGTTTAAGTTAAAAAAAAATTAACTTACATTTCTTTCCAGAATGGAAATATCTTGGTACAATCTAGGTTTTCTGAATATTCCAAATTGTTGATTTTTAACATATATTCACAGCACAGAAACACACAAAACATAGGAGTTCAAAGATATTTCTGTAAATAACCAGAAAATATAGTTGACAGATCTTTTAGATTACCACCCATTTGGTTTCGTTCGTTTTCTTGGAGATGACTCATTAATTTCCAGTCTTAGTTTTTGGTTATCTTTTCAGACTATGGAACTATAGTTACTCATTTTGTATACAACTAATCACATCCTGTATTTGATGACGTTCAAAAAGTATAATTTCCCACATCCAAATTTGAATTTAAATTTACACATTTTATTTCAGTGAAATATTATTTACAAATTGTATTTACTGAATCTAACATACAGAAAATAAATAAAGTGAAAAATACAATCTATTTTTTTTTGTTCCTTAATCTTCTTAATGTTAAATTTGAAATCTGTTGTTCATGCCATTTTCCTGAAGAAAAAATTTCAGTGACTTTTGTGGCTCACCCATTATTTTACTTTACTTTCTTGGATACAAAATACCACAACACAATACGATTGCTGCACTGGATGAACGAATTGCCATAACTACAAAGACACTTCTGCGCATGTCAGAAGAAGACGAATCCATTCAGATAATAGTTTAATCAATGCGTTTCGTGGGATCAGCGTTTATTATTATACGTCAGAAAATTATATTTTCTTTTATGAAAATTCTAGTTTTTAAAGTGGTTACTATTTTTGCTTTTACAACAGTTGGAAACTTTTACGTTTATTCACATATTTTCGCATGTTGGTAACAAATTCGTACATCGCCTTATTCCTTTCTTCCCTTCAACATGAATTAACTCTTCTTGGCACATTGCCAGCCGTTGGTCTCGGATCTGTGGTCGGACGGTATGTCGTGTGCATGAGCAAAAAGCATATCGCACACTTTGCTGTGCATTTCGGATAAACGTTTTTCTGGCTGTTTGCCAGGGTTAGTGCACTGTGTGTGTGTGGGGGGGGGGGGAGTAACCTCTAAAGGACATCGTCTGGCATAATAAGAAAACTTTTCTCCCCGAAGAAAATAAGAACACGACAAAGAGTTCATGTACTCCCCTCGTAGAGGAGCTCGCGACTTCGTACAACTTGTCAGCTGCTAATCCTGAAAAACAACAAAACAGCTTAAAACTTTGCCCTAGCGACAACACACCGACCGACACGGTTTGGCAGTCGGCTTCCATTTTTTATGTAGCGCAGTCTGACCAGCAGTTTCTCCAAGATTGTGTTCATTTATAGTTGAATCATTCAACAGTTATAGAAAAACGAAAACTCTGAATAATTCGGCAGGGTGATAGATAAAGAGCTCTGAAACGCCTATTATAAGGAAGATTTTAATTATGTATAAATAGAAATATTTCGTGCATAAGTAAATTTTAATGTGTTTTGGAGGAATGTTCATGAATTTTGGTCTTAACAAAATTCTTTGCAATTTGTTTCATTTCAAGGTTACCTAAACTATGATTTTTTTTTTTTTTTGCTTTTCAGTTTGGCAGAACACATTTATTTGGTAATAATATCATCTGAATTTCATGATCAGTACTTTGCTCATGTGTTTCTTTTATAATAAATATATTATTTCGTATAATATTTAAACAAGCCCATCACTGATATTATTATCTTAGCTAACAACATCTCGTACTTAAACAGTAAAAGTCTTTTGTCCAGCAAGTGCTAAAAAGTAAAATTACCTTTAAACCTTTGGTAAACATGATAATTTCGTGAAAGTTGTTAGTATTAGGAAATACAGCTAAAATGATGTCCACTTTTTCATTAAACTGAGATGTATGGCAATTGAAATTGTGTTCGTCTTGCAGGCTCCGATTCGGTTATTATTGCCTGTCATCTAATGTAGTGCTATCCGAAGAGATCAGAAACTGCAGTAATTTATTAAAACTTAAATTTTGTGTTTGTTATGCATGTATTGCAGTCTTTCAGAATTTAACAGCGTTAGATTAATATCTGTTATGGTGGTATTTCTGGACAAGTTGTTGAAATTAAGATAATTAAAGAAACAGTGCGTAGGCCCACAAGAAGAGTTTACTTTTGTCTCTCTCTCTCTCTCTCTCTCTATATATATATATATATATATATATATATATATGTGTGTGTGTGTGTATTTTCGAAATCTTAAGATAAATCAAGCAGATGAATTCTGCTTATTCAGCCGTTGTTATTCATTTTTCGATGTTAACCTTTCAAATACCGTTTACCGCCGTTGTTGTATGAAATGTTATGTAGCATGCATTAAAAAGGCCTTCTACCATAAAATTGCCATAATTTAGGAGATGCGCCCATGTTTTTTAATGTTGACAACGTTAACGAAGCTTGGTAGCTGATGCACATTTAATACTTGGCAGGCTGATGATTAAATAACCAGTAAATCTAATTTCTACAGCATAAATGGAATGTTTTCAAGCCACGTAAGTCTACAGTAAGGTAATTCTCCACCTTACAACATTCCCAACTATCCATGTTCGCAGTATTTGGCGGAAACCGCGGAAATGCTTTCTAGACGAACGATGGCTGCCTAGTTGATAATCTGTTTTGTTGATATGTGATGAAAGGATAGTGGACTACTGATTTTTACGTGATATTTTATGTCGTATAACGAAGCTCTATTCGTGACGTTGTGAAAAAATTTACAGGATTGTTCTGGTTGATTGACTGATTGCTGTTAACAATACCCAAACATAGATTCTGATTAATTAACCAGCATTTTAAGCCTATCTAGTAGTACTTTGGGTTCACACCGTCGCCTGTGACCTGCAATTTCTTCATCATGTTGGCAAATATCTGTTGGGACTAACTGCAGTTCAGTAGCAGACAGCCAAATAGCCGCAATTAAACATTTCTTCTTAAATGACATTCGACTACCGTTCCAGTTGAGAGGATCGTAATTATTTCCGTGAACGCATCATTCGGTATTACAAGATCGTCGTGACTTCCAAGCGAACTGCTAATATGTTTTATAGACCACATGATTTGCATATTATGCATGTTCCTCTATGTATGGAAAGTTAATGAAGAGTCCCATTTAACGGGTCGTCCGCGGAAGTTGAGTAAGTGCGCAATGAATTAATGGAAGAAATATAATGATCTGTTTGCTTACATCATCATTAGAGAATTTTCACGTGGAAGTGTCGCTCCGCTAGTTGTACTTTTAAGTTCGTTTAGTTTTTTATATCCCCTTTAGTTAATGAAATTAAAATTTAGATTTACAAGAGGTCAACAGCAGTGTGACAAGAACGATTTATTCAGTTTTCTCTCATCTCATATAAGCAGAGGTTCGTACTTTGAGGGGACGAAACAAGCAATTGATTTCTTATTTTTACGTCTTTCACGGAATAACAACCGCCTGCTTGCCTTTCTTACGTAACGCTCACCGCTGACGGTTTCTGGCATAGTGTAATTAGGCTAGAGAAGCTCTAATGGTTGTCTTAGTGAAACACGCTCTGAAGAGGTTGAAAGCGATGCCCCGAGAGGACAGAGAAAGACAAAGGTTGACTTTAGGAAAGATGGTCCAAGCAGCGAATAAAAACAAAGGCGTGTTTGCCGAGTGTAGAAAGTACCGACATTGTTGTGCGGAATGTCTTACACACTTGACTTCGAGAATACACTTGAAGGCGAACAGAAAAACAGCGGAGGAAATTTCTCGTTACACTCTGGTTGTAATTGGGCGTCAAAAATTAACGAAAGCGAAAGTCGAGTAAATTGAAATCGGTTCCCAAGGTCAGCAAGCAACCTTGGGAACCAATTAACTGGTTGAAAATATTATTCATCCAATTCATCAAATATGATTAACATGAATTTTCACTACATCAAGTACTGGTAAGTTTGACCTTTAATGTAAGAGTCTTTGTGCAACCCCCCCCCCTCTCTCTCTCTCTCTCTCTCTCTCTCTCACACACACACACACACACACAGAATTCAAAACTAGAAATAACCGCGGGTTATTATAATTATGGGTATGTCATCGGGTACTTACCCTTTTTCTGCACAGCTAAAATTACTTAGTGCTAGACTGTCTTGATACCCATAGTTGCCTTTAGTGATTCACAAACGATATCCTTTTTTTAAAAAACCTCGTAATTTTTTACATTTACAGAAGCGATCATCGAATGTTATTGAACTAGAAAGAAGGTGTATTGACTGCAGTGTTATCTAACTCTATCCTTCAAAAAAATCCAATCAAAAATGTGTGATTAAAAATAAAAGTGGGAGCGATCAGCACGGTATGCGTTTTATCTTCGAAGCTTCCACGCCTTCAGTTTCAAAAGAGAAAAACTCCAATACACAACCGATTATCTCTACGCATGATAGCAAACACATAATTGTCTAATTCAGCGTTCTCTTCTGTAAGTTTGGCCATTAAAGGACGACAGCTTCTGTTCATCACTGCGGAACTGTTAGGATGATAACTTTTTGGTCAAGTTGCTCACATACGGTGATAAAAGTAATGACATTTTCTCCAATGAGAGAAAACTTAAAGGAGGGAAAAAAAAAGCAAAACGGTTTACATTCCCTAAAATACTAGCGTTTAAATAATCAAACTTTTTAATAATTACGTCTTTCTCTAATGAACGTTAATTAAGTATGATTTTTCTTTAAATGCCCAGCTTTAAAATTTTTTGCCTTTTCAAGAGTTCAAGCTCAAGAGAAAATAAAAAGCAAAGTGTCCAATTCAGAGTGTTTGAGGATCCTAAAAGAAAATCTCGCTTCTAAACTATAATTGACCAGGAATATTTCACGTTTGAAAACCTGTGCCAACAACGGCTAGTCTTTCAGTAATGATTTTCATTGAGGGATTTCCTGGCTGATTATAGAACTTTTGTTTACTGGTGAAGAAAATGAATTAAGCATTTGTTTCAATGAACGATGTCGATTTAAATACATGAAGTATGTTGAAAAAGAATCCGGAGTTTGTTTATTTTAATTTAAATTAAACTTTATTTTATTTTATTTTTTGCGAGCTCACCATTCGTACAGAACACGCCTGTGCTTGTTTTAGGCGTGGTATGTCGTTGCGTATAACTGTATGCTATTGATCTAGTCGAACTGAGGGTGGTTTTGACAATGTGTGAACATACTAGGCAACCAATATTAGCATTAACTTTTGTTTTAAAGTTGCCAAAGTCGCCCATTTAAGTATGATTAATCTGAATGACTTTTCGTAGATTCCGTGTAAATTTTTGCAACATCGAATAACTCATCAGTGAGTCTTTTTGTCATAATGAGCAGAAAGAAAGAGCTTCTGTAATAAGATGTACATGTGAGTTCTTGGATTATTATTTACAGATGAGATTTAGTGCAGAACTAATAAACGAGGTTTAGTGACTTCTTTGGATATTTAGTGGCATATACATTTAATACATGTACTACTTTAGTGACAGGTCAAGCACTAAATTATTAAAGGTAACACTAGCCCACGTAATGTGGTTCAGTACTGAGCGAGAAGAAGGTAAACCGTTATGAAAGATTTCCGGATAATATCAGTTGGCCTTCCATAAATTCCATTGGTCTTCAGTTGAATATTATTAAAGATCGAAATTGTTTGAATCGAAATGTATTAATAGGGAGAGATCACAAAATCAAAATCCATCTTTATACATCGTTATGCTTACACATTTTAATATGGTTCTACCATTGTGCTCTCCAGTCGACATGGATTTGAGATCGTAGACATATTAACACCACATCGAATTAATTTAACGTTTTATTACTCAGCTCCTTTGATAAGACATTACTTATTTTCTGTTAAAAATGTGTTGCAGAAACGATTCAATTTAATTGAGTGCTTTGTCTTACCACAGTTGTAAGGCTGGTTTGAAATCCAGCAAATAATGGCAAATTAAATTTATTTATTTCGTTCATCTGATGTTTACAGCTTATAAAGCACTTTGGGGTGGGGGGAAGCAAACATGGCACTTTCCCTACGCAACAAATCAGAAATAAAAAATATCCTTTTGCAAACCGACTTTGTATCGCAAGAAGATGAAGTTTATGGCAGGCTGTTCTTTCATTTTGGTGGCTCACACTTGACAAATATCTGTAAATGTAAAATAAATATTAGATCACATTACGTGACAAAATTGATCTTCTCTGTTGTGGCGGACTTCCCAATTCTTTGTGTTTAAAATGAAGATGACATCATCATAAAGAAGTTTTCTCTCTTTCATCGACTAATAATTTCAGATTATTTTCAAAGGTTCTAACATTTTCATAGTAGAATATAAACATTTATGCAATCCCTTAAACAAAAAATAAGTGGTACTAAATTATACCTCTAGTTATTAAGTAATGTGTAGCGGAATTTCAAATGAAATATTTTTGCTATCAAAATTTTAAAATGACTGAAAGTTAATCACTCGCTCCAAGAATTAGTATTATTAATTAATTAATAGTATATGTTAGAGCTATGTACGAAATTTAAAAAATTAACGTGCGTTTATTGATTTCGTAATCTATGATAGGAGTGGCAAAATTGGTCCCTGCTCACCTCAGATTGTTTTTTGTAGAACTAACCAAAATGTCCTGTTAAGTGATCGGTAAACAAATATTTTCAACCCCCCCCCCCAACTTAAGTACCACGAATTAATCCGTAAGGGGAGGTCATGCAGAACGCACAACCATAAATATGAAAAATAAAAAGTTTTTCAATTTATCTACTTCAAATCTCGAATATGCAAAGCAAGAGTGTTGCAATGAGTAACAAAACATCAACTGCGATTGGTAGGAGATACGTTAGGCTCTGTCCTGGAAGAAATGATTAAACACTTCTAGTTATTAGTGAAACATTATTTTTCTCCTAATTTTATTCTTCCATTTAGAGTATCTTGAATTTTATATAAAACGCTCAGGTAAATTCTAAGTTTTTGCTAACTAAACTGAACACATTTTGTGAGAAGTGCAGAACCACTTATATAAAACCAACTTATCTGTTACGCAAGATTAACTCAAGTAATTTGTTGAGGACTTTTCTTATTGGATAAACAAAAATTTATTATTGAGAAATCACACAGAATAGTGATAAAAATAAATTCTATGATTTTAACGTTAATTTTGTTCCCCATTATTTACACAGAGAATGATGTAATCCTGAAATTAAAAGAAACAAAACATACAAAAGCATACTTCCGTTCAATTAAAATTATTTCTACTAAATATGTTCTAATTTATAGAAAAAAATTACTAAACAAAATGTAAAATGGAACTTCCTGCTGATGATAAAGTAAAGGATGGTTTACAGTTGAAGACTGCAGTCAGCTTTAGTTGCTGAGGACTAATGTACATGCAATGCTAAATGTTTGTGTACAGTTAGAAAATGTAATGATGAGTTTGAGTCTATCTGGTGTGAAGTTGAGGTTAACAGAATGAAATATATGGTGGGGTGTTGCTACAGACCTGGCGACTCAGTTGTAGGGAGCGAAGAAATGCATCGCCAATTTAACCTTATGGGTACCAAGCGAATGATCATTATGGGTGACTTTAATTTTCCAAACATTGATTGGGTAGAAAAGGAATCTCGTGTTCAGAAAGAACAGGAATTTATTAAATTGTTGCGAGACAACTTTCGCAAGCAGCATGTGAAAGAAGGAACTCGAGGACAAAGAGTGTTGGATTTGCTCATATCGTCAGAAGGGATGTCCGTCAAGAATATAGCTATTTTACCACCAATGGGTGACAATGATCATGCTGTTCTTTCTTGGGAAGTACCTACTTGTATTGAAGCTCCGATTAAAACAGGCTACATGCTGAATTACAAAGCTGAAATTATAATCGAATTAGACGAATACTATCTTTGGTCCAATGGTATCAGTTACTGAATGGAAAAAATGTCAGCAATGCATGGGTATCTTTGAAAAAGTGCTTAAATGAGGCGGTATCTCAATGTATCCCTAGCGTTCGAAGAATAAATAGGTTGGGAGTGAAATGGATGTGCACCCTTATTATGCAAGAGATCCACAAGAAGAAGATGATGTGGAAAGAATATCGTGAGAATAAGAGTGAGAGGAGTTATGAAATATTTAAAGCTCAGGCCAGAAAAGTAAAGAGTATTGTGAGAAAAGCTAAAACGGAGTATGAAAAGAAATTGGCCATGCATGCTAAAGGCAATCCAAAAGAATTTTATCGTTATGCCGCAAGCAAAAGAAAGAATGAATGTGGAAGAATAACTTTATTGAATGCCGATCGTACACCAGTGTCGGAAGCTAAGGAGATTGTTCAGTTAATGAGTGCTCACTTTGCTAAGATATATCATCCAGGTGTATGTAGCATAGTGCACAGTGCTACTGCTACGTTGGATGAAGAGTTAGAGGTTCATGAAAATGAGGTTGAAGAGCTCTTGCATAACCTGGATAAGAATTTGTCAATAGGAACAGATGGAATATTAGCCCGCTTGCTAAAGGAATGTTCAGCTGAATTGGCTAAGCCTCTCACACATTTCTATAACTTGAGTTTCAGCAATGGAAGGAATGCATGATAGTTGTATTTGTACAAAGGTGGTGTTAAAACTGATATGTCTAACTACCGATCTATTAGTATCTCTGGTGTGGTAGTGAAGCTTTTAGAGAAGTTGGTAAGAACTCGGATTCAGAAATGGGTAGATATGCGTTCTGCAGGGAGCAGCATGGGTTTACTAAAGGAAGGTCATGTTTTAGAAATTTGCTCCTATTTTATAACAATATTAAGGCCGAGTTGGATAAAGGGAATGGATACACTATGATAATGTTGGATTTTTCTAAGGCATTTGATAGGATACCACACGATATACTGTTACGTGAACTGAGAATAGAATATAATCTATTCACTTGGATCAGGGGATGGTTAACAGACATATATCAAAACGTTGTATATAGTGGGTGTGAATCTCCCAGATTTAAGTTGACCAGTGGTGTACCTCAGGGTTCAGTCCTCGGGCCATTGTTGTCAAATCTATATATTAATGACATCAATCAGGGTCTATCATCAGATATGCAATGGTTTGCTGATGATGCGAAGATATGCAGGGCAATCAGGGATATTCAGCAATTACAAAATGATCACATAGCAAAAGTTGCAAATACAACTCAGAGGATAATTGCTACGTTGAAGCGAACCTTGACATGTCATTTTTATAAGGCTTTGAGAAGACCACACACCTGTATTACTGTGTGCAGATTTGGTCTCCCGGGTTCCAAGGGGATAACGAAGCTGTGAAAAGGTTGAAAAGAAGAGTTACAAAGATTATATCCAGATTATGAAGACAGATTGTGAGTACGTGGATTACAGATTGTGGTTAACTGAAGAAAGAGGGGGTGATATGATAGACGTTTATAACGTTTTGAATGGGTGTTATAGGATATCGTCTGATGAAAGTTTTCGTTATATGGAAGGTGGAGAGAGAACACGGGATCATCCATGGAAGTTAAGGTAGTTCTCAGTCAAGAAAGGGATAGGAGCTAGGTTTTTCTACCAGAGAGAAGTGAGTGAGTGAGTGGATAATTTGCCCTTAGGAGTAGTGAGTTCATCTAGTGTAAATGAATTTAAGGGAAAGTGTGATAGCTGAATTGGGCAATTTACAGCCTCCCTCGATAAGTCTTGGACTCCTTGTAGGTCTCAGATAATAGTTTTTTTAACAGTAATAACATTTTATTTATTATCATACAGAGTATTTACATATATACAATAAACTGTTCTATTACATTTTCTGTTCAGCACAAAATGTAGAGTACAGTGATTTTTTTAAATATAAATGTTCATATTTTGTTTTCAATATCAGGAAAAAAACTGATTGTTTTGTTACATAATTTGCAGTCTTTGATTATGAGGATTACGTGTAGATGAGTGAGGATTAATCCTACCTACTTCGAAGCTTGGGTTAGCTTTTGTGAAGAGAGAGAGAGAGAGAGAGAGGGGGGGGGATTAGCCTTCACTATTTATGTTGTTTGTACTGTTTATGTATGGGATGTAGGCGTTGGATGCTGGTGATTTGTGATGTGTATATTAGTGTTAATGGTTTCTTAACTTTGTTGGTATATTTTCCAGAGTTCGTGTTTTAATGTTCTGTAGTTATCTGTTTCAAATTTCTTGGTAGGTTGTTGAATAGCGTGGGTATCTGCTGTATTCTCACAGAAGAACCGTATGTGTTGTTGAGGGGTGTAGTGGTGTACCGAGTTGTTGCAGGTCGTGTTATACGATATGTGTCTCTGTTGTTTCGATAGGTGATGTTGAAGTAATTCCTTGTTAATGTCATGTAGTGTTTCAGGTTTTTAATGCTCAGGATTCTGTGTTTCGTCATGTGCTGGTCGGATATTGTTGCGTATAAGTTGTCCAAATCAGTATTGACACAAATTTCTTATGTAATATTTCTAATTTTGTTAGGTGGCTGTTTGATGTGTTTGCATAGACTGTTATACCATATCTGAGTAGAGACTCGCAGATACCGTGATTCCATCCAACATAAAAAATATCGCAGATATTTTTTATGTTGGATGGAATAATGTCTTTTACTTGGAAGAGTTTTGCTGCGGTGATCCGGAGTTTGGTATGTAGGCATTCTATATGTTTTGTCCATTTAAAGTGGCAGTGTATGTAGGAACCAAGGTAATCTGCATGCTTTACAGGTTTGATTTCGGGATAATGGCAGATTTTTTAGTTGTTAATGCAGCGGTATGTGACAGTATATCGATAGTCGTGCGTGGCGCATGATTCTTGGGTTGTGTATTATCAACATGTGTTTTTGTGCCGTTGATTACAATTGCGTTTTGGTAGAAGTATGTTGTGATTTCATTTAGGTTTTGTTGTGCTTTGCAGAGAGCTGTGTTAATGTCTGTGCGGATTGCTAGTAGTGCGGTGTCATCTGCGTACCGAAATACTTGACTTCTTGTGGCAATGTTATGAACATAGTTAATGTATATGTTGAATAGAGTGGGTGATAATATGGCGCCTTAAGGGACACCGTGTTTTATTTGTATACCCCGGCTGTGACATGTACCTATTTTTCTTACTTGTGTTTTGTTTGAGAGGTAGTTCCTGAAGCATGTATGCAGTGTTCCTCTTATACGTATTGAGTATAGTTTGGTGAGTAGTATGTCATATTCAAGTGTATCAAATGCTTTCGTTAAGTCAAGCAGTATAAGGACGGCGTACGTGTTTTTGTCGCGATCTTTGTTTATTGCGTCGGCGATGTCTTCTAGATATAATAAAGTGATGGTGCTTTTTTTGTATTCTGAAAGTCGCATTGGTTTTCTGAGATGATGTTGTACTTCTGTAAATAGTTCTTTAGTCTGTTGTGTGTTATTTCTTCTAGAATTTTTGAAATGACTGGTAGGGTAGCTATTGGTGTGTAGTTCTGAGTATCGTTTCTTTTACCGTGTTTATAAAATTATTGCAGTTTTTAGTTGTTGTGGAATAATGCTAGTGTCGAATATTGTGTTCACGAGTCTCAAAAGTATTGAATTTATTTGTTCAAAGTGTGTTATAAGGTCTGTTAGTCTTATTTTGTCTATTCCTGGAGTAGTCTTTGGTTTTAGAAAGGGTAGTGAGAGGGTGACAGTGGTCTTCCCTGCAATGCTCCCCCACTCCCATCCTCTGTCCTCCAGAAGATGTCTGCTCACCTTAGTGTAGATGACCGAGCTCCTCATTTGCGGATACCTTTTAGTGATGTCATCTCCAACTGATACTGATAACTGCAGAGCGAAAAAATAAGCGCATTTATTTTTTCTCCAAAGTTATCACTATCAGTTGGAGGTGACATCACTAAAAGATATTGGCAAACGGCGAGCTCGCTCATCTCCCTATTGATGAGCAGACATCTGCAGGAGAGAGAGGGAGGGGGAGGTGTAGTGTGGGGAGCCTTGCAGGGAAGACCATTGTCAACCTCTTGACTACCCTTTCACTTCCACCATGTAATGCTTTTTTTCCATCCCAACAATTTCGGACATCCGCAAATGGCCAGCTCGCTCATCCCATTGGTTATCAGTTTGAGGTGACATCACTAAAGATATCCACATATGGCAAGCGAGCTCATCTCCCCTTGGATGAATCCAAGCCACAGAGATAAATTTTGCCCCATGATGTCACAAAGTAAGATAAATTCACATCAACATCAAATCCACCAGCATGTGAAAACATCTGTGAGTCACCTGAACGAAAGTTTCATTTTTGAAGGAACGGTCAGGGTAAAGGTCAGGTAAACAGTACTATAAGGAAAAACAAACGAGTCGAGTTCCTTTTCAGTTACTGCAATTCGTTCATCCATTGCAGCTATCATAATGTGTTGTGGTGTTTTGTGTCCAGTAAAGTAAATTAATGAGTGAACTACAAAAGTCTGTGAAATTTTCTTTCTTCAGGAAAATAGCACGAAATAAAACTCTTCACATAGCTCTAAAAGGATGGAAACCGATTATTATTTTAGGAGACATTGTAATATATTTATCCAGGACCAATTGGGAAAAGTTACACAGGAAGTGGTCTGATATCCTTGGCTACTTGCAAAGAAGAGTTGACTACGAAATGGTTCTCGGTGACTGTTATATTCCAAGATGGGGAATTACTGCTCTATGATACAGGGGCTGGTGGATGTCAATTTTCTCTATTAGTTGTGAAGAAGCTGAGAGATTTTCACCAAATGACATTGATAATCATTTACTATTTTTGGGAACTGCACTACCAGAAATTTGTATCATGGAGAAAATTATCGCTAATCATCTAAATTCATCAATAGTAAACTTAGACCTTCAATATTTTATTCAATTCGATAGATTCTTTCTTTTGGGATATTTACGAACATTTTACAAAAACTACTTGTGTATATCTGGTGACAAAAGAATATACAGAAAGCTTAACGAGACATGGTGTCATTTCCAGACTGATGCATTATCAAATGTATGGAGCTGTACTTCCTTATTTTCTTTGTAAATACTATTTCAGCAAAATAAAATATGCATTTGTAAAACTTAAATGAACAAGGATGTGTGTTGTTGTGTTTTTCACACTGAAAGTATTACTGTTATTCAGTTTAGAATTTGTACTTTATGTACTTTATACCTTTATACGTTAATGCAATTTTGTTTAATTAATATAACAAAATCACTACTGTGAAATTAATACCAGGAATGCGGGGAAAAAAGTGAAGAAAACTGATATCCTGTAATTAATTATTTTAGAAAATTGTCAAATGCTACCTATTTGACATTGCTTGAGTTATCTGTAAACATTTTGTTCACATACTAGAAAATCCCACCTGTGAATTTGTTGATTTTTACAGAGAGACAGCAGATAATTTAACACAAAAACGTGACTTAAACTCTTAAAAAAGTTTGGTATAGAAAAAAGGTTTGTACTCTGCAGATAACACAAATACAAATTTTGGTTTTCCCCACACAAAGTAAGATGAAAACACATCAACAGCATATCCACCAGCATGTGAGTCATCTGTGCAAACATTTCATTTTTGAAGGAATGGTGAGGGGAAGGGTTAGGATAAATAGTACTCTAAGGGAAAACAATCGAGTCAAGTGACTTTTGACAAAAGGCAATCCTTCATCCACTGCAGCGATTGTATTGTGTTGTGGAGTTTTGCGTTTCCATAAAGTAAAAATAATGTGTCAGCCACAAAATTCTTTGAAAGTTTCTTTGTGTAAAGTTCTAATTGTTAAGAATTTTATAACAGAAAGTTAACATAAAATATAAGATCAGAGCTAATAATTAGTGAAATAATAATTACAATAAATAACTATTTATTTTTGGTGCCAAATAAAGTAATATAAGAAGAAGAATGAAGGAAAACGATTATGTAAAATCCACAGTGGGTGAAAAATACGAATTTTCAGTTATCATTGGGATAATTGATGTACAATTTCTTTTGAATAAGAGTTCAAATTTATTTCCTAAAGAAATTTGTATTTCTGATGGAATTAGTATAAGATATGCAGTGACAAAATCACCTTGTAGTTGGAAAGAATTGCCTGAAAGAGTTAAAAAACAGAATTCTTGGTTAATAAAATATAACCATCAGCCGAAGTGGGAAATTGTTTCACTAGCTTTGGACAAACTAAGAGAGTGGATGATAGAATCAACATGCAAATATGAAATATTGCTTGCCAAAGGAAGAGAAAAATCAAAAACATTAACGAGGATAATAGGGAGGCCTGTTCTTGATTTAAATGAAATTGGATATCCAAAACGTGAAAATATAATGTGTATTTTTAAATGCTTTTGGAAACATAATGAAAGATTCTGTGCTTATCATAATGCTCAAAAATACATGTATCGGTTTAAAAAAAATAAAAATGTAACCGTTAATTTTACTACAGTAACTAGTTCCCAAGAACAGAAATGAAAAAACTTTTGCACAAGAAATCATAGCCTATGACCACTAATGTTACAATAATAGTAAGGAACAAAAAATAGAATGCACTTTTCACTTTATTTAATTTCTGAATGTTAGATTTAAAAAAAGACAACATTGTAAATAATATTTCAGTCAAATAAAATATGTAAACTTAAATGAACAACTGGGTGTCATTGGTGTGTTATGCAAATTTAAGTAAGACCATATATATATATATATATATAATTTTTTAAGTCACAGTGAATTCATCTACAATTAATTTATTTCACCAGACTAGAAGAAAACACTCGTACCAAATACTAATGGCACGACTGTTAGAATTTGGTTATTTTACACAGAGACAGTAGACATTTTAACCCATGACGTTACTAAAGCTCTTAAAAAGTTTGGTATAGAACATAAAAGGTATCATACTGCACAGATAACATATATATAAATTTTGGGGAATGATAAGAGATGATAAAAAATAGACAGAAAACGTTTATGCTGTTTTCAAAAATAAAGAGAAAGTATATTTTCTTTTCTTTTCAAATATTTGTGCATGATAAAAGTTTAAAAACATGTGATTGGCAGTTGTAACTTTTTTTCAAAACTTGACAACACATACTATTCCATTAGGAGAATGAAAAAAAAAAGACAAATGTGATAGCTAATAATATAATTGTGTCTTTTTAAATGAATAAAGTACAAATGAATTAAATGGTGACAATATCTGTAGATGTCTCCAACAGACGAGTATATTTGTTCATCACTTTGGAATTATAGTACGACTGTCAGCATTTGGTGATTTAATATTCCAGCAATATAAAATATGCATTTGTAACTTAAATGAACAAAGATGTGTGTTGTTGTAGTGTTTTCCACAGTGGAACTTTACTCAGTTATTCTGATTACAACTTGATATATAAATCCATAACTTTATACCTTAATGCAATTAAAGTATAATTGCATTAATGTTTAGTTATTGTAAAAAAAGTGGGGAAACTGATATTCTGTAATACATTATTTTAGAAAATTGAAATTGTCTAATGCTACCTATTGGCCTTGTTTGAGTATCTGTAAACATCTCGTTCACATACTCAAACACCGAATTGATAATCTCTAATAGAATGCTGGTGTCATAAGAACACAAAAGGACCATGCAAAACATCAAAAGGGAGGATATGACTCATGAAAAGACAAGTTCTAAATGAATGAAAATTTGTAACTGGAAGTTAACATAAACTCTAATACCCGAGCTAATATTCACTGAAATAATAATAACAAACAACTATTTATTTATGCTGGCAAAAGAAGTAACGTAAGAAATATGTCGAAAAGAAATTAAAATATACAGTGGTGGGATAATTTTAGTACAGTAACAAATTCCCACGATCAGGAATGAAAAAGTTCGCATATGTGTCCCAGTGAAGGAAATCACGTGAAGCCACGTACACACCCGTGGGAACATATGAAACCCTGGGAAATGTTAACGAAGAGTTAGGCACAACAAAATGCGAGCAGAAGAGTCTTTTTCACTTTATTTAATTTCTGTATGTTAGATTCAGTAAATACAATTTGTAAATAATATTTCAGTCAAATAAAAGGTAGAATAGAAATTAACAAAATATATTACAGAGCTAATATTCATTTGGTGTCCCAATCAACCACACACTAATGTGTGTGGTTGATTGGGACACCAGCATATAATTAATTATTCAGAAATGTCTAAAGGCTGCCACCACCTCTTCACTCTAAACTAAAATTCCCATGCTCAATAACTTTCAGAAAAAACGTACTTAAATGAACAAATGATGTCGTTGATGTGTTATACAATTTAAATAAGATCACTTTTTTTTTGGAAATCACTGTGAATTCACACACAATTTATTTATTCATTTATTGATCTTTAAGATCTTAAATTATAGACAAATCAACCAGAAAATGCCAAACACATAACGTCGCGATTCCTTATCTCTAAACTCACCCACAATGCTCTTACGAACCTAACACACCACATGATGGCGACAGAAGGTGCCCCCCCCCAGCAAAATTCCAAACATTCCAAACTCTATCTTATCACTATCCATCACGCATAATACCATACGCAAACCAGTTACTTACATCCATGCAACAGCACACATGTATGACACTGACGTCGCTTCCCCCATTCGCCCTACCCCTATTTTGTTCATAGCGTCCCACCAATCACGACACGAATCCTTATCCACTAATATATCTTCCTTTTGCATTCAAAACAATAATGTCACTTGTTTACAACTAACAAATTACGTCACTTATCTACATCTGATAACAACACACATCCAGGACACGGACGTCGCTTCCCCCATTCACCCTACCCCTATTTTTGTTCATACTGCCCCACCAATCACGACACGAATCCTTATCTCCAACCATCACCCACAATTCCATACGCTAACAAAACAGTGTGACGCCACACACACACAGATGTTCCCTAGAAAAATTCCAAACATTCCAAACTCATGACGTCATCCTCTGAACAACCAATCACGTCACGACTCCTTATCTTGATCTTGTCACTATTGCCTGCCATACTACTGGCCGGTTTTATCATTAGGCGAACTTAGGCAATTGCCTATGGGCACTAAGACTTTGGGGCGCCAGAATTTGCTACATAGTTCGGGGGAAAATTACAACCTTCAAAAAAATTAGTAAAACCTGATTAATAATAAAAAACTGAAATAAGTCAAGCCTTCCTGGTGCTCGCTGATGATCCTACATTATTTTCACCTTTCTCTATTTCTTCCACTCCCTTGCTCTCTGTATACTTAACCTCAAGTGCAGAGATTTTTTCTCCTTGTGGCATCTGCCCCAAGATGAGGGGGGAAGTTCCGAGGTATCCCTCAAACTAACAATCAGTGGTTGCGACTAACCGACTGTTGTCACTTTTTATCTTCATTCCCTATAGACTTAATTCAGTTGATTTTTAGATTAAGCCCTGTTTTTGCAAGTTCTCTGAAGTCTAAGAAGTTGGGGATTACGTCATTCATTTTTTTTACAGAATCGTCTTGTTAATTCAGTTCAGTTTATTCTAAATCAATATAAGAATGCCGTGGGAAACAAGATCTCTGATTGGTCTTTCTCTTCGCTCCCTTTACTTGTCATCATCCCCACTCCTGCATTATTCTACTGATTTCAGATTAGTTCGGACAAGCTTTTTCGTAGATAACAGTTGAGTTTGATGGCTAATAGTTTTGGTACTTATGTATCTCACATTCTTACAGCGGCTGAAGAAGGTTTGTGGCCAAAATAGCCAGTGTTCTCCATAGAGCAGTATTTCTGTAATACCTGTCTATTCATTTCGTATCATTTAAACATTACTAAAATCAGTAACATTTCCGAGATTAAAGTGATAGTTAATGTGAATTAAGTGGAAATACCATGAACTAAGAAGCAAGTAGTCTTCTTAAAACTTTAAGGAAGTTCAAATTTATAGCATCCTTAGTAATGTGGTATAATATACTTTTTGAAATAAACTTTACAAGTAAACAACTTCAGAATACAAGCCTTGATATAAATGATGCCATAAATTCTATTTTGAAACAGAATTTCTTAATGAAAATCCGAAATAAGCGAATTTGAAAAGACGTTAACAGATGCAGAAAAAAATCGCTAAGGTCTTAGGTATAACGCCTAATTTTGAACAAGAAACAGTTTGACTTAGGAAAAAAAAAAAAAAAAAATATTGGTGTATGAAGCAGAGGATGAATTCATAACAGATTTTAAACATAAATTTAATGTAGATTTTTATTTTTCAATTATTGATACCACAATTGGTATCGATATGTTGATGAAAAATTCAAGCATATGTCTACAATTAACGAATAGTTTGGTTTTCTTTTAAATATATATGAATTTCAAAAAATTACTTCAGCAGAACTGCTTAAAAATGTTTGATATTGGAAAATTATTTAACACATGATAATTCTAGAGATATTGACAGAACAGATTTATGTAGTGAATCAAAAATAATAGCAAGGCGAAGTCCAGAAAATACTTCCTCATTAGATATCCTGTCATGCATATGCAAAAATAATTTAGAAAACAGTGTTCAAATGTGTTTATTGCTCAGAGAATTTTTTCGACTTTGCCAGTATCGGTAGCAAGTTCAGAAAGGAGTTTCTCGAAATTAAAACTTACAAAAACTTACACTCGAGATGGCTCAGGAACAACTCACTGGTCTAGCAATAATATCTATAGAACATGAAATTGCATCTACAATCAATATAGACGACTTAATTCAAAACTTTGCCAAATCCAAAGCCCGAAAGATTAATTTTTCATAATTTTTGTATTTAAGATGTAGTAATTTTTTTGCTATACAAATATTAGAAGTAACCATGTATGTATACAAATGTATTGGTTTTGATTAATAACTTTTTTTTTAATGTTCATAATGATATTATTTTTATAAATATCCACATGTGTAGGTGTACGTGTGTTTGTGTGAGTATGAAAAAATATATAGAGAGAGACAATGTATAATGGACGCCTAAATTTTCTTTGCCGAGGGACATCAATTATTCTCGGATCTGCCCTCTATGTACATAATATGGTCATTCATATGAATAATATATAAATATGTTTAATATCAATAATGTTTTTAAACGGTAATAACAGCCAGCAAAGGTGGTCGATTGGTAGACCCTCTGCTATTAATCGTTCGCAAAAGCTTAATCAAGTATGAGCGCGGTTAGTAGTTGGAAGGGGATCAATCATTTGATAGTGTTGGCACACTCTCCCTAGATGAGTCTTTGGACTCCCTGGAGGTGTCACCTTTTTTTTTTTTAATAATAATAATATATTTATTGATATATTGAAATATTGATACCCTTTGGTATTAATTTGGTCTAGCTACTCACTGATGAAGCCTCAAAAAAGGCTGAAACCGGTCTGGGTAGTGACCTCCCTCCATAATTTAATAACAGCATACATTTCCTAGGAAATGTGTTTTTACATTATGGAAAATACCTAAGAATAGCGATCAGAACTTTACCGCCTTTGCTGCGAGTCGTCCGGTATTGTACTACGTATAGTTCTCCCACCGTTTGTAGGTTCCTGCTTCGCGTCTTTCCAAGAATAGTCGATTCATGCTGAAGGGGAAAAGAAATGAAGGACGTCCGAATTGGTCGCCAACACGCGAAATCACGTGCTTTATAGGTAAAATTTTCCAACTGTTATACAAGCAACATAGTTAACTACAATAATCATAAAAGAGAAGTTAATTTTCCGACCGGTAATAATAAACAACTCATCCCACAATACGGACTGATTACCCTATAGAATGGACTCTCCTTTTTCTGAGATGCGCAGAAGTGTCGAGGGGTCTCTAATCGGTGGACGAACTATACTAGGGTCACTTGCATTAGCTCACACTAGTGATCGCCGATACTTCATAGTTTACTATATTCAGCATGAAACTCTCTAATTCCAATCTTTGAGTTTCTTATTCGGTTTTAAAACAATGTGGGATTTAATATCCCCTTAATTTAAATAATATTTATTGATTGCTAAAATATTTATACATACAATAAACATCTTGTGTGACATTGCACCTTATAATTTTACAGAGTTCAGCACTAAGTGCTGGAATTCCTACATTGGATTTCAATTAAAAAATTTTTAGTAATACTTTTTTTTGCCTTTATATTATGTATTTACAACACATGTTCTTCTAATATTAACAATGAAGATTATACAGAATTTTTTTTGTATAATTTTTTATTTTATTTTATTTTATTTTATTTTTATTTATTTTTATTTTTTTTAAGTTTGAGAAAGAGTGATTATTCATACAAATTTCTGCATTTGCTTATAAGGATTACTTGTAGATGAGTGAGGCAAGTTAATCCCACCTACTTCGAAGCTTGGGTTAGCTTTTATGAAGAGAGTGGGATTTAGCCTTCACTATTTGTGTTGTTGCTACTGTTTATGTATGGGATGTAGAAATTGAATGCTAGTGATTTATGATGTGCATGTTAGTGTTAATGGAATCTTAACTTTGTTGGTATATTTTCCAGGGTTCGTTTTTTAATGTTCTGTAATTATCTACGTGTTTTAACTTTCTTGGTAGGTTGTTGAGTTACGTGGGTATCTGATGTGATCTCACAAAGAACCGTATGAGTTGTTGAAGGGTGTGGGGATGTAGAGAGTTGTTGTAGGTCGTGTTATACGATATGTGTCTGTTGTTTCGGTAGGTGATGTTGAAATAATTCCTTGTTAATGTCATGTAGTGTTTCAGGTTTTTAATGCTCAGAATTCAGTGTATCGCCATGTGCTTGTCGGATATTGGTTGTTGCGTGTAAGGTGTCCAGATCACTGTTGACACGATTTTCCTGTGTAGTGTTTCTAATTTTGTTAGGTGGCTGTTTGATGTATTTGCATAGACTGTTATTCCATATCTGAGTAGCGATTCGCAGATACCGTGATATAGGAGTTTTTTTTTTATGTTGGGTGGAATAATATCTTTAACTTGGAAGAGTTTTGCTGCGATGATCCGGAGGTTGGTGTGTAGGTATTCTATATGTTTTGTCCATTTAAGGTGGGAATCTATATAGAGACTGAGGTATTTTGCTTGTGTTACAGGTTTGATTTCGGAACATTGGCAGGTATTTTTGCTGTTAATGCAGCAGTATGTGTGACAATGTATCGATAGTGATGCAGGGCGTATGATTCTTGGGTTGTGTATTATCAACATCTGCGTTTTGGTGCCGTTGATTAGAATTGCGTTTTGGTGGAAGTATTTTGTGATTTCGTTTAGGTCTTGTTGTGCTTTGCAGAGAGCTGTGTTAATGTCTGTGTGGATTGCTAGTAGTGCACTGTCATCTGCATATTGAAATATTTGACTTCTTATGGATATGTTATGAACATCGTTAATGTATATGTTGAATAGAGTGGGTGATAATATGGCACCTTGAGGTACACCCTGTTTTACTTGTGTACTCCGACTGTGACATGTACCTATTTTTGTTACTTGTGTTCTGTTTGAGAGGTAGTTCTTGAACCATGTATGCAGTGTTCCTCTTATACCTATTGAGTATAGTTTGGTGAGTAGTACGTCATGTTCAAGTGTGTCAAATGCTTTGGTTAGGTCCAGCAGTATAAGGACGGCGTACTTGTTTTTGTCGAGAGCTTTGTTTACTGTGTCGGCGATGTCTTCTAATAAAGTAATGGTGCTTTTTGTTTTCTGAAAGCCGTATTGGTTTTGTGAGATGATGTTGTACTTCTGTAAATAGTTCTGTAGTCTGGTGTGTGTTATTTTTTCTAGAATTTTTGAGATGACTGGTAGTGTAGCTGTAGTTCTGAGTATCGTTTCTTTTGCCGTGTTTGTATATTGGCGTAATTACTGCAGTTTTTAGTTGTTGTGGAATAATGCCTGTGTCGAATATTATGTTCACGAGTTTCAAAAGTATTGGATTTATTTGTTCAAAATGTGTTATAAGGTCTGTGAGTCTTATTTTGTCTATTCCTGGAGTGGTCTTGGTTTTAGTTGTAGGATTGCTTCTTTCAGTTCCTGTTTTATTATGGGTGGAAAATACATCGTTTGTTGTTGACTTTGTGTCGGTAGTTATTGTTGATCGTTGGTAGTTTGTCTTTTTTGAGTTGTGTAATGTTCTTTGTGAAAGCATGGCTGAATGAGTCTGCTAGTTCTTCTTGGTTTGTGTCCTGACCGAAGCTTTTTTTGCAATAAAATCTTGTGCTGAAGTTTTCTTTTTTCGGGTTACTAATTCGTAGAGTGTAGCCTATGTTTGCTTAATGTTATTGTTATATTCCATGAATTTTTAGAAGTAATCGTCTTTTTGCCCTACGAATTTTTGTTGTTAGCTGATTTCTTGTGTTTTTGTATAAGGTTTTAAATGTGTGTTACTGGGTGACTTTTTAAGTTTTTTCCATAGATTTTCTTTTTCAGTAATAGTATTTAGTATGTCGTCATTTATCCATGGATTGTTGTCTGTTTTTCGCTGCGTTTGTGAATTTTTTGTAGCTTTTTTGTATATTTCTGTGAACTTTAGTTGAAAATTCTCGTATAATGTTAAAGGATCGTTTATTTTAAGTAGGGAATTCCAGTCTGTATTTTTTACTTGGTTATCGACAATGCTCTTTAGTATGATCGAGTTTTGTCGACTTTTGTGGTGGTGGGAGGAGGGTAGGAAACGTAATAAAATGAAGTTGAGACAAAGTAGTGATTGGCAATTTTTATGTTAATTACTGATAATGTATATGTATGGATGGGAGCCCGTATGTTGATATGATCAATGCATGATTGTGGTAGTGAGTTATTGAGTATTGTTGGGGAGTTAATGGTAGGGTTTGTGTTGTACTGACTTAGTATATCAAGATATGTGTTAGTGGTTGAAGAAACGTGGTAAAGAGTATTTATGTTAATGTCTCCTATTAAGATGAGTCTGTGTGTTGTACGCGGTTCAATGCCGCTTAGCCATGTTTCTAACTCGTGAAGAAAATTGAGTGGATTATTATCTGGGGTTCTGTATATTGTGTTTATTGTATATTTGATACTATTGTGGTTATTTGTGAGTTCCAAAATTAGTGTTTCCGCATGTTCGAAGTGAGTTTATTTTTCTGTTACATTGTATTTTTCTTTGATAAATGCTACAGTGCCACCTCCTCTTTTGTTTGGTCTACATAAGTTGTAGGTTTGATAATTATTTATGTTGTATGCGTAAATTTCTGTGTCGTTTATTGCGACTTCGGTCAGTATTAGCGCATCTATGTTTAACATTTGATATCAAAATTGGAGATGATATCAAAATTGGAGATGTTAATGTCAGCTCTTTGCTTTATGCGGATGATGTTATACTTCTAAATAAATCCGCTACAAGTCTGCAAGATTCACTGACTAAATTGAATAGCTGTTGTAATAGATATGGTATGAAGGTCAGCAATAAAAAGACAAAGACAATGAAAATAGGCAGAATCATTGAAAATGTCAACTGTGTTGTGAATGGAGAACCTGTGGAACAAGTAAAACATTTCAGCTACTTAGGCACAATTTTTACTGAAGATGGTAAACTAAATATAGAAATAGACAACAGAATCAGCAAAGCTGGTATCGTGGGAAGTCAATTGAATAAATTCATATGGAATAAGAAAGAAATTAGTCGGAACACTAAATTAGCTGTATACAAGACTGTGTTCAAACCAATTTTAACTTATGGATCTGAGAGCTGGGTCAGAAGTAAAACATTTGACCAAAGACTAGAGACCGCAGATATGAGAGTCCTGAGAAAGATTAGAGGCGTGAACAGATGGCATCAATGGCAATATCATATTAAAAATGAGGATATTAGAAAAGAACTTGACATTGTCAGCATCCAGGAATGCGTTAGCAGAGCTAATCTCAGATGGTATGGTCACTTAAATAGAATGGGAGAGGAAAGATTAGCAAAACAAGTGTTCTCTGCCAGGTTGGCAGGAAAACGACCCAGAGGAAGACCAAGATATAGGTGGATTGATACGGTACAAAGTGCCTTAGACGATAGAAATATAAGATCTGATAATGTTGGAGTCTTGACAAGTAACAGACTGATTTGGAGGAAAATTGTAGATAGGAAGTTAGTAATGAATGTAATTTTTTCATGTAGTACTGTCATATCCTGTACACCCCTTGAGGGTACATGGCAGGAATTTGATGATGATGATGATGTTTATCATGGTATAATTGAGCCGTGTTATCAATGTAAGCCAGAGCTTTTTTATACTTCTTATGTTTGTGTGTATGATAGTGAAGTTGGTGTTGGTGGAAATGTTATCTGACCATTTCTTCAAAGAGTCAAAGACCTTGAAGTTTATGTTGTCTGACTGGATATGTTCGCCTATGTTTGAGATCTCCATTATATAGTTTTTAAATGAGTTCTAATCTTATTCTTAAGGATATAAAGAGTTAGTGTTTTAGTGTGGTAGGCTGTGTAAGTGGGATTCACTTGTAATTATGTATACTCGAGTGTTTTCATTGTTTCTCAAAAATATCTGGGAATTCTTTGTCCACAGGAACTTGTAGTTTTTCTCTGTTTTTTGTCTTCATTGCCTGGTATAGAAGATTTTTGAAGTATGGAGTCCAGTGTTCCGTTATATAGATTGGTGTTGGGAGTTAAGATCGTTGTTGTCGGCCTTGTTTTCTTGCTTGCTGTAAGAATGGAGTCTCTCAGATTTCTGTTGGTAAAACGAGCGATGATTGGTGGCGGTCTCTCTTTATTTTTTATGGGCCTCGGTTGATATAAGTGATATCTGTGGTTGCGATTTGAATTCCAATTTTGCTGCCGATCAGTTGCATTATGTTGGTTAAGTCTTCTGTATTTTATTTCGTTATTCCCTCAATTTGAAGTTCTTTTTTTCTTTCTTTTTGTAGCATGTGTTCCATTTGACACTTGAGTGTGTTTACTTCTTTCCGCAATTCTTGATTTTAGCGTTGGAGTGTTTCTTGCGTTTCTATCGCTACCGTTAATTTCGTCTTTATTTCTCGCACGGTTCCTAACATTTCTTCAGAGATCTCGTAATTGAACTGTATGTAATGTTCATACTGCTCGATTTTTTGTTAATTTTATCCATGTGTGCATTTAATAAGGCTTTCACCATGAGTTTAAATGAATCAAAGTTATCTATAATTTTAGGATTCGGAAGCGGCTTACCTTGATGTGCGTCGTTACTTTTTTTTGGTGTCTGGTCTTTGTTCTTCGTTTTCGCACGGCACTGTTGACATCGCCATTCGGTCCGTTTCACAGCCCGTCCCCTTCATCGCTTAATGGCTTATTGCATTTGTTACAGCTCATTTTGTTAGAATTTTACTGTCTCCGTGACCTTTAGCCTTTCTTCCCGTTAGCGACTATAGTGCGACTTTTAAAATGGCGACGTCCTTTGTTCTTCGTTGGCTGGTGACTGCAGTACACTCTCTATGAACTTCCAACACTGAAAATTTGAATTATACTTATCCGATTTTGGTAATTTGAACGTCCCCGTCTTCAGCGTGACTAGTAGAATTAAATAGTAGCACACCCAATAATAATAATAATTTCGTTTATCATCATACAGGGTATTTACATATATACAAAATGTAGAATACAGTGATTTTTTTAATATAAATATACTTTTTTTTTCAGTATCAATATCATAGCTTATTTTTATACAGCCTATATACATATACACAATTATTAATAATAATAATAATAATTGTTTCTTTGGGAGGCATTTCTGATTTCTTCCTCAAAGCTTTGCAGAGCTTATCTGAGGAAGATAATAGATGGCGGTGGTTTCGTGGTTATATTTCTATACCAGTCACAAGCCAAGTGTTGATTTTACTGTTTGTTGGTACGTGCTTGGAAGACTTTAACTGCTATTACACAGTTAAAGTCTTCCACGCCTACTTGCAAACTTTTTTTTGCAAGTAGGGTTGGATTTGGACACGGTGTGTTTGTTTGTGTCCTTGTAGTGGTGTTTTTTGAGAGGGGTTTGTCATACGTTTTTTTTGTGTGTGTATGTGTATGAGGGAGAGAGAGAAAAACAGGAATTTCTCTAATTTTCATTCTCGCTATAATATTTATATAGCGCCTCTTTCAGCTCTCTGCATGTCCCTAGGTTTCGGTCGTCAAACGGCAGTTTGTTTATCATGTCAGGTACATAGAAGTTTCGGTTGGCTTTTCCGTGGTGATTGTTGTACTTATATGTTATGTAGTTTGTTGACTGTGGTCTTGTTATCTGATATGTTGTTCTGGTTACTCTATACGTTGGACTGAAGTAAAGTTTTAACATGACTGTGTAGTGGCATAAGTGTTTCACCTTAAATATTTTGTGTTCTGTCCGTGCTGCCTGCATAAGTGTGAGTTGTTCCCAAAATATCAGTTTTACCACTTTATCTTGCAATCATTGTAACCTGTTAAGTCTGTAGTGTGCGCAGAATGCATATGATGTGATTGCGTATCTTAAAATGTTTTCACATAATGATTTATAGACTAGTATTTTTATGTGTGTCAGGGCAATGTCTTTTAATCGGTATAGTTTGCTTGCTATTATTCTAAGCTTGGTGTGTAGGTAGTTTGTATGGCTATTCCAACTTTGATCATCATCGAAGTGAAGTCCGAGATAGCGTGTTGTTTTCACCTGTGTGAAGGCTGTTTTAGGTTCAGTGCTTTGTGTATAGGAGAATGAATGTCGGATAGTGAGATATTTAGTTTCTATGGGCAGGGTTTGGGGAGGATTTGAATATCATTAGCTTTGTTTTTCTAGGGTTTATATATATATTCCGTTTTCGGTTAACCAGTTAGATTTGATCGATGTCGTCTTGCATAATTGTGTAAGCGATATTTGCGTTGTTGTGAATGAGTACTATGGCCGTGTCGTCTGCTAACTGGAGGATTTTACTTTTTAGGGGGAGATGGCTTATGTCGTGTGTGTGTGTGTGTGTGTATATGTTAATTAGAATGGTAGATAGGACAGCTCCTTGCGGTACTCCACAGGTTACCGGTACCTCTTTGCTGTACGCTGATAATAATAATAATAATTGCCCTCTTCTGTTTCTAAATGAAAAAGTGTTTCCATACAACATATTTTGTTAGCTTTACTGGTGATTCGCTAACATTTATAGCACCAGGTGAGCTAGTATTGTTACGTAACAATTATTCGCTTGCTTACAACCTGACCTAATAGTTGGTTCGCTGTATAATACTAAAAGTAACTATATAAATACTGAACAATATCTGCATAAACCTTTTGTTTGTTTTTTGTAATAGTTCAAATCTCACTTAGAGACAAAAGCTAAAGCGGCTTAAATCACATGGTTATTTTGGCGTAAAACAATCCGGAAATCTCTGCTTTACAGAACAATCACGTGATTTAAGCAGCTTTAGCATATGTGGATACTTTCTAAATATAGCCTGTTTGGATATCTATCGAGGATGTCTCCTGAACATCCTCAACAGATGTCCATGTGTAAAAATTATTCAGGAATAATTTTTGAATTGTTCGAAAATTGTTAATGTCTGTATTCAGTACTAAAAATGTATTCTACATTTTCTGCTTATTTTTACAATTTTTTATTGCTGATTATCGCAGCAATTATTTAATTTATTTAAGGAATCTGCGCCCTTTTAACGTTTTATATAGAAGCGTAATTTGGCATCACCTACATAACTTGAAGAGATTAATATCTTCGATTTTGATATCATCTTGTTTTATTCAGATTGCTTCCCCTTATTTTGATGCAACTTTCCTTTATTAGGTGATGGATATAGGGTGATCAAGAACAGTAAGGATAGCATGCATCGTTGTCTTGCAACTTATTTTACACCATTTCCCTTGGATATCGATCTGTATAATCTCCCATTACCCCACAAGGGTTCTAAGCGTCTTATCATATGCATTTTCCAAAAGTTGCTTAAATACTGATGCATGTAATATTACAATTTCTCGATTATTTCTCTTCAAGTAAGAAAATAAAATCTTATACTGCCAGTATTCCCCCTCCCAAGTTTTTCTCTCACAATTCTTCTTAACCTGCTCTTAAGTATGCTTGCATAAATCTTACTTGGAACACTGGCTAGAGAAATTCCTCTCGCATTCAGTTTGTTGTTTTCCTTTTTACAGATACGTTTGACCAGACCTGAATGATGCAGTGCGACCACTTTTAAACCTTTATATTATTGGCGTATTTCTAGTCAAAAAAATATATTTCCAGCTGTTACACATTTGAGAATTCGAACAACGTTTTCCGCATCAAGCACCCGCTCAACCACGAAGAATATCCTCGATATTTTCTCAGCTTTATTTTTAGTTTTAATTCATAGTTTCATCTTTCATCCTTTGGTTCTTCTTTCTTCCATTTCTTCAAGAACTTTCAGAATCTCTACTCTTCTGATAGCCACAGAAAACCAAGTTTTCTGTGGCTTTTTCTTCTTGTACTGTTTCTTACATTTTCTCTATATTTTCTAAGAGTACATGCTGATTTATTTACCAGAAACATGTCTTCAGTCCACCACGAAGTTCAGAATTTTTTTTCATGTTGCGTATAAATAATGTTTCATGGACATACATAAAATACAATACATATTTTTTGCAAAATAAAAACAAATATAAAAACTGAAGAAAATCAGAGTTGCAATAAAACATCATGCGTACGTTATTTTGTTCTGCGTATAGACTAAATTTACAGACATAATATTCATTTCATAGGTTGTTGCTTTTGTGTATTCTAAACGAGCAAAACCAATCACTTTGTGTACGAAATATGACTGAGACGCGCTTTGATTATAAAAGTAGAAATAACCGTGTGAGAAAGGAGCTGCAATAATATTTTAAACGTTATGAATTGTAACCTCCGAAGAAGGATAACAGTGCCCTCCCCCCTCTCAGTCTTCCTTGTCGCATCTTTGAAATAGATGCATGAGCAAAGACAGATAACAACCTTGAAGTTCTGTACTAACGTTGCTGAGGAGACTGGGATTTCTGTGTATGTTAGACTCGTCGAAGCTCGAAACAATTGTTTGATCATCACTGGAAATGTTTTTAGTCTTTAGCATTGTGTTTGTTTATATTGATTACATTGGGCAAACTGAAAAGCCTTTTCATTGTTGAGATCGATATTAAAACACGTGCTTAGTTTTATTTAATATTGTAACCGTGAACTTGTTCTCACACATGACACGAGCCTCGTGAGTTGTTTCACTAAGTGTGAAGTGTTCGATCGATTTCATTGCGAATAACTGAAATAACTACGAAGCATAAGATCGCTAACAGCGTTGGCCTGTCGTAACAGAAGCAGTAGTTTGATCTGAAAATGAAATCTTTAGATTAAAACAACAATTAAAACTTCTCAGTCAATTCCTGCACTGTGTAATCCTATGCCTCATAATTATTTCTGTTGAATTTATTCTCCTCCCCATTTATTTTTCGGAACGTTAGAATTTTCTCTTCTAGTTTTAATGCTTCGAAATCGGGTAAGACTTTTATTTTTATTTTTAATTTTTTACAGAAAAGAAAACTTTCTTTGGTAAATCTTTAAAATAATGAGATGAAAGCTTTAAAGCACAGCCATCACATGAACAACAATAAAAATGTTCCACAAACGATGCTCTGTTTTCTCACAGAAAACAGTTACTTCCTTCCCCGAAATACTATAGTGCAGTTATCAGTAATAACACCCTTTAATCGGAAAGACTAAGGTTTTAACCGATTTTATTGTACGAGAGGAATATAAGCAGGGAGTCACTCTGCTCCACACAGCTAACCGTTTTCCACTACACACGATACGATTGTGTGTAGTGGAAAGTGTTTTTTTTTTGGTCTGTAATTGAATGATTTTAATATGTTACTGCAAATGAAGTCATTTAACTCTTTCCATGATTATCCCCTTTACTCCCTAAAAAAAAATTCATTCTTATTACAGAAAAATAGAACTAAAAAAGAGATTCTCCTTTGCCAATCAGATTTAATTTTGCTTCTTTTACGATTGCTTATTCCTGCTTCTATTCTATTTTACATACGCAAGAAATTACTGCAGGGGAGTCCTTGTTACAAGGGGATTGGGCAAATGTAAGGGTTGGGTTCAGATTTGTCATTACATTGATGTCATTACATTGACGAAAGAAAGTGGTTAACACGAGACGTGTTAAGGCTTAACACTTTCATTGCCAAGCTGAAAATTGGAATTTCGTGTGGTGGCCACATTTTTTTTTTTTATTTATTGAGTTAGCGACGTCAACGCGATAACGCGTGATCGGCCGTTTGGTGAGAACTCGCACCGCGCGATATCGCGTGATTGGCAATGAACGTGTTAAAGAGCTCTTGTCGGTTTATCCTCTTACTCTGCTTTACCTCGAAACGCACGCACACACATAAACAAAAACGTAGTTTTTGTATTCTATGCTGTTTTCTGGTACTGAATTGTTATTATTATCTTTTTTACACATCCAGTTGTTTTTCATTTCGACAATGATTATTTACACGCAGTCGTGTGTTTCAATAGCCAAATCCAAAGTTAAAATTGTGTAGTAGACATCAACAATCAACTTCATTTAACGAAAAATGAAGAAAAAGAAAAATTTCAACAATTCAAGTGGATTTCGTTGTTTGTTTTTAGTGCAAATTCGTAGTATGAGAGGAATACATCACTATATCAGAAAGAACTTTATTTTGTTACTTCAAACTGTTTTTTTTTTTTTTTGAGTTACTTATTTATAATATTAACGACGTAATACATCTTACGAGCGAATTCAATCTGATATAGAGATTTCCCTTGTCACATTGGAAATTATGGAAAACTAAATTTATCGCGGGATGTTAATTTGCACTGGTGTGTCTGATGACATTTTCGACAAGTCGTAACTTGTCATCGTTGTGCCTTTGATTCGGTGCATAAAGTATTTGAAAAATCTCACACACTCAAAGACAACTCAACTGCCAGCAAATAGCGGGAGTTCCTCAATGTTTTTTATTTTTTTTTTTCACCTCCGAGCTCCTGTGCATCACAATATGTCGCAGGTTAAAAGAGCCTTTCAAACATTGCATGTGTGTTGCATAAAAAACTGGATGTTTTTCCCCAACGAAAAACATTCAGAGCAAAACTTTGTAATGCTAAAACATATTTAATATATGATAGTATTCATTATCACAACAATTGGAACTCATTATAATGCATTTCCAATTGTTGTGTCAATAAAAACAGAATTAAATGATAATGTAAAAAAAAGTCTCATCAAATGATCTTTAATATAGGATTAGTGTATTGTTTAGGATAACTATTGAATCTGGTTTAACAACAGAATCGGTTGTCTTTACGTATACACATTGCATCAAATGGTTGTTAAGATTTATTGGACTCTATAAATATTTACCAACAATGCAACTTGAAACTGGTCAGAGGAGATTTTTTTTGTCGAAATTTCTATTGTTTTTGAGAGAGAACTCTCCTGATATTGGTAATAAAGTTACATTATCGAGCTGAGTCCGTTGTGGTACTTCCATAAAAATCCGAAGAGAATGTCAAAAGATAAAATGAGGTTCATCAAATTCGACCATTTTTGTTTATGAATTCTGGACATACTGATTGTAATCAAAACTGAATCACACATATCTTCACATGAGCATCGCATATCCAAATTTTTTAATTTGGATATGCCATAATTTGTAAACATACTTCAGATTCTTTCTCTCTCTCTTTGTCATCGTAATACCGTTTCATAACTCATGAACGATCTCGTAATGCTCTAAAAATAAATATAAATTATTTGTTAGAAATTGAAGGTAAGTTAAAGTACAAGCAGCGAGATATCTTAGAAATGCATGGAATATTGCTGTTTTGTCGGTGTACTATCCACCGGAGAGCAGTTTATCACGGTGACGCTGGCGGGTGCATGCAGAAGCGAATAAAAAAAAAAGTATTGGTTGAATGGATGTTTTAATCTCGTGAAGCTCCGGAGATTCTGTAAGGAGCCATGTTTCCACGCTCGATGCGATCAGAATAAATGAATTTAATATCGTAGATTGAATTCCGGCTAAGCTTCGGTCTCTGGCGTTTTGTAAGGCGTTGATGCAAAAGGAGTGGCCTGCATTTCGTCAACTTTTTTTTACCTTCGCTGCTCTGTGGAAATCTTTCTGAAACACCAGATAGATGGAGTGATGCTGAAGTTACGTAGTGCGGTTTCCGTACATTGCCATACAGTTGCTTTTTTACTAAACAATTTTATGCTAGAATAAATGGAAAATCACATCATTCAATTTCATAAGTTTCAGTATGTTATAAATGAGCTAGTTGGGGTGGTTCTCATCATTAAGGATAATGAAGAGTCGTTGCAAAACAACTAAACTTGTAAGAAACTTGTAAGTGATCTAAAAAAAAACTTTTTTTAGATCACTTTAATATTTATTGGTACTATTTTTATTCTTTATAATATTGCTAATCATTAAGGATGTATTGGTAGTTAAACAAATTAAAAACGCCAGATTTTTCACCAAATTCACAAATAGGCGAAATACGACAAAAAATAATTGTCTTCTTCAGTACGGTTTATCTTTAATCGAAATTTTTAAAAAAATGTGTTTGTTTATCCAGCTTGTGATTACGTCGCTGCAGCCGTTTGTTTTTGCTAAGATGCTGCACTCTTTTCAATAATAATTTATATTGTCGATAGTGAATCAGAATTTGTATAATATTTGTTAAATAAATTAAAGTAACTGCCATAAGCCAACTTACATCATATTGATTCAGCTACTCCTGCACAATCTCGAGCTAGTCTGTCTTGAGATTTTGCTTAAAATATTACTTAGAATTGAGATTATGCTGAAGTACTTGGTTACGAAATATTTAATATCATAGTTACAATTATGATTTTTTTTTCTGCATTGTTAAGTGGTGCGTTTCTGGCTCCATCGAGGACTGCAATAAAAATGTTCTAATGCAGTTGCGGCAGAAGTTTGGTGAATTTCCAATTAGATTCTGATATTGAAGTCGTGAAATTCCGAAGGAGACAACTCTTGTTCAGGAAGAATCAATTATTTTAAGCCTTTTTTTTTCTTCTTCATAGAGGGCACTGCTTGTATTTAGATGAAGGATGATGAACAAAACTTACGGAGGAAAGTTAGGGTGCCTGTTTTACTCAGAAACAGAAAAAAATGGACTTAATTTTTCTATAAAAGGAAATACTCTGTAGAGCTCTTCTTTCTGGTGCTACCAGAATTGCTGTTTATGGCGATTTTGATCATCAGAATTTCAACGTAAGCTGACTTGAGGGTTAAGCAGTATTCTGCTTTCAATATCAATGTCAGTATTCCTCAGAATTGATAATCAGGAACATCAAATTAAATATTTTGATTATTATTACAATCATCACTTTATAAAATTATTTGTTCAACGGATATATTCTAAAATTTTGTTTTTTTCGTTACATTTTGGAACCATTCGAAATTTTTATTTCTGAATAAAGAGATATGAATAGATTTTACGAAGATGAAAATGAATCGTTTCTACTACTCATTCTAAGTGGTGTACAAATTGTTCTTGTAACGTAAGGGATTACTTCGTCCCCACACATTCTTTTTATGTTTATTATTATTATTACTCGAAATCCCGGCATTGCTTTCTACTTATTCAAAGCAGATCTTGGAATAATATTCCTTAAATTTGTACACAAGACTTGCTTGAAATTTATGATCAACATAATCATAAACGTTCAACGAGATAGGGTTTCTCCTACTCACATTAGTTTAAACGCATCAAGAGGATTTTCTGGTGTGCATCGCTCATACAGGATTTAAATTTAGGGTATAAAATTCATTGATACATTCAAGTAACTGAAGTATTAATAATTTACAGCAAATCAAGATGTTTATAATTATCAGGCATTGTTGATGGGCAATAAATGGATCAAAGATTATTACCTAAGCTACTGTGCGCACGCGCACACACCGATCAAAAAGGGAGGACACACGTTCTAGTAACTGCGCGCACATTTTGGGATTCAGCATTTCTAATTTATAGTCAATAAATTTCGAGCTTACTATAAAAAAGAATCATCATACTTGTCATTAGTTTAATTCAGTAATTTCTTCAGTGTTCCACTCCAATATTACTCTAACCCATTCCAACCTAATATCCACTATTTCTATATATGACTTAAAATGTATTAAGGATCCAATATTATTTCAAAGCCGAATATACGTGGAAACTTCGAAAGTTTCTTTTAAATACTCGTATTTACTATTTCTATATGATTGATGAACGCATGGCTGTTTCTTTGATAATTACCTTTAAATAGTTACTTTTAACCTGTACGTTGTAGACGAACTGATGTGACGTCAGCAACTTGCAGAGACATGTTTTATTATTATTATTATTTATTTTATTTTAACAGTGTCTACTTTCTAGACAATAAAACATAGTTTTTCTAGTTAATAAAACATAGTTTAACTGATATTGACTAAACTACTGAGACCACTTCAAACTTCCCACAAACAAGGTGGTCGTCTCACAGTAGGCAATGAAAATCATCCATCAACTAAAGATTTTCCTTAATGTTTATGCCACAGTGGAATTTGAACCACCAGACTGTTGGGCATGAAAAGCAGAGAAGAAATCTACTCGGTCTGCCCAGTCCCAAATATTTAAAGCAAATGAAAATGGCTGGAGAAATGTTAATGATTCCCAACACGTATTATGGTTAGCGGCGGCTTCATGGCTACGGATAATGGCAAAAGAAACTTCGTGGTTAATTGAATCCCCATAGTGGGGTTTGTTTTCCAGTAAGGTTTATGTACGACTTGATAAACGAGGTTGATGATTCATCCATCAGTATTTACTTTTTCGGAATGTCAGTAGACGTCCTGCGATGAGCAACAGACCCTATGGAGATATCAATAATAATATTTTTATTGATCTCAAAATATTTACATACTGTATATACAATAATCGTCGTAAGTGACATTCCAACATGTTATTTTACAAAGTACTGCAACTAAGTGCTGCGGATTATTGGTTTATTTTCTAAATTAGATTTCTATAAAAGCAAAGAAACAAACAAAAACAGTATTTTTTATTATTAAAATTATGATTATATATTATCCGTTTACAAAGCATATTGTAAAAATATTGTAAAAGCAAAATAGTTATCCCATTAAAAACTACAGTGCTCATAAAAGAAAAGTTAATTTTCCGACGTGTAATAATAAACAACTCATCCCCACAAGACGGATTGATTACCCTATTATCGGAATGGATTCTCCTTTTTCTGACATGCGCAGAAGTGTCGAAGGGTCAATCATCTGTGGGCGTACAGTACCATAAGGGTGTAGGGCAGGGGGAGTTCAATTATAATCGTAGATATCGACGCGTGGATAACGTACTATCTGAGAATTTCTAGGCTTCGGAAATTGAGTGGAATTAAAGATTTTTTTTCCTGTCACTGTTAGGGAATCATGCAAATATCCTACTTTAGTAAGAATTGAATTCGCCTTTAATGACAGTTCTTAGAATTATGGAAACAGCCTTAAATCTTTGGTTAGTAAAATTCTAGAAATATTGATTAGGAGGGAAGTTTACGCGAGGCAACAGGATGCATCATCAAGAATAAATAGAAAGAAATCATGAGGAGTATAAGAAACCAAACGGAGCCAGTTAGTGATAAAAGAAGTACGGATATAATTTGCTTAAGAGACACTTGAAGAAGTGGCGCTGTTATTGCTTGTTGTTTATATCAAGGTATCTAAGGATGAGGCAAGGGATTTTATGCCATTTGAACGTGTTTTCAAGATTGCTTACATGTTGAAACACGATCGCCGATCTACTCTGTTGAAAATTTAAAACAAAAAAGGCCTTGTGAGCGTTTCTTGTGTTCTAAATGATATTCGAACCCAAACGAAGGTCGCACATTCTACTCACCCCCCACCGATGCCCCAGCATTCCAAAATCGTTCAGGACAGAGAGTACAAATGTGGCATTAAATGTGGATTGCGTATGTATGCTTCTGACAAATATCCACCTTGTATTCCATCTCCTGCAGTTACGAATGTGCAAATTCAATAAAGAGAGAGAGAGATTTCGCTTATCTTACTTAAAAGATACCTGGATTTTTCTTAAATTAGGATAAATTGACTGAGAAAATTATGTTAATTTAAGTAGGGTTTTCGTTGCATTTTCGGCTACTTTTTTTTTCTTTTCAAATGATCTGATCACCATGGACAATTGCTATAAAGGTTTATTCTTGGACGATAAACAAGCCTGAATTACCGATGACAATTTGGCTAGTAAAAATCAATTTATCTTGTGTCAAAGACCTTTTTATTGGCATTGAGACAAGAACAGTCCATTGTCGTCTGTTGTCACTTTGGATCATCAAAAATTCGATGAATACATAATTCATTTCTTCCACAGCATTTAATTCTTTGTACGCATTTCTATGTTAATTGTGGTTCCAATGTGACAATTTAGTTCGTGGGGGCTCTTTTAAATAAAATATGAGGCTATTTTAAGAAAATAACGTTTTTAATATTAGAATTTTTTCATATGTGGATCCCACTTAGGAGGTTGTAGAACTTATATCGCTACCGTGTAGGCCCAGAAGTTCGTCTGTTTTTCGGGGGGGGGGGGGGGGATAATAGCGTTTTCGACTTCGCGAGAAACAGGCGAACAATATCATTATTTTTAAAAATTAGTCACAAAATGAAATCCTGATTATCACTAATTAATTACCGAAAATAACAAACACCAAGCTGATTACAACAGTAATACCACTTTGTCCTTTCAAGATTTTATTTCAGAACTATTTTTTGCTTTAACTGAGTTGTTTGGAAAGCATGACATCTGGTGCTATTTGCCATGTGCCGCTTACTGTCTGTTGTTTATGGATGATCTGTTATGTATTCAATTCCTGTTGGCAGACATGATGGCGATGCTGACGGCTCAATCAAGAAGAAAATCGTGTTAAAGAGTAAGCCTTTGAAAGAAGCCAAAATAGGCCGAGTTTATGCAAATATTGGGAATTTGTTATGTTTTAATAATTAGTTATTAACAATACATATTTACTTATGTCGAGGGACATTAAAATAATCGAATTATATTATTATTCATAAAATAATTGTTGGTTTAGATATACAGTAGTTCTGAGTGTCACATAACAGTGTTCAGAAATACATTAGACAACAATGAAATACAATCTGCGATTGTTCGCTATAAACAATATGTGTTTGGTAAGCAACCGATAGTCTAATAACACATTCATCATCATTTCGAATGTATCGGTATCCGATTCTTACTGTTTCTCCTTTATCAAAATGAAAAGAGATTTATCTTCATTTCTACGTCTTTTTTTCTTTTCCGCTAGTCTCAATATCATTCTGATTTGCTGCTGGTGGCAGCCTATTTCATATAATTGGACGAAATACACTTCGGACATGAAAATATACAGCAGAAATTCTAAAGACAAAACTCACGAGGAAAAAGAGAACGCATTCTGTTCACTGCGGCTTGTTTCTTTGTGAACTGTCCAGGGGTGTCTTGCCAAAGAACTGGAGAAAAGCTGTTCGCATCGCTCGTTGTATGCATACGCGCTAATCTCGAGTTCCTAGCTGTTTTAAGTATTTGAGGGTAATGGCGACATTAAAAATTTTTTTTTTGTGTGTGTGTGTGTGTGCGTGTGTGTGCGTGCGTTATGCAACATGTCTGTTCTACTGCCGTAATTGGTTAATTAAAAAAAAAGTGAGTCCCTGAAACGGCGTGAAGGCGGTATGTTGAGTGGACATAATGACATAGTCTGTGTAAAGCAAACTTTGAAAATTAAAATTTTATTTTCTAGTTACACTCTCAAAGATTTCATATAATTTCTGATCCGTAAATGCTTTAAGACTATTCATTTATTTACCTATTCACCGAGAAGGAGTTTCTAGAGGAAAAAGAGACCCACTTTTCTAATTAACTCTTAAAACTGTAAATCGATTACATGTTCCAAATGGAGTTGGCAGTGAACGAACTGTTTGGAGAGAAAACTCTTTTCGAGTTAATTGTAATGGTAAATGCGCGAAGGAATTTTAGCGGAAAGCTCTCTTGATCGACTGAAAAGAGTTTTAAAATATTACGGTGAAAAGATAATTAAAAGTTAACGAATTCACGTAATGGGTTTAGATAATTATACACTTTCTTAACTTGATTGCATTATGCGAAGTTTTCCTTATAATCTGAACGTAATACAACATGTAATTGAAAAAAAATTCCTTCTAAGACAGTTTAGCGTCTTTTAGCGACGTGAGTTCCTTTTTATGTCAGCTTGTACATATAACAATGTTGCTATGGCCGGAAGGATTGTTATTAAATTTGTTTTTGGAATCTTTATGCACCATCCTACTGACAACACCCTCTGGTTGGAAGTTTTGGAGTCAATTAACTTCTGTAAAGAATGTCTAAACGCATTCAAACTTGGCTTCTTCTGCAAATAAGTCCGAATGTGTTTGGACACCCTTTCATTATTTGTCATTAAGGAAATCTTCCTACTATTTTGATTTACTTGTTTAGACAAAAAGGCAAATCAGTAACAGCTAGTTTACATCAGAAAATATTTAATTTGTCTGTTAACATTGAGTACATACTTTTGTCCGATTTGTTGGAATGCACAACAACAAACTTTAAAATTCCCTTATAAAGAGATTTTGGATTTTTCACTTCTTGAAGTGAAAAATCCAATAATTAAGTTGGCGATAATCTTCTTTCCTGTTTGTCAAAGTAGCCGAACATTTTCCAATAGGAAACTGCTCACAGTTGGTTGGTTGAAACTGGCTCACATGTCACACGTCAACAAACCCAGCTTTTTTGTTGACGTATGACATCAAAAGAGCCGGGTTCTGCGCAGTCTCAGTATTGTACATGGTCGAGTGATGATATCAAGAGATGGTTTTTCACCAATACAAGAAGATATACACGCGGGGAGGATTGGAATATATAACAAGTTTAAAGATATAATAAGAAAGTAGTTGTTATGTAAAAGGAGGGGTTTTTTTCTTAGAAAATTAAAAATTAAAAATAAAAAAAATTCAACACGGAAGACGTTGCTTTGCTTACCAACAAGCGTATGGAATTCAAATTATGATTACTGCTTTGCTTAAACAAATAAAAAGAAGTAAATATAATTTTGCTTAATAAACTGACTATTAAGAACCTTTTATATGAAGCATGGTAAAAAAAGCTTGAAGTTATGTTTCTCTCCTAAAGAAGGCATGCTGGAATTTGTTTTAGAACTTGGTCTGCAGTTTTGTGTGTTTTAATCTCTGTATGTCAGGGTTGGAATTTCATTCCTTAATTTGTGACTCTGCATGAATAGACTTGCTGGTACTTTATTTATTTTTATCGGAAGAATTCTGTTAATTTCAGTCCGATTTATTCACTTCAGTTTTTAATCGAGATTATGATAGTTATATTTTTATAAGTTTTATATTCTTTTTCCAAATAAGTTTTAAATAATGAACTTGAAAAACGTATGTATGTGTGTGTGTGTGTGTATATATATATATATATATATATATATATATATACATATTGGTTTATTTTATTCTAGCGCGAACATATCCTACCCCATAAACATAATATAGCCATCAGGAAAAACTTTTAAAAAATAATAATCAGTTTAAATGGAGGAAGGTGACTGTCCACTCTCATCCGGAGGAGATGGAAGGGTTTTCTCTCCCAAAAACTTGTGGGTTTTCTCCTGGAAAGCCACAAGTTACGCGAAATGAAATACGTGATTACGCGCTCACTATACTTGATGACGACTGAGTTCTTCTCCCGTTAGCCAGATACAGATTCGTCAAATTTTGGTTTCTCGTTTTTGTATTATGCAGATATGCACCCCTTAATTTACTTTCGGCACATTATCGTCGATGTTTTAAGAATGCTTTTTAAAAATTCAATCTGCCCTTTTCCAATTGCACAGCAATTGGAAAAGGGCAGATTGAATGGCAATTGAAGGGCAGAAAGAGGAATTAGGTTTATTTTCTCATTTCGAGATCTGTTTTTTTCTTAATCGGCCATTCTACCCTGTCACTGGTTTCGTGGTGACATCCAGTATGCCTGATACTGGAGATGTGCTCCATGACAGCGACTTCCTGGTGTACCATGACTGAAGAAATCGCCGGGCATGAATCTAGAGGGCATCTCTGGATGAGAAGGTTAAGAGAAGAAAAAATTAAGAATTTCTCTTCTTCTTCTCATTCGGTCATGGCGGGGTTGAGTTCCCCCAACGAAATTTTTGCCATTTCTTTCTGTCTGTTTTTTTATGAAGTTCTATTAAAGAGTTTAAGTGGGTGCTTTCTTTAAAGTTGCCAATCCATTTCCCTTATTAAGATTCTTAGTATTCTGGGGAAGATTCACTTCTCTTCAATTCTGCCATTTAATAATATGTTTGGTAGTCTTCTGGGTTCATTCTTGAAACGTGTCCAAACCAGCTTAGTTGTCTGTTTTTAGTGCTGAAATTATTGTTTCTTTAAAGTTAAGTTCTTCTCTGATTTTTTCATTTTTTTCCTTTCTGTCCAGTTTGTTCTATTGATTTTTTAGGCATTTCGTTTAAAAATGCATTGAGTTCATCCACTTCTTTTTTACTTAAGATCCAACATTCTGAGCCATATATTACTGTGAGAATTAACATTGTTAGTCTTTAGTTTGAGTTTTTTTGCTTAATCTTTTATTGTTCCATGTTTTTTTAGTCTGCCCATTGTTATCCATCCATTATTGATTCTGTGTTTGATGTTTCAGAATAGTCTAGATCTTCAGTGCTCATTGATCATCCTAGGTAATTGAACTGCTTTACTTGTTCTGTATTATTGTTTCCTATTTTCATTTGGATTGCTTCCCCTTTTCTTCCTATTACCATTAATTTTGTTTACTAAAATTGATTTTCATATCATATTTTTTACTTGTTTGATGCAGCTTGGTATCAGAATATTTTCTAATTTTTGGTGGCTGTCTGTAGTGATAGCTATGTCGTCAGCATACTTTAAATGGGTTATATTTCTTCCATTTACAGTTATGCCTTCACACATCTGCAGTCCTTCGTCTGTTACTTCTTTTAGGTGCAGGTTGAATAAATATGGTGACAATAGGCAGCCTTGCATAACTGCTTTTTAATTGCTATTTGATCTGTTTCTGTGTTTTTGCATTTCACTACTGCTTGTGTTTCTGAATAGTAATTCTTGATACAATTTAATAGGCATTTGTCGAACCCTCTGTTTTCTAGAATTTTAATGCGTTTGCTTTTGTTTATTGAGTCAAAAGCTTGTTTGAAATTAATAAAACTGTTTAATATGAAAATTGCATCTGTTGTGCTTCGCCTATTTCTAAATCCCATTTGTTCTTCTTCAATTTGTTCTTTATAGATATATTTAACTCTGTTTTGGAGGATGCTGATAAATATTTTATAGAAGTTGCTTAGAAGGATAATAAGTTTATAATTAGCGCAAGACTTGACATCTCTTTTTTGTGGATGGGTATGATCTGACCCGTTCTCCATTCTGTTGGTAAATTTTCTTCCTTTAGTATTTTGTTGAACAGTTTCCTTAGGTCATTTATCACGATTTCTTCCCCTTTTTTCCGGAAGTTCCTTTTGAATAACATCTATGCCTGGCGCTTTTTCATTTGTTTGATTGCTCTGAGTATTTCTTTATTTAGGATATGTTTTGTGTCAGAAGTTTTTTCTGGGTGGAAGGCATCTCGATCTATATTTTCTTCAGCCGCTGTTTCTTTAAAATGATTAGTCCATATTTATTTTATTGTTTCGCTGCTACTTGTTGTAGTTCCATTCTTTTATAATATTGAAACTGGGTTGGGTGAGTATCTTCTAGTTATCTCGAACTATTTCATAAATGGTCTTGAAGTCATGTTTTTGTATGCTTCTTCATACATTCCTGCTTTTCCTTCTAAATATGTGATTTTTTGTCTCTTTTTTTCAAATTTTTGTATAACATTCTGTTTTCTTCATTATTTTCTTTTGAGAGGTTATTTTTGGATAGTCTTTTTTTTCTCCAATAATTCCAAAACGTCTGGTGTAAGCCAATCTTTATTTGCTCTTGCCTGGTAGCCCAAGTGTTTTGTTGCTGTTTCTTTAATAATTTCTTTACCTCTTTCCAAGACTCCGAAACTGTATCTAAAGAAAGATTATTTAATTTTTCTTTCCATGTCCTCTGATAGTTAGAATTGGCCAAGCTATCTTTGCGTTTTGTGATATCTATCTTCTTTTGTTTTTGGTGATTTATTCTCTTTCTTCTGAAACTGATTTTTAGTTTGGCTGATAGTAGTTCATGGTCCATATTCATTTCTTTCAATGTTTCCATTTGTTATTAACGATTACATAGACTATACAGTTTTTGATTCCATTGTTGGATGATTTTCAGGTGTATTTGTGTTGTGGCCTGTGATAGAATAAGGTATTTGTGATCAACAGTTGATTTATTTGCAAAAATTAATCAAGTCCTCTCTTCTCTCATTCATCTCTCCATGACCAAATTTTCTCATTACTTCTGCTTTATCTTCAGAGTATTGACCAATCTTTGCATTAAAATCTCCCATAATTATCAGGATATCTCTTATACTTGTTTGGCTGATTTCTTCTTGCAATTGCTCAAGGAATTGACTACATTCCTCCTCTTCAATTTAGAATTTAAGGAAGGCATTTTCACCCGAAAATACCTTCCTTATTTCCGCTAGAAAAAAAAGAATTAAATGGAACACTACCCTTTCAAGACGTTCTTCTCAAACAAAAACATCTCTTCAGCAAGAAATGTCTACTAAGATGAGGTTTCCTCTCTGATAAATCGCTACAACCCAAAAAGCACTGAAAAAAAAAAAATATATATCAACCATTTCTCTTCAAATTCTATCATGCCAGAGGATTCCATCCCATATATTAAAGGCTTTCTTGGATTGTGTCTTGTGACTTTATGAAACTTAGCTACTTACAAACTATCAACCAGATCAGCCTAATTTTAACTTCTCTTAGATTCCCCGTTTGTTGCTACCGGCATGTGTCAGATTCCATGTTACTGCAGCTTATCCGGTTGGACAAACAGACAGTTCCGTTTCTTAAACGTATTTATAGATGCCAACGCTATATCGGATTGACTAAAAGTCATAACTTCCCACATTGCAGAACACGAAGTTAACAACACTGGCTACAGGATTCTTTAGAATAATGTAAATTCGCAACACCGACTATAAATTTCAATACCTTTCCAAAGAACGTACCGAAGTTCTCTTCGTTATACCAACTTTACCTTCAGTCATGAAATATCTATTTAAAAAATTTGGGAAATATTTTCAGTAACTGTACTTCTAGCCTAGCAACCACGCGTCTGAATTTAAGAAGATAACCATTCCTACAGATCGTAATATCGTACACGCTACGTCGTTCATGATACGCAAACGACAGCGTTTTTGATTGACAATTGACATTTATGTCTTTAGGGGTGAATCAAGATGCTTTTCATATTCCCCACTATCTGTTGTGGTTACAGTGAAGATAAAATTTATGAGCAGTTTGCTCGCCCTGAATGGGCATGGAGATTATGCATCGTTATAGGAGGCAAATATAGCTTTTGGTCTTCTATATTTGAATATGTCCGTTGTATCGTATGCTCCAGCTTGCTGAACCAAATCGTTGAGGTATGTGGACGTCTTTAGGATAAACTTGGATGCTAAGGATTGTAGAAAAGAGAAAATATAGGGAATATTTGTATCTCTATGAAGTTGATTGTTTCTAACATACCACGGGGCGTTCAGAATCATTCTCACGCACTTGTCCTGCACTCGTTGTATCTCGATAATGTTAGTATTAGAGGTGTGGCTCCAGGCTGGAGAGGCATAGGCGATTATAGGACGAATCGTCATCTGGTATAGCTGCAATTTGATTCTGTTGCTGAGCTTTCTATTTCTATTAATTAGCGGATAGATCTGAGCTATGGCTTTAGATGCCTTTGCGCACAGAGACTTGATGTGTTGGTTGAAAGATAGTTTTTTGTTGAGAATTACACACAGGTAATTTGTTTCTGTCTGCCAGGGAATTTTAGTATTGAATAGTAACACATCTCCTACAGGAAGCATTGGCCTTTTTGAAAAAAGAACGGCTGAGCTTTTCTGGGGGTTGACTTCCAATCTCCACTTGGAGAACCAACCCTCCAGCTTTAGAAGGTTTTCTTGAATCTTTCTGGTAATGAAATAGTCTGAGAGATCTGGTTAGTATTGCCGTGTCGTCCGCATACAGGGCCAAAATGGAAGTCATCGGATGTGCGGGATGTCTGACATGTATACGGAAAACAACAATGGAGCCAGTAGAGATCCCTGTGGCACTCCAGCAAAGATATGGCGCTGGGATGATGTAGAACCGTTGATTTTAACTTGTATTGATCTATTCTGAAGATATGAGTGGATTAGATGAACCATTTTTAGTGAAGTATCGGCTGAGATAAGTTTGTGCAGGAGTCCAAAATGCCAGATTTTGTCAAATGCTTTGGATAGGTCTAGGAAAACAGCTCCTGTACACTGGCGCCAGTTGTAGCTGGTGGTGATGTATTCGACAATTCTGTGGATTTGCTGAGTAGTACTATGGTGTTGCAGAAAACCAAACTGTTCTTTAGGGAGGATGGTTAGGTCATTTACTGAGGTTTGGAGTCGTGAGAGGATGACCTTCTCCGCAACCTTACCCAGATTGGAGATGAGACTGATTGGACGATAATTTTGCGGTAGGTCTGGGGCCTTGCCTGGCTTATGTATTGGGATTACATCAGCCAGTTTCCAGGTGGAAGGAAAATAGTGAAATCTTAAAATTGTATTTATTATACTGGTCAGGTGCACCACTGCTTTTCGGGACAGAAGTTTGATCACCCGATTAGTAATGCCGTCTGGCCCAGGAGCTTTTTTATTCTTTAATTTTTTAATAATGTCATATATCTATCTCAGCAGGTGATGTTGGTGCAATATGGTCAGTGCTGGTGATAGGAAGTTTGAGTGAGTGTCTGACCTTGCTGTGAATCTTATATATATGTGGTCAAAGTCAAGGTTTTCATACGAAGGCCTGCATTGCTCCTCCAAATTGTATGTTATAACTTCTGCTTTGTCTATATCTGTGTAAGCGTTTTTGATTACTGTGTATATTTAACTTAAAATACCCTTATCTTTACTATATTTAGGTGTCATCCTCTTTATATTATTTTCTTAATAAATATCTAATATCGCTCAAGATTTTTAGTGAATTCTTTTATAGTATATTACTTACAAAGAAATTTTATGAAGCAACAAGAAAATATAGATGGATAAAATTAGTTCTCAAAATAACACTCTTAATTATACTGATAAAGTATATAATTTGTTAGGAGTTTCAAATTTCTTTTCTTCAACGGGGCTGCATAATGAGGGGTGGGGGATGCAAACTAGCACAGATTTCTGGTGGGCATTTAATTCACAATGAGCTAAGCTTCTTCCTCCCTTCGTCTTCAAGATGGGTTTGTGTCCCAAATGGATAAAAACCTTCCACCCTTCTCTGTCCAAAGGAAGCTCTTTCATATGCCAAGATTATGAAAGCATGTCTGTCGCGATTAAACCTCAAAGCTTATACTACTAACAGTTCTTTCTCATACTAGCAGAACAGCGACTTTGTCCTTTGGTTAGAGAGACTTGGTTTCTTGAATATCACCAAGGACGCGAAAAACGTTATGAGAACTTTTCGACCGAGAGTAAATTAATCTCATGTGAAGGTTTTTCTTCGCATATCATCCCACATAAACAGACATATTAGCTGGAGGATGCACGTATCGACAGATTATAGCATTAACATACTAGTATTAGATAGTTTACAAGATAATAATCAACTGAGTGTGATAAAATTCTAGGTTTACAGACGGCGGAACAAACAACCCACAGGATATTATATTTTTTTTTTGTTTCCGCATTTCATTGTTTTTAAACTTTCCAATACATTTTCATCGTCCGCTAGAATGCATTACAATTGCAACTACGGACCATTGCTTCGTTTAAGAATATTAAATAAAACATCATATTCATGTAAACTGTATTACATTTCAACTTGAGGTTGCTAGCTAAAGGAAATTAGAAACATCCGATTACGGACTAGAATATTCAAAGTGCGTATTCAGCCATCTCAATCCTGAAAAATCTACATGTTTGATAGGGCAAGGCAGGTACTGATTCAGTTTGATAGTCACTCCAAATAATTAAAACTCTTAGAGTTTGTCGTCGTAGTCTCTTCGTAACCTCTATTATGTTAGCATGAAAAAAAATATAAAAAATTCCTCTTTCATATTACATGAAAAATAAAAAAATAAATAAAGAAAAAATGGTAACGGCCAAGAGATCTATAGGAAAGAGAACACAAAAAATATAGATTCGATTCTAATCATATTCACAGGCTATAGATATATTTCAGGAATTTTTCAGCCGGTTCCTGATTTGCCAATTCTTGAAAGGTTTTTTTTTCCCCACATAACTGCAGTGATAAAAAAAAAATTCGGGTTAATAGAACACTGTCTAATCCCATGTGAAATGAAAAACAACGATACTTTATTTATTCACTTTATATGAAATTTAATCTCGAAGATAAGCTTTCTTATTCGCTATCCCATTTAATTAAGTCAGTTTCGTTTAGAGAGCTTAGTCGTTAATACTCGTGTACTATCGCCATACTCATTATGGAGCAAATTAATTATTAGTGAGAATTACTGTTGAATGACAGCAAATACTAACTCATATAATGATGAACTGGAAACTCTTGAGAAGGACTTACATAAATTAAAGCACAATTCAAAATTCTTACATAGTGACTGATTCCAGTTGAAGACTTTTGAAATTTCTCTTCCTGCACCCCTCTTGACGCCGGTTTACATCTTGATCCGTCGAAGCCAACGACAACCTGACGGTTGAAGAAGCTATGTAGTAGTCCGTCCATCACGATGGGATAACAATTCACTTCCTGTTGTATGGTCGTTGACGAGGAAGTAAAGCAATAGGAGAAGATCAAATCTTGCTTCGCCTGCCCTTTCAGAGATACGAGTTATGAGAGAACTACAATTCCGAAAATGTTATCGGAGTGTCGTTTGCACAATTCGGGCTCAAAGAGATCGACAGATTCAGAAACATAGCAGGCTGGCCTTAGAACATGGAGCTTTTGATTACGATTCCAAGGAAAGTGTCCACGTCTTATCTGTGTGTGTGTGTGTGTGTGTGTGTGTGTGTGTGTTGTGGGGGAAGGCGAACAGTGACGACAATGTGATGGGTGACCGGATGGCGCTGCTTGATCAACGACTGGAAACAATAATTCTAGAGTATGCTCAGACAGCGTCAATAAATTAAATGATCAAACTGTTCCCCCCCCCTCTCTCTTGTTGTTGCCGCTACTGAGGAAACAAGTCCATGCTTATATTATCCTTCCTCCTTACCATGCTTGGAAAAAATGCGCCCTGCCATGCATCTTCCTTGTCAGCAAAGCAATTGCACTCCGAAGAAAGCAACGTGAGGGAAGGAAGGCGGGTGTGGAGGAATCTTTCTGTAAACTTTTCGCGGCGAATACGAAGAGAGGCTACAGAAAGTCGCAGTCAGGAGCAAAAAATGGATGTTGCGTATATTCCACACGTGCACTCGCTTACCAACTACTTAGCACATCATTGGCACGAGCGCTCTCTTTCGCTCACTCCACGCCTCTCTCTCTCTCTCTCTCTCTCTCTCTCGGTAGTTCGTTTGCAATGCCAAGCGCTGCCTCCTCCGATCCTCTACTCTCGATCCAGCGGAGATGTGAAGGTTGGGCTACTCTTGAATCAATACACAAATCTCACACGCGATTCTCACAGTCTCAATTCCTCCTGTTGTTCCATTTCACTCCTCGAAACAGTGTGGAGGTTGAGGGAAAAAGTAGATTCAGAAAGATGCTGACGACACACTGTCGGATGTTGTTCAAAACCCAAGGAGTTTTATTCACGTTAATAATTGAAATGCGAGAAGACGCTTCTCTCTTTCTCTCGCTTATCTTGCCCTACGTGGTTATGCGAGCACGTGTCTTTGGCTGGAAAATCTTATATAATAAAAAATTTAGTTATGACGGCGCTGCGAATTCTGATTAATAGGTTCATTAATGCTATATAAGTGGGGGAGTGCCACATTATTTTATGTTGAATAGATAAAATAGAATTGAGCCTGCTCGCCGGCGATATGATGATGTAAAGTTCCCTGATAAAAATCCATTAAGACTGATCGGGTGAAACTTGAGCCATGAAAATGTTATTCTTACGCGAATAGCAATTCATTCAACTGGTTTATCTTTGAAAACATTTTAATCACATTTCGGTTTATTTTTCCATTTCTTCTTCAAGATGCATCAGCTTCTCTTCTGTTTAATCCCACGCTTAATAGTCCAGTCAGAAAAATTAGCATTACATTTAAGAACATAATTGTAATATATTAATCAGTTATTATTATAATTGATTAACAATGAAAATCGGTAGTTAGAATAGTTTCAGTTGTTGAATTGCTTTGCTCCCTCTCCTCTGTCAATCAGTACTTGAACGACCACCCTTTTCCTTAGGAACGACACTGTCATCATCATCATTGACTATCTGAATGATGCTAACGTTTCACTGGAAGAAGTTTATCGTCATCATTACTAGGACAGCCCTTGATTTGTTTGAGGGAAGTTTTAGATGTTCGTGACAAATTACAAAATGCTAGCTGATGATTAAAAACTACACAACCATTCTACCTGATATGAGCTAGATTTTGCAATTAACAGTCATGGCATACTAGGGGAAAACATATTTCCAACAAGATTGAAGTTACATTAAAGGAGTAATTTAAGAATCTTGCAGTGTATTTAACGAATTGTTAATTTGTTCTTTAACCGTGTTTCACGGTTTGCCAGAGAACACCTCAGGCCGATTTAGGCTGAACTGAGCTTATTCATTAGTATTAGGTGTTGTTGTTTCACTTCCAGAATGCATTGGATTTTCCAGAAATTTTAGTAAGAGACTAGAGTCAAGTTTCTCTAGACAAAATTTTCTGAATTGTCTAAAGATTAACTGATCCACAATGTTAGTATATTATAGGCTTACAACTTTGAATGGTGAGATTCTTATAAAATAATTTTAATAAATTTAGGGAGTATAATCTATTTCGTGAAGTTAAGCAGTGACATCACAGAGTCACCACCTGAGACTGAATTTTGGGAGGAGTTACGTTTACAAAGCAATAAATCGTTTGCTAAACTGAATTTGTATTTTGTTCTTCACTGAATTCCCCTGTTAGAAGCCGAATCTCAAAATCTTTATTGGTGCTATATCTTAGCAAGTGAGATTCCCTCCCATTGGTGCAAGGTTTGATTGTATTTCTACTCCGTCTAATAGATTTAGTTCAATAATGAAATTTATAAAAAAAAAAAAAAAAAAAAAAAAAAAAAACCTCTTCCGTGTGTGGAGGAGTTGGGGGGGGGGGGGGGACAAGGTGCCAGGATCAATAATTTGCACGATCAAATTGTTCAACAGGATGGAAAATTTCAGTGCTATTAGCGACTTGGCAAATTAAATGAACCACAATTGAATGCGAAGCTTCTCCTACTGCAGAGACCACCTTAAGCAGGGAATAAATGCACCAGCTGTGTCAGCAAAGGGCTCGGCGGAGCATGCAATTAATCTTAGCCGTGATTCAGCAGCGAATGAAGATAGGGGAGTTATTTGAAAGCCCCTTTTGAAACACTGCTACATAATAATATTTTTTAGCAACATCAACTTACGTACATTGCTTTTGAACCGGTAGATCTTAAACTGCAAAACGATTCCAGTATGGAAAATGGAAAACGTTTTTCTGAAACTTCAAAACACTATCTCCTAACTCCATAGCACGAGAAATGTATTATACACTACTTGGAAAAAAGTCCATGTCGCCCACCTTAATAAGATGTAGGACGCTTTCGGTGCGAAGAACTGCAGCAATCCTATGGGGAGGGGTATGTTTTCCACGAGCGTACGATAGCGATTTGGAGCATTTTTCCTGTAGGCACCTAATGAGGTCCTGGACTGCTGTGGGGAAGGACGTCCCTTGACCTCACTCGACGCTCCAGTTCATCCCAGAGATATTCAGCATGGTTGTAGATCAGGGCTCTGTGGAGGCCAGTCAAGTTTGGTGACCTTCATGTCCGCAAACCACGCAGGTATAGCAGCAGGCTTATGACAAGGTGCATTGTCTTGTTGAAAGAGACAGTTGTTTCTTTCAAACCCCCCGCTCAACCATGTATAATTTTCTGTGAAGCGTTCCGTTCTTAAGACCGGTTTGCCTGTTTTGCGGGAGGAAAAATCCCAAATAATAAACTGGGGAGAAAAACTCTGCAGTCCACGCCCAAGACCGGCTAACTTGGCTATGTCTGAGAAAGATGCTTAGCTCCTCACATCGGCGACGACAATCGAACGCAGGACACTCCTTTCCCAGGCATATGGTTGCGAAGCGCGTAACCACTCGGCTAACCGCGTGGACGAATAAAAAACGAAATATGTCTTCAAAAAACCCGTTTCCTGAAGCTTGCTTTCTCTTCTACTTAAATGACAAGCGCACTTTACATTGTCTGAAATATCTTCCTCCAAGCGCTGAGATTAAAATGATTCCTGTTTTAGCAGTGTAGACACAAAGAGAGAGAGAGAGAGAGAGAGAGAATAAATAAATTCTTTGACCGAGGATGATATTCGACAACTGTTTTATGTGACTATAATTGCATATCAACGCCTCCTGAGAAGGATGTGTGGTAGGTGATTATGTATATAAGGAGTATTTTAATTATTATATAACTTATATGTGCAGAACAGAACTTTTGAAAGTTAAAATACCGATTACCCCTCCACCCTCTACATTTCAGGGAAAGGAAACGTAACATAACTAAGCTGTACAATGAAATATGTGACGAGAATAGAAATATGAACGAATTTTTTTTTAAAAGACTGGCTTGAAGATTGGTTAATCAACTTTGACAGTCAAGCAAAAACATCAAGCTCTCCGATGGCTTATCGCGTGCTATAAAATCCTGGTGCTCTGTCTCTTTAATGAATTGTTCCGAGCTGCCCAATGAGACAGGAAGGGGCATTCTTACAGTGTGATATTAGTTAAAAAATCATAAGGACTGGGTAATAGCCACAGATATACACACGGAATACAGTCAGAAATATTACCCTTATGGGATTCAGCAAGGTGTGGCGACCTGGTTGCATTAATTACTATAAGTCTCCTCGGTAGGGGGAGGGACTCAACCCGTCCTAGGATAGGATAGGATGGACGAATAAATATGATGAAAAATAGTCACAGATCCATCGGTAATTGATTGCCAAGCAACCCGTCTCGTGTTTGACAAGTTAAGGTTGTCACAAGTTGGTAAACGGTGCAGTAGTTTTGTTGTTTGAAGAAAGTGTGTTTTCCGTGAGTTTGATAAGAAACGTTTTCCAGTTAATCTCGGAAAGGTGTAGTTTATTTTAAGGTAGATTTATTCCTATCCAGTTTTTATAGTTCAAGAGTGAATGAACGTACTTGACTGTTTTATATGTTATGAAGACATATATGGCTCTCCCCCCTCCAAAAAAGAAAAATCTGTTTTATGTGACTATAATTGCATATCAACGCCTCCTAAGAAGCAAGTGTGGTCGGTAAATATTTGTGGTAGGTGATTATGTATATAAGGAGTATTTTAATTATTATATAACTTACATGTGCAGAATAGAACTTTTGAAAGTTAAAATACTGATTACCCCTCCACCCTCTACATTTCAGGGAAAGGAAACGTAACATAACTAAGCTGTACAATGAAATATGTGACGAGAACTGAATGGGGTAACAGAAATTTTACGACACGGCTACTTTTCTTAATAGGATTATAACGATTAATCACAAAGTTATTTTTTCTTGAGGGATATTTGACACTTTTTACCCGTAGCGAAATAAAAAAAAAAAACTCAACGAGCAATTAGTTTATCTCTCAAAAATTATACAATAATCACGTACTTGATATTGGTATAGGTGACAATGGAAATTTGGACTATTTGCTCTAGTCAAGGGCGGGCAGGCAGTTAAACAGAGCAAACTAATCATTATTCAGACTACCACTAAACATTGTATTTTTGCTGTAGGACGGGGTAGAAATATTTGATGACTCCATCTTATTCTGTTTGCGTTCAGAATATAACGGGTAGCGAGCAACTGTGTTTATATCGCATATGACGAGGGAGGGGTGGCAAATCACTTATCGATGCGAGAGAGCTCATCTTCTAGTTTCGTTGCTGTAAGATCGAATACGGAAGTTTCCCCTTGTCATGGGGAAATTTTCCCGACCTGAAGACGTGCTCCAATAATGTGCAGTATCCACAGCTGTCATCATTTTCGCGACAGACGCTGAGAAAAACCAGTCGAATCTTAAAAAGAATAAAGAGCTTATAGTAGTTTATTATTATTTTTCCAAATAGAATTTCCTGGGCAGCCCCTTCAGGTGAAACGCATAACTGGAAGCTGATCTGAAATGGATACGTTTTGTTTCTATTGATTTTGGACCTTCACACAGCACGAGGGAGTTGTGGGGTGAAAATGCATTATACGTAAGATATTTGAGACGGAGATGTTGAATAAAAAAAAAAAAGCAACTATATAATTTGGATAAACTGATTGATGTGTCCGGTAGCATATTTTAACAACTTGAATTTCTAACAAAGGAAGAGAGAATAATAATAATATTCAGTGTCTTTACAATTACTGCTCACATAATCTGCTATAATGACTAGCAATAAAGCCAGTCATAAGTTATAAAGTAGTAAAATAAATGTGTACACCAGGAAGGTAATGCAAATCACCTCAACAAATGAGTAATTAAGACAAACTTCATTGTATCGAAAATTTTCATTATGCATGACCAGATAGACTGAATTCGTATTTGAGCTCTATTAACTCATTCGTGAACGATTGAATTAATTGAAAAATCGATTGCACGACATCGTTTCAAAACGGCAATTACTCAGACGATTCGGAGATAAATGTTACCGTAAATAGCATTTGAAAGGTAATACTTTGCGTAATTGTTTTAATTTTTTTTTAAGTTTATAGTATGTCGACTGTTAATATTGGTACTGTATTTCATAGTGGCGCTACCTCGCGTTGACTATTTTCATACATTATAGCAACGGTTCATTGTTGCAATTTATTGTTGGGAGAACATTTGGAAGCATTATTGATATTATATTGGTAAAATATTAAACTTCATGTAGATACATTTCAGAATATTATCAGCATTGCTACTTCCGCTGTCATCGTGAATTTCCTATCAGAAATGAAACAAATGCGTTGGCTTGCAAGGCCACAAGGGAAAGACAGTGGTTGACATTGCCTCAGGTTGATTCCATCATCATCACTACGTAAATAAATCGCTAAATCAATCAAGAAACAAGTGGAGGTGGACAAATTTCGTGTCGCCTCGGGACATTACGGCAACATCCAGGTAGCAGCGGAGACAACACATTCCCCATCTAAAGCTATTCGCTTCTGGAAAAACCAATCGATAAATATTGGAAAACTGAATAATTATTGAATCAATTTCCTCTATAGGACGAATAATTCATTTTTATTTTTATTAGCATCTTATTTCAAATCCAAGTTACCAATATAATTACCAAGAAGTGTGTCTTGCTTTTGAAAGAAATTTATTTATAATTTGACAGCAGATCATCGATGTAAATAAGAGGCGGATGGATGATGCTAAGGTAGTTATGGATGATACCAAGAGCACGATTATGGTGCTTCATACATCAGATTTATTTCATTCTGTGACAGAAAAGCATTCACAGGTTTTGGTAAGGTGACCCAAAATCCGGTTTGAAACTTTTTATTGAGTTATGCGGAGAAATAAGAATAATCATAACTTCTGCCGTTACATAGATAGACATGCTGTGACTCGATAGACAGCTCCCCACCCATTGTTGCGATGCTTTTGGTATTTTCATTTAAACCTTGTCACATATATAGTATAACGCATCGTACGTCTGTCCATAAAACTCTATCAACAATACAAAATATTTTATATTTTGATGAACACGTTGAATAACAGCTAACGACGTAAAGCCTAGCAAAAAAATAACCTATTTTGATACACACAAATATTTATTAATTTCATTCATTAACCTGAATGAGGTAATATTAATATAGTTTCCAACATTGTACCGATGTTGTATGTCAACGCTCTCTCTCTTATTCCTTTAGAAGATTTTTTTTTATAAATATATATTCCTTCAGTTGTCGACCATAACGATAACCTGCCATGACAACTAATTATTGCTAACAGTACTACTTTGATGTACTTTTGTAGCCTCTTCTTTATGGTAATGCATCATAGGAGTGAAATCTGTTGGGTATAGTGTCTGGTGTGATGACTGCACTCCGTTTTAACCTGCGGATAAATCGTGGTGAAAATTCTTCGCACGTCTTTCTTTTTAGACGGTCTATCTTACAAAACGAGTAAGGGCTTATTTGATTCGTTTCCATCGCAATCCCGAAAGCATACAGTAATGTTTCGGGTTGCACTGATTTTTTAATAAAATTTATATTTGGGATCCTTACAAGAATGCGAACAGATACTTCAACTATTGCTTGTATCGAGCCATTTGTAACGTTTTGAAAGAAAAGTAAATATGGCTTTTTAGTACAATAAAATTTAATGCATTTTGCTTTTAAAATCTCTCTTAGGTAAAGTTTGGTACAGGTTGACAATAAGTGAACCATCTTCAGTGCATAAGTGACAAACAGTTCACGCTGTTACTATAGTCATGGGACGCCATCAGGAAGAATGATGTTGCGTAACTGGACATTTTATTATTGTCTGCACAATTTCCATAGTCGTGTTTGAATCATGAATGCATTCAACAGATCGTGAAGTGGGCAGGTTATCAGATGAAACGTTTATCCTCCCTTTGAGTTGGCTTTAATCAGTTGAATGTTGGTTTTGGTTTCGATATGAATTAGTTTATACATGCAAGCAGGTATAAAATAGTTTTCAAAACACTGACAGAAAAGAGCAAGATAATGACAAAAATAAGAAAATCTTAATTTCATTGTAATGATATTTTCTTATTTCTTTGCATAAAATTGTTTTATTTAGTTAATTACAGAATTTTGTATTCTGTATAATTTAAATTCCCAAATGTGTAGCTAAATATTAGAATAAAGGCTGTGTTTATATAATATGAACGATTTTTTTTGTCCGATGTGACTGTTCCTACTCCAGCTTATGCATTTTCTTATATTCACATCTTAGGCATCAGAAAAATAAAAACGCTTCTTACTTTTCGGTGCCAAAAAGCCACTTGTTTAATATTCCAGGAAGAGAACTAATATCTTTTCCTCTTCCCCCATTCCAAAGGATTTATTTTACGCCGAGGGGGGGGGGGGTAAGTGGCTTACTTTAGTATGTATGTATGATATTTATGTTTAAAAAAAAATGAAATAAAATTTAAACGACTAACTGGTGCAGTAGAAGAAAAGTCAGAGATGTTGAGGAACCGCACGGAAGCAATAAAACTTCCTCTCCACCTGCAAAAGCTTTTCTCGGAATCACATAGTTTGCGACTCGAAGCAAACTACTGCACAAAACACAAAAATATAACATATTTCAAAGAAAATATACGCATGATCTCTGTAAAATGTGGAATTGCAATAAAGAGGGTTGTTTATGTACCGCTAATGCACCGTTAATTCCTATCACAGTTGCTTGTAAAAAAAAAAAAAAAAAAGGCTTTATTAGAGTTTTTTTGCCCACATTAGCAACTTATTTCAGTGTTTTTTTTTAACTACTACCACATTAAAAATACATAAATGATTCTCTGTTATCCTTGGTGTTCATTGAGATGGTTAATCTGACTTTTCACATACAGTTTCATACTGTTTTTTTTATAAAAGCAAAAGTACGAAACTTTTAGCGGAGTGGTTAGTGTATCCGCTCTCCAGCCAAAAGGTTGCGAGTTCGAATACCCCTGTGGGCTTGGATGTTTGTGATTGTCTGTGAAAGTGGTAGTGGTAGGCGGTAGATCACATTGGTGTATATGATGATGGTCATTACACCTCCAAAGACTCATCCCTCCCCGGAGGGATGAGTCTTTGGATTCCCTGGAGGTGTAATGTAATAATAATAATTATTATTATTAAAAAAAAACATTTTTTTCCCGAAAAAATAATAGTTAAATTTATATTTTATTTATAATCTAGAGAAAATAAATTTAAATAGTTTGGAAACATTTGTGAAGTTTATGAAAATATTAAGCATTCATTTTTAATCTTTTCATGTTCTCATAAATATTAATATTTAAAACTGCTGGTTAGAAGTAGCCTTGATTGGTGATATCTAAGTTATGGATGAAATCGCGTGATTTACCTATTTCCTGACTCCCTGCGAAAGAGCTGCTTTATACGTCAACAATTTAGTTCATATATAATGTTTAATGTTAACTACATGGTAGTTTTCATTAAACATTATTGAATCGTTTAAGAGGACGTCCTGGTTTTCTTTTTCCTAATGGCTTGTACTTTAAGGCTTGTTTTGGTAATCTTTCTGTTTTCATTCTTTGAACGTGTTCCATCCATCTATGTTTATATTTTTTAATTTTTTCTATTACTGGTTCTTGGTTTAATTCTTTCATAATTTCTTCGTTTCTTCTGTGATCAAATAGGGTATACTTTGCAGTTTTTTCTCATAAACTTCATTTCTGCTGTTGTTAATCTTGGTTTGTCTTTTTGTCCAGATTTCGCTTCCATTCATTAAGACCGGTAAGGCTAATGTATTGTATACTTTTAGCCTGGTTTGTTTTTGAACTACGTTTGGTTTAAATATAGAGTTAATTACACCTGTTATTTTTAAATATTTTGCAATTTTTACGTTTATATCTTTTTCATTTTCATATGCGATCATACATCCTAGGTAATTAAATGAATTCACCTGTTCTAAGATCTTGTTATCTAATACTATTTTAGTTCTTGCTGGATCTTGTCCTTTAAAGGCCATAGTTTTGGATTTTTCTGTTGATATTATCATGCCATAATCTTTGGATATCTCATTTAGATTTAAAATAGCTTTCTGCAAGTTATCTTCAGAATTTGTAATTATTATTTGGTCGTCTGCAAAGAGGAGAGTGCTTAAGTTAACTGTAGGTGAAAGTTTAATTCCTTGATGTAAATTTTTACTCCATTTTATTATTATTTCATTTAAGTAGATATTAAAAAGAGTTGCTGAGAGGGGACATCCCTGTCGGACCCCTCGGTTTATCTCTCTTTTATATGATAGCTCGTGATTTAATCTTATTTGTATTTGATTATTTTCATATATACTTGTGATAGCTTTTAGGATATTATTTGGTATTTGTCTTTCTTTTAATATGTTAAATAATATGTTTCTTTTAACTTTGTCAAATGCTTTTTCAAAGTCAATAAATGCAATATGTGTTTCCAAATTATATTCTCTTCTTTTCTCTACTATTAATTTTAGGCAAAAGGCTGGGTCTATACATGATCGTCCTTTTCTAAATCCATTCTGTACCTCCTATAAAGTTTTTGGAATATTTCATTAGTTTGTTATTTAAGATTCTGCTATATATTTTGTAACAGGAATTTAGTATACTGATACCTCTATAGCAATTGTGATTCCTAAAGATAGGAATCACAATTGCTTTTTTCCATTCTATTGGGGGGATACCAGTTGAGTAAATTTTATTTAAAAATAATAAGTCTTTTTTTGAATCCTGTTCCTGCATATTTATATAGTTCTGAACCTAGCTTATCTTCTCCAGGTGATTTTCCGTTTCTTGTTTCTTTCAGGCTGATTTCTAATTCTTCTTCTTCAGTTATTTCCTTTTCATTTTCGTTAATTGTTTGCCAGTTGTCTTTTTTTTAAATATTTGTCTGTCCACAGTTCTGTGTAGTAATTTAGAAATTCTTCTAATTTTAATTCAGTGTTTAATTTTATGTTTTCTTTGGTATCTGCATTTAGGTGTTTCCAAATCTTATATACATTGGGTCTTATTTTATATAAATCATGTTCTAAATTAGAAACAAATTTATTCCATGATTCTCTGTCTTTTTCTGACTTCTCTTTTAGCTATGGCTCTTATTCTTTTATATTCTATTTCATCTTCTAATCTTTTACTGCTTAACCATTTGTGATAGGCTTCTTTTTTCTTTTTAATTATTTCTTTGATTGTATCATCCCAGATCTTCAGTTTTTTTCTTTTATTGAATTTTTTGGTCTTTCATTTGCTGCTGCATTTAGTATCGTTTTTATATTAAGCCTTTCTATTTCTTCATTTTGTTTTATTTTATCTAGATATTGGTTAATTCTTTGTTCATATAGCCATTGTACATTTATGTCATTCAATAGTCTAGTTTTATAAGCAAATGTTTCAATTTTTCTTTCTGTTCTTGTTACTTGTAGCCATTTAGGTGGTAATCTTAATTTTATTTTAACAAGGAAGTGGTCACTGCTTATTTCATATCCTCTGTGAACTCTAACATCTAGTGAAAATTTTGATGTCTTTTCATTTAATATGAAGTAATTTAATATTGATTTCCATCCTCTTGCTGTCCAAGTATATTTATGTATGTCTTTATGTTTATAGAAGGAATTCATTATTTTTAGGTTATTATAAACAACAAAGTCAATCAATTTTTTACCATTTCTGTTCAGAGTGTGCTCTCCATGTATTCCTATATTATTATTAATTTTCGTGTTTCCAATTCTTGCATTTAAGAATTGGAAAAAACTCCTGCTAAAATTATGTAATCATTTTTATTTATTTTATTATATATGTTTTGTAGCTGATTATAAAAATCAATATTATCCTGTTCTCTTCCTTCTTCTGAGGCATATAAACAAATTATTGTTAAATAGCCTCTATCTATTTTTATTCTAGCTTCTATTATTCTTATATTCCATAATTTATAATGTTTTAAAAGGGAGTTATGAATCCAAATCATGACTCCTGCTTGTGCTTTTTGGTCTCTGTCGATTCCACTGTATATCGCATTAAAATTTTCAGTTCTCATAGTTCCTTTTAATTTTTTTTTGTTTCAGTGATTACTGCTATTTTAAAATTTCGTTCATTTAGTAACTGGTCTAATTCTATTTCTTTATATGCTATTCCTCTTACATTCCAGTTTGCTATGTGTATTATATTTTGTCGTTTCCATTTTCGTTTTCCCTTTTCCATTCCAGGGTCGTTTCCCATAAATTCAATCCGATTATCTTTTTCTGTCAGCTTACAAGTAGGATTATGTTCTCCATGTCAGGGGACTAGCCTGACGATGGAATAGTTCAGTGGTAGGGCTGCTACCTTAAGGCTTCTGAACTCGCCTTCTTCCGAATTTAAACCCATAGGAGGAATAGAGTATATTGAAGGGGAAAGGGTAGATTATAGAAGAAATATAGTAAGGTTTATAGAGAGGACATAGTTGTAAGGCCAGAAATGAAAAGACCCCATGGCCCTCGAGTACTCTAATAGCATAAGGGTCAGATAGTAAGAAGAGTTGGCTGATAAGGCCTTATAGTAAAGATTAAAGTAAGTGGATCTTCCTCAAAGTAGAAGGAGAGGATAGATCCAGCTAGGGGTCCATGGGAGTGCCGCTTCCCTTACAATCAAGATGATTGCCCTTTATGGCCCTGTTGGTCCACGAGTCCTTATTCAGTATATTCGGACTACCCCACCATATATATATATATATATATATATATATACACGCACGGGCATGTACACACCACACACATGGTGGGCTCCCCTATCCGCCACCCAGGGGACGCGCTCTCTAGGGGTTACAGGGTCCCCTGAGAGGCTCTAAAAATAAAGAGAAAAATGTAAAAGAGCTAAGATTTGTGTAAAAGTAGCTAAACAAAAGTTATGGGAAGACTCTGGTAAGAATATACAACATGAATTCTAGGAAGGTGGCAAAGTGTTCTGGAAACTATCGATTAGAAATGGAGAAGCGAGTACTGTAAAAGGAATCAAAGATGATAAAGTTGACATGAAAACTGAAGATAAGGATATCCTAGATGTCTGGAGTAATTACTTTGAAAGACTGTTGAACGCACCAAGCAGTGATAGAACCATACTCGGAAATTTTCATAGGAATGCAAAGAATACTTATCAATACTTGAAGTAGAAAACCCATGAAAATGAAACGTGGAAAGGTAGTTGAAGTAGATGATATCCAAACAGAAATACTTAAGTATGGCGGTATAAAATTTTGCTGTGGATGCACTACGTAATCAAGAGGGCCTGGTCAGGAGCCACATTCCAGATGACTGCAGTAGAGCTCTCATGGTCCCATCTATGAAAAAGGGAATAAAACTGAATGTGAGAATTAGAGGAATTTCGCTACTGAGTGTTCCAGGTAAGATTTATGCAAGTATATTTGAAAAGAGATTGAGAAAGATTGTGGAAGAGTAACTTGGAGAAGAGCAAGCTGGGTTCAGGCCAAATAGAGGTTGTCAAAATCAAATTTTCATTTTACTTATAAGACAAATAGTTGAGAAATCGTGGGAATATGACAAGAATTTGTACTTGAGTTTTGTACATTTGGAAAAGGCATACGACAAGGTGCTAGAGAAAAGCTTTTCAAAACACTCAGTTATATGGAGTGAATGGAATATTGTACAGGTCAATCCATAGTCTATATTTAAGTTGTCAGTCAGCAGTTAGATTGAAGGAAGTAGAGGAAGATGGATTGATGTTAAATCTGGTGTCAGACAAACATTATCCCCCCCCCTATTATTTATTATCTATGTGGATCTCATTCAGAAAGAAAGTGACATTGAATCAGATACCAGAATCGGAGATATCGCACAACTCTCTGCCTTATGTAGATGTTTCACTCCTAAACACACATCCAGAGAAAAATTTCAGGATTCTCTAACTGAAATGCAGAACAGCTACAACAGATTTCGCGTGAAAATCAACAATTAAAAGATCAAAACTATGGAAGTAGGCAGAACAGGAAACATCAGTTGCATTATCAATCGGAAGAACTATAGAACAAGTAAAATATTTCAGCTATTTAGGCACAGTTTTTAGTGAAGATGGCAAATTAAATTTGGAAATCGACAACAGAATAATCAAAGCTGGTATGGGGAGGTCAACTGAATAAATTATGTAGAATAAAAACAAAATTAGACAAAACACCAAAATAGCAGTATACAAGAGGTTTCAAATCAATTTTAAGTTATAGATCTGAGAGCTGGGTTAGAAATAAAGCACTTAATCAAAGACTAGAGACCACAGATACGAGGGTTCTAAGAAAAATGAGGGAAGTGGGCAGATCAGACTTCATTTGCAGAATAATATTAAAAATGAAGATATTAGGAAGGAGCCTGACATTGTTAGCATTGCAACATGTGTGAGCAGAGCTCATCTAAGGTGGTATGGCTACTTAAATAGAATGGTGAGAAAAGGTTAGCAAAACAGAAGACCAAGGTTTAGGTGGATTGATTCGGTCAGAAGTTCCTTTATAAGTACGAAATGTTACATATGACAATATTGGAGTGCTCACAAGTAATAGACTGATTTGGAGAAACTTATTAATAATTCAAGCTTATTCATGTAGTGCTGCCATATTAACCTCAACATCCCTTGATGGTACATAGCAGGAAAAAATTGATGACCTTTCTTCTGCCAGATGTCTAAGGATACAAGCAGAGAGAGTGTTCCCCCCCCCCCTTCATTAAGTCCTTCCGATAGCGTGTATCCGAGGATAGGTGCGCCTGCTTTAAGTGCTACACTCCACACCTCCTGACGAGACAGAGCGGAAAGCAGGAGTTCCTGATAGTCGTACCGCCCTTTTGTGATCCTCTGCGTTGACACCCGCTCATTTATCACGAAAAGTGTTTGTTTTCCTGAGGTTGTCATAGACGACAGGTTTCAGTCATTACATATCATTTACTTCTTGTCCTACACGACGGACGGAAGGTGTTGTGAAGAACAAGATTCCGAAACAAGCGGAATTGAACAACACGTGTAAAGCCGTAATCTCTCTCTCACATAAGGCTCCGTTAAATTTTCCGGTTCTTCATTTTATTGTACAGTGAAACCTATAGGGTATTCATGACTAAACAAACGCACGTAATAACCAACAATAATAAGTTTTAATAAGTAAATATTTCATCCTAAGTATCTTAGGACATCGTCAGTACAGTTAATTCAAACAATACTATGAATAACATACAGTTAAGGCGCATGATTATAATGGAATCCCAATATGCTTGCAGTAGCGTGTTATAGAATTAAATTAAAAGATATCTGGAGAAAGAAACATAAATATTACATTAAAATAAGGTAACATATATAAAAAATATTTTATATTATGCAAATTATTTAACACAAATTTGTATGACAATTTCCCATACATTAGGGACAGCAAGAACGTCATTACGATTTTTTTAATAGTTTTTTTTCGTATTGTTGTAAAAGATATTACGTCACTCAACAATATTAAAAAAATTGTTCTTTTATGGGGAATTTCATTTAAAACATTTGTTTTAAATTTATTTAGTGTTTTTTTTTTTTTTTTTTTTTGCATTTTAAGATATCGTGTATATTCTCAACAATGTAGAAAGATTTGCTTTTTGTTGGCAATTTCCTTTATGCATTGTTTAAATTAAATTTAATAGTTTTACTAGAAAGAGGTACAGTATGTTGTAAGCGACTAATGTTAGGAATATCTTCAATAATTTTAGTATTATTGTTGCTTCCCCATTCCATTATCTCGGTGGGCATTCTTTAATTTTTTGAAAAACGATCGTTTATTGCATTTTTCCAACAGGTTTCCAATTATCGACACCGTCATTGTCCCAAGGTGGATTGGTAGAAAAGATACTTTCTCTTAGTCAACTCGGTCTCCCAATCGTACCACTTTAGACAATTCCATATGGGGGTCACATGAAAGGGATGTTGACTTTGGGAAAAGCGCTACAATTGACATAATCAAACAGTAATTGAGATGACGTTATTAAGACCCGCCGAAATGTGTATCCAACCAGAAAACAGACGATTGGAATAACGTGTCTTTTCTCAAGAATGCAAAATGATCTGTTGGCAATTTTATATAAACATTTCTTATATTTAATTGTTTATTTAATTATTATAATGCTTTCATTATTAATGTTCCGAGATGAGTAAGGATTGAAATGCTATCGAAACAGTTGGTAACTTTAAATCTGAAATACATGTTTAACTTGATATTATTATTTTTTTTTTTTTACTTAAAATCACTGAAAGAACTAAGCTTCGATGTTTGGCAGATTCTTCCTTAACTACATCATCATTCGTAACTCAATTTTTGCAAAGTCAATTGTTCAAAAAAAAAAATAAGACATAATGCAATACGAAGATCTAAATAAACAACTAATTCGATTTGCGAAGTTCCAAACAAATTGGCGAATGTCTCTAGTTTTTCTTTAAGATTCTTTTTCAAATATGAGAAGTAATTTCCAGATAATGACATTAATGTATCTTAAACAGCCACGCGAAATGACGAAAGTTTTTTTTTCTTTTGTTAATTCCCGTGATAATTTATACGACTAACATTACCTAAGCCATTCAACGGCACTATTCTTAATTCACTGCGAGTTATCCATTTAATCATTAGTTGTATTTATTATTTAGTGTTTTCATCCGACACTGAGCGCATGAGACTGGCTTTGAGATGGATGCAAACATGCTACGCAAGTTTACCTCAAATTTTGCTTTGAGAATGGGTAATTCATACGAAGAGGGAATTATTACTGCTGAAGGAAGTGTAAATAACTCATGGGATGCTCTCGGCAACCGCTACGCATATGTAAATATTTGCCATTAATAATTAGAGGCGAAGGCCGTGATGCGAGAGTTAACTACATCATCATTCGTAAATCGATTTTTTACAGAGTCAAATGTTTAAAAAAACGAAAGACATAAGGCAATCTGAAGATCTAAATAAACAACTAATTCGTATTTTATTCCGGTCCATTCCATCTAAGACCCCCAGTGGGCAGTGTCGGTGCTAGGGTCTTTGTCTCCTGCATGCAATTTCTATCTAAGCACCCCTGTAACGATCCGCGTGTGTGTGTGTGGTTCTTTTGCGACAATAAAAATTTAAATGATTTGAAATTTCTTAAATAAATTTTGGCAGAACAGCCACACGTTGATTCGCTAAATGTAACGAACCGGGGGTGTTGACTAGGCAGGATAATCGTTAAAATCGAATATTCAAAAAATTCTCGAAAGTTAAAGCAAATTTTGATAAAGCCACTTCACTTTAATCGTTGAATATAATGATACAGGGATTATAGCCTCCTCACCGACCCGAATCGCTAACAAAATTAAAATGAATTTTAACTAAAGTTAAAATTTTATTCGAACTAAAGTTTAAAAAATTCAAATTCTTTAAAAGTTACTAAATTCTTAGTAACTTGTAAAAATTTCTTAATAATTTTTATAAGTGGAACAATCTGTTAGGAAAATAAAAGAAACTCAAGATAGATGAGAAAATGAGAAAAGAATTCAGAAATAATTAGAACATTTAATATAAGTATTCAAAAAATAACATCTTTACAGAATAACAGAAAATAAATTAAATTACATAAATATACTTGAATTTTTTTTTATTAAAATTTAGGGGTTTTGATTTCATATTCACAAAATTGGAAATAATGGTCTTGATGTCTAATTCTGCACATATCATTTTCAATAGCTATTAACGCCAAACTAACAAGCCTTTTTTTTTTTTTTGTGACATACTTGTTTTTAAGTAGGTTTTAATCAATTTCAACTTGGAAAAGGAACGCTCACCGCTCGCTACACTAACAGGGAAGGGTAATAGTATTCTTAAAGCAATTGAAAAGGTAGGGAAAGATAAATTATTGGACACAAAAATTAAGAATATCGAAAGGGTTTTGAATATTTAAATTATCCTTCCGAAAAATATCCCGGAAAGCACATAACTCGTCATATAGTTCTATTGCATTTACGTCTTTACTGTCGCCGTGCTTCAAGAGAATCTCTAAATCGTCACACTTTTTTCGTAAATCTTCGTTATTAATTTGTAGTAATCTATACAAGAAATTGATTGTATAGATTAATCCCACTGGCAGGGCCGGCGGAAGCGGGCATTCAGAGCATGCGGTTTGATGAGGCGGATATGGCTTGATGTTCCGAAATGCGTTTAAAAACTGATCTGCCTGTCTGTCCATAATAAGAGAGTTTACTGGAGCATGGAACCTCGTATACACCAGGTGAACAGAGCAGATCAGTTTTTAAACGCATTTCGGAACATCAAGCCATATCCGCCTCATCAAACCGCAAAAATCAGGCCTCGCTCAACACGGAGTTGAAAACCCAAACCACAAGATCCACTGGGAAAAGACAAAACTCCTACACAGATCTTCATATAAATATGAACGCTTATATAAAGAAAGTGCTGAAGCCCTACTTCACAGACCAAATCTAAACCGCAATGATGTTCTTGCCATCCCTAAAGTATGGGAAATTGTCATACAAAATTGAGTGTCAGTTCTATTGTTACGAAAAAAATCTATTTACATCTATTTGTCAATAACAACACAGAAAATTCGCAAGTAATATCTCTTACAGAACCAAAAACATGCATATAATGGGCGGTTACATTTTTTAACAGAAGGTATAAAAAAGAGCATACATTATAATCGCATTTATTCAGCATCCTGTGAAGTAAAAAGAAGCTAAGGAATAAAATAAGCCGTCTCCAATTTATGTGATAAGCATAATTCATTAATTACAAAATTTCCCACGTTGCAACAAAGCTTTCAGTGTAACAGCAGTTCATTCAGATAATGGGAGGATACAACGAGCAACAATAAACCCAACAATGACATACTCATGAAGAAAATTAGGTAGCGCAATCCAAACTTGACATCAGTCAGCAATTCTCACAGAGAAACCGTTCATTCGTTTCGTGTAGGTGTGAAGTTTAACAATTTGTCGCCTACCATAAAGCGACAGTTAAACATTATTGGCTTATAATCAATTGCCAAAAATTTAATGAGATTCTAGTTGTTTCTAATTGCTCCTGCATAAATTTACAGTGAAAATAACAAAATACGATTCGCATTTCTCATTATGTTATCCAGCCTGATACTGAATATTATATAATGCTTAAGTGAATGGCATGATTTTTAATCGAATATTATTATTATTACGATGCAGATTTCACCGATCTTATTATGTGATACCTCCAGGGAGTCCAAAGACTCATTGAAGGAGAGTGTGCCAACAGCATCAAACAACTAATCCCGAACGACAGTCCCCTTCCAACTACTAACCGCTCTCAAACTTGCTTAACTTTTTGCGAGCCATTAGTAGCCGAGGCTCTACCAATCGACCAATTTTTGCTGGCACCCTGTTATTCTTATCTAATTCTTTAATAATGACATTTTTTCAAATCATCGTGATTAGTTGAATAGTTGTTGCCAAAATATAGAAGGAAGAAGGCGACATTTAGGTCGTAACATTTAATAATGGTCAAATTATATTAAAATAATCGACGTTTTGTACGTAAATGACAATGAAATAAAGAACACTGAAAAATTAAAAATGACAAAAATAAAATAACAATGCAAAAAATATATTTAATGCATAAATCCAAAGCTGACAGCATAATATATCAATTTCCTTTGTTTCTCGAATGGGTTCGATGCAAATAAACAAATACGACGTTATACTTCAGAACTGCCAAAAGTATTTGTAATAACATGGCTCGCATGTCTTTAAATGATTAAGAAATAACAATGGCATATAATAAGTTGAAATATCACAACCTGAGAAGGAAAAGAAATTCCAAAAAAAAAATCAAAATAACGAGAAATCTGAAGTTGCAACAGGCCTTAAGACTCATTCCTATTCGTCTTCTATCTGAATTAGATTGGAATCCAATTCACTTATGAAACGAAGGAACTGAAAATGGATGGAGTGTACTTATACGATGTATTTTGGATGTTAGGAATTGTTTTCTTTAAGTACCTTATTTATTTTTCTTTTTAGCTTTCCTTCACTTATGAAATTTAAGATTTGGTTAATCGTTTTCAAATTTTATCTGAATATCTAATGCACCGAAAAATGAGGCTTCTCATTTCTTTCTGATCTTTCTTAATCATCCTGTCTGTCGACGATTTTTCCTTAACCTCTTTAGACAGTGTTCTAGGGTAATCCTTAAATTATATCATAACCTGAAGGGAAGAACACTTTCAGGACATTTCAGAAAAAAAAGTTAAACATTTCCCTAGAATTAAACAGAAAATTTGAATTTTTGAATTATGAACATTTTATAGTTCTAAAATTTTAAAAACTGCTGAATAATATAAATTTAAATATACTCTTATGATTTCAATAACCAAAAATAATAATTAAACTATTTGAAAGTGCCAAAAGATCAAACATAGCACGTTATTAAAAACTGAGATTTATTTATTTTTATTTTATTTTATTTATTTATTTTTTTTTACAGAAAACCTTTTTTTTTTTTTTTTTTTAATTCCAGCACTTGTAACTAGTGAGAGGAAAAATCTCAAAATCAAATAAAACATAATTTCAGGATGACTGAGATTTGTATAACTGAGCATTATCCACATGTTGAAATGTAAGCCAGAAAGTTTATATCAGAAGAAGAGGATACTCAGACTGAACTCTCATTAACAGCCAACACATTATCACAAAATGGATATCCTCAAAACATCATAAAAAAATATCTAATACAGTGACAACCCCAGACAAGAAGAATCACACTCCCAGCACATTTATATTGTAGTGATCCCTTTCATCAAGTCAATTTCTTATCAAATAGCAAGAATACTAAGAGCCTAAAACATCAGAGTGGTCTTCAAACCAACCACCAGCATAAGACAAGTTTTAGGATCCCCAAAAGATAAGGTGCCATTCTACAAATATCCAGGAGTATATTACATTCCCTGCTCATGTGGTTTTGCCTACATCGGACAAACTTCACGGAGTTTAGAAATCAGACAAAAGAAAATGTTGGTGATGTAAACCACAACAGAAGTATCTCTTCCGGCTTAGCACATCATTTCTGTACATCTAACCACACGATAGAGTGGCAAAACAGCTCCATGCCATATCGCGATGATGACTACAGACATCGTTTATTCAAGGAAGCCACAATAGTGTCAATAACCGGCGGAACCCTCAACAGAAATCAGGTGTAATTCTAAACAGTTCGTGGAAAAACCTTATCCTCTCTCTTAATCAAGCTGAACTACAGCTAGTCAGTAATCACATTACACGTTTACAACAAACACGCATGCGTGATAATGAATAAGAACAATAAGTCCTCTCTGTCACGCGAACGTGCAACCTTAGCTACTAGTTAGTTTACAACGTTTTTTATGTTCCTTTCAATTTGCATTTACTAGTTTTTATGAAAAAGCCAGACATAAGTTTGTTCAGCATTAAATAAAATTGTATTTTAATTTTAAACGACCAAATCTGTTTAGTTTAAACCATTTCCATTGTTGTCTCAGGGATGATTGATTGAGGGATACAATACTGCATCCCTCAATTGCTTAAACGTAGAACGAACGGTTACGAAGTAAGAACCCCCCCCCCCCCCTTTTAACAGAGCCTACGTACCTCCGTCGATTTCGACGATGCCCTTTGGTCTGATAGACCTAGGTTCGAATTCCGTTCGAATCAAGCATAATTCCAAATGCACTTTCATTCGTGTGATTTTTTATTCTTGTTAGCAGATTACTTCTGTGTAAATTGTAAAGCAGTTTAAGAAAATCATTTCATTCAGAGATGAATGCCGTTCCCTTGAGGAATATTGTAATAATGTACTGGGGTCGTTTCTCATCACTGGTTACGGACGAAGCCCGCAAGTATCGATATGTGATAGCGTTAGTTGAATCGCGTTTGTCTGCCACCTTCATTTTCTGCTGTGTCTGGCAGACCAGAGAAGTCACTAAATTGCGTGTGTTATCGACTTGGTGTAGCTACACAAGGTTTTTACAAAAATAAATATTCATTTCGTTGGAGGAGGGTGGGGGAGAGTTTTCATTGTCAGGTGTCTGTAATAATTTCTTAAAATTTAAGATGACGCCTGATATAGAAGTTGGTAAGCTCTTTAGATAGAAAGATGTTTGTCTTAATTCTTCTTTATGATTACAGATGCTCTGCTACCATGAAGTATTGGGAACCTAAATCAGTAAAAAAGCAACAGTACAAATTTTGAATTCTGTTTCGTCTACTTGACGCTAGAGCGCATTGTATGATCGAATATTTCATTCTTAATGCACATTCAGAGAAACTTCCGCATCTGGAAGGAGTTTGTGAAATGACTATTTAATGGCGTTTGTTCCAATAATTGCATGTGTTCAAGTATTACTTCGGGGAAAATATAGGAAGTCCTAATTCATTTCGTTATTGTTCACTTCCCTCTAAGCTAGTGGTCCAGGCAGAGAGCAAGGTTGTGTATCTCTTAGCAAATAAACTGCATGACAGAAAAGTTGCAGCCAATATGTTTGCGTGCCCAAAGCAATCAGTGTGTAGAATGACACGATGAGGAACTTCAAGATTGCAGTTACAAATGCTTTTCTTTTATGTAAAAATCGAATTTTGTCGCTAAAAATAAACCGTAAATTACATTGGTCATCTACAAATTCAGTATACTTGTAAATAGCAGTTTCTTCTATTAATTGATGCAACCTGAAGATGAATAAAGAAATACTCGCCATTCACGAAGAAAGACCTCGGTTCAAATCTAATAGGTCCACTAATAGGCAATAATATAATAAATTTAGTTTAATCCTTTATCCAAGTGTGAGCAAACAAAGTTTGCACCTGAAAGTATCTTACCCCAGTCCTGAAGATACTTTCGGGCGCAAATTTTGTTTGCTCACACTTGGATAAAGGATTAAAATTTATTATATTCTAACCAAGTGAAAAATAAACTTTCAACAGGCAGTAATTATGTTGGTCTCATAGCTTCGACTGTAATTCTACCACCCCGATCTCGTCTGTTCTCTTGAACCGTAACTAGGAATATCTTCATGGTGGAGCAAGGAATGCTTCGTAATTCAGTAGGTACCACATTGCCAAAGTTCTTGGCTTGCCTGTTATGTCTGTAAACTGTGTGTGTGTGTGTGTGTGTGTGTGTGTGTGTGTGTGTGTGTGTGTGTGTGTGTGTGTGTTTTCTTGTAGGTATTGCTATTTTGCGGGAGCAAAAATTCGCCTTCAGTTAATTCAGATCCGGTGGATGGCGAATAAGCGGTGTTGAAAATCTCTTCAGGTTAGTTAGCAATATGTGGACGATTTCATCGCTTTGCCTGTAAAAAGAACCGAACAGTAACGTTGGTTTCAGCCTGCAACGCGGAATATTGAGAAAATTCGCATCATCATGTCGGTTTCATCTTCAAGAAAAAAAAAATATATTATTTCCTGGTCATGAGATGTTTCTTCGAGAACACGTTCATTTCTTCCAGCATGTTGCGTGCAGTCCCTCCGTCTGTATTTTATGCGAAATAACAGCAGCGGACTGTAAAGAAAGACATTTTCGGGTAGTTAGTTCCCGCAGGAGCAAACGAGATCTGCTTCATCGTCGTGAAGCAGTCAGTGGTGTATGGAATTTGTGCTCAATGCTAACCTCATGGAGCAGTTCGACTTCTGTAGGAGACAAAGCTTTTCTTCTCTTCTGTTGATTCCCTGCGTTCAGTAGTGGCAAAATACTGGGGAAAAAAAAAAAAAAAAAAACGTTTCTTCCTTGACTATTTCCGGAATGTCAAAAGTGGAAAAAACTGTAAACCGACTTAATTCAATAATAATTACTGGGTATAATAAAATAAGAGAAATTTATATTCGCTTTTGTACTTAGGAAATAAATTATATATTTTTATTTCTAATTTTTCCTACAATTTTAAGTAAGATTAGAAATAAAAATCCACTTTTTTTATATACAAACTCGAGTCCTTTTATGTTTTTCATTCATTAATTTCTGCTTTTTATCATAAATTTCTCCGGTCAACAAATGATTATTACGCATATTTATTGATAAGTTTAGTTAATATTTGTACCGCCGATGTGACTCCACTAATTTGCCTGTAAGCTAATAATATGAAGACCAAAACAATATTTGGCCTTCAGAGCGGAATTCTCGATTTCTTTTAGCGCTCATGTAGGTTATACATTTTCAGCAACCTTCAGTGAGTATGCTAACAACAGAAAAAAAAAATTGGGTGAGGAAATTTGTGATTAACTAGGAAATTTCCAACTTCGCCTTCAAGCACGAAGAATTAGAAGAGATCCGTTAATTAAAAAATCAATCGGTGTACTTCTGTAAAAAAAAAATTAGCCTTGTTTTTCCACGTCATTTCTAAATGATATTACTTATTTTAACTAGTTTAAAATCAGTGCAAAATTAAAACTTTAAAATAATTAAATTTAATTTTAATGAATTAAAATTCCCTTAATGAGTACGAACACAAGATGGTGGCAGCCATCTTGTGTTCCTAAATTCCTATATGTATGTATCTGTGAAACAATGTGAATGCCACAGTCAGCTTTTCTGATTTGTGGTATTAAAAACCAAATTTCACAAGAGGAGAAAGTCCTGCTTGATGAGCCTAAGTTTGATTGACCTGAGATTGAACACTATCTGAAACATGGCGAAGGAGAAATTAAAACCTACGGATGAACTACATTTTTATCGGTATGTGATAAAAGTTTCATAACTACAACCAAATGTGGACATAAATTTTGTGCCAGCATGCTAATAAATTACGTTACACAAAAATGTATGTTATAACTATCTTACAAATTAAATTGTAACACGTTTTATGCAAAAGTTGCAAACTTCCTACGGATGTAGTGAAGAAAGTAATGTACAGTGCTTACAAAAACAAACTATGCAGAGAAACATTTCACTATGAGATATGTCCATCCCGAACTGCGATGCAGCTTTCACAACGTCGTCACCATACTTAGCAGCAAGTGATTCAGGAGTTCTTAAGGAAAACTGGCCCACTCATCCTCCAGAACAAGGATAATGCTTTGTTTGTTTTCTAGAGGGGAATTTCGAGCAGTAATATGTCTCTGTTGCGTCCCAAATGTGTTCTATGGGGATGAGATCTGGGGAGCATGATGAGCACACGATTCGAATAATATCCTCGATCGCCAGAACTATCTCTACTACCCATGTGCGATGTGGAGCGGCATTGTCATCCACAAAATGAATGCTTCACCTACAGTACCACAGAACAATCGAAGATGACGTTAACCAGTCATAGTCCATTTTTCAACACTTGTAGCTCGGTGCGTCCATTAAGCATTATGACCCCAGCACCGCCATATCCATCCCTTTCAAGAACATTCTCACGATGATAAGAAATACCACTTTCACGCCAGATCAAGTGTTGTCTAGAATCGGAGAAACACTGAAAGGTATCACATCTATAAAGCATACATTAGCTCATTGGTGAGTGTCTTGTCTAATTTTTATGGATAAGACACTAGTCTTATCCACGTGCTATACGATGAGCTGTGGATAAAGGGACGTAGTCTTCATGCTCCCCTGAAAGAGCGAGGGCGACCTCTTAGCAAACGTCTGGAACACATTCCATTGGTTTGAAAAGCTGTCCAAGTCTGGATACAAGCTATGTGAAATTACAAACTCACTCTCTCTCTGCAATCTCAATAATTTTCGGACCCTTCTTCAAGCTTTCCAATAATTTTCTTCCGGGTGAAATTGTCTAAATAATGCCTTTGAGACATTACAAGACATCCAAGTTTCAACTTTATTCCTTCAAACACAATTTGCTTAGCGCATCCTTTTGTCTTTTATCCTGTTCAGTTATACCACGTATACCACGTGAACCCTTTGCGTGCGAATCGAAAATTTGAATATACTTGCTTTCTATTCGAAATCAATTATACAAATTGCCAGAAGCCTGATTGGTCTGAATTTATGGGTGTAATCTTAGAAATAGTGTTCGTCTTTCGGTTTTTGGACACAAGTGTAGAATTCAAACAAGTGTTATCATATTAAAATATTAAGATTACAATATTAAAAAAAAAAAAAAAAAAAAAAAAAAAACATTTTGACCCGTTTCATAATTTCGTGCTGTTGTCCACGTAAATGACGCCAGTTGATGTGCAATCCAGTAGTAGATATTGTATGAATCGGGAAAAAAAAAAAAAGATTTTGCCTAAATCGTTTGGTTCCTTGTAATCAGAACTATTTCCTAAGAATGAATGCCATTGTCAGTTAAACATATGGCAACAGAGTAATGATTGTTACAAATACTTGTAGATGAAGCGCATTGTTGGATGCATTTCGTTCTGAGAAATGAAAGCCACTAGGATTAGACAGGAATATCTATTCGATCGCGGCAAACTCTTCCGTGATCGAATGTTCCATTTAGGTAAGTCAGTCAAGTGCGTCACAGTAGCCGTGACAAATTGCATGTGCAGTGATCACCCGTGAAGGTGAAGTCGTTATGGAGTTATTCAATGTCGAAGTGTCCCTTCCTTCAGAGTCGTTTCACTTTTGATCTGGTGTTCTGGCTGAAAATGAACGTCATGTACTTCGACTTGTTATTTCGTTCACTTATGACGGAGTTCACTTATAATGATGTAATAAGCAATTCAAACTTGCTTAGGTAAGTCTGAATTGCTTCACGAATTACTTCTAGCGACCTTAAGGGAACTATTAAGAATCTCAATGGCGATACTGATGGAAAGAGATCAAAATTGTGTACAGAATCACACAAGATGTGGTAATATTTGAGGAAATAACTTGGGAGATAAAATTGGAATTCATTGTTGTATTGTTAATGGTCGATCATTCTAACAAGCAGAAGACTGCAGGATTGTGACGTATGCTCGATGCATTTATAATAGATAACAATTGAGAGCAAATAATGCAAAGGAAGTTTAAGACGAGCGTGTGGTTTTAAGAAATGATTTACAGCGATGCAGTTAATAGTTTGTCGCTTCCCGTTCTTGAGATGATGTTTGAGTTCTTGTCAAGAGTCCAGCTGAACGCTAATTACGCGAGACGCACAATGAGATCGCAGAGCGTTAATGTTTCTGATTGAGCCACGTGGGCATGTTCCATGAATCCTGTCTACGCATGCGTGCGAAATTAAACTCAATCAATAATTTAATTAAAACTATGCGTGTAACCTAGCTTTATTTTTTTATTGGCTGTTATGTGCTCATTTACGAAATGAAGCCGAAGACTAAATTTACATTGACACTCAGCTATTGACCATTTCATTTTTCGCTGGCAACTGTAATTCACTAAAAGATTTTATTTTTCGTTAAAAATTAATTAAATGTTCATTTATAATACGAAGTATATAAAAATCGGCTCTCTTGTACAGGATGAATAGGCCATTCTACATAATTAGTTGAAAATAATAAAGCATTATATAGTTTCTTATTTTTATTGTTTATATTCCATTTAATTAATTGATTATTACTCATCCATCAAATTTTAAGCAAGACTAAACTGACATTTTTTCTTAACCTTTATTTAAAAAGAGCACAAACTTAGCCATAAATTTTATAAAAACGCCGGAATAAATTCGGAATATTTAGAGGACTGCCAAAAAAAAAAAAAAAAAAAAAAAAAAACATTTCGAATAAAAATGAATTCGTAAAACCTTTGCTGAGATATGAATGTTTTACATAGCGTTTTGTCCGCTTCCGAATGAAAATACTGAATAATTAACTTTTTTACTTTGCGACTGCCTGCTATTGATAACTGACAGAACGCTAAAAAGAGTCTGCATTCATACCATACTGCATTGTTAGACGGAAGTAAAATGGAACGCAGAGTGTTTATTTCCCATTCTTACAAAGTTTCTCTTGAATAATGAACCAACTCGTAGCAGAAAAAAAAAAAAAAAAAAAACTCCTTTCACATGAATTGCAGAGAATATTAATAGCATTGTTGTCACTAAGCAAATCTACAATACAGTATTGTCAGTTCGATAATGTATTGCATGAAAAACGACAATAATAAGGGATTAGAAAGACCTACAGATGAGAAGAAAATCAAGAATGTCCACTCGATTCTATTAAATTCTTAATAGAATATTTTGTTAAGAAGCAAAGTTTCAAGCATTTCTCTACTTACATAATTAAAAAAAAAATGTACGCCGTACGTAAAATACAAAGGATTCATATTCTTAGTTGCTTTGGTCGTAATATCAAGGGCACCTTTATCAAACTTTCCATGGATGGAATTCTTATAATAATAAGAAGAAGAATCATGTTCTAGTGCAAATCTTCCTGTAGGTCATAACTGATACACGTTTCCCACTTCCGTTAAATGTAGTTATTGCCAAAACTTCGTTGGTTTGTTGATTGATCCACAACTCGATGGAAGTAAGAAACAAACATTCATGACGTCTGAGAAAAAGGAACAATACACAGTCCTTTTCACGCAAAAGAGAAACTATTGTACTTCGAAAGCAGCGAAATACAGTTACTGAATGTGATACGTATGAAAGTATAAGACTTAAACGCACTCGAAATTCTCTTCTGTTTGGATTTGGATATCTGTAAGAATCCTTCAGACAAAATATAATCGGTGTTACGCTGAGATTTTGTATACGTAAAGATCGATTCTTTTCTTTAAAAGGCCGCACACATTTAAGAGAAATGAAAAGTTCCGGAAAGAAAGTATCCAATTAAAGAAAAATGCCTTTTTTAATAAAAAGAACAAATAAGATGGTCGATCTCGCATGAAAACAAAACAGATAAGCGGGGATCAAACCAAACCGAAATTCATTTACATATTTTACGCAAAGTTTTAATCAGTCTTTTGTGCTTTGAAAACTTGCTTTTGAATATCCAGGGTGGTTGGCACCGATTATTATGAAGGGGAAAAGAATTAAAAAGAATGCATTTTGGTAAACATAATTTCCAAGATAATTCGGAAAACTTTGCGTTTCCACCGCCGGAACGAAAAATGAAAAAACTTCTTAAATAAAAAGCTTCGCCTAGCAATGACCCTTAAAATAAGGGTCGTTGTCTCTTTTGATCATAACATTTAGAAGATATAAATAGGGGTGATCAAAATTACAGGTTTCAGGTAAATATGAATTAGCAAATCTTTTACTGCTAGGAGGGGAAAATAAATAAATTGTGACCCAAGTTCTTGTTTAACAGGAAACAAGACATCGACACGCACTGAATTTTAAGTTAAGTTTAAAAAAATGTCAATTTGTATAAAGTGCAGTAATTATCTTGTTAGGAGAAATTATCATCTTGAGAGGGGAAAAAGATAATTTATCTCTAAATCTGCAAACCTATAAGAATCATATACAAAAATAATGTCTAATATCTTCTAATGTTCTATTTGTTTATCATGAAATCAAAGGTAGATACTGTTATCATTGCTAACTGAGTGCAGTCAATTTCTCCCTTAAATAATAAATAAATAAAATAATAATAAATAAAAAAACATTGTCTTGGAATGTCCTCAACGATTTCCTCGTTGTGACGTAATAATGCTTCTGCGGCAACAATACCACAAGCTTATCAATATTTAAGATTCATCTATTACTAGTAGTATCATAGTAACAATTCTCGAACTCTAATCGACGATATCTCTCATAATCACAGCTGGTGTAAAATCTTTGGTAAATATTAATTGTAGCCATCAAACATTCCAAATCGGACCGTAAAAGGTCAAGGTGATCCTTAATTGCAAAAATGTTCCAGAATCAATTAATCTGAAGATGTCATAAGATCACCGCGTTTATTGATTTTTTTTTATATACAAAAAGGGATTTTTTTTAATTAAATGAAAAAAAAAAAAAACAAAGCAGTTGTATTGTTAAATATTTATGTATCAAATCACCCAGCAAGCAACTTGAAGCATCTGACGGAATGATGGGGAAAATATATTCATTAAATGCACGTCTTCAAACAAAATAAATCAGATAATTGATGTCACAGTGGTGTGAAAGCACTCATGCAGCAAGCTGTTGTACGTCTTATGGTGGTTAAAATAAAGAGGAGTGAATTTTTTTACAGAAGAAATTACCATTCGAGCCTTTTGAACGACATTTTGAGTCTTTAATCAATTGCCATTGGCTTTAAAAGAAACTATTCCGGTCTATTCAGCATTTTAATTATTTTATCTAATTCATGTACAATATATACAGATATCGCATAATTGATTATTTAAACACAAATATAAATGAAGTGTTGCGTTGATTTCGTCAGTATGGTGTGACCAACTGAATCATATGTTTTGTTGCACAAAATTGCAAAATGAATGATAGATTCAGATGCCCAAGTTTAGTATACTAGTGATTAGCAGAACGTAGTGCCAAAAAATTAGAACACAGCTTTCTAAACTAATCTTAAACATATCTCCCAGGTCTTTTTCAAGTAATAAACTGATGAACATTTGCATAATATTACAATTACGAACGTTCCATTATTGCTTAATTAATTGTTGCTTTTATCATTGTTTGATTCTGTTCATTAGTCAGTAACGTGTGATACTTCAAGTTTAATACAGAATAGATTGTTTTAAGTTACCTTATTGCGCAGCAGCAGACGACAGACAAATTATCGAAATTTCCTATTGATGGGTGTGCGTATATGTTGATATTAAACAACGGCCACACAATTACGCGCAGAAAAATCAAACAAACATATGAAGATTATACCCTCATTAATGAGGTTAGGGTTTCGCAATAATGAACAGGAGGTTCGATTTAGACACTCTAGTAGCATCGATACACATCTAATGGGTGAAATCGAAGTTCTCAACGTCAGTTGACTGAAATATAGATCTAAAGATTTTCTTGAATATGAAATTGGAACTTAAAAATAATGTCTGTTTTTACATCTCCAGTTGAGTTTTTGAATATTCTCTTAACGTTACGTTATGTAACTTATTTGTGATAAGTTACATTTAGCTTTATTTTAACTGCAACAGATAAATAATTATGATTACAGGATCAGCGAAATCTAATATTTTACATAATTTTATTTCACTAAATTCTCAGTGCAGATTTTGCCACTTTTTATTATAAAATCTTCCTATTTCGAATGAATGCGAACTGTTTTGCTTTTTACTTATTTTAAGTCGTCAAATTAACACGAAATTTAAAATACATATTACATGAAAAGAAAGTTATTGAACTCATCGATTAATATTTCAGACAGCGAGGAATTATCTCAATCAGTTATTCTGCAACATATGATTGTTGGCATTCAGAACAAATAAATTAAATAAGATAAAGACAACCGTTTCAGTAAAAAGTGATCATAGGAGAAAAGGTGGTTTATTTAGTGTTTTTAAATGAATTTTCTTTCAAACTCTAACTTGCTAAGTCTTAGACTACGAAGATGAGGCTTGTCGTTATTGCAATTTTTGTTATTGCAATAATTAAATTGGAATCACTGACCAAACGGTAGCCAGACTAGCTGGTTTATGATGTTCATTATTTACATTGGAATAGAAATTCTTATAACGCTGCTCCTTTCAGAAAAAAATTAAATCTTGTCTAGAGCAAAGAATAATAATGCAGAAACGGAAAATTGCTGTTAGCGAATGAGAAATAGAGGGCGCAATAGTCATCTGAGAAAAATTTGTAGCAGGATGGGGGAAAATATTAAAAACTTATATTAAAAACAAGCAGCTGTTTGCTAAACTGGAGAAACGTGACTGAAAAGAATAAAAACAGAAAACAAATAAGTGAAACAGAGCACCCCAAGTATAAACAGCGGAAAATATCAGAAGATGTTCAGTAAGAGGACAAACCGAGCGACATTTAAATACTCTAATTTGTATTAAGTCTGAGTACACCGGGAAGGCATTAATCGGATCAAAGCGGTTTAGTAACGAAGATGTAAAGAACTGTAATAGAATATCGAAGCACTGAGCATCCGATACACTGCAATTGTTGAAAACTCATTTGGGATTGTCTCTGAGGAAAGAACAGCATTTGCGAAGAACGGATTAGTTGTGTAAACTGTTAAAAGATTAGGCGCAAAATGATCTGCAGAAATATTAAAGGATTGCAATAACATCGGAATTCCAGCGGGGGAAAAAGGGAGGGGGGGGCTAGGTCTGAGATCTTATGGTAAAAAGATGTTAGTGAAAGGAAAATCCTAAATGTACAAGACAATAAGCATACAAGCGATATTATAAGAAGAATAGCAGGGGCAGAAATACGATCGGGGAATAATAATAAGAGTTTTGCAGAAAGTGGGGGAGGGGGGGACTAGGAGAAAGAACACTGATAGGCTTTAGCTGCAATATAACTGCATTTTAGTAAAGGATAAAAGTCTGAATGGAAATTATCCGTAAGAAACCAAAGTTTTGGATAGCACAATACAAATGCATTAACCTCAGGATGGAGCCGGGTTCGAATCCTAGAATACAGAAAAGCGTCTTCCTGAAAATCTTTTCACCTGAAGGTGCGCTTGCCGTTCCCATTCGGAAGTGACGGAATTTGTATTCCCGGAAACTGATTTTTCGCATGCAAACCCGAAAAATTCAAGTCACTGCCTCACAGAGGTACTTGACCTTTGGCCCTAATTCAAAAACTACCGAATGGCAGTCATAGTGAGGACACATTGCTCTACGCAGAGAAGTGTGCTTTCCTGTATTCAAATACTGAGACAACTCGCACCAAAGAGAGTCCACTTACTCGTGCTTCTTGACTTAACAATACTGTAATTAAAACTAGCGGCCTAAAGAAAATCGCCGAATAAGGAGGAACCCATTTTTAATTAGTTGGGATAGGAGGCAAAACCACTAGAAATTCACAAAGCTAGGAAAGCAATAACCACAAGTGAAATATGTGAATGAATGAAACTTTATATAAATAGCAGTTCTGTAATCCTTTTCAGTATTATCGATACAAGAATGTGTGCTGCGTACCAAATTATTCCGCAGTTAAGCTCAGAAAGGAGTTTGGAAGTGTCGTACGTATTTGTATCTCATCACTTGCCCAGTGCAAACAAAGATATCATCGCCTTGTGTTAACGGAAGTAGCAGATATAATTAAGCAAAAGCCCTTTGATTGTTACTAAAGCAAAATTACTGTTGAAGTGCGAAAATTAATTCGTAATAATCAATTTTGAATTATCATCAATAATAAACACTATTATTGCATATGTGATTGTTGTTATGTAAATAGAAACAAGTACTGAGCTGCAGGATGTTTGTGAAGTATTCCTTATTGCTTAAATCGTTATCTTTCTAACATAAAAGAGTATTTAGAGACCGGTGTTTATACCAAAATATTTCAGCCAGAAAGAATACACTTTCTATCTTGTTAAGAGACTTATATGAAGCTCTATTAGGATTCCGAAACCCTCTCTCGACTAACTGGTCGGTATGTGATGACCGCATCAGTCCATTCAGAAATTACTTTGAGCCCTTTCACAGAAGATTGTTTATTTGATGGTGCCCAAGAGGATATCTTGAGGCTCGTGGGTGTTGAAATGGGGATTTCTCAGAAACTAATTGCGCTGTTTCCTTGGCAGAGAGGAACGTAATCTTGAAAGTAATTGAAATACATATTTTTAATTAGTTGGCAATAAATGAAAACGCTTTACAAATGGCCAATAGTGTCCAAAAGCAAAGTATTCTCGTCACCATTGATAGCATTTCATTTATAGTCACAAGGAAAATCCTCTTTCTAACCAGTGATTCCAAATAAAGAACAATAAAAGCTGATAAACTTCTGGAGCGGTAGGGGGAGTTTAGGAAAACGAAAGAACTGAATGTTTAAATCAACTGACTTTTGGAAACATCATCGTAAACGATAAACGTAGACTTGCAATGCATGACTATTTGTGTGGAGAGCAATGAAAGAAGTGAAAAGAAACAAGATAAGGCGCTAAAAGAAGGTTGGGACATGCTGAGAAAAGAGTCTAGGGGAGATACAACTGGTTAGCGTCAGCTGTGCCAACCCAGCAATCAAGAGTGCATTGGTTCAGTCTGGCTCCAACTGGTGGAGATGATCTAAACATCACAGTTGGATTTCTAAGTCTCTAAGTTGATCTAATTTTAACGGAATGGAGGGGGAGATGGGATGAAACTGAAAGAAATCTGTCCGTCTCTCTCTCTTTCTCTCTCAGAGCTCTCCACTACCAAACCTTCCCTATCCCATTAATCTGTTAGTATTTCGATCCGAAGACCACTCCAGTTATAAGAATATTTCAAATTGTCTGCAAGACATGCCTTTCGAAATATGAAAAACTAAGGACAGTTTTAAGAGTAATTAAGATGCCAGCATTAACTTCTTGAGTATAAAATTCCTCCATGTTCTTCTAGACTTATAAAAACTGAAGCGGCAGCTAATCTTTACCCATTTTCGACCGGACTGTTTGAGTGGATAGGGTAGTAGCTCGTCAACCAACAGGCGACGAGTTCGAATTACACCATAGCTACGGATGTTTATGAATTTCTTTTGTGGGAAATGAATTTCCTCTCATTGTAAGAGCACCTTGCTTATTGCATACATCTTCTTTCACTACGCGTCATTCCCGCTTCCTATGCAGATTCCGCGTTGTTACTTAGATGCGACCTTTGTTATTACCACTCCCAGCCAACCTGTTGCCTAGTCTGCCGCTGGGGGATATATTTTTGACTGTAGAAGCGTATGTTCACGGGGCCAGTTTGCCTGCTGGCGGGATGAAAAACGCCAGATAAACTGGCGGAAAAAGCCCTACTGCCCGCGCCCGGCTAACTTGGCTATGC